>NC_069688.1:47413262-48013262 GCF_023699985.2 Odocoileus virginianus
TGTTGAGAATATCTACCTTTGATAAGAATGGTACTTCATCTCTGTGGTATTGTTCCCTAAAACCCATAATCATGAGAAAAATAGCACACAAACCCAAATTGAAGAGCATACCTGGCCTCCGCTCTTCAAAGCTATCAAGGTCATAAAAATAAATAAACCAAGAAAACTCTAAGAAACTGACAAAGACTATAGGAGAAAGAGACATGATGATTAAGTATAATGTGGTATCCTGGATAGGATCCTGCAACAGGAAGAGGATATTAGTGGAGAAACTAGTGAAACCCAAATAACTATAGAGTTAATAATTAAAAACAACGATAAACGCCTGGCTCCAGACTGCCATTAGGTACTTGAGAGTCCCTTCAGTTGAATGGAAGTGGCTTCCCTCGTGGCTCAGATGGTAAAGAATTTGTCTGCAGTACTGGAGACGGGGTTTGATCGCTGGGTGGGGAAGATCCCCTGGAGAAGGAAACGGCAACCCACTCCAGTATTCTTGCCTGGAGAATCCCATGAACAGAGAAGCCTGGTGGGCTGCAGTCCATGGGGTTGCAAAGCGTTGAGCACGACTGAGTGGCTAACACTTTCACTTTCAATCAGATGGACTTTCTCAGACTTTGGTGTGCAGTAAAAACACCCAGGGAGTTTGTAAGCCCTGTGTGCACATGCTCAGTCACTTCAGTCCTGTCCGACTCTTTGCAACCCCACGGACTGTAGCCCTCCAGGCTTCTCTGTCCATGGGGATTCTCCAGGAAAAAGACTACTGGAGTGGGTTGCCATGCTTTCCTCCAGGGGCTCTTCCCAACCCAGGGATCAAACCTGCGTCTCTTGTGTCTCCTGCATTGACAGGTGGGTTCTTTACCACTAGCATCACCTGGGAAGCCCTGTAAGCCCTGCAGGCACCACCAACTCTGATTCACTAGGTTCATGGTGGGCTTGGGGAAATGCATTTTTAAAAGACAAAAGCCACTTTTTTGAGGCAAGAGAAGTAACACATGACATCTTTCTCTCAAATTAACATGTGACTTGGTTGGCCGGTAGGAACGTAGTGGGAGATGGAAAAGACCGGGAGTCGAAAAGGAAGAGGAGTTCCAAAACCCTGGTCCCTCGACTGGAACCAAGCTGACAGTAAACAGTATCTGAAGAGCTTATTAAAAATAACAGATTGCCAAGGCCCTACTTTGGAAATTTTACTTCAAGAGGAATCCATTGGAAAAAGAAGTTCCATAACATGATAATGGGGTACATCCAAGTCTGAGAACCACTGTGTATCGACAGTGAGGATCTATCAGACGGTACCAGGCAAGAGAGTAATGTGTTTTGGAAAGAGAGCACTTTGCCAGTGGAAGGTTGCTAGAGAGTGGATCAAAACAGGAGATGGAAAGACCCAATAGGAGACCACTGTAATAGAACAAATGAAGAAATGGCAGATAAGTGCCTTGTGAGTACCTAACAGGAACATCCTAGTTATAGAGTTTGCAAACAACAGAAAACTCAAATAGTTACAACTTTTCTTTATAATCTACTCTCATGGGAAAGCAATGACAAGTAACCAAACTAATACAGTGATTTCAAAATGCAATTTCCAAGCAAATACAGGAATGTCTACCTTTCAAACCGATTACTTGGAATGGATCCCTGCTGTAATACAGTCAAATCTCTACCGTTTGGTGGGCATTTAAGGTCACACATAATTGAAGAAGGGTTCTTCTGGTAGCTCAGATGGTAAAGAATCTGCCTATAAAGTGGGAGACCTGCTTTCAATTCCAGGGTTGGGAAGATACCATGGAGAAGGAAATGGCAACCCACTCCAGGTATTCTTTCCTGGAGAATTCCACAGACAGAGGAACCTGGCAGGCTACAGTCCACCTCGTCGCAAACAATTGGATGTGACTGAGTGACTAGTCAAGGTTATGGTTTTTCCAGTGGTCATGTATGGATGTGAGAGTTGGACTATAAAGAAAGCTAAGCACTGAAAAATTGATGCTTCTGAACTGTGGTGTTGGAGAAGACTCTTGAGAGTCCCTTGGACTGCAAGGAGATCCAACCAGTCCATCCTAAAGGAGATTAGTCCTGCGTGTTCATTGGAAGGACTGATGTTGAAGCTGAAATTCCAGTACTTTGGCCACCTGATGCGAAGAGCTGACTCATTGGAAAACACCCTGATGCTGGGAAAGATTGAGGGCAGGAGGAGAAGCAGATGACAGAGGATGAGGTGGTTGGATGGCATCACCGACTCAATGGATATGGGTTTGGGTGGACTCCAGGAGTTGGTGATGGGCAGGGAGGCCTGGCGTGTTGCAGTTCATGGGGTCGCAAAGAGTCCGACATGACTGAGTGACTGAACTGAACTGAGTGACTAACACACACACATATGTGAAGAAAGTTAAACATTTGTTTTACAACAACTTTTATGGCCTGAAATGTATACCTGGAACTCAGTAGAAATAGGAGATCTGGATTCAGATTGGGAGACACTCTTGCAAGCTGTTATGTGCCACTGGACAGTCAGTGTTTGTAAGCCTTGGGTTCCTCATCATTAAAATGGGTATGTTAACATTAGGTTGAATATATAAAACTGACATTTTTGTGGGTCAAAAAATGAATAAATTTAAAAAAGACAAAAGCCAAGTTTTTTATTTTTTATTTTTTTGGTATTTGGAATACTCTTTGATGACATCCTTGGGATTCTTTGCATAGTCCTTTACTAAAACCATCTTAATCAACCTTTCTGCAGGAATTTCTGTCATAAATCTCAGGGAGGTTGATTTTTGTCAGCACAAAGGGCCTCCACCAACTTGACATAAACAGACTCATCACAATTGGATGTAAGCACTCAAAAATGGGCTTGGCACTAAGAGGTGGGCAGCTTCACAAATGCCATGTGCTAGGTCATCATGGAAGAAGGTAGTCTTCCACCCCTTGTAAAGGAGCAATGCTGTGGTGGTGGGTTATGGAGCCAGATCTTGAATGCGCTTGAGCCCCTGCCTCTGCCCAGGGGATGGCAGGGAAACAGGACATGCATTTTAATTATTTTTAATTTTTATTTTTTGTTGAAGTATAGTTGATTTACAATTTTGTCTTAGTTTTAGGTGTACAGCAAAGTGATTCAGTTATATTTTTTTCAGATTTTTTTCCATTATAAGTTATTACAAGATATTGAATATAATTCCCAATGCTATATAGTAAATCCTTCTTGCTTATCTATTTCATTTCTAGCAATTTGTTAATCCCATACTCTTAATTTATCCCTCTTCCCCTCCCTTTCCCCTTCAGTAACCTAAGTTTGTTTTCTATGTCAGTGAGTCTATTTCTATTTTGTATATAGATTCATTTGTATTTTTTTTATTCCATGTATAAGTGACATAGTTTAATATTTGTTTTTTCTCTTATTTTACTTGGTGTGATATTCTCTAGATGCATCCATGTTGCTGCAAATGACAATATTTCATTCTTTTTTTATGACTGAATAATAGTCTATATATATAAAAATGCACACACCATATATATATATATATACCACATCTTCTTAAACCCATTGTCTGTTGATGGGCACTTGAGTTGTTTCCATGTCTTGGCTATTGTAAATAGTGCTCTTCTGAACGTTAGGGTGCATGAATCTCAAATTAGAATTTTCATTTTTTCCAGATATATGGCCAAGAGCGGAACTGCTCAATCATGAAGTAGTTCTACTTTTAGTTTTTACTTGTTTACTTTTAAAGTTTTATTTATTTAGTTTTGGCCACACCACATGGCTTGCAGGAACTTAGTTTCCCACCCAGGGATCAAACCTGTGTCCTCTGAAGTGAAAGAGTAGAGTCCTAATCTCTGGACTGCCAGGGAATTCCCCTATTTTTTAGTTTTTAAAGGAACCACCGTTCTGTTTTCTATAGTAGCTGCACCAGTTTATATTCCCATTGACAGTGTAGTTCCCTTTTCTCCACACTCTCTCCAGCATTTATTATTGTAGATGTTTTGATGACAGCCATTCTGACCAGTATGAGTGATACCTCACTGTGATTTTGATTTGCATTTATCTAATAATTAGCAATGTTGAGCATCTTCTCTTGAGCCTGTTAGTCATTTGTATGTCTTCTTTGGAGAAATGCCTATTTCGGTTTTCTGCCCATTTGTTGATTAGGTTGTTTGGGTTTTTTTAATATTGAGTTATATGAGCTGTTTGTATATTTTAGATATTAGCCCCTTGTTGGTTGCATTGCTTGCAAATGTATTTTCCCAGTTTGTAGGTTTTTTAATTTTGTTGATGGTTTTCTTTGCTATGCAAAATGTTTGATTAGGTCTCATGTGTTTATCGGGTCGCTAAGAGTTGGACACGACTGAGCAACTTCACTTTCACTTTTCAGTTTCATGCATTGGAGAAGGAAATGGCAACCCACTCCAGTGTTCTTGCCTGGAGAATCCCAGGGACGGGGGAGCCTGGTGGGCTGCCACCTCTGGGGTTGCACAGAGTCGGACATGACTGAAGTGACTTAGCAGCATGTGTTTATTTTTGCTTTTATTTCTTTTGTCTTGGGAGACTGTTCTAAGAAAATATTGCTAAGACTATATTCAAGAATGTTTTGCCTATGTTTTCTTCTAGGAGTTTTATGGTGTTATGTCTTATATTTAGGTCTTTAAGCCATTTTGAGTTTATTTTTATATATGGTATGAGGGGATATTCTAATTTTATTGATTTACATGTAGCTGTCCAGCTTTCCCAACACCAATTATTGAAGAGACTATCTTTTTCTCCATTGTATATTCTTGCCTCCTTTGTTATATATCAGTTGATCATAGATGTGTGGGTTTATTTCTGGGCTGGGGATATGCATCTTTAATAAGTGCTACAAGAACTTTTCAAATGCCACAATTTGGACACACTGCACTGAAAACCAAAATCTGATATTCTGTTCATAACTACTATGTCTGTCAATAAGATGTGAGTTCAGTTGGAACAAAATCTTCTGAAGATAGAAAGATCATGAACTTCTATTATATAACATCCCCTGTCTATTTGGGGCTCTCAACGAGTTTCCTAATAGAATCCTTACCACCATTTGACATGTGATAAGTGTGAAATGAACAAATACTGAACATAAGGAATTAATAGGAAACTTCCTGACACATCACCCCTTCTGATAATCCTGACCTAGTGTAGCTGGAAGAGTTTATTTCCTGTGGCACTTAATTCACATCTAAGTCATATTCTTTTATTTTTCAATGCAGGTACAATGTCAACCATGAAATTTGTTTGCAGAATTAGAGTTGATGGATATGTTGTACTTCTTCCAAAGGCATCCTGTGCCCTCTTTCCTTACGTTCTTTCTGCCCATAGTTTCCTCTCCTTGGAACAGTCTTTCCAACGCAATCCACATCCCCACTTCCTGCCTCTCCCCCCACACCCACCAACACATTCCTAGTTAATTCCTACTCAAGCCTTAGCTTAAAGATCATTTTCTCATGCAGCCTCCCACACTGGTAAGGACCCCTCCAAAGTGCTCCCAGAGCACTTAATCATTCCAGCAGTACCACCATTACTTAAAAGGAAAACAAGCCCAGAATTGCTTTCTTAGTTGTTTGCTATGGTTTTTTTAATCTATTGCTTGCGTTTTCACAAGTAAGTTGTGGTACTATCCAATAGAACTTTATGTAAGAGGGGAAATGTTCTTAATTTGTGCTTAGGTTTCAGTCCAAGAAATTGTGCCTCTTGACACCAAATAATTCATAGCTTCATAATAACGTAGCTTTTCTATTTTGTATTTCCTTCTATTTCTATCGATTTGACTAAGAGAGCAGGAAAGGGTAGAGGAAACTCTCACACAGGAGGTGAGATTAGAGAAGGTCAAGAGCAGTGAAGAGGAGTTTTCCTGCAGAACAACAGAGACAGGTCCTGCGGCAGATAGAATGCCATGGAGAAAGTTTCCAAAGCGTGAAACAGCAAGACAAAATTCAGGAAGTCTCAGAGTCAAACACAGTTAATGTCTAAGAAGGACATACAGGGAACCCAACACAGACATTTCTTAATTAATTAGAATTTGATCTTGGCAAATGAAAAGAAAAATTATTTAAAAATTTATATTGTTATTTATAAATATTTTTTTAAAAGTTAGGTAATAATTGTAAGTCTTCCCTAATTTGGGGAATAAAAAACAAAGTTCTATCATAGGATTTGGAAATCTGCTTTTTAAAAAGTGTGTCTGTGAGCACATCTGACAAATAGATTGAAGTCCTTCATTTTTCTCAGCTGCTCCACTTAATCTGTGATTTTCAAGTATTTCTCTTTTGAAGATCAGTTTTTTCCTCTTTAATTTTTAACTGGTCTAATTCTGCAACTCTTATTTATCAGTGTTTGCCTGTGGTTCTAGCCTTTATTCAACATCGTTTCCATGAATTTCATGAAGCCCTGCATCAAAGTTATTCATATTATGATAATTTGTGTCCCAAACTAACCAGACAGATTTGGATAATGTTGTTGAGTTACTAAGTCGAGTCCAACTCTTTGTGACCCCATGAACTGCTGCACACCACGTTTCCCTGTCCTTCACCGTCCCCTAGAGTTTACTCAAACTCATGCCCATTGAATTGGTGATACCATCCAACCATCTCATCCTCTGTCGTCCCCTTCTCCTCCTGCCTTCAATCTTTCCCAGCATCAGAGTCATTCCCAATCATTATTTGGATCATGATTACCAACTTAAGAAGAACCTCCTACAGTTCAGTATAGCTGGTGTGTTGGGTAGGGGGTAGGGAGCAGTGGGAAAACCCTGACATTTACCAGCTTCAGCAAGTAACTCTGACTTTCTGACCTTCAGATTTCTCATTTACCTTGAGGCAGCTGTTGCAAGAGTTCAATAAAACGGCACAAGTGGAAACACCAAGCACTGTGCCAGGAACACGACCATCCCTCAGTCGGTATTCACGGTCTTCCTCTGCAATGCTTTGGATATCCCACATTGTGTTTGATTGATTGATTGATTGATTTGTGCACTAACCAGATTTCTGTCTTGTCACTCTTGCCAGATGCACTCAAAACCTGATAGATGAACTTGTGCACTGCAGAGGGACAAAGCAAGGAAACATTTGTCAATTTTTAAGACAGGGGTTCCCAAGAAGCTAGCTTTGTAGTGCAGAGAGAGATAAAGCAGAACAAGAATTTGAGATTCGACATATGCTGAGAATGATATCGCTGAGACTAAACAGAGTTCACATTTGCAAAATATGCAAAGATCTTTATACCAGGGCCAAGGGATTCTGGAATCTAGCCCTTCCTATGTGTCACTCATTCTAGAGGAATAAATAAATTAGGCAGGGAAACAGGAGAATCAGCATGCTTCACTGCAATCTTAAAATTGAATTTATAAATAAAAATTAGAAGATGGAGCACATCCTGGGACTTACTGACAAATGTGAGACTCTCCTGACAGCTAATCTGAAATGCAATTTTTCTGTCTATTGTTCTTAAAATAATTTTCCAGTTCATATTTTAATGTATTTGTTTTGGAATGTTTTATTTCCCTCAAGAACAAAGGGATACTTTGGAAAGAATTTTGTGCAAAAATTAGCCGCGTGGTTTGCAACCATTTACTATGAAAATTTATATGCAGTGGTGGTGGTCTAAAGTATAATCTTCACTTTATCATACAATTCCCATTCTTTGGGAATACCTCAGAGACTAAATCTCATGAGACAGTTAAGGAGCAAGGCTCTGATTTTCTAATGAGAAACTGAAAATAATAATGAGATTTGTTATCAGATTAGAATCAAAAACTCATGAATACAGAAAGAAACAAATTTGAGATTTTAATCTTTGTGTTCCATGATCCAACCACATAATAATAGTATCTTAAGAGAAATTTATCATAATTCCTTTGATGTAATATTTGCAGCTATTTTCCTGGTATAGATTAATTTCATAGAAATAAATCCCAAGGATGAATGATCTTGTCTACAGGAGAAAAATGCTGATAGGCTGTGTCTTAATCATACACATCCTTCTTCAGAAATGTTTAACCAAGAATTGTGCATGTAAGCATTAAAAGACGATTTAAGTAAGCTATTGATTTAAGAGAATTTGTTTTGAAAGAGCAAGACTAGATCTTAACAACAGCACACAGAGAAAATCTAAGCTTCCCAACACAAATGTCAGAAAACTTCTACTTATCCTCTGTTACTTGCCATTTCTAATTTCCTCATAGAAGAGTGTTCTTTTAACTTCCTCATTATATAAATAAACTTTAATAAATCAGTAGTAGAAAGCTCAACAACCCAATAGTAGACATGAATAAGCAGTTCATAAAGAAAGAAACATATTGGGTTGGCCAAAAATGTTCATTCAGGTTTTCCATAACATCTTTTAAATATGACAAATACTTTAACTAGGCAATTATTAAGTCAAATTAAAAATAGAAAGTTATATAAGAAATGCAATCTTAGTTCCTAACTTGGCTCAGCAACAAATAATATTTATGTAGAAATAATAACCTAAATGCTGAACCTAATATACCTGTAAGTAGCTTATTGAACAAGAGGAACTTGGAAGGTTTCAGCTGCAAGACTCTGTTATCTCACTTTTTCAGCCCCAAGGCTGAACTTTCAGACGGTATCTATCATGTTTCTAAGACTTTGAGGTTATTAATGAATAGTCTCCGTTTTTTCTAGGTTATCCAAAGTCCAGTGTCATCTAATATCAGAACACCAAGCTCTTATCCAGTTTCTACTTCTCCTGTCCCACAGCTTGGGCTGGACACAGGCTTGAAAGTCTGGAGTGGGCAAGAAGTATGGCCAGGCTTGCCAAATAAAATACGGAACGCCCAGCTAAATGTGAATTCCAGAAAACAACAAATGCTTTTAGTAGAATTACATCCCAAATATTGCATAGGATGTACTTAGACTAAAAAAAGCATTCATTGTTTATCTAAAATTCAAATTTAACTGGGCATCCTGTACTTTTTATTTGCTAATCTGGCAACCCCAAGTAGAAGGTCAACATCACTTAATTTCATCTTGCTCACTGATGCTGCCTCTGGCTCCTCTGGGGTTAGATGAAGACACAGAAAGGGTAGAATGAAGGGGAAGAAGAGCTTTTGGTCTGCAGAGTTGTCATCTGCTACGAGTATGCTCTTTGTACGTCAGTATGCCCAAGGTTGGTTCATGGGAGAGCCTTCACCACTGGGATGTTTTTGCTATACTCTCCTTGACCTAGAAGATGCCTCATTTGGCTGACCACTGACAGCTGTCCACTCAACACCTGGTTTCTGCCCGTCCACTCTGTTGGGGTCATTTTTCATCCCTCTTGATGGTACTGTTGGGTTGAGAACTTTTGAAAACATACCTACTGACAGCTGTCTTGCACAGAATCTGATCTGGCCCACTGGAAACCAGGTCTCTGCTCCACCAGCCCCTGGAAATGCTAGCCAACCTTGACTCTTTGTACTGCTACCAGATAGACTGCCCTAGCCAGCTTCTGGCTTCGGACTTTTTTTTCAGGTGTCAAGTATGTGACTCTTCCTGCAAATGGTCAGTCTCTCTGAGGTTCCTTGTGAAGTCCCCCTCACTCAATTCCAGATGAGTGGAAGAAGGTGTCCTCTCCTCCAGCACTAGAGATGGGGCAGGAAAAACAGCACTCTGCTGACTCTCTCCAAAGCAATGCTCAACAACGGCTCCTTCAGTTTCTTGGTTAATTCTTAAAACTGGAGGTAGCTAGTGGTGAAGACTGGAAGAATCACTTTGGGGCTACCCCATTTGCAAGTGGTGCATGGATTTCTAGAATCTCTATTTACAAAGTAGGGGGAGCTTTGTACCTTTTGTTCTCAACTTCGGAGTCTCAACTGAATTTCAGATACTTAAGTCAATTTTGACAATGTATGACATAACTAAAAATGGTTATATAATTATATTGTGAAGATGAGAGGAAAAGTCTGTGTGCATGTGTTTTGTGTGTGTGTGTAGGGTGCAAGGGATTGTCATAAATCCAAATCTTCTTTTATCGTATTGGGAAGGCAGAAGAGTGTGTCTAAAACTGATAGATCAAGAAGTAACAGTATAAGCACACTATTTAGAAATATGGAGATAAATACCAGAAAGAAGATCCAAGTAAATCAAAATGCTTGTTTTGGGGGAGTGGGACTGGGGATTTGAAGATAGTGGAGACAAAATACTGCTCTTTTTCATTATATGCCTTTTAATACTATTTTTAAATTTTTTATTTTGTTTTAATTTTTTGGCCTGTGTAGTGTGTGAGGTCTTAGTTCCCCAGCCATTGATCAAAGCTGCACTCCCTGCATTTGGATGCAGCAAAAGCAGTCTTTAGGAGGAAGTTTGTAGCGATAAAATATTTCAACTAAAAATGAAAGAAATAGGAATGTCCTTTCACTAATGCCATCTCACCAGGTTAGAGGGGCTACTTGGATAATATACTATGGAAATGTGTAAGCAATCTGTTTGGGAGGAAATGATCTAAGTGATGGTTCCCAGACATCTTCTTTAAGAAAGACAATGGCTTTGAAAGACCATTTTGGTGGCTGTGTAACTTTGGGTATAACTTTTAGATAGTGGAATATTATGCAGGCATTACACTTTACTTTTTCATATAGAATTTATGATTATGAGGAATACACTTATAAAATGTTAAGGGAACTTGTGTAAATAGACATTTAGCTCTTTTAAAAAAGAATGCTGTATAGAAAAAGCTAGAAATTTATTATTTTATTTATTATTTATTATTTATAATTTAATTTATTATTTTAAATTTATTGCTAATAAATTTAATAATTTAAATTTATTATAATGACCTAAATATTAACCGTGATTATTTTGAGTGAGAGTGAAAGAATTACAGATGATTTTATCTTATTTTGCACTCAAGTTCAAATATGGTATTTAAAATAGTTCTTAAAATGTGCTAGAAGTGTTTCTAGTGAACTGGATCCACTCCCACATTGACTGAACTGCCTGCCCAAAGAGATTCCAAGATGACAGTATGTCCCCCAGAGGTTTCTGTCCTTCAGAGTCAGCCTGGGAACCTGTCTTCATTTGGATAGGCACTCCTATACCCTTAAACTACCATTTTCCTAACTTGATTCCCCCAAAGATTTTGTAAAAGGAGAACCAGGGTTATGAGGGTGGTCTGCAGGGTAACGGCTATCATCCTTGTAACTCTGTTAGGATTATTCTCTTTCTGTTGGCCACAGGATGTTACCTTGTCCTGCAGGCCTAGCCTCAGCTGACCAATAGCAGCCACCACTTAAGGTTACTTGCATTGCTCACTGTGTAACTCAAGGGTGTCATTCACGTGGATTGATGTGAGTCGTGTCTCCTGGTGAGGTGTGTGGGAACAGTCCTTATCATAAGGCTTATCTGGTTTCCTGGAGAGGTTTGGACCTCCTCCCTCCCTGGCCCGTCACTTATCAGCAGACTGCTATAATAACAATCCAGTGACAGTGCTCAGCTCAGCTTCCCCACTGAGGTTACGTGTCTGCGTGTTGGGCTTCCCTTGTGCCAGCTGGCACATGACTCAGACATCATTAAAGTATCCTCAGCTCAGAGCCCAGCTAAGTCTCTAGAGGGGTGCGGGGGGCGAGGGGGCGGAGGGCAGGTCAGGCCTTCAGCTCTGAGTCAATGGCCAGCAGTACTTTTTGGCTTACATTCTAGGAAAGGTTTTTTATTTCTGTGGCATTCACAGGGATGACTCTGTTAAACATCAAATGAAAATAAAGCCTGCTATGAAGTAAGGTAAGAGTGCTTCAAGGACTGCCAACACCCTGGTCTTGAGTCCTTTCTTCTGGTTGGGCTGGAAGACTCCCTCAGCCCTGATTATTCTATTAACCAGAGACTGACGTAGCACTTAGATGTCTACAAAGGGCTGCTGACGTCCAGGCCTTGGAATGGAATGGAAAAAGTGAATTACAGAAAAGCAATTACGTGCTTGATCCCATTTATGTAATAATACTCATAAATCAGTATGATCCTAAATATATAAAGAGATATTTAGAGGACGTTCACTTAAAAATGATCAGTGGCCATCTCTAGGTAGTATAAGTTGGGGGGTGGTTTTTTAGTGGGTTTTTTTTTTTTTTTAGCTTTTTAAATTATAATTCTCAGTCTTTGAAGAATTTTTTTAACCATAAGCATGCGTGATTTTTATCGACTAAAACCAATAAAACCATTTTTCTGAAGAAAATGTCTTTTTTATGTCTTTTACACATATGTCTCTTTTTAAAAAAATAATTTTAATTAGTTTATTTATTTTTGGCTATACTGGTGAAATGAAATTATTTATTTTTGCCAGTGTTGCTGCGTGGGCCTTCTCTAGTTGCAGGGAGTGGGGACCACTCTTTAGTTGCAGCATGAAGGCCTCTTGTTCTGGCAGCTTCTCTTGTGCGGAGCACGGGTTCTAGGGTTCGCAGCCTTCAGTAGTTGCGGCACATGGGCCCAGTAGTTGTGGCTCCTGGGCTCTAGAGCACAGGCTCAATACTTGTGGTGCATTTAGTTGCTCTGTGGCATGTGGGATCTTCCCTGGCCAGGGATCAAACCCATGTCTCCTGCACGGGCAGGCAGATTCTTTACCTCTGAACCACTGGGGTCACCCATATACATCTCTTTTGACATGAGTATAACCTCGGACAATGTAGCTAACTTCTCTGTGCCTCAGTTTCCTCTGTTATAATATGGAGCTAATAATAGCTCCTACGTCATAAGACTGTAAGGATGGAATGTGTTAATATACCGAAGTACTTGTTCAAAACATTGAAATGCTCAGTGTTGTTATTTTGATGGTAGTGGTGGTTGATGTCACTTTTTTTTTCTATTATTGTAACTTCACATCGTGCAATAAGGTCAGCAGGACAGGAAATACTCAGAAGCAAAAAGCCAAATTATTTCTGCAGGGAGGGCTACGAGACAGATGAGTGATAGTGAAAAGAAAGACATTGTTGCATTGACATGTATGTTTCCACGGAAAGCCAAATGGTTTGTACAACTGATGATCAGTTTGCTAGTAATTCTTCAGTCAGGTAACTTTCTCGGAGACAACTTTCCAGGAAAAAAATGCAGTGATTTTTGGATTGATGAGCTTCAAAGAAATATATGAAGGTTATAATGAGACAGGAACTTCTGTGTGGAATTCCTTTGCAACATAGGCTACCTGAAGCTACTCAGTCCATTTCATCAACACAGAACCTTCAGTAAGAATTTGGGAGGGATGATAAGGTGATGCTCTATTAACCTCTTGGGTTTTTATTTGCTGGGAGGTAGGGGGAGGGCGGTGCAGTGGTGTCTTTGCCTGGCATGTGTATGTTACCAGAGGCCCAGAAAGTTATGGTTTGTAAGTGTGCACGGGTCAGAGCACCAGGCTCCCTAACCCTGAAATACTTGCTCTGAAGCTCTCCCTAAGTCGGTCCCTGGCTCAGATGACTCTGGCTCTAGCCTTCTCGTAATGGGAGCACCTAGACTTGAATCCCTCATCCAGGCTCTTTTTTCTGATGACGACTGATAGAGGGTGTGGCAGCAAAGGTATGTCATCATTCAAGCTGATCTGAACCGGGAACCCAGGAGGAGGGACCAGTGTGTGTGTCCTGATCATTGACAAATAATGACAAATAAACAAAGCCGCCTGCCCATTAAGAAGGTACCACCACAGAAACCCATTCATTATCATTCCACTTGGAGGAATTCTGTGCTTAAAATTCCACAGTACATGTAAGCACTTTCACTCGCCATGTCATGGCTGAAAAGAGACATTCTTGTGAGCAGCATAAGTAGAAAATGTTTATGAATGCAGCCACAGGAAGGGCGTTCATTCCTGCTTTTGGTGCGCGAATTACTTTGTCACACCGTGACAAAAGTAAGACGTCAGAACCGCTGCTAGAAAGCAGACAAATGCAAACTCTTCAAAGGGGGATAAAACATTATCTTTGTATGTATATTATTAGTTCTTACAAAACGGAGACTAAATACATGTATTTTGAAGTAATAACACATAGCTTAGTGACCTGCGTGCTATATTATTTCGTTTATTTACATCATACTGAGGATAGAAGTGGTTACTAAGAAGATAATTTGGAACCTGGTCTAATATAGACCATGGGGAAAAACCCCAGACCTCGACTCCCTTAGCAGTACAGAAATTATTTTAACCTTGAAGGGTTTTAGAGCAGTTATATCAATGACCACCTGGGTCAACAAAAGAAAAATCTTCATTGATTTGAGCCATATAGCTTCTTGGAGTGGGTTCCAAGATAAACAAGTTGCAGATACTTGCTTGTCAGTGTTAGTAGGATACCAAGCTGAATCCCACAGATTTGGAGTAAGATGGTCCTCTGAAAGCTAAACTGTAATATCAAAACATAATGAATTGAAGTAGAAATATTCAAAATCACCTTAAAGAAAGAATGCTACCCAGACAGAGCTTTACTATCATAGAAAAAGCATGAAGGGAAGTGCAATTCCAGCCAAAGGGTGCTGCCTAGGTGATCAGAAATCTTAGACCACAGTTTTTGAATCATGCCTTTTTTTTTCTCCTTTGGTCTGTAAAGGACATTCCCCAGTAGAGATAGAAGCAGAGGATTGTCACCAAGTGACTGTAAATGTTCAGATCCTAGATTAGAACCTCCCTAAGAGAGCAGGCTGAATTGTGCTATGTGTGCCTAATACCTTGAAGTATTCTAATAATCCCAGTCCTCTTGTTCTCACTCCATGTTTATAATCTCTTGCTTACTCTGGCTTCTCAGGTTAATGTCCCTACAGAGAAATTTTGTATTAAGAATATGGATGTCATGTATTCCCATCATAACTGTTATTTTTGATATTGCAAATGAATTTAATTGCTATTCAGTTTAGGAGCTGGCTTCCCACACAAGTTGATTAGAGGGAGAAAATGGGGTCCCCAGGCTCACTTAGAGTTCCAGTCTACAGTCTCCATCATGTTTTGATTTTGTAGCTTGAGTCACAGTGGGCACCTTTATTTCCTGGTTCTTAGAGAATAACATCTTCATGGGCTCAAAACACTGATGAAAGCGTGTATGGAACGGGTCTCTCAGCCAGTCAATGCATTTTTGTTTAGACTTCACGTCTAATCGCAGGTACCTGAGTAGCTCAGACAGTAAAGCATCTGTCTGCAATGCAGGAGACTCGGGTTCAATCCCTGGGTTGGGAAGATCCCCTGGAGAAGGAAATGGCAGCCCACTCCAGTACTCTTGCCTGGAAAATCCCATGGACACGGAGCCTGGTAGGCTATCGTCCGTGGGGTCGCTAAGAGTCGGGGTCACTAAGAGTCGGACACGACTGAACGACTTCACTTTGTAACTGACAAAATTAGGTTTCTAACACTGTAAGACCAGGGACCTTCCCTGGTAGCTCAGTTGGTAATCTGCCTGCCATGCAGGAGACCCTGGTTCGATCCCTGGGTTGGGAAGATCCCCTGGAGAAGGGAACGGCTACCCACTCCAGTATTGTGACCTAGAGAATTCCTTGGGGTCGCAAAGAGTCGGACAGGACTGAGCGACTTTCACTTTCACTTTCAAGCCCAGGACCACCCAGCAGACCATGGAAAATTGCCAAAGATGACAAGTGTGACAGCCTGGGTAACAGCCTCCCAAAAGTCTGACTGTCTTGCCTGGAAAGGCGCACCTGCTTGTCTCTGGGCCCGGCAGATCATGCCCCCTATCACTCTGCTGCATAGATCTTGGACCTTATGTAAATGAGCTTACCAGTTTTATGGGATTACTTGAGACAAACTAGTGAAAGAGTTGAGGGATATCTACTCAAAACAGTGAATTTGGCTTTTGAATAATTGACCTGAAGCTATTCTTTTGGGCAATAATTAGCCATTAGGACCAAATGCCTGTTAAGACCACTCCTGGGTCATGATTAACGTATGTGTGTAATCTGCATGTAAGAGAATGTGTCTTTCATTCTCTTTAACCAGCAGTGCTGCATCCAGCTGACTCAAAAGCAGTAAAAATATGATTATGATCTATGTCTAAAGGAGGAGAGGACAAAACAAATTTCAGTTTCATCCTATCAGAGATTATTAACTGATGTTTAAACTTAGACTGGACACAGTTGAAGTCCATAAAATCACAGTCCAGTGAAAAGCCTGTAAGAACCACCATTTGTATTGATATGGGTAGATCTCTCTTTAAAGTAGCAAAGAATCTAATAGTGGCTTATAGCAGAATATTTAATAATTACTCCTAAACCCGTGGTTCTTCATGTTAAGTTCTAGCCTGGAAATCCCAGATTTAACATTTTTTTTTAAACAATGATAATGAGATATTTTATTTCCTTGATTCATTTGTATTATTATTGTGGTTGAGTAGATACATAAATACTGATTTGTTTTCTTTTAAAAAAACTTTAAATTTTGTGTTGGGGTACAGCTGATTAACAATGTTATGATTGTTTCAGATAAACAGAGAAGGGACTCAGCCTTATATATACACATGTATACATTTCTATCCCCCAAATTCCCTTCCCATCCAGGCTGCCACATGACATTGAGCAGTTCCATGTGTTATAGAGTAAGTTCTTATTGGTCCTCCATTTTACGTAGCAGTGTGTACATGTCAATCCCAAACTCCCAAACCATATTCCTTCCCCTTGGCAACCATAAGTTCATTCTCTTGAGTCTCTGTCTGTTTTATAAAGTAAAAACTGGCCACCTTTTGCCTGGAGCATGTAACAAATAAATAGATCTGTAATCAAGCAAAGAAAAGAGTTTTCCACTTTTTTTAAATTAAGCTTTATTTTTTGAGACAGCTGTACATTCATATGCAGTTTTAATAAATAATATTGAGAGATCCTGTGTCCCTTTCCCCAGTTTTCCCCAGTGGTAACATGTTGTAAACTTATAGTGTGAGATCACAACCTGGATATTGATATAAATAAGTCAGGAAGCCTTTTCATAGCCACACCCACATCCCCCCCACTCCTGTCATTCCTTAATTCCTGGCAACCAGTAATCAATTCTTCATTTCTATAATTTTGTCCTTTCAAGAATCTTATGTAAATACTAAAGGAGTAAATACATTATGTAAATACATACAGTATGTAACCTTTAGTTAGTGTTAGTCACTCAGTTGTGTCTGACTCTTTGTGACCCCACGGACTGTAGCCCACCAGGCTCCTCTGTCCATAAGATTCTCCACGCGAGAAAATTGGAGGGGGCTGCCATGCCCTCCTCCAAGGGATCTTCCCTGACCCAGGGGTCAAACTCATCTCCTCTGTGTCTCCTGCACTGCAGGCAGATTCTTCACTTGCTGAGCCGTCAAGGAAGCCCCATGTAACCTTTGGGGACTGACTTTTTTTCACTCAACATAATCCTCTGGAGATTCATCAAAGTTGTTGCATCTACCCATTTTTTTTTTTAAATTACTGAGTAGTATTCCATGTCATGGATGTATGTACCATGGTTTGCTGAACTGTTTACCCATTCAAGGACAAAGGACTTATTTCCAATTTTGGACAGTTATAAATAAAGCTGCTAAAAATATTTGTTTCTAAGTTTTTGTGTGAATATACATTTTCCTTTCTCTGGGCTAAGTGCCCAGGAATGCAGTAGCTGGGTCATATGGTGGTTGCATGTTTAGTCTTTTAATAAACTGCCAAACTGTTTTATAGAGTGGCTGTACCATTTTGCATTCCCAGCAGCAGTGATAATTTCTGCACATCTTTGCCAGCATTTGTTATGGTCACTATTTCTCATTAGACATTTTAATAGGTATTAGCAATATATCATTGTAGTTATTTTTTTTCACTGTGATTTTAATTTGCATTTCTCTGATGAATAATGATGTTGAACATCTTTCCAGGTAATTATTTACTGTTTGCATATGCTCTTGAATGAAATGTCTCTTCGTATCTTCAGCCCTTTTTTTTTAGTTGAATTGCATGGTTTTCTTTACTGTTGTTGTTTTTTTAAATTAATTTATTTATTTTAATTGGAGGCTAATTACTTTACAGTATTGTGGTGGCTTTTGCCATACATTGACATGAATCAGCTACGGTTTACTGTTGTGTTTTGAGAATTCTTAATATGTTATGCATCCTAGTCCTTTGTCGCATACGTGGTTTGCAAATATTTTCTTCTTGTTTGTAGCTTCTCTTTCCATCCTCTTATTTCACAGAGCAAAATGTTTAATTTTGATAAAATCCAATTGTTAATTTTCCATTATACAGATCTTGGTTTTGGTGTCAAGTCTGGATACTCTAGTTTTAGATTCTGAGAATTTTCTCATATTTTCATTCTGAAAATTTTATAGCTTTGCATTTTAAGTCTGTGATCTATTTTGAGTAATTTTTTCATATAAGGTGTGACATTTAAGTTGAGGCCCATTTTTTGGTCTATGATGTCCAATCACTCTAGTACCACTTGCTTAAAATCTTCCTCCCATTGACTTCTACCTTTGTCAAAATCAGTTGGGCATATTTGTGTGGTACTATTTGTTGGTTCTCTAGTCTGTTCCGTTGATCTAAGTCCCTTCCTCTGCAATGCCACACAATTTTGAAGTGGGGTAGAATGATCTTCCCAGTTGATTCTTCTTTATTAAAATTGCTTTAGCTATTTTAGCTCCTCTGTCTTTCCACATAAATTTTATAATAACCTAGTAAAATCTACAGAATCTTTCCGGGATTTTGATGGGAATTGCATTAAACCTATCTATCAATTTGCTGAGAATTGACCTCTTTAATGGGCTGAATCTTGCAATCCATGAACACAGTTTGTCTCCATTTATTAGATCTTTGATTTCTTTTTATCATTTTTTCACTTTCAGCACTCAAGTCCTATACATGTTTTATCAGATTTATAGCCAAGAATTTCACTTTTTAAAAACATTCATTCATTTATTTAATGGCTCTGTCAGATCTTAGGTGCAGCACATAGACTCTCTAGTTGAGGCACACAAGCTCCATAGTTGTGGTCCACAGGCTCAGTTGCCCTGCAGCATGTGGGATCTTAGTTCCCTGACCAGGGGTCTAACCCTCATCCCCTGAGTTGCAGGGTGGGTTCCTAACCACTGGACCACCAGGGACATCCGAAGAATTTCATTTTTTGAGTGATTTTAAATGGTATTAAATTTTTAAATTTTGGTGTTCACAAGTTCATTGCTGGTATATAGAAATGCCGTTGATTTTTATGTTTATTTTGCATCTGACAGTCTTTTTTAGATCGTATTTATTTATTTTTGGCTGTGCTGGGTCTTTGTTGCTGCATGGGCTGGGCTTTTCTCTGGTTGCTGAGAACAGGAGCTGCTCTCGAGTGGTGCACGGGCTTCTCATTGCAGTGACTTCTCTTGTTGTGGAGCTTGGGCCCCAGGGCACGTGGGCTCAGTAGTTGTGACTCCCGGTGCTAGAGCACAGGCTCAGTAGTTGTGGCTTATGGGCTTAGTTGCTCCACAGCATGTGGGATCTTCCCAGACCAGGGGTCAAACTTGTGTCTTCTTCACTGGCAGGCAGATTCTTTACCACTGAGCCACCAGGGAAGCCCACATCTGGCAATCCTGATGAATTCACTTATTATTTCTAGGAGTATTTTTGGTGGTAGGGGTCCAGGGATGAATTCCTCAGGATTTTCTATGTAGGTGATTATGTTATTTAGAAATTGTTTTGTTTCTTCCTTTCAATCTGTATGCCATTTTTTTCCCCTTTAGTTGCCTTATTTATTGCACTGGCTAGAACTTCCTCCATTATGTTGAATGAAATTGGCAAATTAGATATCTTTGCCTTGTTTCTTATCTTAGGGCGAAAGCATTTAGTCTTTTACCATTAAGTATGTTAGCTGTAGTTGTTCTGTTGATGTTCTTTGTAAGTTTGAGAAAGTTTTCCTCTCTTCCTACTGCTTTTTTTCTGAGAACTTTTACCATAACGGATATTGAATTTTGTCAGATGCTCTTTTCACATGAGTTTGTATGATCCTGTGATTTTTGCTTCTTTAGCCCGTTAATATGGTGGATTACATTCACTGCTATCTGAGTACTGAGCCAGCACTGCACTCCTGGTATTACTTCATTTGATCATGGTATATAAATAACTTGGGGGGCTGCACTCATAGCTCAGATGGTAAAAAATCTGCCTGCAATCCAGGAGACCTGGGTTCGATCCCTGGGTCGGGAAGATCCCCTGGAGAAGGGAATGGCAACCCACTCCAGTATCCTTGTCTGGAGAATCCCATTGACAGAGGACCCTGGCAGGTTACAGTCTGGGGTTGCAAGAGTTGGACTAAACCACCACCATGTAAATAATTTTATATGTAGCTGGATTCTCCTTGCTTATTTGTTAAGGACTTTTTGTGTCTATATTCATGAAGAATATTATATTTCCTCTCTTTTTTTTTGTACTGTCTTTGTCTGGTTTTTTACTGTTATACAAATGAGTCAAAGATGACCTCTGTGTGCTGGCCCCCTAGACTGTTTATTTCTTCACTGCAGGCTGAGACCAATTAGTCCAATAAACCAATAGACCAAAAGCCCATTTGCACCAAACTCAAATTTTTACACATCCAATATCCAGTTGTCTTAAAAATGGTCCCAGCAAGCAAACATTAGGCCATTTAGGGCTTCTCTGCTTTGCATATCCCATGAAAGCTAATCTGGCATCTGCTGGCCTTTGATAAGACAGAGCTTTGTGGTTATAAGACTACAAGCTGCTGCCCTCCAGAGTTCTCTGACCCAGACACTCTCCACTGTGTGTGCTGAGTGACGTCATTCATGTAGACGCGTAAACCCCTCTGGTCACCCTTTCCTCTGGGCCTTCCCTTGCCCCCCTCCCCTTCTGGATGGTGTCCTTCTTGCCATAGCCTCTGGTTGGTCTCATACTGAGACCCTCACATGCAATCCTGTTCAAGCACAATCTAATAAAGCTTTCATTGTTGTTTCCTTTGTGGTTATATCATTTTTTTTTATCATCCCCCAAATCTCTCAAATCCCCTACAGATATCAGGGTAATACTCGCTTTACAAACTACATTGGGAAATGCTCAGTTTTCTGGAAGAGATCATGTAAAACTGATGCCAATTTTTCCTTCAGTGTTTGGGAGAATTCTCCAGTGAAACTCCATTTGTGTCCAGAGATTTCTTTGGGGGATCTTTTAATTAAAAATTCAATTTCCTTGATGGCTATAAAGTTTTTCCAGTGATCTATTTCATACTGGGTATAGTGAGGATGTATTTTTGTTTATCAAAAAATCCAATACTTTTCCAGTGCTGTTCTGTTTCTCCTCTTCTTGTAAGAATCTGATAATACCAATATTAGATCCTTTGTTACAGTCCCAAGGTCCCTGAGGCTTTGTTCATTTCTTCCCCTCTCTAGTCTATTTTCTCCCTGTTGTTCAGATTGGGTCATTCCTATTTTCCTAACTTCAAGTTTACTGATTTGTTCCTTTGTTCCTCATCCACTGAGTTTTTTCATTTCTGTTATTGCATTTTTCAATTGTAAAGTTTTTATTGGGTTCTTCTTCTTTATGTCTTCAATCTTTTGATAAGATTTTCTCTGTCTTTGCTGAGTCTGTTTTGTTTCATTTCAAGACATTCTTCATTACTTACTGAAGCATTTTATTATGGCTTCTTTAACACCTTTGTCAGATCATTCTGACATCTCTGTCATCTTGATTATCTTTTTCCATTCAGTTTGGATCTTCCTGTGTTTTGGTATGATGAGTAATTTTTGCTTGTTTGTTTAAACTTGGTATGTGTGGATATTTTGAGACTTTGGGTGTTATTAAACCTTCTATTTTTTAGCTGACTTTTTCTGACTTTGTTCTGTCAGGGGGCGTGAGGGTGCGGCCTCATTACTGCCAAGTGGGGGTAGAAATCCATATTTCCCACCCAGCTTTGTTGACACCTGATGAGGGAAAGTGCTCCTCATTTCTGCTGGGGTAGGGAAGCGGTTCAGCTTTCTACCAGGCCTGCAGTGGTACCTCTCTTTCTGGGAGAGATAGAGGTACCTCAGCACTGCCCCACGTGTGGCCCTCCCTGACCCCGCGGGGTGGGGAGTGACCTTGTTACAGCTGGGCAGTGATGACATTTCTGACTCTCCACCAGGCCTCCCCTGACATCACTCCATTGGGAAGGAAAGGGTGGGCAGGGTATTACTGTCAGTAGGGATGTCAGTCCCAACTCCCCACGTGGTCTCCATTGATTCCATGAAGGGGGTCTGCCCCCAGTCTGCCCTCTCTCACACCACCCTGGCAGTGACTTACATCTTACATTCACAGCTTACATTACCAGCTTGTGAGTGTGGACATCTAGGCCCCCCGTAACCTCTGCTGTCATTGGTGGGGCTGGGGACACACTTCTTTCTATGAGGTTTGGCCGCAGTTGAGTAGTTTTCGACTGAAAGATTTCTCTCCTTGCCAGGCTGCCTCTATTATGGTTCTTTGGCCAGGGAGAACAGGCTTTTGTTGGGTTGTTTTTTCTTTTTTTCTCTTCAGATTGTTGGCATTTCTATGTTGCTGGCTTCTTTAGCTTCATGTCTGAGATATTCGAGGCTAAGAGGAACTCAGGAAACTCACCACTATGGTGCTTAGTGTCCTCAACTGGTCTGCCTTCTGCTCTCCATTTCTCAGTCTTCTTATGAGTGTTTTGCATTTAATGTTCAGGGTTTTTCATTGTCCTTAGTAGGAAGAATGGGGGCTTCCCAGGTGGCACAGTGGTACAGAATCTGCCTGCCAGTGCAGGAGACACAGGACATGCAGATTCAATCCCTGGGTTGGGAAGATCCTCTGGAGGGGCAACCCATTCTAGTATTCTTAAATTCCATGGACTCAGGCTTACTGCTTGGAAAGAAAGTTATGACCAACCTAGAGAGCATATTAAAAAGCAGAGACATTACTTTGCCAAAGGTCCATCTAGTCAAGGCTATGGTTTTTCCAGTAGTCATGTATGGATGTGAGAGTTGGACTATAAAGAAAGCTGAGCACTGAAGAATTGATGCTTTTGAGCTATGGTGTTGGAGAAGACTCTTGAGAGTTCCCTGGACTACGAGATCCAACCAGTCTATCCTAAAGGAAATCAGTCCTGAGTGTTCATTGGAAGGACTGATGTTGAAGCTGAAACTCCAATACTTTGGCCACCTGATGCGAATAGCTGACTCATTCGAAAAGACCCTGATGCTGGGAAAGATCGAAGGCAGGAGGAGAAGGGGACAACAGAGGATGAGATGGTTGGATAGCATAACCGACTCAATGGACATGAATTTGGGTAAACTCTGGGAGTTGGTGATAGACAGGCAGGCCTGGCATGCTGCGGTCTGTAGGGTCAGACATGACTGAGCGACTAAACTGAACTGAATGGACAGAGGAGCCTGGCAGGCTACAGTCCATGGGGTCACAAAGAGTTGGAGCACGAGTGGGAAGAATAGGAAAAAAATATATTTATTCCACTTTCCCAGAAGCTGAAGTCACTCATTTGCCATTTTGAAAAATGAACAAAACCCATGAGCTGGGTCAAAGCAGAGAGCATCATTTCCATAGGACTCTTAAAGGTGACTAGGTTGATAATCATCTGGGTCTACTGCTCTCGGTGGTCCTCCAGGTAACTCTGGAAGCTGGGAATCTCCTTTAAGCATTTATTCAGCTTGAAATTTTTGACCGACTATTTTAAATGGGGCACAATGACCAGGTTGCAGTCAGAGAAGGATCTGCAGTTGACCTTGTTTTGGAAATCTGTGGGAGTAACCCACATCTCAAGTGGGAGCTTTGCCTTCACAACCTCAGTCATTGAGTTTACATCCTTGCTAACTGTCCCCAGAATCTACCTTCATCCTTGTCTCTGACAACCAGATTCACATCCTCCCCCTGGGATTTATAATTCTTACTTTTTTTAGGTGAGGAGAAATTATAATAAGCTTCAAATCTGATGATATTTTAGTGATGTCTGTATCCTCAGGCTAGGTGTTGTAGATGTTTGGGGTTGTCAGTTGTAGGTCTTTGGAGAGTGTCTGCCATCTTTACCAGAACACTTTCCAGGTAGAACTGATTTTTATCTTATCAGTGATTCCTTGGTAATTGGTGAGAGAAGAAATTTCACCTTTAGAGGCCGAGTTTTAAGTAGATCTCAGCCAGTAATTGGTCAGCAGTTGCATTGAAAGTCCTTGGATCTGACTTCCCCATCCCGAGCTCATGTGCATTGCTGCTGCTGCTACTAAGTCGCTTCAGTCGTGTCCGACTCTGTGCGACCCCATAGACGGCAGCCCACCAGGCTCCCCTGTCCCTGGGATTCTCCAGGCAAGAACACATGTGCATTAAGAAAAGAGAAAAGATCTCTCTCTCCAAAGCATTCATTCTAAAGATGGGGACTTTATCAGGATTAGCTCAGCTGCAAGTGACAGAAAAATCAGAGTGACAGTGGCTTAAACAAGGCAGTGCTATATTTCCCCTCTGTATAAAAGTCTGGAAGGGCCATCCAGCACTGGCATGGCGGCTCTACACTGAGCAGGCATCTGTGCTCCTTTCATCCTCTTGCTTTTCCATTCTCAACATACGGCTTTCATGTTATGGTTCAGAGAGAAAGAGGATATGCTGCTGCTGCTTGTCTGACTCTGTGCGACTCTATGGACTGCAGTTTGCTAGGCTCCTCTATCCATGGGATTCTCTAGGCAAGAGTACTGAAGTGAGTTGTCATGCCCTTCTCCAGTTCTTCCCAGCCCAGGGATCGAACCCAGGTCTCCTGCATTGCAGGCAAGATTCTTTTACCACTGAGCCACCAGAGAATCTTGAAGTAGGATATAGCCTTTACCTATATTGAAGTGAAAGTTGCTCAGTTGTGCCTGACTGTTTGCAACACATGGACTGTGTCCGTGGGATTCTCCAGGCCAGAATATTGGGGTGGGTAGCTGTTCCCTTCTCCAGGGAATCTTCCCAACCCAGGGGCTGAACCCAGGTCTCCTGCATTGCAGACAGATTCTTTACCAGCTGAGCCATGAGGCAATACCGATATTGAGACTTCCTTGAAATTGTTTGTGACTGGTCCTTCCCTCTAGCCTGACCTAAGTGAAGTTACATGGCTACAGTTAGTTGCAAGGAAGGCTGGATAAGATAGTGCTTGTTCTAACTGGCCAAGTGTCCATTTGTTCTATCACTGAGAAAGAAACGGAGAATGAATAATAAGGGGGAGGTAGCAATTCTGTTCAGAGAAGGCAATGGCAACTCACTCCAGTACTCTTGCCTGGAAAATCCCATGGACGGAGGAGCCTGGTAGGCTGCAGTCCATGGGGTCGCTAAGAGCTGGACATGACTGAGCGACTTCACTTTCACTTGTCACTTTCATGCATTGGAGAAGGAAATGGCAAACCACTCCAGTGTTCTTGCCTGGAGAATCCCAGGGACGGGGGAGCCTGGTGGGCTGCCATCTATGGGGTCACACAGAGTTGGACACAACTGAAGCGACTTAGCAGCAGCAGCGGCGATTTCTGTTACTGGAAATAACAATGAATAAAGATTTGTAATGCTAATTATAGGTGACCACCCCAACTCCTGACTGAGCTCTACATGCTGTCCTTTTTAAGTATTTAGAGATTTTTCCATTTGATGACTACATCTGTCCGTAAGAGTAGGATCCATAAGGAAGCAACCCTCTGCTTTTCCAGCAGCTCACAAAAGATGTGATCTGACTCACCAGCATGCTTAATGTTCAGGTCCAAGAATGATTAATTCATCCATGGAGTCTGTGTTTTAATACAGAATAAATATTATGGCAAAGAGATCACAAGTCCAAGCAAATAGCATGCACTTGGCAGGGGAAGTATAAATATTAAAAATAAATCACATAAATTTGCCAGAGATCAAAACTGTAGGAGGCTCCAGTGTCTCTGAAGCTAGCAGAGATTCTAGTGACCAAGCCACTCTTCTCTTAATTTCCACCCAAAATATGGAAAGAAATCCGTGAATGTGAGGAGATTCATTCTAAAGTCTGACTCAGTTGTAAATATATAGTGTGAAAACCCACCAGCAAAGCCAGGGTTAAAAGTTTTTTTAGTGTACCCACTTGCTGTGGCCCCCAAGGCCTCAGAACTAAGTAACTGCATCTGTAGTTTCCAAAAATCAAAAATCATCTGCTGATATAGTCCTACTTTAAAATAAAAATTTTACCTGTTTACAACTTCTCACTTCTCCAGAGTCCAGCAATCTATAACCTCTTAGTAACACAGCTGAGAAACACACATCTTTGACAAAATAAAATAGTTATAAGAAGTCATGTATTTTTATTCCCTAAGGAAGTTATCTACTGGGTCCTGACTCACAGCACATGTAGTCTTGCACTACACACAATTCTAACAAGCATGTTACCTGGCTTCTCATTTCTGAGCATATTGGAACTACAGGCATACATTTGAGATGTTGTGAATTTGGTTCCAGATCCTGGCGATAAAGTGAATACCGCAATAAAACAAGTCACACAAAATTTTTGGTTTCTCAGTGCTTATAAAAGTTATGTTTATACCATATAGTCTTTTCAGTGCACATAGCAATATATCTGAAAAAAAAATGTAGGTCTCTTAATTAAAAATACTTCATTGATAAAAAATTCTAACCATCATCTGACAAAGCAGAGTTGCCACAGACTTTCAATTTGTAAGAAATGCATTATCTATACAATGAAGTGAAGCACAGTAAAACAAGATATGCTGCATAGAAGCAAGAAGAGGACTGTGCAGACTGGCAGATGAATAGCAACAGGAAGTGATGAGTGTCAACCTACCAGCGAGAGAAGAGACAAGAATCTACAAAAGATAGAAAGGAATTCAAGTAAATCTGGTTTCCACAAATATGTAATGCAAGGATAAAGAACCGCTCTCCTTAGCAGTCCCTGGTTACAGTGCCATGTCTTTCCTCAACAAACATCCGAGTGCAGGGGATTTCCCTGGAGGTACAGTGGCTAAGACCCCATGCTCCCAATGCAGAGAGCCCAGGTTCCATCCCTGATGAGGGAACTAGATACCATATACAGCAGCTAAAGATCGCACATGCTGCAACTAAGATCTAGCACAGTCGAATACATAGTTTAAAAAAAAAAAAAAGAATGCTTACACTGTCCCCTTTGCACCAGGACATGGGAATGAATTCTAGTTGATGAAATATAGATCAGAGTGCTATGTGCTATGTTCAGATATCATCTTTAAAATATCTTGTAAACTACTTCAAACCCTATCTTTTATATGTCCCCAAAGGCAGAGGACTCAGGGATGGAGTGTGAGGCCCTAGAAGATGGATGTTGGAGTCCCAGATAGAAGGAGCCTGGTCCCTGAATAACTGCCTGGTATGGAGCACCTTTACTAACCCACATTGGACTGTGGTGTCAGCTAGGAATATTTTATTGGGTCAACTCACTGAGTTTTGGGGGTTGTTTGTTGTCGTTAGCAGAATTTCTCATCCCAGGTAGTATAGACTTGGAAATACTGTTTTTTAAAAAAACACCAAAAACTATGGCATCACATAGCAGGCAGCAAGAAACAGATATAGCATGCTGATGTCTAGAAACACATATCTGACAATGGCAAAAATTTTGGTAATATGACACCTGTGGTATCTTGGAGGCAGACTGTGCGCCTGTTGAACTTGTGGCTCTGTGGGAAGAAATTAGAAAATGAACATTAGTAGCATCTATTGGATGATTAGTAGTGTCTATTGGCTGTTGCTGGCTGCATTTGACAGACTATCGCAAGAAAGAGATGAGCAAAGGAAAATAATGGCCAGTTTGTAAGCAGAAGTGAAAAGAAATAGAGAAAATCTATAACTTTAGTGTCTTACAGAGTTGGAAAACCCAATTTTTTAGGCAGGATGTTTGATCCTGATTGCAGCATGCAAACTCTCAGTTGCAGCATGTGGGATCTAGTTCCCTGACCAGGGTTTGAACCTGGGCCCCCTCCATTGGAAGCGTGGCGTCCTTAGCCACTGGACCACCACAGTTGAGATTTCTTCTTTGACCAGCTGGTATTTAGAAGCATGTTTTTTTACTCCTTGCATATTTGGGGATTTTCTTATAATCTTTCCTTTGTTGATTTCCAGCTTAATTCCTCCGTGGTCTGAGAGCAAACATTGTATGACTTCTGTTCTTGTAGATTTCAAATGTGTTTGATCGCTCAGAATGTGTCTATCCTGGTGAATGTTCCATGTGAGCTTGAGGAAAATGTGTGTTCTGCTGATGAGGTAGATTTTAACGCTTTTTGTGTCTTGTGATTCTGCCACCTTTTAGGGCCTGGGAGCCATCCACAGCATTATTTGTATCTAGTGACAGATGATAATCGCACCAAAGATTTTAGGGACCAGGCCTAAAGATCCCACATACCATAACTAAGACCTGGCACAGCCAAATAAATAAATATTTTAAAAAAATTTTTTTAACTAAATGAAAATGAAAACACAATTTATCAAAATTTGTGGTATTCAGAGAAAGCAGTGCTTAGAGGGAAATTGATTGAATTGAATGTATGTATTAGAGAAGAAAATCAAAAATCAATACTCTTCTACCTTAGGAAACTAGAAAAAGAGCAATTAAATCCAAAATAAGGAGAGGAAAAGAAATGATAAGAATTAGAGCAGCAATCACAACAAAGGAAACTATAAGCAAGGTGAAAAGACAGCCCTCAGATTGGGAGAAAATAATAGCAAATGAAGCAACAGACAAAGGATTAATCTCAAAAATATACAAGCAACTCCTGCAGCTCAATTCCAGAAAAATAAATGACCCAATCAAAAAATGGGCCAAAGAACTAAACAGACATTTCTCCAAAGAAGACATACAGATGGCTAACAAACACATGAAAAGATGCTCAACATTATCAGAGAAATGCAAATCAAAACCACAATGAGGTACCATTACATGCCAGTCAGTATGGCTGCTATCCAAAAGTCTACAAGCAATAAATGCTGGAGAGGATGTGGAGAAAAGGGAACCCTCTTACACTGTTGGTGGGAGTGCAAACTAGTACAGCCACTCTGGAGAACAGTGTGGAGATTTCTTAAAAAGCTGGAAATAGAACTGCCATATGACCCAGCAATCCCACTCCTGGGCATACACACTGAGGAAACCAGATCTGAAAGAGACACGTGCACCCCAATGTTCATCGCAGCACTGTTTATAATTGCCAGGACATGGAAGCAACCTAGATGCCCATCAGCAGACGAATGGATAAGAAAGCTATGGTACATATACACCATGGAATATTACTCAGCCATAAAAAGAATTCATTTGAATCAGTTCTAATGAGATGGATGAAACTGGAGCCCATTATACAGAGTGAAGTAAGCCAGAAAGATAAAGGACATCACAGCATAATAACACATATATATGGAATTTAGAAAGATGGTAATGATAACCCTATATGCAAAACAGAAAAAGAGACACGGATGTACAGAACAGACTTTTGGACTCTGTGAGAGAAGGCGAGGGTGGGATGTTTCAAGAGAACAGCATCGAAACATGTATATTATCTAGGGTGAAACAGATCACCAGCCCAGGTTGGATGCATGAGACAAGTGCTCGGGCCTGGTGTACTGGGAAGACCCAGAGGGATTGGGTAGAGAGGGAGGTGGGAGGGGGGATCGGGATGGGGAATACATGTAACTCCATGGCTGATTCATGTCAATGTATGACAAAACCCACTACAATATTGTAAAGTAATTAGCCTCCAACTAATAAAAATAAATGAAAAAAAATTTTTTAATTAAAATAAAATAAAATAAATATGAAAAGAAAAGAATTAGAGCAGCAATCAAGGAAATTGAAAATAAGAAATCAGTAGAGAAAGTCAATGAAAACAAAACCTGGTTGTTTGAAAATATTAATAAAATCAATATGCCTTTATCCAGGTGAACTAAGGAAAAAAATAGAGGACACAAATCACTAATACCAGAAATGAAAACAAGACATCATTATAGATCCCATGTAAATTAAAAGGATGATAAAAGAATACTATGAACTACTATGCTCACAAATTTGATAATCTAAATGAAACTGACTAAATTCTTGGAAGACACTATCTGCCAAAACTCATAGAAGAAGAAATATAGGATCTAAATAGACCTATATTTATTAACAAAATTGAATCAACAATTAATAATCTTTCAAAACAGAAAACACCAGACCCAGATAAGTTCACTGGTAAATTCTACCAAACATTTAAGGAAGAAATTATACCAATTCTCTACAATAGTTTTTAGAAAATAGAAGCAGAAGTACTACTTCTAACTCATGCTATGAGGCCAGCATTACCCTAACACCAAAGCTGGACTAAGACATCACAAGAAAAGACAGCTACAGACCAATATCTCTCATGAACATAGATACAGAAATCCTCAACAACATATTAGCAAATATAACACAAAGTACAAAAAAATTCTATACTATGACCAAGTAGCTCATAGTATCCCAGGCATACTAGTCTGGTTCAGCATTTAAAAATCACCTAATGTAATTAATCACATCAACAAATAAGAAAAGACAAATCACATGATCATATCAATAGATGTCCCTTTCACTCCTTTTAAACATTATACTGAAAGTTTTCGCTATGCATAAAGGTAAGAAAAGAAAAAGTATACAAATTGGGAAGGGAGACATAAAGCTCTTTCCATTTGCAGTTTGAAAAACTGTTCACAACTCAAGAAACTGCAGACAATAATTTATGATCATCCTGGGAGGGATTGGGGGCAGGAAGAGAAGGGGACGACAGAGGATGAGATGGCAGGATGGCATCACCGACTCGATGGTCATGGGTTTGGGTAGACTCCGGGAGTTGGTGATGGACAGGGAGGCCTGATATGCTGCGATTCATGGGGTCGCAAAGGTCGGACGCGACTGAGTGATGAACTGAACTGATGTAGAAAATCTGAAAGGATTAACAAGAACACCTGAAGCTAGTCTAAATATTATAGCAAGGTTTCAGGACACAAGATTAAATATACAAAAGCTAGTTGCTTTCCTATATGCCAACAATAAACAAGTGGAATTTGAAATTAAAAATACAATACCGCTTGCATTAGTACCCTCCCCCTCAATTAAACACTTAGATATAAATCTAAAAAACTATGTGCAGGATTTATATGAGGAAAACTGCAAAACTCTGATGAATGAATTGAAAGAGAACTAAATAAGTGGAGAGACATCCCATGTTTATGGATAGGAAGACTCCATATGGTCAAGATATTAGTTCTTCCCAACGTTCTCTGTAGAGTCAGTGGAGTTCCAGCAAATTACTTTGTGGATATCAACAAACTGATTCTAAAATTCATATGGAAAGGCAAAAGACCTAGAGTAGCCAACACAATATTGAAGAAGAATGAAGTTGAAGGACTAATACTACAGACTTTTAGACTCAGTGTAAAGCTACAGTGATCAAGACAGTGTACTGTTGGCAGCGGGTGGGGGGAGGGGAATTTGGATGAAGGCAGTCAAAAGATTGGAAAAGACCCTGATGCTGGGAAAGATTGAAGGCAGGAGGAGAAGGGGACGACAGAGGATGAGATGGTTGGATGGCATCACCGACTGAATGGACATGAGTTTGAGTCAACTCTGGGAGTTGGTGAAGGGCAGGGAGGCGCAGTGTGCTGCAGTCCATGGGGTAGCAAAGAGTCGGACAGGACTGAGTGGCTGAACTGAACTGAACTGAGTCAAAAGATACAAACTTCCAGTTTAATTAAGTTCTAGAGATTTACAATAATAAGTACAATAATGTACAACATGATAAGTATAATTAACACTTCCACATGTTACATATGAAAGTTGTTAAGAGTTCACATCACAGGGAAAAAATTGTTTTTTCAGTTTTACTGAAACTATTTATTTTGCGTATATATGAGATGACAGATGTTCACTGTGATAAGTTTTCATGATGTTTGTAAGTCAAATCATTATGCTGTATAACTTAAACTTATATAGTACTGCATATCAATTATATCTCGAGACTGGAAAAAAAGCATACTATTGATGAAAGAATAGATAAATCAATAGAAAAGTAGAGACACAAAAATAAACCCCCATGAGTATATTTTTGACAAAGAAGCAAAGATAATCTCTTCAACACATGGTGCTGGAACAACTGGATATCCACATGCAAAATAATTTTTCTAGACACAGACCTTACACCCTTCACAAAACCTAACTGAAAACGGTTCTTAGACCTAAACGTAAAATGCAAAACTGTAAAATTTTTAGATGGTAACATAGGGAAAATCTAGATTATCTTGGATATGGTCATGACTTTTTAGATGTAATACCAAAGGCACCATCCATGAAAGAAAATAATTGATAAGATAGACTTCATTAAAATGAAAATTTCTACTCCGTGGAAGACATTGTTAAGAGAATAAAAAGACCATCCACAGACCTGGAAAAAATATTTGCAAAGGTTACATCTGATAAAGGACTGTTACCCAAAATACAAAAAGAACTCTTATAACTCAAAACCAAAAAAACAACCCATTTAAAAATCACCTCATCAAATAAGTCACCAAGGAAGATACAAAGATGGCCAAAAAGCTAATGAAAAGATGCTCCACATCATGTCACCAAGGAAATGCAAATTAAAACATCTACGAGATGCCACTGCATACCTGTTAAAACGGCCAGTATCTGGAAAACCGACAACACCAAAAGGTGGCGAGGATGTGAAGCAGAAGAACACTCATATACTGCTGGTGGGGATACAAAGTGGTACAGCCACTTTGCAAGATAATTTTGTGGTTTGATGGTTTCTTACAATATTAAACATGCTCTTACCATACAACCCAGAAATCATACTCCTTGGTATTTACTCAAAACAGTTAAAAACTTATATATACACAAAAACCTGCACATGGTGTTTATGGCAGCTTTATTAACAATTACCAAACTTTGGAAGCAACCAAGATGTCCTTCAGTAGGTAAATGGGTAAACTGTGATACATCCAAACAATGAAATGTTATTGAGTAATGAAAAGATATATGCTGTTGAGCCATGAAAAGACATGGAGGAACCTTAAACATATATTACTAACTGAAAGAAGCCAATATGAAAAGGCTACATACTGTGTGATTCCAACTGTGTGACATTCTAGGAAAGGCAAAACTATGGAGACGGGGGTTAGAGAGGAGGGAGGCATGTTAGGTGATGAACAGAGGATTTTAGAGCAATGAGAATGTCCCATGTGGCATTATAACAGTGATACATGTCATTATGCCGTTCGTCAAACACATAGGCTGTAAAACACCAAGAGAGAACCCTCATGTAAACTGTGGACTTTGCGTGATGATCATTTGACTATGTAACTTTATCCTTAGTAACAAATGTACACATGGTGAGTGATGTTGATAATGGAGGAGGCCATGCATGTGTATAGAAGAGGGCATATGAGAAATCCCTTTACTGTCTTCTTAACTTTGTTATGAACATAAGCTGCTCTAAAAAAATAATCTTTTTAAAATCTACGTTATTGGAAGTGATACATCTGTGAAATGCAGTGTTGTTGAAAGTGATGTCTTGGATGAGCTGCTGGGGACAGACAATGAAGGAAACTAAGGAAGAATTAGTAGAATTAAGAAAACAAAAATCTTGTCATTGTCACAAATAGTTTCAAATTTGTTCTCTCAGTTGGGCAGGACTACGCAATCGAGGCTGTGATCTTGGAAGAAATCTTCCTGTGGGCCCGTTGGTTTTCTTGTCCCAATCCTGATAAATCCTGCCTGTACAGACCACAGACTGATAGCTGTTGATAGATCAGCACTAAATGGTCTTTCCTACTATTAAAATTATACCTCAAAGCACACGTTCTGTTGATGATTTGTGGTAGTGAAGACCTCATATATAGAAGACTGTTTTACATAATAAAATTTTTTCAATGAACAGTAGGTGAATCACAGAAGTACTTTTTTAAAAATTGAACTTACTTCAGTAATATCTCGGAAAAGGCAATGGCAACCCACTCCAGTACTCTTGCCTGGAAAATCCCATGGGCAGAGGAGCCTGGTGGGCTGCAGTCCATGGGGTCGTGAAGAGTCGGACACGACTGAGCAACTTCACTTTCACTTTTCACTTGCATGCACTGGAGAAGGAAATGGCAGCCCACTCCAGTGTTCTTACCTGGAGAATCCCAGGGACGGGGGAGCCTGGTAGGCTGCCGTCTCTGAGGTTGCACAGAGTCAGACACAACTCAAGTGACTTAGCAGCAGCAGTAATATCTAAGTGAGAAGTATTTGGTCATTATCTGTACAAGAAATATACCTTACAAATACTTTTTTGAAAGTCTTTATCTCTGTCCCTCTCTCTCATTAAAAATATATCAGAAAACGAATAGAGCTGGATATCCCACGTGTCTTTTGCTTTCATTTAAAAATTACCCTTAATACTACTTGCTCCTGTAAATAGGAAAGATGAAAGAATAGATAAGATCATTTTTAAAAATTGCCTTACATTTCCCAACCACGGATAAAAACCAAACATTAAAATCCAGTTGCTAGGAGAGGAAATGGAGTAAGGTTTAGAGTTGGGGAGAGCAGGTATGTATGGTACATATGTGTTCCCACTCAAAGAATTCAAAGAAATCAATCTTGATTCTTAGATTTTGAAAGCTGGGATGTGACTTTTAGTTATGTCTGTGGTTTGAAACATTTTTGAATCATGGACCAGTCTTGAGAATTTAATGAGAGCCATGAACTTCACTCCCAGAAAAATGTATGTAAACAGAGACTTATTAATTGCATATAATTAACCTACTGCCTTGAAAATTCTTTGGAGAATTACCCCTAAAAGTTAAGCTTTTCTAATCTGAATTTTCAAGTAAACTTAATGCCCTCTAGAGTGACTTTCACTTTCACTTTAATGCCCTCTTCTTGAAAAAAAAGTTGCAATAAATAAAAGTTGTACACACATAGAATAAAAAATAAGTTGGTTCTGTTTGAAAGTAATTTTAATGAGAATGATGCTGCTCCTTTGGGTTTATTTTTTGTTTATTTTGTTCTTTGATTTTCCAAAAAGAGAGCCCTCATTTATTATTTCAAGATTTCTGTTGGCCAGAAGTCTGGGCACGGTAAAGCTGAGAAGGCTGCGGTTGTCATCTGAAGCTTAGGGTGCCCTTCAAGGCCCATTCAGATTGTTAGCAGAATTCCAATATAGGATTGCTGGAGGAGGAAATGGCAACCCACTCCAGTACTATTGCCTGGGAAATCACATGGACAGAGGAGCCTGGCGGGCTATAGTCAATGGAGTCGCAAAGAGTCAGATGTGACTAAGCACTATAGAATTGAGGTCCTTGTCTTTTCAATAACTGTCAGCTGGAGACCACTCTCAGCTCCTGAATGCTGTCTGCCGTCCCTTGCACGGGGCCTTTATAGGCAGCTCTTGGCATGGATGTTTGCTTGCTTCCAGATTAGCAGGAGCATGTGTCTCTGACTTTTGGAGAGGCTCAGTTGCTTTTAAAGACCCACCTGATTAGGTCCGACCAGCTGGATCGTCCCCCTTTGGATTAACTCAGTGTTACACCGGGAACTCTGCTCAATGCTCTGTGGCAGCCTGAATGCGAGGAGTTTGAGGGAGAAGGGATACATGTATAGGTAGGGCTGAGTCCCTTTCCTGTCCACCTGAACTCTCACAACGTTGTTAACTGGCTCTTCTCCAAGACAAAATAAACGATTAAAAAACAAAAGCAGACTTCCCTGGTGGTACAGCAGATAAGAATCCACCTGCCAATACAGGGGACATGGGTTCGACCCCTGGTCTGGGAAGATTCCACATGTCATGGGGCAGCTAAGCCCATCAGCACAGTTACTGAACCTGAGTCCTGCAACTACTGAAGCCTGCGCACGGACAGCCTGCGCCCCTCAGCAGAGAGGCCGCTTCAGTGATTCAGTGAGGGGCCCGTGCACTGCAGCGAAGAGGAGCCCCCGCCTGCCGCAACTAAGGAAGCCTATGTGCAGCCACGAAGACCCAGCACAACCAAAAATAAATAAATCAATAAAACAAAAAACAACTGACTTGAAACCTAATCACAGGAAGGATGTCCTGTCAGTCACAGGCTCTGCCTGCACTCAAGGGGAGGAGAGTATACAAACTGTGTACACACTGGGGGTGGGGATACTTGGGGGTCATCTTAGAATTCTGCCTTCCACAGCTGCATTCCCACCACTGCCTCCAGGGAGGCTCCTTTGGTTTAGTAAGACGCTGTATGGATTTTGAAAAGATGAGACAGTCTCATGCAGTTGACTTGAAGTTTTGCTTTGATGGACCTGAAGCCGTATACCCTGACTCACTCAAGTTTGTGGTAGCCAATGGAATAGTGGTCAGTTAAGGATGGGCTGGGATCTCAAACACCAGATTCTCTACCACTCCTCAAGCTGAATTCTTGTGACTTCATTTCCTTTGTTGTGGAGTCACTGAAGTCATCTTTGGCAAAGTCAACCTCACTACTGCCATCTGTCAATAAGGAAGGGATTGTAGGATTACTTTCCACTTGAAGATTATTTGAGCAGAAGTAACTCTCAAAAGTATTCTGAGGGCTTTCAGATCACTACCGTTTTCTGACTGAAGCTTTTGTAAAAGCTTCTTCTTTGTTACTCACACTGCCAGCCTGTAGAAGCATTTGCTTCAATGATGGAAAGTCTGAAGCTTCATCCCTCCCAAGTTATTCTTCCAAGTGTATAGGCTTGGCCAAAAAAGCTTGTTGTGTTTGTTTTGTTTTTCAGCAGAATGAGGTTGATGACTCTAGGACCTTGAATTGAAAGACTTACCTCATTCACTATATTTACCAAAACTATCTGCGTAATAAACGACTGTGAACAAACACCTCCTGGTAGAATTGTTTAGATAATTGGCTTTCCTTTTCTTTTTCTCTTAAGTGCACACACAACTTCTGCTTCAGGTTCAGTAAGCACTTCATGATCTATTGATAATATTCTGCTGTTGTTATTTGACAAAATCTCTTGAAAAGATGGTGATTCAAGGCCCTGGTTTGGAAGAAGATAAAGATATTCAGAGCTTAGGCAAGGCTGTTCTCAGGGTCTTTGGCACTGATGCCAAACTCCTAGCCAACATGCAGAGCTGCTTCCTTCTAAAAGGCAGTGTCACCAGATGGGCAGCTGTTCTTCCCAGGGCATCACTTAGAGTCTGAGCTGGGAGCCCTTTTCGTCAGAGTTTCCTTGGCAAAGCCTTTTCACAGTTTTAAAAGAATTAGTGATATCTACCTTTTAAAAAATGGGCTCAGAAAACATGTTTTTTTTTTTTCCCCCTCTGATAGTCCTGGTCAATAATAATGAACAAAACCCAGAGAAATGTTTCAAGTTCCATTCTTTTCCATGCCAAAGAGAAATATTACCACTTTCAATTATTCTATTCAAAGATCTCCTTCAAAATAGAAGAAAGGAATAAATTACACATTTTGGAGTGTGGTCATTGACTGACACATTCCCCCTCAGCTTCAAGCCCCCAGATGGACCAATTTCAGGACATGTGACTTTACCGAAGTATTTTCAGTCCCATGGGGATTCTTGGATTTTTTTTTTTTTTTTTTTTTTGGCATGAACAATGGGTTTTCATGAGTGATCTTGCAGGATACTTCAAAAAGAGCCTTCTGATTTGAGGTGAATCCATTTGGTAAGATGCTGACATTTCCAAAAAAGGATTCTTCTCATGAATTTAAGTCCGAAATATATTTTAGGATGTAGGGTGTCCAGTGCTCCTTAGGTCTACATTGGCAGAGTCACGTTTCATCCAAAGCACTAAGACTTGATGTCTGATTGTGCTCAGCGATGAAAGTAAACGCCAAAAGCACAGAAATTTGGTCTTACTGTACTTTCCTTCCAGTTTAAGCTAGACATATTGAAAATAAGAGCAAAGGCAGATATTTTTATTCAAATGATAAAGTGTATTTTATTCTCATCAGTGGTGAACTATTTTAGAAATCCTAAAATTGGCAACAGTGACAATGGTATGTTACCCAACCACATACTCACTTAGCATGTGAAAAGATAATTTAATCAAGTAGAAAGTCAAATTTGGAAATTTACACCAGCCAAATGCTCCATTCACCAGTCATCTGTGTAATTAAAGAGCCAATTGCAAAAGGTTTTGAGTCCTTCCAGAAATCCTCGGAAGTCTCTCCCTGCTGATAATGAACAGTGATGTCCAGTTTCACAGGTTTAAAAAGGATCACATCGCTTCCAGTGTGTTGCACTTTCCACCTCATTATAGACTTTTTTACATTGCCATTATTTTCACAGACACATGAGTGGTAGAAAACAAGGAATTGACAGTATTCAGAAAACTGATTTTATTTCTCTCCAGACTCATGACTAATCTAGAGGATGAGCATAGCACAGGCCCATGGGGAAACGGTGGCTTTTCTTACTTACACTGCACTGCAATTCTTTGTTAACTTTCCATTCTGTTAACCTTCCATATACAGCATCAGAGGTATAGTTTTGCATTTTATTCACATAGACTCTGATTTACTGCAAATAACTTGATAACCATGGAGAGCTAGTCTTGGCCATGTCTTTATCATGAATGAGACTCTTTAAATGTAGACTTTGATGTTTTCTGTGATCGTCTTGCATAAATCAATAATTGTTTTTTCTCTGCATCATCAGTCTTCTTGTAAAATAGAATTGGAATAAGCTGAGAAAAATGATCTTCTTATCACATCATGCAACTGTCCTGTCTTTATTATTCCAGTGATTGTGAATTTGTACATTAATAGAAATCAACTCCTGAGTGCTAAAAAAATTGCGTTTATGTATAGACAAAATAAGATCCTAAAAGTAAATGCTATTTCTAAGAAAAATAAAATTATTTTTACTTGAGCATGTCAGGTATGTTATACTCTTTTTAACTTGTCTTAAATGAGTGGAGATAATCTATTATCAACGGTTTTACCACAAAATATCAGCATTCAGTCTTGAGTTGCAGTGTTTTCAAATGTTTTTAAATGTTTTCATGCTTTCTGAAATTTTTCAAAGCTACTTTCCATCTGAAAGTCTTCATGACTGATTTTTTTTAAGTGAATTATACCAATAACTGCTCTTCTCTGGTGTCTCAGACAGTAAAGAATCCACCTGCAATGCAGGATACCTGGGTTCAATCCCTGGGTCAGGAAGATCCCCTGGAGGAGAACATGGCAACCTACTCCAGTATTCTGACCTGGAGAATATTGCCTTGGACAGAGGAGCCTGACAGGCTACAGTCCATGGGGTTGCAGAGAGGCTGACATGACTGAAATGACTAAGCACAGCACAGACCAATAACCATAACAGAATATTGCGTTCTTTGTAATAGCATATTACAACCATTGAACAATTTTCTTAAAGCTTTGCAGTTTACCTGGGATGTTTTGTAATCCTTAGGTAAATTTGTGTTGATGTTGCCAATCATGTAAATTCATGAACTTCAAACTATATAAAGGATCCTAAGTGGAAGCTGACTCATTCTCTGGCCAGTAGATAAACTCTGATTAATTACTGGTAACCATAAAGCCCTCTGTTGCATGTTGCTGTCATCGGTGTCATTCTTCAATTTACAATGGAATATAAGCACATTTTGTAAATGATTGCAAAAAAACTTTTGTTCAGCTAATGTTTTAAAATAACGACAGCTCCAAAACGAACAAAACACACACAGAAATATGCAATTGACCACAGGTGGGATAATCATGCTGCTAAAGAAGAATAACAACAAAATGTGCATACCAAGCCTTGCAGACTGTACAGTGTTGGCAGGAACAAATAAGTCCGCATGAGGACATAGGCAAAACATCAACAGCAAAAAAGATGCCAGGACTCACCATTGTTTGAGGTGAGATGCTCAATAGCCCCCTGAGTCCATTCAGGCTATTATAACAAAATTATCAAATGATAAAAATAGATGACTATAAACATAGACATTTATTTCTCACAATTTTGAAGGCTGGAAATCTAGGATCAAGGCACCATTTGATTCAGTGTCTGGTGAGAACATACCTCTTGGTTCATTGATGGCTAATTTTTTATTGTATCCTCACTTGGCAGGAAGCTGAGTGGGGAAGCAGGCTTTCTCATGACTGGTATAAGACCATTCACGAGGTCTTCACCCTTATGACCCCATCTAATCTTAATTATCCCCTCAAGGCCCCACCTTCTAATAGCATCACACGGGGAGGTAAAGTTCCAACATGTTAATTTTGGGTGGACATTCAGCCCATAAGATGTCCCTAGTTTTTATTTTCTTTGTCTACATGAAAAAATGTACGTGTGCATGTGTGCTCAGTTGCTTCAGCTGTGTCTCTTTGCAACCCTGTGGACTGTATCCCTCCAGGCTCCTCTGTCCATGGGATTCTCCAGGCAAGAATCCTGGAGTGGGTCACCATGCCCTCCTCAGGGCATCTCCCTGATCCCAGGGATCACACCCAGGTCTCCTGTGACCCGTGCATAGCAGGCAGATTCTTTACCAGGGAAGCCAAAAGACAATGTATATTTTTACATTTTCACAAGACAAATAGGACCATGACTTACATTTTATAATTCTCATAGCTGATTTGAGAGGTATAATTAATGTTCCCTCTGGAATGTTGGGTGGGCCCATGCTCACTGCACCCCAATCTCACCACTGCCCCCTTCTCGCCCTACATTATATTTAAGCAGTTCTTTCAGAAACTGAATAATACCCACTTAGACATAAGCCTGATTTTTAGTGTATGACATTTTTTATAAAAGCTTAGGTATTTTATCATTCCATAGTTAAGAAGGGCAGTCCTTGGTGTTCTCTTTTGAGGAGACAGTGAGATTTTAAAATATGTTTTCAAGTGCATTTGACAATGATTTTAGAGAAGAAATGACAGGATTATAAAAGGAGCTAGAAAGAAAGCAAAGTTTAGTAGCAAAATATCAAGTGTCCTTATTTGCCATCAATCCACAAATGAGTGGGGATATCACAGAGGCCCAGAGAACGGTTTCACAGGCAATTGTAGTTAAGAATTTTCAAAGATGAGCTTGAGACAGCATGAATCATTTCATGTGCAAATCCAGATCTCAAAGCCAGTGAAACCGATAGTGTTACCCTCATAGAAAAACTGAGTAGGAGTGGCAGTGTGATCAGCTTAAATGGCCACTGTTGTCTGCTAATGACATCTCGTAGTGAGGACTGGGAACACAGCAATACCCACTAGGGCTTATAGTTCCAGGTTCCAAGGAAGAGCTCCCTGACTCGTAGTATTCCTTGCTTCATACGGTCTCACCCTTTGGGGCTTGGGCACTCATTTCTTACACAAAGATTGTGCTCTAAATCTAAGAGCTGATGTAACCAAAATGAAAAGCCAATATCTCAAATATGGACTGAGGATTCATGTTGGAAAACAAAGATGAATGAAACAAACTTTCACAGTTCTTGCTAATTTTATTTATTTTAATTTTTAATTGGAGTATAGTTGATTTGTTGTGTTAATTTCCGCTGTATAGCAGAGTGACTCAGTTATACACATACAGGCATTCTTTTTTATATTTTTTCCATATGGTTTATCCCAGGATATTGAATGTAGATCCCTGTGATATACAGTAGGACCTTGTTATTTATCCATTCTATATGTAACAGTTGGCATCTACTAACCCCAAACTCCCAGTCCATCACTTCCCCTCCCCAGCCCCCCCCCTTTGGTAAACCATAAGTCTGTCCTCTATGTTTCTGGGTCTGTTTCTGTTTTGTAGATAGGTTCCTTTGTGCTATATTTTAAATTTCACATATAAGTGATATCATTTGGTATTTGTCTTTCTATTTCTGACCTTCTTCAGTTAGTACAATCATCTCTAGCCCCATCGACGTTGCTGCGAATGGAATTCAGCCAGTGACATCACGTCCATAGTTTGAAATGGGCCATGACAGCTGACTTCATTTGCACCACAGAAATAGACAAACACAGTATCAGGACTTGAGGGCTTCCCTGGTGATCTAGTGGTTAAGAATCTGCCTGCCAATGCAGGACACCTGGGTTCAATACCTGGTCTGGGAAGATTCCACATGCCACGGAGCAACTAAGCCTGCAATGACGGGTAGTCCCCGCTCACTACAACTCGAGAAAGCCTGCAGGCAGCAATGGAGACCCTGCGCAGCCAAAAATAAATTAAATCTTAAAAAAAGGTCAAGACTTGAGTTTTATTGATTTTCCTAGACTTAGGAAAGTAATGGAGAAAGTATTAATAATTCAGATTGAACTTAAAAGTACAAGTCTGTAGCCATTACATTGTAAATGGAACAGAAAAATGAGGAAATATTCTTCCAATATTTAAAAACTATTATCTAATTCAGCAAAGTTGTTCACATCACTGACAAATGAGTCAAGTTCAGACATACCTCTTCATTGTTTCACTCTCATCTTACTCATTAATATAAAGAAAAATATTAACTAACATTCAGGTTGAAATTATAGTCATTAGTTGCAAATTGCTGTTGTCTACTGGTATGAGAATTAAGCAAAAATCAGTTTTTTCTATCATCTCCACTCTTTTGATTCTGTTCTTTTTTTCTGTATTCTAATTAACACATTAATTAAATATGAGGCTTTATTACTCTCATGTTTTCTGTCTCTCTGTTTATTTTTTATACTTTCTGAGTGATTTCTTTAACTTTATCTTCCTTCTACTGAATTTTTAAAATTTAACGATCATTTAAAATGATTTCTTTACCAAGATTTCTTTCTTGTTCTCTAATTCTACCATATTTGCAGCATCCTTTTCTTGCTTTAGAGGTGGAATTTTGACTTTCTGGATAGTTCTGAATATGCAAAGGGGTATTGTCCACCATTCTCTGAATTATTTGTCTCTTGTTGGATTGATTTCTCTGTTTAATTTTGTCCTTCTGTTTTCTTGTTACAGTCTTTTCTCCAGTCTCTAGTGGTCCTTGGTTGCTCATGTATATTAAAAATGAGGCAATAGAAAAGCCTGTTACTTGGGAGCTTGGCTGTGTGAATGGACTTGTTGAATGACAGACAGTCTTTGTCTTCAGATGAGCAGTTGGAGATCAGCCAATCCAAAATGCAGGGATCCTACATTGTTACCTTCTTGTCTCCAGGCAGGTTAGTCAATTTCCTTAGAGAAGTAGCTCCCTTTCTAGCCTTGAGGTTAAACACTAGGCAGTCTAGTATTCTGTTACCAGGGGCAGGCAGGGTGGTGAGTCTATATGCAGACTCCTGATTTCTGCCACACTTCATTTTTGCCCTCTTGTGCTATGCTCAGTCACATCCAATTCTTTGCAGCCCCATGGACTGTAGCCTGCCAGGCTGCTCTGTCCATAGGATTTCCCAGGCAAGAATACTGGAGCGGATATCAATTCTTACTCCAGGGGATCTTCCCAACCCAGGGATCGAACCTGTGTCTCTTGAGTCTCTTGCATTAACAGGTAGATTCTTTAACACTAACTGTACTTGAAACCTCTCAGTTTCTCCAGACAAATCAGTTCCTTTCTCATTGCAGGCCACATCTGAGGTATGTCAAGAAACAGTTTCCTACATCCTGCTTCATCAGTTACCACTCTATTTCCCGGTTTTTGTCTACAGAAATTTCTGGAAATTCTCATCACTTCATGGCTTTCTTCGTGTTCACTACCTTGAAACAAAAAGTTCAATTCTTTATTAACACCGTTTTAGACTTCATGCATAGGGCTGTTTCCTTTGGAGGGGGTAAAAAGAGTTATGGGTACAGGATTGTTGTCATTATTTTTTTAAAGACCAGAGCTAATATTACTGGTATTGGTTCATGAAAGGCTTCTCTCTTGTTTCCTTAAATGTATTTATTTCCATTCCTTGATTCTCTTCTTCTCCTTCCACTAGGCAGTCATTTTACTGTGGAATATTACCGTAAGATAATGATGTATGTCTCCCAGTAAAATATGTATCATTATTCTTTGTGAACTTATTTTTAATCTATACAAATGATATTGTGTTGAAGATTTCATTCTCCTTTTTACTCTTTTTGGTCAGCTTAAGCTTATTAATTATGTTTTCAGAAATGCTCATATCCCTATTATTTTTTATCTGCTCTATCTGTCAGTTAAAATCTCCAACTATAGTTATTTATGTATCTATTTCTGCCAGTTTAATATATATTTGAGACTGTTTTATGAAGTACTTCTATGTGAATGGTTGTATCATTTTGTATTTATTGATATATGTAATTCCTTACTAATTTTATTCCTATTTGTTACTTGAATTTTATTCTGTCAGATATTAAAATTGCTTCCTCAGGTTTCCTTTAAATTTTTATTTTTGCCTGGTATATCTTTGTCTATCCTTCTGTTTCTAACTTTCCTATGCCTTTCTGTTTTGTTTTATTTTCTCAAGAAATGATCATTGATTTCTCTTGTTCTTTCCCTTTCCACTATGTGATGTGTTTGAATCAGCTTCTAGATATTTAGAAAGGGCTTAAAACTTGGGGAAAAAAATGATTTATCAGAGTAAACTCACTGCACTGACCTCTGGTGTTCCTGACCTTTGTTTGATAACCATGAGATGTTTTCAAAATTGATCGAGCAAAACACTAACGAGAGATCATGTCCATTTGAATTCAAGTTGAAGGATGCTTTTCTTTTTAAAATGTGTATTTTGTATATCATGTCTTTCTTTTAATCCTCTCTGTTTTTTAATTACTAACTATGATGGCTAATTTATGTGTGAACTTTGATTAGGCCACAGAGTGCCCGGATGCTGACCAAACATTATTCTGGATGTGTCTGTGAGGATTTTTTCCAAACAAGATTAACATTCGACTCAGTAGATTGAGTAAAGCAGATCGCCGTCTGTGACTGGGTCTCATTCAATCAACCCTCCCGAAAGTGAGAGGGAATTTCCTTCTGTCCGACTATCTTGAGCTAGATTTTTTTTTTCCCCTACCTTTGGACTGGAACTGAAATAGTGTCTCTTCTTGGGTCTCATAAGTACTGAATCTGTACGAGAACTACACCATTGGTTCTCCTGGGTCCCTGGATTGCTGGCTGTAGATCTAGGCACTTGTCAGCCTCCATAATCACATGAACCAAGTCCTTACAATCAATCTATCTGTATAGCATCTATCTATCTGTCTGACTTCCCTGGTGGCTCAGATGATAAAGAATCTGCCTGCGATGCAGGAGACCCAGATTCAATCCTTGGGTCTGGAAGATTCCTGGAGAAGGAAATGGCAACCCACTCCAGTATTCTTACTTGGAGAATTCCATGGACAGGGAGGCCTGGTGGGCTACAGTCCATGGGGTCACAAAGAATCAGACATAACTGAGTGACTAACACACACATCTGTCTATCTGTCCTATTCGTTCTGTTTCTCTGGCGAACTCTAATACAGAACTTACATTTACCTTAATTAATATTATATTAGGATTTGTTTCTTTCCTGGCATTTCTACTATTAGTTTTAATTTTTTTTTTCTTTCCTGCTTTCCTTTGAGTGGAAGAAATTTTCTTCTCATGAAGCAAGTATATCCTACAGACTGCCTCTCTAGTCTATGTTTTATCAATAGAATGCTTCCTGATTTTTAATATCCAAATGTTATAGTACATAAATATATAACAATACAACTTTGGGGGGCTGATGCTTATGTAGGAAAAAAGATTGTATTTACATTCCCTAAACTCAGAACAGTATTTTTTAACATGGAAGGAAATTTAGCGAGTTGCATTCTCAATAAGTAAGATGTCCAAACCATGTGTAGACATTTTGAAAAGTGCGCTAAGTGCCAAGTAAGGGTACATATGTTCCAGATGTTGCAGAAACAGAAGAGGAAACAAAAATTTCAAAGCTGTAAAGCGTATGTTGGAGTGTGAGACCTAGCAGAGAGGAGAGAGGTCATTTCAGGCAAGACACACAGTGTGAACCAGCAGAGCTCAAGAAACTGGCATGAGGCGTCCTGGACGCAGGATAAAGCTCAGGCTGCAAACAAGGGCAGAAAGAAGTGTGAAAGTCTACATTCCGAACCACTGGCCTCATGCCCACGCTTGGCTCTCATAGCACTGATCATTGGGCTTTTTCCTATCACCAGTTCCACCCCAGAAGGTTCTGGAAGATTACCCTCCAGAGAAAACGATCAGCCACAAAGAAGAAATTTCAGACTGTTTAATCAGGGAGGGTTGCCAAAAAGAGGATAGGACCCCATCCAATTATCCTTCAGAAAATATCATCGGAACAATCCTCAACCACTCAGAGCTTCCAATCAGTATTTATCAAAATGATCATATGGCTTTGCTCCTGTTGTTTGTTACAGTAGAACTCTTTTAACCAACTGATGTTTAACTGACCAATACTCACCTTCTCTCAGGAAAACTCCTGTAGTATATTATCTGCTCATGGCTAATAGGCTACTTTCTAATATAATCACATACTTCTGTTGCTAAAAATTGAGTTATTTGCTTGTTTTCTGTCCCCAAATTGCCTTTTGCCACCTGTGCTTGTTAGTTTAAGTATTTGATTTAATAAAACTTTTCATAATTTGGCAAGATATGAAACAGAAGAGTTATTGATACTGTTTGGAGTAGGTAAAATTCTAAAGATTTTTTCCCCAAGATTCTCATCCCCTGATATGCAAACACTAATCTAGATACTGTTTTATAGGGGCTTCACAGATGGAATTAAGATTATTAATCAGCTGACCTTAGAATAGGGAGGTAGGGACTTCCCTGGTGGTTCAGTGGCTAAGACTCCATGTTCCCAATGCAGGGGGCCCAGGTTAAATCCCTGCTCAGGGAACTAGATCCCACAACTATGAGTTCGCATGCTGCAACAAAGATTGAAGATCCCACATGCCACAATTAAGACCTGACACAGCCAAATAAATAAATATTTTTTTAAAAATAAAGAGGCTATCCAGATAGGTCCAAAGTAATCTCATGAACCCTTAAAAGCAGAAGAGATGAGGTGAAAGAGGAGAGCAGAAAGATTAGAAGTGTGAGAAGACACCCTTACTATTGCTGGCTTTAAGACTGAGAAGAGATGTTGAGAGCCAGGATTGTGGGCAGTCTCTAGAAGATGAAAATGACCTCAGCCAACAGAGCACCAGGAAACGGGACTTCAGTCCTACAACCTCACAGAAATAAATTCTGCCAATAACACAAATAATTCTGGAAGTGATTCGTCTGTAAGAGCCTCCAGTAGGGAATGAAGATCTGCCAACACTTCAGTTTCAGCCTTGTGGCACCCTGAGCAGAGCTTAGCGAACTCTGACCAAAGACCTATGAGACACTAAGTGGGCCTTGTGTAAAGCAACCCGGGTGTGCGTAGTTTGTTACAGCAGCAATAGGAACTAATACACAATTGAGAACTAAATGTATTACTTTGAAAAGATAAGTTGGTAAGCTGAGATGCTGAAAAATGGTATTTTTGAATGTGATGTCACCATGACAATGGTAGAAGACTGGACAGTTCAGTTGCTCAGTCGTGTTCGGCTCTTTGTGACCCCATGGACTGCAGCATAGAAGACGACAGAAGATTGTAAAATCTTGCAGAATAATACATTACATCTGCTTCACAAATGCCCTTTATGCTTTGCTCCACTTTAATAGCACCCAACTTAGAATTTGAGGGCAATAAGTGATGTGTATGGCTTAATGTAAGGAAGGACAACTCAGAAATCCATTGATCTATACTAAAAGGAAAGGACTTACTCTACATGTAAAGACTGATGTTAAATATATACAGCTTCAAGTTAGCCATATAAATTTGCCTTTACTAAAAGATGATGCTGTTAAAGTGCTACACTCAATGTGCCAGCAAATTTGGAAAACTCAGCAGTGGCTATAGGACTGGAAAAGATCAGTTTTCATTCCAATCCCCAAAAAAAGGCAATGCCAAAGAGTGTTCTCATCTCACATGCTAGCAAAGTAAAGCTCAAAATTCTCCAAGCTAGGCTTCAACAGTACGTGAACCAAGAACTTACAGATGTTCAAACTGGATTTAGAAAAGGCAGAGGAACCAGAGATCAAATTGCCAACATCCGTTGGATCATTGAAAAAGCAAGAGAGTTCCAGAAAAACATCTACTTCTGCCTTATTGACTATACTAAAGTTTTTGACTGTGTAGATCACAACCAATTTGAAAAATCCTTGAAGAGATGGAAATACTAGACCACCTTACCTGCCTCCTGAGGAATCTGTAGGCAGGTCAAGAAGCAACAGTTAGAACTGGACATGGAACAACAGACTGGTTCCAAATTGGGAAAGGAGTATGTCAAGGCTGTATATTGTCACCTTGCTTATTTAACTTATATGCAGAGTACATCATGAGAAATACTGGAGTGGATGAAACACAAGCTGGAATCAAGATTGCTGGGAGAAATATCAATAACCTCAGATACGCAGATGACACCACCTTTATGGCAGAAAGTAAAGAAGAACTAAAGAGCCTCTTGATGAAAGTAAAAGAGGACAGTGAAAAAACTCAACATTCAAAAAACTAAGATCTAGGCATCCAGTCCCATCACTTTGTGGCAAATAAATGGGGAAACAATGGAAACAGAGAGAGACTTTATTTTCTTGGGCTCCAAAATCACTGCCGATAATGACTGCAGCCATGAAATTGAAAGACGTTTGCTCCTTGGAAGAAAATCTATGACAAACCTAGACAGCATATTTAAAAAGCAGAGGCATTACTTTGCTGACAAAGGTCCATCTAGTCAAAGCTATGGTTTTTCCAGTAGTCATGTATGGATGTGAGAGTTGGACCATGAAGAAAGCTGAGCGCTAAAGAATTGATGCTTCTGAACTGTGGTGTTGGAGAAGACTCTTGAGAGTCCCTTGGACTGCAAGGAGATCAAACCAGTCCATCCTAAAGGAAATCAGTCCTGAATATTCTTTGGAAGGACTGAGGCTGAAGGTGAAACTCCCATACTTTGGCCACCTAATGTGAAGAACTGACTCATTGGAAAAGATGCTGATGGCTGGGAAAAATTGAGGGCAGGAGGAGAAGGGACAACAGAGGATGAGATGGTTGGATGGCATCACCGACTTGATGGACATGAGTTTAAGCAAGCCCCAGGAGTTGGTGATGGACAGGGAAGTCCAATGTGCTGCAATCCATGGGGTGGCAACGAGTTGGACATGACTGAAGGACTGAACTGAACTGAACTGATTTTTATGTGTTAAGTTAAAGCAAAATGGATAAGGTGTCTATATGTCATTTTTTAAAGGTTCCATGTTCTAAGCAAAATTTCAAATTGACTGGCAAATCCTGATTTCCTCTGATAAGAGAACTTCTCCTGTAAGCCAATAAATCATCAACTGCTTTCCTAAAGTTCTAGGCTCCTGTTGTTACTGGCTATACTAGGTGTGTGTAATAATGTCTTTCAGTATGAACTCTCTGCAGAACAATACCTGTTATCCTGGGGGGAGGGGGAGGGAGCAGAGGGGATGCTTTCCTTTCCTGTGGCTCCGTCTGCAGGTCCCTGTGCTGTGAGATAGTATCATTGGATGCCTTGAATTTTCACCAGAATTTTCAGTTGCCAAATTGGATAGGACCTGAAGTAATTTCCCCACGGCACAGTCCTTGAATTACTGAGATGACATGTTCCTGGCTTCAGCATTTCAGGTTTTTACTGTCTCTGGGGCTGCAAACTAAAATGGCTCTGGGGTGAGGCAGGTAACCTAAATAAGAAAACCAGGAGAGAAAGAGTGACATGAATGGGTGTAAGTAACAGGGGATGGGAGGTCCAGCAACAAACCAGAGTGAGTGCTAAAAAAAGAGTAAAGTGCCTGTTGTGATTGTGTTGCTGTTGTTCATTTGCTAAGCTGTGTCCAACTCTTTGCAACCCCATGGACTGCAGCACACCAGGCTCCTCTGTCCTTCACTATCTCTCAGAGTTTGCTCAAACTCATGTCCATTGAGTCAGTGTTAGTGATTGCTGATGCTAATTTCATGCCCACTACCAGATGCCTTTTATATCTCCTTTTTAATTTTCTTTTTTAAATATCTTTTTTAATTTTAATTTTTTATTGGGTGTTTTACATACAAAAGTTTATACAATTTTGTGAATGACTAAAAGGTATGTTAATTACAAGTAGTTTCTTAAAGTTGTGTTTTGTAATATAGCAGAACATTTCCCCCAACATTTTAGTAAATAACTAATATGCTGTTTTGTAACTATACTGTACTGTCATACAGAGAAGGAACCAGAGTGTCTGAGAGGACTTACACATTTTTGTAGAGAGAAAGTTGAGAAAAGGAAAGATAAGGAGAAATTGAAGAAGGTAGAAATGAAAATTAAGAAACTAGAGCAAAATAAAAATTTTGAGAGGCAATTAGAAAATAGCCTTTGAAATATGAAATAGGCTTCCCCAGTGGCTCAGCAGGTAAAGAATCACCTGCAGGAGATGCAGGAGGCATAGATTTCATCTTTGGGTCGGAAAGATCTTCTGGAGGAAGGCATGGCCACTCACTCCAATATTCTTGCCTGTAAAATCTCATGTACAGAGGAGCCTGGTGGGCTACAGTCCCAAGGGTCTCAAAGAGTCAGGTACACCCGAGTGACTAAGCACACACACAATTTGAAAGAGAAAAGAGGCCTTTTGACATTTGTTATCACTAACTTGGAAATACAGTTTTCTAGATTGTAGGTACACAGTCTGCTCAAAAGTAAGTTCAAATTATATTCAATGACTTTTTAAATACTGTTTTATACCCTGCAGAGGGTCATGAAAAATTTCCATGTACTTTTGAAGAATTCTTCTTGAGAGATTCTTTTCTAATCATTGATGAGAAATTAATTTTAAATGACTTGTGAATCCCTTTGAGGAAAAGCTGCATATATTCTTTAGCACAGCTCAATTGCATTAGAACATTAGCACAGAGATTTTTGGCAGAGTAAAAATCTAGTGTATTTTGACTACTTCAGTGTTAAAAGTTTTAGGGTGAGGTTTCATTTTGTTCTACAAAGTCTGCCAAACTCCAACTAAAACAAAGCAAATAGGCCAACAGTATAAAATTAGATACTAGTTATATATCTTTTTTCATGAAACCTACTGTAAATAGATAATTGTATAAGAAAATTACAGAGCTGTAGCATTGATAAGAAATTTAAAACTAACTGTGTAACTAACTTTCTGAAATGCATCAGAACCAAAATTCCAGAAAGAGTTCAGCTCATAGTTCAATGCAAACAATAACCAAAAGATCTAAAAGTTAATTCACTTATTACATTATGTTTTGGAGAGTTACTGAATTTTCTGAAGATTAAAGATATTGAAACATGTATTTCAGGCGCTGTCCTGTGATATTATGTAGTTTGAAGCGGGATGCGATTAGGAGGGATTTTTTTCACTAATAGGAAACAGAGGCAGGAATATCTAGAAAGAGAAGTTAGAATTATTGCAAGTTGGCAACTTATTCCTGAATTTATTATTAATATTGAGGATAAAAATATTTGATAGTGTAATCTTGAACCAAGGTGAAAACGAAATGTTGCTCATAGTGGGGTATTTTAGATTTTGACATTTTATAACTTGTGTGCATTTAAACAAGACTGTTTCAGCATAAGTACTGGGTTGTTGAGGACTTATTTTAGGCAGTCAGCCAGGACAGGAAATAAAAGATTAGAGTCATGTCAACGTCAAATGCCTACAGGGGCCAGGAAGAGGACACAGTAAATGAGGGTGGCCTGGTGTGAGAACTAGGGGAACTCTGGAGGGGGACCGCCTGGGAGTGTGTGTTTCATCTGCAGGAGGTAGCTGTTGACATCTGGGAAAGCGGGTGACAGGATCTTCAAAATTTTTTAAATGATTTTGGATATTTGGATTTTATGTGACATCTCTTGATATTTAACTCAGCAAATAATGTCATTGATAATCAAGCCCATGGGTAGTAAAATGTTAAATAGGAAAAACGAACAACTCAAGGGGTAGATGGACCACAAATGACCTAGCATGTATCTGTTGTTTAATAATAAAGGGGAACATCAAGCATGAAACTGGTCATTTAACCAAACACAAACCTACAGAAGATTGTGTGAATAAGGTCATGTTTTTACTTAGCCTTCCTTGAGCAATTTGAACATGGAGCGAGATCTCTGCATTTGTGGATTTGATTTCCTGTTTCAAATACTTGGGTTTTAGGAGATGGCTCCAGCCTCTTTCTCTGGATTATGATCCTGCTTTTCCTGCATTTCTACTCACAGTGGAAGAGAGGGGAATGGACCTACAGAGATACTGTGATGCACTGCAGGAATATCCTCTCACAGCGCCTTTGAATACAAAGTTACAAAAGGGAAAGTTTTCAAGGACCTCTAGCTGAGTTATTAAATACAGCACTTGAAATATATAGTAGGGATGCTCTAATCATGGGCTTCCCAGGTGGTGCTAGTGGCAGAGAACCCACCTGCCACTCACATAGAGATGTGAGTTTGATCCCTGGGTCAGGAAGATCCCCTGGAGGAGGGTGTGGCACCCACTCCAGTTTTCTTGCCTGGAGAATTCCATGGACAGAGGAGCCTGGCGGGCCACAGCCTAGAGGGTTGCAAAGATTTGGACACGACTGAAGCGAGTTAGCACATGTGCAGTAACCATAACATTGCATTAAGAAGTTGAATTCTTTGCACTTTCTGAATTTTAAACGTATATTATTCTAAAATCAGAAATAAATGCTTATTTTAAAAGTGTAATCGATAGACATACATACTATCCAAGCACATACAGCACATAGAAGCATTAAGTATGTAAACAGCTTAGAGAAAGTTTTCCTGGACACTCTGGCCACTAAATGTTCATTTATCCTACCCTTAACCCCTGAACTTCTCAGGTTTCCTGAATTCTGCTGACCTTGGTATTTTTGCAGACCCACTCTGGATGCCTTTGTCATCTGAGAACAAGTTTCCTCTCATCTTGGGCCTGGATTTCTCCATGGCACATGGCCAGTGTGCATGGGAAATTCCTTCAAGATCTGCCCTGGTGGAATTGCCTGTATCCTCTGTGAGACCACTGTGCATTTTCTTCTCTTCTGATATAAGAATCATTCATTCAGTTTCTGTTATTATCCTGGATGCTCTTCAGTTTTTAATTAAGCGTATGTAATTTGGCAAAGTCTGAGTTCGTAAACATTGCCACGTCTTTCTCACTCTCCTACACCATGTAAGGACAGTACAGAGACGTCACTCTGACCATTCTGTCCCCAGCTTATATATTGCCTGATGTTTTAGTCTCACTTTTTTATACTCCCCGAGTAGTTGCTATTATCGTTCTTATTTTTTTCTCAATATGTATTTATTGTTTGTTTGGCTGCCTCGGGTCTTAGCTGTGGCATGCAGGATCTTCACTGCCGTGCATGGACTCCAGCTGTGGCTTGCAGGCTCAGTAGGTGTGCTGCACTGACTTAGCTGGTCCCCAGTATGTGGAATCTCAGCTCCCCGACCAGGGATGGAACCCAAGTCCCCTCCATTGCAAGGTGGATTCTTAACCACTGGACCCCCAGGGAAGCCCCTATTGTTCTTATTTTATATGATCTATATAATCATATAAAATTTGATTGTTTGCATTTCCCCTGTTTACTAATTTTTTTGCTCACCACTATTTTTTTTTAATTTTAATTTACTTGTTTTTAATTGGAGGAGAATTGCTTTAGAATATTGTGTTAGTTTCTGCCATTTATTAACATGAAATGGCCATAGATATGTGTATGTCCCTTCCCTTTTAAACCTCCCTCCCATCTCCCACCCCATCCCACCCCTCTAGGTTGTCACAGAGCACTGGATTTGAGTTCCTTACACCATACAGTAAATTTCCACTGGCTGTCTAATTTTACATAGGCTAATGTATATGTTTCAGTGCTACTTCCTCAGTTTGTCCCATCCTCTCTTCCTCCCCCAGCCTCTGTGTCCACAAGTCTGTTCTCTATGTCTGTATCTCTATTACTGCCTTGCAGATGGGTTCATCAGTACTATCTTCCTAGATTCTACATATATGCATTAATAGATGATATTTGTCTTTCTCTTTCTGACTTACTTCATTCTGTATAATAGGCTCTAGGTTCAGTCCACCTTATTAGGACTGAGTCAAATGCATTCCTTTTTATGGCTGAGTAATATTCCATTGTGTATATGTACACAACTTCTTTATCCATTCATCTGTTGATGGACATCTAGGCTGCTTCCATCTCCTAGCTATTGTAAATAGTGCTGCAATGAACACTGGGGTACCTGTGTCCTTTCCAAATATGGTTTTCTCAGGGTATATGCCCGGTAGTGGGATTCCTGGGTCATATGGTGGTTTTATCCCTAGTTTTTACAGGGCTCTCCATACTGTTCTCCATAGTGGCTGTATCAATTTGCATTCCAAGCAACAGGGCAACTTTTCTCCACACCCTCTGCAGCGTTTATTGTTTGTAGAATTTTGTTGATCCGTGTGAGGTGATATTTCACTGTAGTTTTGATTTGCATTTCTCTAATAATGAGTGATGTTGAATATCTTTTCTTGTGTTTACTAGTGATCTATATGCCTTCTTTGGAGAAATGTCTATTTAGGTCCTCTGCCCACTTTTTGATTGGGTTGTTTGTTTTTCTAGTATTGAGCTGCTTATATATTTTGAAGATTAATCCTATGTCAGTTGTTTCATTTGCTATTTCTCCCCTTCCGAGTGTTGTTTCTTCCGAGGGTTGTTTCTTTATAGTTTCCTTCACTGTGCAAAAGCTTTTAAGTTTAATTAGGTCCCATTTGTTTATTTTTGTTTTTATTTCCATTACTCTGGGAGGTGGGTCATAGAGGATCTTGCTGTGATTCATGTCAAAGAGTGTTCTGCCTATGTTTTCCTCTAATAGTTTTATAGTTTCTGGTCTTACATTTAGGTCTTTAATCCATTTTGAGTTTATCTTTGTGTATGGTGTTAGGAAGTATTCTACCTTCATTCTTTCGCACATAGCTGTCCAGTTTTCCCAGCACCACTTATTGAAGAGGCTATCATTTCTCCATTGTATATTCTTGCCTTCTTTGTCAAAGATAAGGTGCCCATAGGTGTGTGGGTTTATCTCTGGGCTTTCTGTCTTGTTTCACTTGTCTATATTTCTGTCTTTGTGCCAGTACCATACTGTCTTTATGACTGCAGCTCTGTAGTATAGTCTGAAATCTGGAAGGTTGATTCCCCTTGCTCCATTCTTCTTTCTCAAAATTGCTTTGGCTATTCGAGGTCTTTTGTGTTTCCAACAAATAGTGAAACTTTTGTTTTAGTTTATGAAACATATCATTGGTAGCTTGGTAGGGATATCCTTGAATCTGTAGATTGCTTTGGGTAGTATAGTAATTTTCACAATATTGATTCTTCCAATCCAGGAACATGGTTTAGCTCTTCATCTGTCTATGCTGTCTTTGATTGCTTTCATTAGTGTCTTAACAATTTTCTGCATACAGATCTTTTGTCTCTTTGGGTAGGCTTATTCCTAGGTATTTCATTCTTTTTGTTGCACTGGTGAATAGGATTGTTTCTTTAATTTTTCTTTCTGATTTTTCATTGTTAGTGTATAAGAATGCAAGGGATTTCTGTGTATTAATATTATATCCTGTGATTTTGCTATATTCATTGATTAGCTCTAGTCATTTTCTGGTGGCATATTTAGGGCTTTCTATGTATAGTATCATGTCATCTGCAAACAGTGAGAGTTTTACTTCTTCTTTTCCAATCTGGATTTCTTTTATTTATTTTTCTTCTCTGATTGCTATAGCTAGGACTTCCAAAACTATGTTGAATAATATAGAGTGGGCACCCTTGTGTTGTTCCTGATCTTAGAGGAAATGCTTTCAGTTTTTCCCCATTGAGAATAATGTTTGCTGTGGGTTTGTTGTGTATGGCCTTTATTATGTTGAGGTATCTTCCTTCTATGCCTATTTTCTGGAGAGTTTTTATCATAAATGGGTGTTGAATTTTGTCTAAAGCTTCCTCTGCATACATTTAGATGATCATATGGTTTTTATCTTTCAGTTTGTTGATACGGTATATGACACTGATGCAAATCACTGCAGATGGTGACTGCAGCTATGAAATTAAAAGACACTTGCTCCTTGGGAAAAAAGCTATGACCAACCTAGACAGCATATTAAAAAGCAGAGACATTACTTTGCCATTAAAGGTCTGTCTAGTCAAAGCTATGGTTTTTCCAGTAGTCATGTATGGATGTGAGAGTTGGATGATAAAGAAAGCTGAGAGCCAAAGAATTGATGCTTTTGAACTATGGTGTTGGAGAAGACTCTTGAGGGTTTCTTGGATGGCAAGGAGATCAAACTAGTCAATCCTAAAGGAAATCAGTCCTGAATAGTCATTGGAAGGACTGATGCTGAAGCTGAAATTCCCATACTTTGGCCACCTGATGTGAAGAACTGACTCATTTGAAAAGACCCTGATGCTGGGAAAGATGGAAGGTGGGAGAAGGGGACAACAGAGGATGAGATGGTTGGATAGCATCACCAACTCAATGAACGTGAGTTTGAGCAAGCTCCAGGAGTTAGTGATGGACAGGGAAGCCTAGCATACTGCAGTCCATGGGGTCGCAGAGTTGGACACAACTGAGTGACTGAACTGATGACACTGATTGGTATGCATACACTGAAGTATCCTCTCATCCCTGGGATGAAGCCCACTTGATCATGATGTATGATCCTTTTAATATATTGTTGGATTCTGTTTGCTAGAATTTTGTTGAGGATTTTAGCAACTATGTTTGCAGTGATATTAGCCTATAATTTTCTTTTTTTGTGGCATCACTGTCTAGTTTTGATATCAGGGTGATGGTGGCCTCATAGGATGAGTTTGGGAGTTTTTCTTCCTCTGCAATTTTCCAGAAGAGTTTGAGCAGGATAGGTGTTAGCTCTTTTCTAAACTTTTGGTAGAATTCACCTGTGAAGTCATCTGGGTCTGGGTTTTGTTTGTCGGAAGATTTTTTATTACAGTTTCAATTTCTGTGCTTATAATTGGTCTGTTCATATTTTGTGTTTCTTCCTCGTTCAGTTTTGGAAGATTAAACTTTTCTAAGGATGTGTCCATTTCTTCCAGGTTGTTCATTTTATTGGCATATAGTTGCTTAAGCATTTTCTTATGATCCTTTGTATTTCTGAGTTGTCTGTTGTAACTTCTCCATTTTCATTTCTAATTTTATTGATTTGAGTCTTCTCCCTTTTTTTCTTGATGAGTCTGGCTAATGGTTTGTCAATTTTGTTTATCTTCTCAAAGAACCAGCTTTTAGTTTTATTGATCTTTGCTATTGTCTCCTTCATTTCTTTTTATTTCTGTTCTGATTTTTATGATTTCTTTCCTTATACTAACTTTAGGGGTTTTTGTTCTTCTCTTTTTAGTTGCTTTAGGTGTAAATTTAGGTTGTTTATTTGATGTTTTTCTTGTTTCTTGAGGTAGGCTTACATTGCTATAAACTTTCCTTTTAGTACTGCTTTTAGTGCATCCCATACGTTTTGAGTTGCAGTACTTTCATTGTCATTTGTTCTAGGTATACTTTTATTTCCTTTTTGATTCGTCAGTGATCTGTTGGTTATTTAGAAGTGTATTGTTCAGCCTCCCTGTGTTTGTGCTTTTTGTATTTTTTTTTCTCCTGTAGTTGATATCTAATCTCATAGTGTTGTGGTCTGAAAAGATGCTGGAAATGATTTCAGTTTTTAAAAATTTATCAAGGTTTGGTTTCTGGCCCAACATGTGCTCTATCTGGGAGAAAGTTCCACATGCACTTGAGAAAAAAGTGAAATCTACTGTTCTTGGATGAAATAGATACTGATTAGGTTCAACTGGTCCAATGTATTGTTTAAAGCTTGTGTTTCCTTAGTAATTTTCTGTCTGGATGATCTGTTCATTGGTGTGAGTGGGGTATTAAAGTTCTCAACTATTATCATGTTGCCATTGATTTTCCCTTTAATAGTTGTTAGTATTTGCCTTACATATTGAAGTGCTCCTATGTTGGGTGCATATATAATTGTTATATCTTCTTCTTTGATTGATCCCTTGATCATTATGTAGTGTCCTTCCTTGTCTCTTGTAATGGTGTTTATTTTAAAGTCTATTTTATCTGATATGAGTATTGCTACTCCCACTTTCTTTTGATTTCTGTTTGCATGGACTATCTTCTTCTAGCCTGTTGATTTCAATCTATCTGTGTCTCTAGGTCTGAGGAGGGTCTCTTGTAGACAGCATATATAGGGGTCTTGTTTTTGTATCCATTCAGCCAATCTGTTGGTTGGAGCATTTAGTCCATTTACATTTAAGGTAATTATTGATATGTGCAGTCCTATTACCATTTACTTTATTGTTTTGGGTTTGTTTTTGTAGGCCTTTTCTTTCTCTTGTGTCTCCTGTCTAAGAAGTTTCCTTTAGCATTTGTTGTAAGGCTGGTTTGGTAGTGCTGAATTCTCTTAACTTTTGATTGTCTATAAAGTTTTTTATTTCTCCTTTGAACCTGAATATGATCCTTGTTGGATAGAATAATCTTGGTTGTAACTTTTTTTCTTTCATCACTATAAGTATATCCTGCCACTCCCTTCTGGCCTGCAAAGTTTCTGTTGAAAGATCAGCTGTTAGCCTTATGGGGATCCCCTTGTATGTTATTTGTTGCTTTTCCCTTGCTGCTTTTAATATTTGTTCTTTGTGTTTATTTTCATTAGTTTGATTAATATGTGTCTTGGTGTGTTTCTCCTTGGGTTTATCCTCTATGAGACTCTCTGGGCTTCCTGGATTTGGGTGGCTTTCATTTCCCATGTTGCTGCTGCTGCTGCTAAGTTGCTTCAGTCGTGTCTGACTCTGTGCGACCCCATAGACGGCAGCCCACCAGGCTCCTCTGTCCCTGGAATTCTCTAGGCAAGAATACTGGAGTGGGTTGTCATTTCCTTCTCCCTTTCCCATGTTAGGGAAGTTTTAAACTATAATCTCCTCAAATATTTTCTCAGACCCTTTCTTGTTTTTCTTCAGGGACCCCTATAATTCTAATGTTGGTACATTTAATGTTGTCCCAGAGATCTCTGAAAATGTCCTCATTTCTTTGTATTTTTTTTTTTCTGCTGCTCTGCTTCATTCATTTCCACCATTCTAACTTTCAGCTCATTTATTCATTCTTCTGCCTCAGATAGTCTGCTATTGGTTCTCTCTAGTATATATTTAATCTCAGTTATTGTGTTCATTGCTGATTGTCTATTCTTTAATTCTTGTAGGTCTTTGTTAAACATTTCTTGCATCTTCTCGATCTATGATTCCAGTTGATTTATCTCCATTTTGTTTTCAAGATTTTGGATCATCTTTACTATCTGAATTCTTTCTCAGGTAGACTCTTATTTCCTCTTCATTTATTTGGTGTTGTGGGTTTGTACCATGTTCCTTCAGCTTCTGCATGTTTCTCTGTCTTTTCATTTTGTGTAATTTACTATGTTCAGGGTCTACTTTCTGCAGTCTGGTGGGTCATAGTTCCTCTTAACTGTGGGGTCTGCCCCCCATGGGTGTGGTTTAACCAGTGCCTTGTGACGATTTCCTGGTCGGGAGGACTTGTCCTGAGCTGTATCTTGTCTCTCTGAAGGGCTGGACCATGACTAGTAGTGTGTTTTAGGGTGTCTATGGGCTTGGTATGTCTTTGGGCAGCCTTTCTGCCAACGGTCAGGGTTCTGTTTCTGTTTTGCTAATGGCTTGCTGTAAGGCATCTGGCACTGAAGTGTTCTGGCCTTTGAGTGGGGCTTGGTCTTAATATCAAGCTGGAAGCCATTGGGAGAACTCTCATGGATTAATATTCCACGAGATCAGGATTTTTCTGATGGTCCAAAGTCCTGGATTCAGGTCTCCCACCTCAGGGGTTCAGGCCCAACCCCTTACTCTAGCACCAAGACTTTACAGGTCTCAGCACAGAAGACAAAACCCCAAGACTAATGGTGAAAGCAACAGTCAATAGCCAAGAGCACCCAAAGAAACTCGCACACTTACAAAGAGAAAAGAAGAGAGGAAAAAAGGAAAAAAGGGACAAAAACAGGAGTCTAAAAAGAAGAGAGCAATCAAGACTGTAAAAATAGGGGCAAATGGATTTATTTAAAACTGAGATGTTTTAAAAATGGAAAAAGTAGATACAAAAATAGAAATTAAAGGAATAATAAAGAACATGAGAATAATATGAAAATGAAAGAAAAAATAGGGAGAAAGGAAAAAAGGAGAAAAGAAAGAGAAAAAAAAAGCAGAAAAATATATAAAGACTGGTACTTCTACCTCCACTTCCCTAGGAGGCCCTCCAATACTGGACTGCTCTCTGCTGTGGGGGCAGGTCAGACTCTAATCTGGCCCTGCTCCTGCATCTACCTGCCTCCAGTGTCCATGGTTGTCAGATCTAGGGCTTTTTCCTTTGTGTGAATACTCATTGTCCTTTTTTATATATTCCATAGACTCAGAGTCTACCTAGTTGACTGTGTGGACTTAATCTGCAGGTTGTACAGCTGGTGGAAAGTTTTTCAATTCTCTTCCTTAGCCACTCTGTCCCTGGAACTCAGTTGTGGCAGTTTTTAATCTCCACCTCTACATGTGGGTCATACACAGGAGTTTGCTCCTAAGTCTGCCCTGTAGGACTTGGGTCTGCCCTAGTGAGGACCAGGCATGGAGGTAATGCAGCTGCTTAGATCATGGGGACCCTGACAACCCAAGGTACTCAGAGGAGTCAGGGACCATGGGCGCAGGGGATATGACACCAGTAGGGTTTTCTTCTAGTCTCTAGTGGCTCTGCCCCAGTGAGGACTGGGTGTGAAGGTGGCATGGCTACCTGGATGGCAGAGACCTGGCAGTACCAGATTTGCAGGGAAGCCTGCAGCCATGGATGATGAGATTTTGACACTGTTAGGGTTTTTCTTTTTTTCCTAGCACCTGCCAGCTCTGCCCCAGTGAGGACTGATCATGGGACTAGTGAGGCTGCTTGAATTGCAGGGAACCTGTAGGCACGAAGTATTCGGGGAAGCCGGAGGGAGGCACTTTTAGAACCTTTCCCTGGCCTCTGTCAGCAGGCTCTCCAAGGGCCCTCCTGGCTGGGGTCCTTCTCTATTGCTCCTTCTCTATTGCTCAGGGCATCAGGTACTCAAAGGGCCACTCTCTCTGGGGTCTTTGTCTATTGATCAGCTGCTGGCACATGTGGGGAATAAGAGCAACTACAGTGATGGCTCCACCCCCTGCTCCTGACTCAGCAGTAGCACCCTGTCTCCAAGGATGCCTGGCTTTCCTCCAAAGGCATTCCCTGCTGTGATCTCCTCTCTCACATCCCTTCAGGTCATCTCCCCACCCTGGGATTGCTCTCCAATCCTTTCACTCCAGCTCCCAGCCATTGCATGTACCAGAGAGCGCACGTCCCTGTTTGGGGTACACAGGGCTATGGTACAGATCATCTGTACAGTTCTCACTCTATTTGAACCTTTACAGATCAGCCGCTTCACTCTCCAACAGCCTCAAATGCCTACCCTCTGTCCCACTCCAGTGTGGTTATCTCACCCCTGCTTCAGTTCCTCCGCCCCTGGGTGCTGGTCCAGTCCCTCTCACTCTCCTCCTCTTCTTGCTTTCCTTTTTAACTCCTACTGAGTTTTGAATGGATCTATATATTCCTTTCCACTGGTCAGGGACTCCCTGGCTCTCAGCTGCTGCTCTGTGAAATTCCCTCATATGAAGATGTATTCCTGATGCATCTGTGGAGAGAGAAGTATTCCCAAACCATCTACTCCTCTGCCATCTTGTTATCTCTCTTCATTGCTTTTTCAGTACTTCTCTCTCTTTCTGAGGTCAGTGTCCTTCTAATCATACTTTTTAGTAGTCCCTTTCAGTTCAGTTCAGTCGCTCGGTTGTGTCCGACTCTTTGCGACCCCATGAACTGCAGCACGCCAGGCCTCCCCGTCCATCACCAACTCCTAGAGTTTACTCAAACTCATGTCCATCGAGTCGGTGATGCCATCCAACGATCTCATCCTCTGTCATCCCCTTCTCCACCCTCCCTCAATCTTTCCCAGCATCAGGGTCTTTTCAAATGAGTCAGCTCTTCACATCAGGTGGCCAAAGTATTGGAGTTTCAGCTTCAACGTCAGTCCTTCCAATGAATATTCAGGATTGATATCCTTTAGGATGGACTGGTTGGATCTCCTTGCAGTCCAAGGGCCTCTCAAGAGTCTTCTCCAACACCACAGTTCAAAAGCATCAATTCTTCGGCGCTCAGCTTTCTTCACAGTCCAACTCTCACATCCGTACATGACCACTGGAAAAACCATAGCCTTGACTAGACAGACCTTTGTTGACAAAGTAATGTCTCTGCTTTTTAGTATGCTGTCTAGGTTGGTCATAACTTTCCTTCCAAGGAGTAAGCATCTTTTGATTCCATGGCTGCAGTCACCATCTGCAGTGATTTTGGAGCCCAGAAAAATAAAGTCAGCCACTGTTTCCACTGTTTCCCCATCTATTTGCCATGAAGTGATGGGACCAGATGCCATGATGTTAGTTTTCTGAATGTTGAGGTTTAGGCCAACTTTTTCTCTGTCCTCTTTCACTTTCATCAAGAGAGTCTTTAGTTCTTCTTCACTTTCTGCCATAAGGGTGGTATCGTCTGAGGTTACTGATATTTCTCCTGGAAATCTTGATTCCAGCTTGTGCTTCATCCAGCCCAGCATTTCTCATGATGTACTCTGCAGATAAGTTAAATAAGCAGGGTGACAATATACAGCCTTGACGTACTCCTTTACCTATTTGGAACCAGTCTGTTGTTCCATGTCCAGTTCTAGTAAAGCTCTTTTGATGGGGAACCTACTATTATATTTGAAAATGTCTATACATCACTGTTTCTCTACCACAATAGGTAAACCAAAATGGCAGTTATTTTCTTTCTGTTGAAAGTATGTTGAAAAGATGTTGAAAATATGATTCCATTAGCTTCTGTTTTCTATTGTTGCTTCTGCTGCCAGCTTGTTTTGAAATTTCCTGCAACATGTCAACATGTGGATTTAATTTTTTTTATTCTGCTTGGGACTTAATGTCAATATTGAATTTTCTATTGTAATTTCATCTTCAGCAGGCTTTTACCAGGATAGCTGCTATGCAACTTTGGTTGAAAGTGTATTTTTCAGAAATGTGTTTTTGGAAAGTGTGTGTGAGCTTCTGTAGGAGCCCTAGGTGTATCACTGGCCTATAACCACATTCTGTGTTAACGTCTTAGCTTTGTTGTTGTTGTTCAGTCGCTAAATCGTGTCTGATTCTTTGTGACCTCATAGACTGTAATACGCCAGTCTCCTCTGTCTTCCCTACCTCCTGGAGTTTATTCAAATTCATGTCCACTGAGTTGGTGATGCTATCTAACCATCTCATCCTCTGTTGCTCCTTTCTCCTTTTGCCTTCAATCTTTCCCAGCACCAGGGTCTCTTCCAATGAGTAGCTCTTTGTATCAGGTGGCCAAAGTATTATTGGAGCTTCTGCTTCAGCATCAGTCCTTCCAATAAATATTCAGGGTTGATTTCCTTTTGGATTGACTGGCTTGATCTCCTTGCAGTCCAAGGGATTCTCAAGAGTCTTCTCTGGCACCACAATTTGAAAGCATTAATTTGTTAGTGCTCAGCCTTTTTTATGGAGGGAAGGGAGCAGGGCACAACCCTTGAAAGAATGACATAGCCTGAGGACACCACATAAACCAATGATTAGAATCAAATGAGTCCAAGATGGCAGACAAATCAACTTCTATGACTAGACTTTGATCCTCCATCAGCAAGCTAAATGACATACCCAGAGGTGCCAGGACAGTTCCAAGGTCAACCATCAAAAGACCAAAAAGTGGGTGGTGGCCCAATTCCTTGAAGTCTCCACCCCTTCCCCAAAATAGTTGGAATAACCCTCCCTCTTTAGCCTATGAAATTACTCAGCCCATAAAGGCTAACCATGCCATGTTTCACGGCTGCACTCACCCTCGGCAATGATCTGTGGAGTGGAATGCATTTCACTCTGAATGAATCCACTTCTTACCTATCATTTTGTCTCTCACTGAATTCTTTCTGCGATGAGACATCAAGAACCTGGACTTCATTAGGTCCTGAAACCAGGTCTGTGATTTCAGTTGAAAGACCATGGGTTTTGGCTGGGTTTGAGTCCAGACTATCAAACTGGGCTTTGACTGGGTTTGAGTCCTGACCTGTGGGTTCAAGTCCCAATCTGAGGTAGATGGTTTCACAGCTCTCACATCCATACATGACTACCAGAAAAAGCATAGCTTTGACTATATGGACTTTAGTCGGCAATGATGTCTTAGTGATGTCTCTGTTTTTCAATACACTATCTAGGTTTGTCATAGTTTTCCTTCTAAGAAGCAAGTGTCTTTTAATTTCACACCTGCAGTCACTATCCACAGCGATTTTGGAGCCCAAGAAAATAAAATCTGCCACTGTTTCCATTTTTCCCCCATCTATTTGCTATGAAGTGATGGGATCGGATGCCATGATCTTAGTTTTTTGAATGTGAGTTTTAAGCCAACTTTTTCACTCTCTTTTTTCACTTTCATCAAAAGGCTCTTTAATTCCTCTTTGCTTTCTGCCATTAGGGTGGTATCATGTGCATATCTAAGGCTGTTAATATTTCTCCCTGCAATCTTGATTCCAGCTTGTGATTCATCCAGCCTTACATTTCACATTATGTACTCTGTGTATAAATTAAACAAGCAGGGTGACAATACACAGCCTTGATGTACTCCTTTCCCAATTTTGAACCCGTCCATTGTTCCATGTCTGATTCTGTTGCTTCTTGACCTGCATACAAGTTTCTCAGGAGGCAGGTAATGTGGTCTGGTGTTCCCATCTCCTTAAGAATTTTCCAATTTGTTGTGATCCACACTGTCAAAGACTTCAGTGTAGTCAATGAAGCAGAAGCAGATGTTTTTCTGAAATTCCCTTGCTTTCTCCGTAATCCAAAAGATGTTGGCAATTTGATTTCTGGTCCCTCTACCTTTTCTAAATCCAGCTTGTACATATGGAAGTTCTCAATTCACATACTGCTGAAGCTTAGCTTAAGGATTCTGATCATAACCTTACTGGCATGTGAAATGAGCACAATTGTACGGTAATTTAAACATTTTTTGGCATTGCCCTTCTTTGAGATTGGAATGAAAGCTACCTTTCCCAGTCCTGTGGCCACTGCTGAAGTTTTCCAAATTTGCTGACAAATTGAATGCGGCACTTTAGCAGCAGCATCTTTTAGGAATTTAAATAGCTCAGCTGGATTTCTGTCACCTTTACTAGCTTTGTTTAAAGAGCTGCAAATCACAGAAGTGGAAAACACACACGGGAGCCCCGGACTCCCTGGTGAGATAAGCCTCCTTGAGAATTGATCAGCTCTGCCTCTTTTCATCCCCACCCAGAGCCTCCGACTGAAACCTACCTGCTTCCTGTCATCTCCCCCCTCTGGTGGGTGGATATTTTCTAGTTCTTCCCTTCCCTGAGGACATCACCCTTCAAGGTTGTAGCTATAGGCAGGGCTCCCAGTTCCGACTCTCTGCTGACTCTACTGTCCCCTTGTGGCCACCAAATCCCAAGTGCTCCAGTTTCCTCTGCAGGGACGGATACCCCCATCCCAGCTACTGCCGCAGCAGCCTCAGCACTCACCTTATAGTTTCAGTTCCATCTTTCCTTTGGGCCTTTGGAGATTTCTCTAGCTTTCTCAGGAGTTCAGCTACACATTCAAGAGGATGTTTGATGCATTTTATCCAACACTTAAAGAAGTTTGTAACAGGAACGTTTTGATGTTTTCTAACCTCCTCAACTTTGACCACCTGATGTGAATAGCCAACTCATTGGAAAAGACCCTGATGCTGGGAAAGATTGAGAGCAGGAGGAGAAGGGGGCGACAGAGGATGAGATGGTTGGATGGCATCACTGACTCGATGGACATGAATTTGAGCAAACTCTGGGATATAGTGAAGGACAGGGAAGCCTGACGTGCTGCAGTTTATGGGATCTCAAAGAGTTGGACATGACTTATCAACTGAACAACAGCAGACCTCCTCAGTAGTTCTGGAAATGGAAGCTCACACAGTTTCTCTAGTCTTCCTTCTTTTTCTCTTTCTCCATTGGCTCTTTCAGACCAAAGACTCCCACATTGAGACTATGGACAGGAGTTCCAAGCTTGGTTTGGCATCTTTCTTACACAATAAATCCACTGCCGATCTCCTGGATTAAATATGTTATGCCAGTTACAGTTAATCAGAGAGAACCAGAAGCCATCCCAGGGAATAGATTCCAGAGATAGTATCCTAGTACTTCTTTTATTCTAATTCTCACAGGTTCATTTAGAATTTTTTTTAAAGTCTTTTGAAAAATTCATATGCCCCCTATTAGGGTTCTATCTCATCCATATTTTAGCAATTCCCAGGAGGTGGGAAGGCATATTAAAGTGAGAGGTTTAGTTCGCAAAGCTGCCCTTTGACATACTGCTTTGATTTGCTTACATTTATCTTGGCTGAGATTCACTATAAAAGAGAGCCTGACAATCTTGTTTGAGGGAATTTTGTTATTATTGTTGTTAAGGTCAAGAAACATTGCCTTAGGGTGTTTCACTTTCATGTAGATAAATTGAAATGACCCAGCTGAACACTAAAGACAAGGAAAACTATTGGGAGCTTTGAACTTGTAGGGTGAGGAACAGAGGAAAGAAAGAGGGAAAGGAAGTAGGATTTTAGCCAAGGGACTGGCGGTGGACAGATGGGCTGAAACCTTAGGAGGAGCAGGCTTTGGGATGTATAATGGTTAGGGGCCTGCCTGCAATTGGCTGGCACGCTCAGAAGAGCAATTACATTTAATGGTGGGACTATTTAGAAAAACCAACAAGACTTGGTGAAGGCCCTGAGGGTAAGCAAGAGCTAAAAGCTGTGTCACCTGCAGCCTTGAAGAGTCAAGGGAAGGGGACAGTGGCTGGGATCTGGGGAAAGCCGGGAGGAGAGGGCTTTCTGCCAGGAATGAAAACTCTGGGAGGGACTGTAGGCATATATGCCTAAGCTCTCTCTCCTGAAATCCTTTGATCTCCTGCTGGTGCCACCCACTGGCCTAACACCACTAGAGACAGAGGGCAAGGGAGCCCCATGGATGCAGTCAAAGGAGGTGGGCCTCCGAGGGCAAGGGCATAGTGGAGGAGGGTAGAGAGTGACTGCGGAGAGGAAGGGAGACTGTCCAGCTCAGGTGGGACTGCATCGCTGGGTGGAGAGCATGAGGGTTAGCGTGCGGGCAGGGCAAACACATGGAGTCAACGCTCTTTGACTTCCTTCTTCCTTCTCCTGTTTCACAGCCTGGTTTCACACTGCATTCTGCTAATGCCTTTTCATGTCAAAAGAGTACTTTATTGACTGTTGAAAAGGCCCCAGTTGGGGAGCCTGTCTTCAGGAGGTGTAAATGCTCTCTTTATTCCCCATTTGCCCCTCCCAGCTCCACTTCTCATGGAAAGATGACAAAAATCAAGCCTTGGTGACATCAGAGTGGCCCTGAACAGTAGAGACAGTGGTGAATTGCCCTCATATGGGTTAAAATATCAGGGCAAATCTAGAACTCCACCCACCTGGTCATTTCCCCAGTGTCCGGGAGAATCAGGAGTGCGGAAACCATAAGCTCTGACCACAGAATCAAGTGTACCCCAGGTCGCTCATGTCTAGGACACCCTCTCCAGTTTAATCTCTTGTGTCTCCCTTTTATCACTGTCCTTTCCTTATCTGGTAGCTGTGGAGGAAAGAGCGCAAAAAGAGGAAGAAGAAGAAAGGAAAAGAGAGTGTGTGCCCTTGTCTTCTTCTCTTAATCCTTAAAATAATGCACCGCCAATGTGCTATGCACAGGACCGTGAGTGCTCGGATTGGTCAGCCCAGCTCTCCAGAGCCAACCTTCCATCCTGTGTTGATTCAATAACCACGGCCCTTAATGTTATTCTCAGCATTTGACAATGACATTACTCATAATGACTGGTATCTTTGTGTGTGGCTATGGCTTATAGGCTAAGGCTAGGCTGATGTTTCTTTTTTAGGCTGCTCATGTAAAATCTAATTTCTAGTCTGTGGAAACAGCCACTAACTGAAGCATCTGGGGCAATTGGAGGGGCTGCCTCTTTTGCCTTGTGGGAGGTTACTTCCCTTCACCCCATTTCTGGTTGATCTACCTGCTCCCCCTGTCATTTCACAGCTCATCACAGCTATGATGTTTCCATTTTGGTAATAATATACTAGTGGGATCTGAACTGCAGAAATCACAGGCCCTGACCCCAGGAACCAGTGAAGGGTCTTACACATAGGTGCTCAAAAACATCTGTTGAAAGCATAAATGGATGTTCTTCAGGGTCACGTTTACTCCCCTGGGTGAAAGGGTTTAATGATAATATGACTGAGAATTTAAAAGCAATATTGGGGTAATTAATAACAGTATCAACTTACAGGGGTTTTTGAAGATGAACTACTATTGGTGAAAATGCCTGATAAAACCTTAAAGCCCTACACACATGCTAATTATTATCATCATATATAGATACTGTGGATAACTAGTCTTTCTGAAAAGAGCGTAAGATAAGGAGTCAGAACCTGCTTCCCCTTTCAGGGTCCCCAGTTGTTGGACCTTGAAAATTTGCTCAAATTTACTTTCTGAGCCTCATTCTTTTTTTTTTTAATTGGAATATAATTGCTTTACAATGTTGTGTTAGTTTCTGCTGTGTAATGAAGTGAATCAGCTGTATATATACCACATCTCCTCTCTCTCGGACCTCCTTCCACCCCACCCCCACCCCATCCATCTAGGTCATCACAGAGCACGAAGCTGAGCTCCCTGTGTTACACAGCAGCGTCCCACTAGCTATCTGTTTTACTCGTGGTAGGAGAAGGCAATGGCACCCCGCTCTGGCACTCTTGCCTGGAAAATGCCATGGATGGAGGAGCTTGGTAGGCTGCAGTCCAGTGTCCGACTCTTCGCGACTTCACTTTCCCTTTTCACTTTCACGCATTGCAGGAGGAAATGGCAATCCACCCCAGTGTTCTTGCCTGGAGAATCCCAGGGACGGGGGAGCCTGGTGAGCTGCCGTCTATGGGGTCGCACAGAGTCGGACACGACTGAAGCGACTTACAGCAGCAGCAGCAGTGTATCTGTATCAATCCCAGTCTCTAGCTCATCTCACCCTCCCCTTCCCCTCCTGTGTCCACGTGTCCTTTCTCTATATCTGCATCTCTATTTCTGCCTGGGAAACAGGTTTATCTGTACCGCTTTTCTAGATTCCACATGTATGCATTAATATGCAATATTTGTTCTTCTCCTTCTGACTTACTTCACTGTGTATGACAGACCTTAGGTCCATCTACATCTCTACAAATAGCCCTGTTTCATTCCTTTTAGTGACTGAGTAATAGTCCACTGTATATATGTACCACATCTTCTTTATTCATTCATCTGTCCTTGGACATTTAGGCTGTTCCATGTCCTGGCTGTTGTAAATAGTGCTGCCTCATTCTTCCCATCTTTAAAGTGGGGATATTAATATTGTTCTTTCCTTCCATACACAGCTCAGAGAGTTGTTGCAAAATGCTTTGAAAGTTGTAAAGCACAACTTAAACGTTGCATTTGTTTGAATAATTAGACCTCTGTGATCCAGTGGACAGAATGTCAACAGGATACATACTATTACTCCCAGGAGTGATAATAAATTTGACACTATACACTTCTCAGAAAAAGTATCCATTTGGGGCCAAGGCCATAGGGTTGTTGAAACTATGGCCCACTCAGTAGTGGATGCCATGGCCTTGCTACCAAAATGGAAAGTTCCAGCCAGCAGAGCCAATGGAATTAAATCTGTGGATAACTCCTAATGCACCATCAGGAAACCACTCTCCCATCCAGCTCTTTCCGTGACTTCTAATGGATATCAGAAATTTGCATTCCCTGAAGGATTTAAAAGTAACAACAGCAGACAGAGAATCAGAAGCTGGGTTCAAGACCCAATTGTTGTACTTTCTGGCTGTATGAGGCAGACAAGTCATTTATCATTGCTTAGCTGGAAATAGAGAATAATGAAATTTATTCTGCCGGACTGTTAGGAGGCTAAAATAAGTTTGTGTATGTAATGTCATTTTGTAGACTGGAAAGCACTAAACAAATGTGAGTATTAGTATTCTTCCCAGACACTGAGGGAGATGCTGCTGGGCGGTAAAATCTCCTCACACTTAAAGAGCAGAAGCAGAAAGGAAAAACAAGCAGAAGTCCTAGGTAATTGGCAAACTGGTTTAACCAGCTTCTGAATCACATAGACTTGGCCAGGCCAGGTCCACTATGGAGCCCCTGTGGCCCCTTCTGTGGCTGAGAAAAGGGGTCTATGAGGAAACAGAAGGGGTTATTTCCTCTACAGAAAAGATCCATGGGAGGGAAGCTAATGACCTCCAAGCACACACAGGACGACTGTGGAAAAATGTGGCCAGCAGCTGTGTGCCATTTTCACAGAAAACAGGACTTGCAGGTGGCCAGGATGAGGCTCTATCGGGGTCAGCAGGATGGGAGATTTCTGTACCTGGGGCGATGGGACAGACCAAAACCAGCACCAGAGGAACTGTGACCTGGTTATGTCTTCAAGCTGATGGCCCCTCCCAGACCCAGTCTGGGGGGGCAGACGCTGTCATGGGGTTTAATCATGTTGTGCTCATGTGGGTTGATCTCTAACAGGGAAAGGTTGATCTTTGTGAGATGGAGCTTAAAGGGGCCCTCAGGACAGGGACCTTGCTTTGATAAGTAGCTCACCCCAGACCTGAACTACACTTGAATCCCTCAATTAGTTACTTGGGACAATTTACTGAAGCCTTATATAGCCTTCAAAACAAGCAAAATTTAGAGACGGCCAGCATTCATTCATGCATCCATCCAGTCATTCATTTCTTCTCCATTGATTGGTCCTAATGACAGTCACACACCAGCAGAAGAACCCAGGAACCAGTCGATCCTAAAGGAAATCAGTCCTGAATATTCTTTGGAAGGACTGATGCTGAAGCTAAAACTCCAATACTTTGGCCACCTGATGCGAAGAACTGATTGATTTGAAAAGACCCTGATGCTGGGAAAGATTGGAGGCGGGAGGAGAAGGGGACGACAGAGGATGAGATGGTTGGATGGCATCACCAACGCGATGGACACAAGTTTGAATAAGCTCCGGGAGTTGGTGATGCACAGGGAAGCCTGGCGTGCTGCAGTCCATGGGATCGCAAAAAGAGTCGGACATGACTGAGTGACTGAACTGAACTGAACTGAAATGTGACATAGTCCTTTCCCTAAGGAACCCATTCAGTGGGAAGAAGTTAAGCCTGGAAATTACTGTGGTAGGTGGAGATGACGGTAGATGGAGAGAGAAGTATGAAGAATGAATGGTGAAGGTTCTGGGGAAGGAAGCATTCTCCCCTGAACCGAGGAGGTGACAGATAGCATCACAGAGGAAGTGGCATTTGGTAAGGGACTGAGGATGGGCAGCTCTGGGCAGGATATTTGCAGCAGTGGGGATAGCATGAGTCTTTGTGGAAGTATTTGATTTTTTTTTTATTCAAGATTTTTATTGATTGTGTCTATAATCAAAGAGTAAATAAATGTTAAGAATAGTGATCGTACGTTGCCCTTCTTTGATGGTGGTGCCATTTCTACACAGTGCCCCCCTGCCCCCTGCCCTGCTATGAAATGAATGTCCCTTTCCTCCAGCTTCTCTGCCACAATTTCTCCTCAGAGACTCTGCTCTAAACAAAAGCCTTCCTCTAGGCTTTTATCTGTCATTCTCATGGTCAAGTCATATCCATCTTGTGAGACCGCCTTTCCTCTTTGTTTTTTTTTCCTGGGGAAAAAAGGGCTCCACCTCTCTCTAACTTCTGTTTATAAACCAGAACCACATGAAATTGTTGTTTCTGTAGATCAAAAATGGTCAGATATGGACAGTTTTCCGTGGTTCAATTTAATGAATTCTCTTCTGCTGACTTGGCGCTGACGTGGCACTCACTTGATCTCACTTCTCATTATTAGAGTTTAAATGATCTGGTTTCTTTCTTTCTTGGCTTTCTTCCCGCTTCCCACCCCTACCAGGACAACTGTAGGCCCTTTAGAGCAGGAGCTGTACTGTCTTATCTCTGCTGTATTCCTCACTCCCAGTAGATTGCATGGTACACGGTGGAGGCCCAATATTTGCCTAAGAATGAATAAGTGCTTTGCGCAGGGATGGGTGTTAAACACATTTTCTCTCCTTGTGGAATTGAGTGAGTCTCTCCAGGTCTCACTTCCTCAACTGTAAGACCCAAGTCGAGAGGTACACTAGGTCAGTGGTCCCAAAACCTGACTGCTCACCGGAGTTGCCTTGGGAGAGTGTTAAAATGCAGATTCCAAAGGCCCACTCCAGGCCCATGAAAACAACCTGTGGCACTGTGATTTTGACAGTCTCCAGAAACCCGTAGGTGTCTTCGCCTCCCGTGATGACTCTCAGGCAGTCACTGAAGCAGCTGTCAACTTGCGCCTGGGAACTGCCAGTGTCCATGAAGCTGCGGGGACAGGACATCATCTGTCTTGCTCGCTGCCAGGCTCCCCAGGGCGTGGCAGGGGCCTGGCGTGTGGCCATCAGCAATGAACAGTTGTTGAATGCATGTGGGAAGCTCTCCCATTTCTGAGGGGCGTCTTAAACTGCTGAGACCTGTTGGGTTAGCGGAACAGTTTTCTAGCGCCGCCCCCTCCGCCCCCCGCCCCGAACTCCTAAACTCATATCACTGTTTGCCTGTGTCACTGGACAATTCAACCTATCTGAACCTCAGATTTTTCTATAAAATGAGGGCATCGGGTTAATGACCACTAGGCTCAGATGGTAAAGAATCTGCCTGCAATGCAGGGTTTGATCTCTGGGTCAGAAAGTTCTCCTGGAGAAGGAAATGGCAGCCCACTCCAGTATTCTTGCCTGGAAAATGCCATGGACAGAGGAGCCTGGTGGGCTACAGTTCATGGGCTCTCAAAGAGTCAGACACGATTGAGGGACTAACACTGTCTTTCTTGCAAGGTCTGGTTAGCACAGCCAAAATAAATAAATAAAAATAAAAAATACGCTGAGAAGGTAGAAGCTAGCTTAGCTAACCAAAAATTGTATAAATCAATCTGAACTGAATACACTGCTAGTAGAAGTATGAAGTCATACAGCCACTTTTCTTCCCTTTTTTTGAATAACAAATTTATTAAGACATAACTCATATACCATAAAATTAATCCTTTTAAAGTGTGTGACTCAATGGTATTTAGTATATTCACAGAATTGTAGAGCCATCACCACTATCTAATTTCAGAACATTTCTTCATCCCCTCAAAACAACCCAGGCCTGTTAGCAACCATGTATCATTACCTCATCCTTTCACCCTCTGGCAATTGATAACCCATTTTCTGTCTCTATGGATTTGTCTCTTATGGATACCTCATATAAATGGAAACACAAAATATTTGGTCTTTTGTGTTTGGCTTCTTTCACTTATCATACTGTTTTTAAGGTTCATTTATGCTGTGGTGTGTATGGGTACTTTATTCTTTTTTATGGTAAATAATAGTCCATTTTATGTATCAGTTTATAGACATTTGGGTTGTCTCCACTTTTTTCTCTGTTGAGAATAATGCCGCTATGAACACTGATGTACCAGTTCTTTTCTTCGTTGTGTTTTTGTCTTGTTTGAGCCCCGTGGCATCTTAGTTCCCTCACCAAGGATTAAAGTACAGAATCTTAACCGCTGGACCACTGGAGAAGTCCCTGTGTACCAGTTTTTATGCAGATATAAACTTCCGTTCTCTTGAGTACACACCTAAGTGTGGTCTTATGGTAACTGTATGACATTTTGGAAACTGTCAAAACTGTCAAACTATTTTTCTGAAGTGGCTCCTTCATTTCACAGTCCCATCAACAACGTATGAGGGTTTCAGTTTCTTCATATCCTCTCCAGCATTTGTTATTATCCATCTTTTTTAATTTTAGTTATGCCAGTGGATGAGAAGTAGTATCTAATTGTGGGTTTTATTTGTGTCTCCCTAATGATGTTGAGCATCTTTTCATGTGCTTATTGGCCATTTGTAAGAATGTCATTCAAATCCTTTGGCCATTTTTCCCCTCTAGGATTTTTAAAACTTCATATAGACACTATGGCATATAGTTTATCTGGGGCTGAAAGCCTCACTTTATTTACAACAACCTTTTCATGTAATAGGAGCTTTAATTTTTCACCTTCACAATATTTATTTTCCTATCTTTTCTATACTGCATTGTCTGATGCAGCAGTTAGGAGTAAAACATTTTGCCTTCACTTTGCTACTTGGCACATTACAGCTTCACAGACCGGAGGTTTACTATTTCTTATTCTTCATTCATAAGCTTTCGCTCACTCCCAGCCTCCTCTTTCTCCTTTGCTCATTTTTGAATTGGATCTTTGTCTTCTTATTAAGTTGAAAGATTTTGTTGGGACTTCTCTGGTGGTCCAGGTTCATGAATCTGTCTGACAATTCAGGGGACACAGCAGTGATCCCTGGTCCGGGAAGATCCCATGTGCTGTGGAGCAACTAAGCCCGTGTTCCACAACTCCTGAATCCACGCATTCTAGAGCCAGTGCTCAGCAACAAAAGAAGCCAGAGCAGTGAGAAGCCTGGCAACTGCAACGAAGAGTAACCCCTGCCCACAGGATTTGCGAAAGCCCACGTGCAGCAACGAAGACCCAGCTCAGCCAAAATTAAAAAAAAAAAAAGTTTGTTATATATCCGGGACACTAGCCCCATATCAGATATATGATTTGCATATTATCTCCCATTCTGTTATCAATGCTATGGCCCCAGAATCCTACTCCTGCCCCTCCCTCAAATGGAAACCAATTGTTCTTATCTAAGTTTCAGGAGAAAACTGCAAAGAGAAAAACAAGAGCTGGTTAGAACCAACTAGGCCCAAGGTGACAGAAGATCTGACTTCCAGTAGACTTGGAGCATGATTATGCATTCATTGTAATACCTTAGCATGCTAAATGACACACCCACCTATACCAGGACCATTGATAGTTGCCATGACAGCAGTCAGAATAGCCCACACAGGGAAAGGAGAATTGCATTAGTTCTGGGTCCAAACCGCACTCCTGTTCTGGATGAGTCATGAAGATTCCTCCCACTCATTCCATTTCCCTCACATTTACCTGTGCTTCTCCTGTATTACGTGGTGTCTCCACTGAGTTGGGTTGAGAAGTTGACTTGCAAGCTAAGTTCCCTCTTCTCCATTCTTTGGCCATTGTATAAAGTTTGTGCTGTTTCAGTCTCAGCACTGATTTTGTTATTGACTGGGTGAACCCAAGTGGGAAAAGAACCTTCTTGACCAAGACAAGGGGTCTTAGCCCCCGGCTTGGACCCTAAGAAGGGTCCATTTGACTAATTCAGTAACAATTCCATGGGCTGCCTTCCTACTTTCTTAGTGGTGTCCTTTAAAGCACAAAAATATTAAATTTTGATGAGGTCTGATTTATCTATTTTCTTCTTAGTTGTTTATGCTTTTGTCTGTAAGAAAAAAGCAAGAAATGATTGGCCTATCTGAAGTTACAAAACTTCACTCCTATGTTTTCTGCTAAGAATCTTAAAGCTTTAGCCTTCACATTTAGGTCTATAATTCATTTTTAGTTAATATTTTTATATGATGTGAAGTTGAGCCACTTAAAAAAAAAATGCCTAGCCTACCAGGCTCCTCCGTCCATGGGATTTTCCAGGCAAGAGTACTGGAGTGGGTTGCCATTTCCTTCTCCAGTGAAATACGTGTAGAAAAACAAACAATAAAAATGTATAGCTAAGCTAAATAGATTATCATAAGACAGACACACTGTAACTAACACCCACAGCAGAAAAGAGAACTGTCAGCATCCAGCAGGTCTCCTGGTTGCACTTCCTGATTTACACACCTCCCTCTTCATGACATATCTGCTACCACCTTGGTTTGCTTTCCTTAGTTTTACTACCTAAACATGCATCCCTCAAAGTATAGTTTCACTTTGCTGGTTTTTAAAGCTCCTATCAATGGATTTGTACCATCTTTGACTCCTTTTACTCAATATTACTTTTCTGAGATTCATTTAGGTTTTGCAAGTCACTGTAGCTCATTACTATTTACTGTTGTATAGCATTACTTTGCATAGACATACCATGACACTCTATTTTTGTTGGTCATTTGGATAATTTACAATTTGGAGCTTTTATAAACAGTGCTGCTATGCTCATTCTCTTCCTTGTCTCTTGGTACACTCTGCATGCCCATCTATTTGATGTACACTTCATAGTGGAATTGTATGTTTCATTTTAGTAATAAATAACGAAACTGTTTTCCAAAGTGATTATATCGGTTTAAGCTCTCACCAGCTGTAAATAAGTTCTTGTTCCATACTCATCAACACTTTTTATTGTCAGTCTGTTTGATTATAGCCATCCTGGAGGGATGCATAGTAATATCTCAATGTGGTTTTAATTTATTTTTCCCTGAGATGAATGAGGTTGCTATATTTATCCGTCATTTGTGTATCTCTTATGGAGTGCCTATTCTAGTCTTTTGCCTGTTAACATTTTTTTGTTTGTTTTCTTTTTCTTCAATATGTAATTTCTAGGCATTTAAAAATATATTCAACCCATTATTTCAATTCAATTTGAATATATTCAAAATATATTCATTAAAAAATATGAAATTTTGCTCTTTGAAGCAACATGGATGAACTTGGACAGTGCTAAGAAATAAAGCAGACAGAGAAAGACAGAGAAAGACAAATACTACATATATCGCTGATATGTGGAATCTAAAAAATACAGCAAACTAGTAAATATAATTAAAAAAAAGAAAGAAGCAGACTCACAGATAGAATAAACTAGCAGTTGCCAGTTGGGAGAGGAGAGGAAGGAGGGACAATATAGGGGCAGGGGATATTAAGAGTGACAAGCCACTAAGTATAAAATAAGCTACAAGAATATATTGTGCAAGATGGAAAATACAGCCAACATTTTATAATATCTATAAATGGAGTATAACCTTTAAAAATTGTGAATCACTATATTGTACACTTGTAACATATAATATTGTACCATTAACTTACTTCAATTAAACAATGCAAAGAAAAAATTAATTTTTTCTTTAATGTGTAATTTCTAGGAATTTAAAAAATATGTTTTGAATGTGAGTTCTTTTTCAGTAATATGTATCACAAACATCTTCTATTCTGTAGCTTATTTTCTTCAGTTTTTTTTGTTCAGTTTTTTTATTGTTTGTTTTTATTTTTAACCATTTAAAAAATTGAAGTGTAGTTAATTTACAATGTTGTGTTAGTTTCAAGTTCATAGCAAAGTGATTCAGTTATACATTATATATATGTATATATTATTTTTCAGATTCTTATCCGTTATGGGTTATTATGGATATAGTTCCCTGTGCTATATAGTAAGACCTTGTTATTTACCTATTTTATATATAATACTGTGTATATGTTAAGCCAAAATTCCTAATTTATCTCCACTCCCTATACACTTTGGTAATCATATTTTTTTTTCAATTTTTGGGGGGAGGGCACATAGTGCAACATGTGGGATCTTAGTTCCCCAACCAAGGTTCAAACCTGTGCCTCTGACATTGAAAGCATGGTGTATTAACACTGGATCACCAGGGAAGTAATTTTCAATGTTTTAATGTTGTCATTTTGATGAATAGAAATTCTATAATATAGTCTAATATAATGATCCATTTTCTTTATGATTAGAGCTTTTATGTCCAGTATAGGAAGTTTACCCCTATCCTAAGGTTATATAGATATTGTTTTGTATTGTCTTCTTAGAAATTTTATCATTTGCCTTTTACATCTATAGTTTGCCTGTGGGTAGGGATTAAGTTTAATTTTCAAAAATAATGATATCCAGTCATCCCAACACAACTTACTGCAAACATCTTCCTTTCCAAATTGCTCTTAGGTGCCTATGTTTTCAAAGTCATGTGTTCATAAACCTTTGGTCTATGCCTGAGCTGTTTATTCTATTTCATTGATCTTCTTGTCTCCTCTTACATTTCCATATAAGTTTGAGAAACAACTTGTGAATTTCTACTGGAGTGGAAGAGTTTTGATTAAGATGGGACTAAATCTATAGATCAGTTTAGGGAGACTTTACAACCTCACAGTATTAGTTGTACTAGTCCATAAACATGGTATATTCCTTCATTTATTTAGATCATCTTTGATTTCTCTCAGAAATGTTTTAAAGTTCTTTGGGTAGAGGTTTTATACATCTTTCATTGAATTTGTTCTTAGATATTAGAAGTTTTACAGTTTTTACATCACTTTAATTGCTATAATTTCTAATTCTAATTCATTTTCTAATATTTTTATATATTAAAAACAATTTTTTTGGGTTGGACATTAACTTTACTTCTAGTTATTTTGCTAAACTTATTTATTCTAGTTTGCATATGTTAAAATAAGTCCTGTGAAAATAATGATGTTTTTATATCTTCCTTTCCAAAGCCTATCTATATATTTTGAGAGATAAACAGTTTTTACTGGACTCAGAAGTCTATTAGTCTTGAGGACCTCTGTTGGTTTTGTTCCCCACGTGCTTCTTGGCCCATTTGAGCTACTTTTTCCTGTAGTGAATCTTGGCCTCATACTTCTTCTTTTCCAGGGTGTTTGTCACTACTGGGTACTTCTAGCCAAATTCATAAGTCAGGTAGCCCAGGTAGGCAAACCTAGAAGTGGCTTCAGACACACAAATTTGAACAGAAATGATCGTCTGCTTTGTCTTATCAAACACCTTGAGGTGCTCTAGAGTTTCCTGATCATGCTTGATCTTGTGGGGCAGCAAGCCTTGCGCAGTATATCTGAAGATGTGCTTGGGGACTCAGAAGTGGAAAGGACCATTGGATGGGTTGCTGTCTATGGGCCTATGGAAAAGGTCAAGGCCTGGCACCTCCATTTAGTTCTGTACAAGTTTGTGAGAAATGTTAATGTCCTCACAGTGCTTTCTTAAATGAGCAGAAAGCTCATCTTGCCTGGTCACACTGGCCTCCAGTAGCTCTGGAGCTGATTTCAACCATTGATTAGGATGATCTGTCCCTCTGATAACTTTGGCAGCTGCCTCCGAAAATTTATCGCTGACCTTTAAAATTCATTTTCTTGTTTTATTGCACTAGCTGGGACTCGTGCAGTGCTGAAAAGGAGTGCTTAGACTAGGCATCCTTGTTTCCAGTCTTAGGGTAAAAGCTTTCAACATTTCCCCATTACAAAAGATACTTCCTGTAGGATTTTTAAAAATACTCTTTGTCAAATTAAAGAAGTCCCTGTCTATTCATAGTTTGCTAAGAAATTTTCTTCATGAATTCTTACAGAATTTTGTAACATTTTTTTTCTTAATTAATTATAAAAATCTTGCATTATGTCAATATGATGAATTACATTTGTTGCTTTTCATATGTCAAATCATCCAGCTTATTTGTGATCTACTCCTTGTTATATATCATGTTGAATTTGTTTTGCTAATACCTGTTTGTTTTTTTTTCCGTATCACGCAGTTTGTGAGATCTTAGTTTTCCGACCGGAGATTGAACCCAGGCCCTTGGCAGCGAAAGTGCAAATTCCTAACCACTGCCAGGGAATTTCTTGTTTAAGATTTTTTAAACAGACTTTGTTTTTTAGAGCAGTTTTAGGTTCATGGCAAAATTGAAAGGAAGGTACAAAGATTTCTCATATACTCCCTGCCCCCCTGCCATAGATAGCTTTGCCCGTTATCAACATCTTCTACTAGACTGACCCAATTGTTAAAACTGGTAAACCTCCATTGATACATCATTATCACCCAGAGTTCATGGCTTCCGTTAGGATTCACTCTAGGTTTTGTACATTTTATTGGCTTGCGCAAGTTTATACTGATATGTATTCACTGTTACAGATCACACAAAGTAGCTTTGCTGCTTTAAGTACCCTCTGATTTGCCTTTTCTTCTTCCTGTCTCCACTAACCTCTGGCAGTCATTAATCTTTTAGCCATCCCCATAGTTTTGCCTTTTCCAGAATGTCATATAGTTGGGGTCATGCAATATATAACCTCAGATTGACTCCTGTCACTTAGTAGTAGTACTGTTAGTTGCTCAGTCATGTCCGACTCTGTGACCTGACAGACTGTAGCTGGCCAGGCTCCTTGGTCCATGGGATTCTCCAAGCAAGAATACTGGAGTGTGTTGCCATTCCCTTCTCCAGAGGATCTTCCCAACCCAGGGATCAAACTCAGGTCTCCTGCGTTGCAGGCAGATTCACTTAGTAACACGCATTTAAGGTTCCTTCATGTCTTTTTGGAGAAGGAAATGGCAACCCACTCCAGTGTTCTTGCCTGGAGAATCCCAGGGACGGTGGAGCCTGGTAGGCTGCCATCTATGGGGTCGCACAGAGTCGGTCATGACTGAAGCAATGCAGCAGCATGTCTTTTTTATGCTTTATAGCTCATTTCCTTTTTGTACTGAATAATATTCCATTATATGGATGTAACCACAGTTTATTTACACATTCACCTACTGAAGGACTTTTTTATTGCTTCCAATTGTGAATAAAGCTGGTGTGAGCATCTGTGTGCAGGTTTTTGTGTGGACATAAATTCTCAACTCCTTTGGGTAAATATTGAGGAGCATGATTCCTGGATCACATGTTAAGAGTATGTTAGTTTTGTAAGAAACTTTAAACTATCTTCTAAGATAGCTGTACCATTTTGCATTCTCACCAGGAATCAATGAAAGTCCTAATTGTTCTACATCCTTGCCAGCATTTGGTATAGTCAGTGTTTTGGAATTTTATGCCCCGTTGTTTACTCAGTCAACATTCATATACCTACATATTTTCCCTTTTTTATTTTTCATCCTTTTATGCCTCTCTGAGCTTATACCAGGAAATCAGTTTCCTTTTACCTAATACCTTTTAATATGGGTCAACTGCTTAAAATTTCTCACGTTTCTTTTTCTTTCTTTCTCAATATGCCCCCCTCTCCCCTGCTCCCCCCCCCCAGGTATCTTTATGTTTCTTTCATTCCTTTTTTGTTTGTCTGTTTCATTCTTGATGCTATTTTTTGGCCTTAGGAGTATGCTTTGCCCACAAGTGGGGAAAGCTTGAAGTGTAAGGGGATTCACACCCCAGGAACAATCCTCAACTACTGAAAGGTAGAATTAATGGATAAATACCTCTAGCTTCCTCTCCGCTCAGTGGGCTAATTCTAAGATACGTCCTAACAGCCTCTCTGATGACCGCCAGTGGGACTAAATTCCAGTTGTCCACAGTGGGATTGAATTGCAGTTGTCCACAGTGGCAAAACGTTCATCAACCCACTTTTATTGACTTTTCTCCATTTGCTGTCTCATTTCTCCATTTCCATATAGTGCTTCCTGCAGTCACTTCCTAAATACTTGTGGCCACATCCTTGACTCAAGGTATGTCTTGGGGGAAACCAAATCTAAGACATGGCTTATTTCAGAGCTGCAGTCCTTTAGAGCTTCACACAAAGTAAGAGAAGTTCATTAGTACTCACTCACTACTGCATTAGGGAACCTTGGACATCAGTCCCTGTTGTCTTAGCTCTGAGAGTTTGTCAGAAGAACTGCTCAACTTCTTGGCTTCTCACTAGGTCTTTCTGGAACTGGCATTCATCCCAGGGGGAAATGTGGCTCTAAACACAGAACTCACTTCTTTGGGTCTTATTCATCCCTTGGATCTTAGTGTTTTATTATTTCATTATTTTATTAACTCTCCTATTCTTTTAAGCAGGTTTAAAGAAATATTTTTGGTTAACTTTTTAGTTGGCCTCAAAGAAATTAGTTCAAATTGTTAGAAAAGAAGCTTACTCCAGCCTTCTTTTCTCAACTTGTATTGTACTTTGGCTTTTCAAAGAAGCTTCTGCTTGAACCTTGCTTATTTCCCTTCCCTATCTGTATTCCCTCCTTCCCCATCCATGTGATACACAACTCTGTGCCTTTATTCTTACTCTTCTGGGTTCAAAGTGTGACCCACCGTAGTGGTGGGGAGATGAAGGTTCTAACACGGTAGCCTGGACAATGCCAAGATAGTTGTCTGTCAGAGACCAAGTGGGCAGTTTGAATGGGCTGCCAAAGAGTGATGAGATCAGCCTTCAACCAGGACAGAAAATCTCAGTTGGTAAATCAAGTTGAAAGCAGGGTGAAAGCACAGTGAAAAGATGAAGGACAGATATGGAAGAAAGAGAAATGAAGCAAAGTATGGCATGGACTTTGGAGTTTGTCCAGGGGTACAACTAAAATGACTAAGTTTAAACTGGATGTTCTGTTTTCCCAGAACATTCTTGAAAGCTTAGATGAAATGACTTTTCTTAATTCTTTTGGCTGGAACCACTTCCTCCTTTAACTTTCATAGCACTCTTATTGCATTTATCATATCACATTTTCCCATTGACTTTGAATAATCTGTTCCTTCTAAATTATTAAGTAGATGGCAGTTGTGGTATAGTGGAAAGAGCAATGGAATCAGACTTAGATGACCTGGAATTATTAGGTCTCAATTTCAGCACTTATAAAGTATTTGAGCCTCAGTATCCTCATCTATATAATGGGGATAATATTATTTACTCCATAATGTAATTTGAGTAATAAAAGACATAAGTGTATAAAGTGGTATGTAGTCAAGTCGTATATTTGTCAAGCGGCACACAGTGAGCAACTTGACAAATAAAAACTTCGGCTTGCTGGCATTACTGTTATGAAGTGCTCTAGGTATTTGACATACATTATCTTATTTAGGCCTCACCAAAACCCTACGTAGTTCTATTACTACGGAATATTTCACAAATGAGGAAAAAAAGATGCTATGATAGGTTAAATGATATAATCAAGTCCACACAATTAATAATTATTAGAAACGGCACAAATTCAAGTCCCTTTGGCTCCAAAACTAAGTGTCCATTGGTTTACTCTGCTTCCCTGTGGCTCCCACGAATTTCTAATAAATAGTGGCCTTGAAATCACTTTTTAGTCTAATCTGGGCCATTTTGGAGCTGATGACCTACAAAAGTGCTCCATTATCTGTCTCAAGAGGTACCTACTCTATCCTGATTTATAAATAGTCATATATTTTGTTCAAAAGAATTTCCTAAGCAAGTGCATATGTGTAATGCACTAACAGAAGAAAAGTGATATTTAAAATTAAGAACGTTTCACAGAACCCTTAATTTAACCGAACATACTGAAGAAAGAGGTTTCATGGTTTCACTTTTTTTCTGTTGAAAGAGGTACTTGATTTTTTGAAAGGGCCAGAGAAGCCTTTGAGGAAAAAAAAAAATCTATTAACTGGTTCCCTAGAAAAAGCAAATCTATTCAAGAATTAGCCCTTATGATCCCACTGATCATAAGCTGAAGAATGAAACATCTTCGATGAAATAGGTATTTCATCTTTCATTTAAAAGAATTAAAAATTCATGAGTCATTTAAATCAGGAAATTGGTGGAAATTTCCACATTTTGTCTTTGTGTGGATACGTGATGGTGGTGGTTGCGGGGCGGGGGGTGGGATTGAGGAAATCAGGGTGATAAAAAGAAGTTGCTGCAAAGTCAGCTCTATAATCCTACGATTGGACCTTCTGGAAAGGCCCTTACATAACTACCTTACTTCTCCAATAAAACGCTGTGCGTTTCTTGCCCCTTAACAGATTTCTACACTTCCACTTTAAATATAACTGCGGATGTGAAGGACGAGAAACAACAGAAAACCCCTAAGGGTCCGCAAAATAATTAGGCCTGCCCCAAGGGAAATTAGAGCGCGAGACTGGAGGAGCCCCTCTTCCCTCCCACCACCACCGCGCCGGGGACACACACACAGCCCTCCTCCCGGACTCCCCGCCCCAGCCGGCTCGCCCCTCCGCCTCATCTGTCCCGAACACGTGCTCTCCGGAACACTCACTCGGGAGCGAGCCCACCCCCCCGGGGAGGGGCGGGCTCGGGAGCCGAACGGCCCAATCTGCGCGCGCCTTACATCGCCGTGGCTGAGCCGCCCAATCGGCAGGGCCTCGCCGCCCGTTTCCCGGAGCCCCGCCTCCTCGCGGCCGAGCTCCCCGCCCGCCGGTCTCCTCCCTCCCTCCTCCTCCTCCTCCCGTTCGCCCCTCCCCCGCCGCTCGGGAGCGGAGCCTGCGAGACGGAGAAACTGGGGCAGAAGTGAAGATGGCGGCGGCGGCGCTGGTGGCGGCGGCGGCGGCTTCTTCTCGCCAGTGACGCGCCGAGCGGGCTCATTTCCCTCCCCACCTCCCTAGTCCGGACCCCGTCCGCCGCCGGGACCACACACCGGCCCCACAGCCCGCAGCCCGTCCCCCTCCCCTCCTTAGTCGGGCCCCTCTCCCCCGACGTCCGGCTGCCGGTGGCGGCGGCGGCGACGCGCCCCGGGTCCCGGCCGCCGGCCTCGCACTCCGCGCTGTCGCTGAGGGAGTGGGGTGGCGTGTTGATCCGCCCTCCTGCCCGCCCCGCCGGACCGCCGCGCCGCGGACACACGCCCGGCAGGGAGGCGGCGGCGGCGGCCCCTGCGCATTTGCTTCTCATTTGGGGACCGGGAGGAGGCGGCGGCTGTGGCTGTGGGTTTTGACTAGGGGAAGGGGTTCGGGGGTGGGGGGAGCCGAGCGGGAGGGGGCCGTCCTCGGGAGGACGACGAGAAGGAAGCACCATGACGTCCATCCATTTCGTGGTTCACCCGCTGCCGGGCACTGAGGACCAGCTCAATGACAGGTAATAGGGCCGGCGGGCGGGCGGGCCGGCGGGCGGCGGGGGGAGGGGCGCCTCCCCGCCCTCCCCTCCCCCACGGGGCCGCGCCGGCCCGGCGGCCGGTGTTTACGCGCCGGCCGGTGAGCAGGGCGGGGGTCCTCACTGCCCCCCTGCTAGGCCCCTTCCGGGGCAAACTTCTGGTCCCGAGGGCCGAGGCCGCGGGGTCCGGGGGAGGTGTCGGGGGAAGCAAGCTGTGGACGGGGAAGCGCACTGCACCTTCCAACGCCCCCCGGTCCCCCCGCCTCCACGGAGGAGCCGCGTTGAACCCGGTGGAGACGCGCGGGCTGAGGAGGAGGAGGTGGGGGCGGCGGGTGGGTATCCAGCTCCCGGTGGGGGGAGCTTCATCTCCGCCCGGGCCAGGCCCGAGGAATCCATATTAGTCAAAGTTGAATTGAGACAGACAATGCGGATGGGGGATGGTGGAGGTTTAAAAAAAAAAAAAAAAAAAAGGAGAGAGAGGGAAGCGGAGAAGCCGGGCGAGGGGCCCTGGGGTAGGCTGGGCTCGCCCGGGCCGCCGGGAGCTGTGTCCGGTGGGGTGGTCGGACCGGCGTGGGCCTGGAGCTCCCGGGGGGAGGGGAGGCGAGGCGGGGCGGGGTGGGGTCGGGGGGCCCGGGTGGGAGACGCTGATTCCCGGCAGATCGCGGGTGGGGTGGCGGGAGGGAGGAAGCGCCATGATTATTATTATTAAATTTGAGCCCCTGCAGTGAGGTTTGCCGGTCCGGGGAGGGGATGAATTTAGACGAGGCGGGGGGAGGGGGGGGCGGGGAGGGAAGTGGATTGGGTTCCCTTTGCTCTGTTTTCTCTCGAAACGGTGCTGGCAGCTCCTGCTTCCCAGTCCCTGTGGTGCGAGCTTTTTTGTTTCCTTTTTTATTCTAATGATAGTGTTTTCCTGAGTTGTAATTTGACAGCTGAAAACCGTGCGTAGACTCAAAGGAAAACTCTTACGTTTGCAGTTCGCAGTGCTGCTTTTCTTAACACGCTGTAAATTTCTGGGGTGGGTTTTGCTATAGGCGGAGGAGGAGTTATGATTTTTTTTTTTTTTTTTTTTTTGTCTTTCATAAGGAGGCTGTTTTGGCTCCGGATTCCTCCCCTTCCCTCTTCCACCGTTCCCTGCCAGTTTAGGATATTGAGTTGCAAGGCCGCATGCTCTCAGGGAACTGAGATAGAGCAGGAAAAGTTCCTTCGCTGTTGCAAAACAGAGATTCCGAGGAGGTTGAGGGAAGCCTCCATTAGGCAAGGCTGAGAATCTAGGACTCAGATCTAATGATGGGCTAAATGTTTTACAGGGTCAGAAAATGGGCATTTTAAGTTTCTGTCCCAACACTTTCGCTGCTCTCTATTCCTCATAAATATGGAAGGGCGTCAGGGCCCAAGTATAGAAGTTAGATATGATTTTTGCTAAGTGACCGGGTGACATAAATTGCATGAAGCCCTGTTTGTCAAGCGCTTCCCCGAGGGAGGAAGAGGCCTAAGTTGCTGCTGAGATACTGGCCTCTGTCTCGGGGTATCTAACCGCCTCAGGTGGGGCGGACAGCCTTTCAATCCGGGAAGCTGGAGGCTTGGTTTCTGGCATTGGGTTCGGATTTGTCTTATCTTTGCTGTTGTAGCCATATTGTATTTAACGTGTTTGTAAAACTTTTGGAATACTTTCTCAAAATACTACTCGTTTGGAGTGGTCACATAGTTTTTTAAGTACGAAAATACGTTTTAAGTCATTCATTTTATAATGCAGTCTTACTCCGATTTTATTTCATTACAAATCTTCTGTTAAGACTTTTACATAAGGTTTTTTTGGGGGGTAAATTTTAGAACCAGGCTATAGTGAGGATAGCTGTACTGTCTGTCATTCATAGAGCCCAGTTGGTCGTGCTTATAGGGCAACTTGTAACATCGCACCAGGAGAGAAGTACGATGTATTTTTTATACTAGTCCTAACTTTATATACCAGGAATCCTAACTAACTCAATTGATCATGCATGCCAAAACCTATTTTGCAGTTTTGTTAGGCACTTTGAATAATTTTTGAGCATTCCTTTTTCAACTAGTCTAGAAATTTACATGTATTGTTTTTAAAGCTACCTTTTCTTTTTTCATTCTTGGTGAAAACAAATAATCAGCTTTGACTCCTGTACTCTCAGTATAAAATATTAAGACTATTTGGATCATCTTCAGTTTTCATTAGAAATAAAGACAAGTGGATCTGAAAATGAGATTGTAAAATATGTGCATCAAGAATGTATGTAGATATTAAAAAAATAGCTGTAGGTAAAATTTTAGGAACCTGTAGTTGTATCTAGTAGCAGTAAAATGTGTGGTCTATTTTATGAAAGCAACATTTGCGATAGTCATGCTTTCCAGTTTTGAAGTAGTTGACTTGTGGAGCTGTTCTGTGTCTCCCCTTCAGAAGATGATCCTGTTTGCATACCTAGTTGCAAAATAATAGATCAACCCATTGCTGTATTGCATTGCTTAAGGGAAATCTTTTTCCACACAAGACTCTTTTTCTGGAACCTTTTAACTTAACTAGCGTGAGCCCAGAAAACTTTTGCCTTTAGGTAAAAATCTACCAGGATTTAAGAAAAGTTTTGGTAATAGAAAAGATAGTCACAAATTAAATGATAATTGATAGTTTCGGTGAAAAAAAATATATACATAGACTTTAGTATTTACCCGAAAAACAATAAGATTGGACTGGCAGCATGGTATTGAAAATAAATTGCTTAGTCAAATAAAACGCCTCAAAACACCAATATTTTCCTATACAAATAAAGTTTTCTATTTAAAATGACTGCATCCTATTAAAAGTCATATATTTTGTTTAGTGTAGAAATGTGATGTCAGCGTTTAAAATGTACTCAGTATTAAAAAACTTTTTCCCTTTGTGTTTTTTTTTTTTTCTTTTTTAGCAGGAGGAATAAAAGAAGCAGGCAAAACAAAACATGGCAAAATGATAAACAGAAGGCAAAATGATACTAACAGGGTGATGTGGAGGCAAAAAAGCTAAAGTTAAAAATTGTTGTTGAGTCTCTAAAGTCAAGTCTGACTCTTTGCCACTCCATGGACTGTAGCTCACTAGTCTCTCTTATCTATGGATTTCCCAGGCAGGAATACTGGAGTGCATTTCCTCTGTGTTTTTATACTTGTTATTTCTGTGATGGGTTTCCCAGCAGTAAAGAATCCTCCTGCCAAAGCAGGAGACATGAATTCGATCCCTGGATTGGGAAGATCCTCTGGAGAAGGAAATGACAACTCACTCCACTGTTCTTGCCTGGGAAATCCCATGGACAGAGGAGCCTGATGGGCTACAGTCTATGGGGTTGCAAAAGAGGTGGACATGATTAAGCATGCACACATGCATTTCTGTGACAGTCTTGGTATATTGGGTTAAAATCTTTAATTATTGGCCCTGGGAGACCAAATAATGCAGTAGTTGAATACAGGTGGGGATGGCTAGTTATTCCGAGAGCCTTGGATGTTGGTTGTGGATTTCCAGTGTGATTACAAGGTCCCTGGTGCAGAGAGCTGGCCCCTCAGCAAATATTCTTTGTTTGGAATTGAAACTACTCAGTGCTCAGATACTTGTGTGGCGTTTTGATTTTCTTTCTAGTGAATTTGAGTTAGTGCTATGTTCCTGCTTAAAACATCTCAAGAAATAGCAGTAGTGAAAACCATACCAAGAACACGGTGCTGTGTTTTTAGATTGAGAGGATACCTGGAAGTGCATCTCCCCAAATCCTGGAAGGTGCTGAAGAAGTCAGTAGACCGGTCTTTTCACAGATGCGCTGGAAAACCGGCCTGAGTTTACGGGATTTATCCAGGGTACCGACAGATGAGGCCCACATGATGGGTCTTCTGATTTTTGAAGTCCAGGTCTCTTCACTGCCCCACATGTCCTGTATTCTAGGAAATCTCTGCTTTCTGAGGTGTCCCAGCCTTTGTGCTGCTACCTGTCTTAGAGTTTTGATTTCCCCTTCTCCTCAACACCTCCCTCCTGTGCTTCAGATTGATTTAGGCCTTTTGTCAGACCACGGAGCCTCTTAATGCTTTTCTAGTACTAGGATAGGAGAGGCCTTTTAAGGTGATGTGTGTCCCGGAGACTAGTCCCTGTCTTGAATTACTCTTTGGGATGCAGGTTGGCTGCATTGCAAACCAGTTCACGTTGTTGGTCTGGATGTGGAATTTTCCTGTGAGCTTTGCTCTTAGGCATTATAATGTGCTGTGTGACCAGAAACAATCTGGATTGAGACTGTCATATCAAAAAGGTTTTTCTCCAAGGAGCTCCTGCTTTGAATGCTATAACGCTATAGAGTAAGGTAGTGTAGATAGAAGTTTAAAATGAAGAATTCCTAAATCTGGTTTGTCTCAGCCCTGCTAGTTATTAACCATGTTGTGGTAGGCGAGTCGTTGAAACACTTAACAGTCTCACTCCCTGTCACTCCTCCACACCCCCTGCATACTTGGTTTCTAAATCAGGTATAGTACCCTGGTTGGTGAAGACTAGTTGAGATAGTAGGTGGGAAAGCACAGTATTATAGGTTCTGTGGAAAATATTATAAAGAGATAGTTACTTTTTATTGCTTTCACGTTTTGTCTGGTTTCCAAATAGAAAAACAGGAACTAGAGGAATTGCACTAGAATATCCTTAGCATTGAGTGCAGAATCCAGACTGTTAGTCCTCTACCAGTGGTTCTCAATTGGGTGTAGTTTTTGTCCCTCTGGGGATGTTTGGCCGTGTTTGGAGACATTTTTTGATTTTCCTAGTTGGGGCATTGTTACTGGCCTCTCTTTCGGTAGACATCAGAGGTGGTGCTCAATACCCTGTGATGCACAGGGCAGCCCCACAGTAAAGTATGAACCTGTCCATGATGTCAGTTGTGGTGGGGTTGAGAAACTCTTATAGATCATCTTGAATATATACAGATGTAAAACTAAAGGGAAGTTTATGAAAAACTCAAGCAATATAAGTTAGTCTCAAGAAGTTAGTCTCAAGACATGACTGACTTAAATTGAAATTAGTTGAAATAAAATTAACAAGTCAGTTCCATAATAACAGTAACCACATTTGAAGTGCTCTGTACCCACATGTAGCTAGGGGCACGGTATTGACAGTGCAGATACAGAACAGTGCCATGATCATTGCAGATTCTGTTGGGCAGGGTTGACACAGAGCTTTTTGCACAATACCTGGCGTTTAGTAAGTGCATCTTATTTTTATTAGGAACTTTTGGGTTTTAAAGACTCAGGCATATCCTCATCCCTTCAGTAGGATCCAGAAAAGAGGCCTGGGGTTATGTGGAGCTGAACAAAGATTGTGGTGGGTAGAGGTTATAATAGTTGAAAGCTGCCTAAAGTTTCATTGTGCTACACCAAAAAAACACAGTATTAGGATGGAATAGAGCATCACGTCACCAAACCAGTGGGAAATCTGACTATTTGATTATTGAGATAGTTACCTAGAAACAATAATACTAGGGTGACTTTACTGGGAAAGTCCAGGCAAGCCTCACTAAAATGATTAAGTTGTTTAAGGAAAGTAAGATTAAAGACAGGGTATGGAATAGGCAAACAAAAAATTGAAAATGAAAACAAACAAGGGAAGATCAGTTTTATAAATCAAAAAATCAGTGACTAAGTTGTAGGTCTAGGAGTAAACAGATACTTGGGAAGGCAATTACATAGTACACAGGAGTACAACTAGGAATAATGGGATGAACTTTAGAAAGGTCAGGATTTTTCCTTAACAATTAACATTATTTAGGAAATAGTCTCTAAAGGAAAGTTTAGTCACGGAGGACTGTGTCAAATTACGCGTTAAGTAGATCTTGCAGAGTGTATTGAGGGGAGTAATTTTATGTTACAGGAGAGTGTACTTATGTCTTTGTGCCCCATTTTCATCATACATATACTAGGCCCTTGGTCCACGGCTTTCATATCCACAGATACCAAGTGCTATCTATTTGTACTAGTTATTTTATAAAGGGGTTTAAAGCAACCGAGGATTTTGGTACCCACCAGGGCTTTTGGAACCAGTACCCCTTGGAGACACAGGGCCAACTGTATTTCTAGTTAAGAAAACAAACTCTAATTATAGTCTGTGTTTCTGTCATTTTGGCACCTTGGCATTCTGAGCAAATGACAACAGTCTGCCTCCTGGCTCACTGTAATTTTGAAATGTTGATTTGTTTTTATAATTTGTTTTTAAGTTTTATTCTGAAAATTATTTTAAAGGTTTTTATTATGGAAACTTTAAAGCATATGCAAAAAGTAAAGAGGATAGTATAGTGAGCACCCAGTTTCAACAGTTACCTGCTCGTGGCCAGTCTGATTTCAAGTCTCTTCCCTCTTTATTCCTTTCCCTCAGATCGTTTATTTGATACACCTTCATTATATATCTCAAAGTTGAAAGCTTTAAAAAAATTATCTTAATCTCAGAGTTCAGTCTGTTTAGATTTTTCCTGTTGTTACATGAAAGCTTATTTTTGATGATTGACTGTTTTGCAATTTTACATAATAAAACTAATTTTTAACATGTTATAAAATTTTACATTCTTAAGAGAAATTTGTTTGGATAATAGCCTTAGATGGATAGGCAACATTACATTGGAAATATTCCTGACAGATGTTGTCACGTCTTTAACCTCTAGTGTGATAACATTTGATCAGCAAGTTGCTTGTAATAATGATGGAAAGACAGAGTTCTTGAAATTAAGTGACCTTCTGTGGGGCACATTGAGGCATAAGTCATGTGAAAAGTTTACAACATTCTTCTAACTTAATATAGAGGTAAGACTTCCCTGGTGGCTCAGATGGTAAAGAATCTGCCCACGATGTGGGAGACCCAGGTTCTATCCCTGGGTCGGGAAGATCTGGAGAAGGGTGTGGCAACCCACTCCAATATGCTTGCCTGGAGAACGCCATGGGCAGAGGAGCCTGGTGTGCTACAGTCCATGAGGTCACACAGAGTCGGACACAACTCAGCGACTAACACTTCCATAGAGGTAAGACTACTGGTAAATTGAATTTGGCTATTAGAAATTATTCTCTAGTGAGATCATATTAAAATATATTACTTTTTTGATAAGATCACTATAGTGGTAATAAACCCCTTCAAAATGAGAAATATGATAAATTCTTAGGTAACTGTGGTTTCTGATATCCTCATTTTTGTCAGGATATTGAATAAAGCATTACAAATTAATGTTACTTCACATGTAAATAAAAATATAAGCCTAAACAGCAAAAGTAATATTAATTGTTCAGTTTCCAGTGGTATCATTGACCTTAATAAAATGTTTTCAACCCTCTCTATCATCTAGTTTGTAAGTCAGCTTTATTGAAGTTTCACTTACATACAGTAAAATTCACCCATTTTTAGTGTACAGTTTGAGTTTTGACAAATGTGTATAGTTGTGTAACCATGATTACAATCAAGATACAGAACATCTTCATGATCCCAAAAGTTCCCTGGTGACCTTTTGCTTTCTGAGCCCCTTCTTGCCACCACGCTCCTGAAAACAGCTATTCTTCTTTCTCTCACTGTAATTTTGCCTTTTTTAGAATTTCATGAAAAAGGGATCATGTGTCTGGTGACTTTTCCTTAGCACATGTAACAGCTTTTTTTCTTTTGTTAATTATGGTTGTTGTTTAGTCACTAAGTCGTCTCTGACTGGGACCCCATGGACTACATCACTCCAGGGTTCCCTGTCTTCATTATCTCCTGGAGTTGGCTCAAACGCATATCCATTGAGTCAGTAATGCCATCCAGCCATCTCATCCTCTGTCATCCCCTTCTCCTGCCTTAAATTTTTCCCAGCATCAGAGTCTTTTCAGTGAGTCGGCTCTTCACATCAGGTGGCCAAAGTATTGGGGCTTCAGCTTCACCATCAGTCCTTCCAGTGAATATTCAGGACTGATTTCCTTTAGCATTGACTGGTTTGATCTTCTTTCAGTCCAAGGGACTCAAGAGTCTTCCTCCAGGACCACAGTTTGAAAGCATCAATTCTTTGGTGCTCAGCCTTCTTTATGGTTCGACTCTCACATCCATTTCATGACTACTGGAAAAACCACAGCTTTGACTGTACAGACCTTTGTTGGCAAAGTGATGTCTCTGCTTTTCAATACACTATCTAGGTTTGTCATAGCTTTCCTTCCAAGGAGCAAGTGTCTTTTAGTTTCATGGCTGCAATCACTGTCCACAGTGATTTTGGAGCCCAAGAAAATAAAGTCTCACTGTTTCCATTTATTCCCCATCTATTTGCTGTAAAATGATGGGACCAGATGCTGCATTAATTGTGGTAGTATTATTTCATTGTTTGGATAATCACTATATTGTCATCTGTTTTCTAGCTGATGGAAGTTTGAGCTGTTTTCAAGTTTTTGACTGTTAATAGTTTTAAAAAATTCCTTACTATTAGAAAGCATTCTCACTACAATATTGTAAAGTAGTTAGCCTCCAATTAAAATAAATAAATTTATGTAAAAAAATAAAAAGCATTCTTACAGAAGATTTAGAAAGCACAATCAGTTTATGAAGTCTAGCATGGGTGCCATCACTGCTAGTATTTTGGTGACTTTCTGGTCTCTCTTTTTCTTTTACATGGATTTTTCTTTTAAAATACAGTTGTGATCATGCTGCATATAATTTTATGTATTTGAAATTTTTCTTGACTCCAAAATGTTACATTGTTTTTCATAGGAAAAAGCTACTCAAGTGTACATTTTTCTTCGTAGAAAATTTTCATGTTAAAATATATTTATATTTTATAAATATAAATTTATATATATATATAAAGAGATTATATAGTTAGGAATTTCATTAGTAATAGTGATATTCTAGATCACTACTTACAAAGATTATGACAGTGTCCAGTGTAGGGTGCACTCTGAATTGAATGAACAGATAGAATTTTATTTCCTTTCTCATCAGTTCAGGCCCCATTTTTTTTTTAGTACAGAAGGAAAAGTGTTGAGAAACGACCATTTCAAGAAACTGGCTCTGCCCCAGCATGAATATGCCATTCCAGAATTCATATGACAAGGTAGTGTGGTTCTTTAGGTGAGCTCAGATACCAGTTTGAGAGACCCTGAGCCTCCAGGGCTGATGGTTGCCATGACCTGCTCTGGGCCTTTCTCAGGCCTGACGGAGGTCCCCCTGGGTATTTTCCTGTGGAGGAGCAGCCTGCTGCTGTGACGTGAAGAGTGGAGGATGATGGATTTTTGTAAGCTTTTGGAAAGAGCCAAATTTGAGATCAGGAAGTTAACTTGATGAAGTATGTCAAAAGAGCAGAGACAATATGGTAGGGTTATTTTGATGTCTCAGTGATGAAAACGGTTTTATATGAAAGGCTTTGAGGGGAGGAGTATATGAACTTGTGTAGTTCATTGTCTACATTCTTATATTGTGGGACTGACTTTGCTTCCTGTCCAAAGGGAATTTAAAGTAGTCCAGTTGTTGCTCTGTGTCATCATCTGCATATGGAAACTTTAAGGGAAGCACCAGACAGGTGATTTTTGTGTGTCTGTGTGTGCAAATCCAGTTTAAACATTCATTCTCTTCGTATGCTTCTATTTTTAGTCATTTTTAAACTTCATTTTAAACTTCTTCATTTTAAAATTTCATCTTTGAGAAGTTCTGGGTGTTTTCCTTAAGTAACTGCATTTTTCTGCTTATCAGAAAAATATTGTGGTGATTATAGATCAAGAATATTGAGGGGGAGGGAGTCCTCGGATGCTGTGGACGGTTGCTATGATTGTTCTTTGGGAGAGTATAGGGACTACTTTTTCTTTGCTTCCTGCAGTTGCCAGCAGGGATGAATACAAATTGCTGCAGCATGTTTCTACTGATTTTCGGTTAGCTTTCTGTCACTGCTGAGGGGACACAGAACCAGGAATGGCTGTCTTCTATAGAGGAGGTCTGCAGGTCAGAGATGATGTGGGGACTGATTTTGTTGGCAGTTGCTCATCTTTCTGCCACTTCGGAGAGCAGAGAGATACTGAAAAAGAAATTCAACACCTGATTCCAGAGACAGGAGTCAGTGTGTGGTTAGCAGCCTCCCCTTACCATCCAGAATGATTTTGGTTTCATAAAACTCAGTGGAATGGCAGGGATTCTAGGCCAGTTGGTCTTTTGCTTTTCTTCTCCAGAGTGTCTCGACTCCTCAGAAGTCTCTTTGGAAATGTAAAAAGCTTTCAGTTGACATGAAGATTCAGTCTTTTTTTGTTTTTTTTTTTTTTGGTAAATTCAAGGATGTTCTTGAGGGGTGATAGCATTTATTTTTGAGGATGACAGATTTTAAATCTTTTTTTTAATGGAAAGTCTTTCTGGCAATAGTGTTAAAGTTTTGTAAGTAATATAACCTAACCAGATTGTAGTAAAAACATTTATTATGGTAGCCTTTTCTGACTTGAGGTTTTTTTTTTTTTTTTTTTTTTTTTTTGAGGTTTTTTGATTTAAAGCAGTGTTTCTCATAGTGTCTAAATGGACTGCCATCATCAGGAACAAAAAAGTGTGAAGACCCTGGTGTAAAAGGCTCTTACCCACATTTCTTTGTTTTAAAATTAATCAATGACAGCAAAACCAGTCAGTCCTAAAGGAAATCAACCCTAAAAATTCATTGGAAGGACTGATGCTGAAGCTGAAACTCTTAATACTTTGGACACCTGATGTGGAGAGAATATTCCTTGGAAAAGACCCTGATGCTGGGAAAGATTGAAGGCAAAAGAAGAGGCTGGCAGAAGATGAGATGATTAGATAGCATCATCAGCTCAATAGACATGAATTTGAGCATACTTTAGGAGGTAGTGAAGGAGAAGGAAGCCTAGCGTGCTGCAGTCCATGGGTCGCAGAGTCGGACACGACTTGGCAACTGAACAACAACAATGACAGCAAATAGGGCCAAAGTTGCCAGTTCCTCACTGCCCCCAGCCATCCTTTCCCCGTCAGACTATAGGTCCTCTAGCTGTCTGTCTGAGGCTAGAGTAATTTTTGTTTTTCTGTTTTTACAAACGAAATTTTAAAAATTTGAAATAAGTTACATAAAAATCAGATGTTCCCCGGAACTGTGAGACACTGAGAGGATAGCTTTTTCAAAACGTATGTCAGTGCTCGTAGGCTTACAGTCTTAGGGGACTGATGCTGACCCGCACGCGAGCAGCAAACCATGAAAGACTGGCAGAAGAGTCTGACCTGTGTCAGTATTTGCTGTGTGTTGCCGGCACAGACTTGAGAAAATGTTAGGTGAATTTCCCTTGTTCAGTAAATGTTTGTGTGCTTCTCAAATGTTGTGCTAGGCTTGGGGTAGCTGCACCAACCCTTCCTGGAATTTGGGTTGAGAATCTGTTAGAACTTTTTCTAGCTCTCTTGGGAAAGTTTGGAGAAGAGTGAAGTGATAGGTTAGTGGGTCCTGCAGTGGCATCAGGTAGGTGGGCCATGTTTGTTTATTTATTTTTAGCTTTTTACTTTGAAATAATTATAGACTCACAAGTAGTTGCAAAAGTAATGCAGAAAAGGACCCATGTACTCATAACCCAGCTTCTCCCAGTGGTAACATCTTGATTGTGCCAAGTATTTTTCACATCCTTGTCAATGTACTAGAAATGGAAAGATGTATTTTCTGCATATGCACTTTTGAAAAGTCTTTGTTAAGAAAACATAGATTAGGAGACACAAACGTAAAGAAAACCTGGTGTTCTTAGATGATTTGAATTGATGGGATATACAGTAGGCAGGCAGGGCTTCTCTGGTGGCTCAGATGGTAACGAGTTTGCCTGCAGTGCAGGAGACTTTGCTTCTCTCCCTGGGTTGGGAAGATTGTTTGGAGAAGGGAATGGCTACTCCAGTATTCTTGCCTAAAGAATCCCATGGACAGAGGAGCCTGGAGGGCTGCGGTCCCTGGGGTTGCAAAGAGTCGACATGATTGAGTGGCCAACACACACAGACACACACAGTAGGCAATCAGTCTATTTTTGATACAATATAAATATATATTGGATATATATATATATTGGAGGAAGCGGTTGGGGATTTGTTGGTTTGCCTGTGTCTGATACTAACTGGTTGTGTGACCATGAATAAATGCTGTAACTCTCATTTGTTAAATGAGAGAATTGGACCAGATTATTTAGGACTTTTCTGCTCCAATGTCTGTGCTCTTAGGATTGTGGTAGGAAAAGGATTTTTGTATTGTAGAATGGCTCAGAGGAAGAAAGTACTGTGGGTCTATGGTTGTCCATGGTTTCTTTTACTTAAATTTTGTTGATAAATGAAAAAAATAAAGAGGCAAAGTGGGAAAATTTTACTCTTTTGCTCAATTCAATGACTATTTCGTCAACTAAATTATGTACATTGTGATGCAAAGATGATGACCTCTGCCCTCTTGGAGCTTTCAGTTTAATGGGGAAACAGGCATGTAAATAAAGAATTAAGTGCTAAGGGAGACTGTAAGTGACAGAGAAGGATCTGATGATTAAACCGGGTAGTTGCAAAAGGCTTTGAAGACAAGGTTTCAGGGTGTGGGTACTGGTTCATCCTCTTAACCTCCATTCTCTTGAGCCTAAAGAGTTTTCATTTATAGTCATTAAAGATGCCGGTAGCAACCAGAGGTTCATCATAGATGTCTGTATTTGATACTGATAATCAGAGTTTTGATAGTAGTCCTGAACTGTCAATCGTTTTGAGAACAGTTTACATACAGACAGTGGGTTTTTGTTTTTGTTTTTTTCAGTTGTTGTCATTCCTTTGCTTTTTGTTTGCAAAAGATCTGTCTGGTGATAAAAACATAGGAGGATAATGGCCCGTTGGGGAGTGAAAACAAGTTTCTGGTGCTTTGATTTAGTTGTGGAAGAGATATTGGAAAGTGGCAGGGAGGGTCTAGGGGGTGCTTGGAGAGCTTATGTGGGGAGTCCGTGCTCCTTTCTGTTTGTGCCTACACAGGCTGGGCTTGACGCTATTGCTTAGTCGCTAAGTTGTGTCTGACTCTTTGCCACTCCATGCATGGACTGTAGCCCTCCAGGCTCCTCTGTCCGTGACATTTCCCAGGCAAGAGTACTGGAGTGGCTGCCTTGAATGCTGCCAGGAGAGCAGTGTCGGAGCACAGAGAAACTTTGAAATGCAACCTGGTGTTCTCTGACGCTTTCATTGTTACTGTCATTTAAAATGAAAATTTCGTGTAGTACACTGCCAATGAATATTTTAAGATGGTTTATAGTTCTAGATACTCCTGATCAGTTTCACAGGTTTTGCATTTCATACAGGATTTAAGACCCCAAGGTGAGATGAAATAATCAAAAATGCATTTCTGAATTTGGATGTACGTGCTTAATCTTTTAAGTTTTCTAATTTTTGTCTGTTTTCAGAAGGTTTGTTTTGTGATAATGATATTCATTATAAAGTATTACAGTTCTTACAGTGTTACGTGTCTCTGAAAGACTTTGTGTTTGATAGGCAGGCCCTGATGGGGAAGGAGCTCTGAAAATTGTGAAGGCACTAAATTTGGAGTCAGGAGACATTTGGTTCTTCTATTATCAGTCATGTAATCTTGGGCAAGTCATTTCCTTGCAGTGAGTTTTAGTTTACTTATTTGTAAGATGAAGGGATGGATGTATGTGACATCTGAAAGTTCATTTCTTTGAATCTGTGTGGTTGTTGGTCTTTAGATGCTGTTTTATGAATTGTATTTAATGTGTATTGGTCAGCTTTGCTCTTCTAAGATTTGATTTTCATTTCCTGCCTCAGACCTTCTGTTCTGTTTGTACTCATTCTAATGGGGGTATCTAGAAGCAGTGCTCAGTGATTTCAGTCATGTCTGACTCTTTGTGACCCTATAGACTGTGGCCTGCCAGGTTCCTCTGTCCATGGGATTCTCCAGGCAAGAGTACTGGAGTGGGTTGCCATTCCTTCCTCCAGGGAAGCTTCCTAACCCAGGGGTCGAACCCGTGTCTCCTGCATTGCATTGCAGGTGGATTCTTTACCCACTGAGTCACCTAGGAAGCCTCTGTTTAGAAGCAGTGGACATTCTAAACTCTGAACACCTTGTTTGTTTAACTGGAGTTGATCTCTTCAAAATCAACCGAACTCTTCTGTTTTGTTTTTTTATTCCCCTCAATTTTTTAACTGATGGGGCTCGTGTATTTGATTTGACCTCAGTGAATTTAATTAGTATAAAATTATGTTATCTTTTCATTATACTTTCCATATAAATTTAATGGGGGAAGGTTCTGGGTAGCAAAAACTTATTTGAAATAAAGTGTGATAAAGCAAAAGCTCATTGACGGCTTATACCTCCTGGGATTGGGAGTGTTTGCTCACCTTTTGTTTGTGGTGGGCTGAGGCTTTTCTCTTTGCGGAGGCTGTTTGAGCAGTCCTGCTGCCTTTTAAGTGCTCAATGGGAATTTATCTTCTGTTTTCTAGGGTACCTGTTACCATGCTGTATGGTAGGCTGTAATAATTGATCCTCCCTTTTGACTTGAGTAGATAACAAGTCTACTTGACTTTGCTGAGTAGAAAGTTGTTTTTGAGATGTTCAAAATTTTACATCAAGGAGGATTTTAGGATTTTCATATTTTACAACTGAGGGAATTGAGTGCTAGCATGCTCAGATGAGTAGTGAAGTGGCAAACTAGATGCTACAGTAATTCAGCTTTATTGCTTTTTATTTTCTTTTTGGAATGGGCATGGGAAGTAACTTATTTTTCTGATACACACATACTTGTTAGTATATATATACACACATGCACACCTTTTAGTGTGTGTGTGTATGCACATATGCAATTAAATATTAATATGTATACACTGTGTATGTTTGCGCATGTGTGTCATTAAATAGTATCTCATCGTTTAATTCAGCAGATTTTGTGGGACTTCTGCTACATGCTGGTTCTGACCTTGGGTATATAGTGGTAGAGCTTGAGTGAGTGAAGTCGCTCAGTCGTGTCTTGACTCTTGACCCCAAGGATTGTAGCCTACCAGGCTTCTCCCTCCATGGGATTCTCCAGGCAAGAATACTGGAGTAGGTTGCCATTTCCTTCTCCAGGGGATCTTCCCGACTCAGGGATCAAAGCCAGGTCTCCTCCATTGCAGGCAGGTGCTTTAACTTCTGAGCCACCAGGGAAGCCTAGTCTATGGTAAAGACAGGCCATTACAGTGCAGTATGATAATACAGGGAAAGACGAAGTAAAGGATTCCTCACCAAAGGCACATAGCCCAGTCTTGCAAAGAAGGAAAGCTTATTGGAAGAAGAAATGTTTAACAGGAGGACAGGATTCTGAAGAGGGTAGGCTGAGGAGTTGGTGGGAAGATGTGTGATGCAGGGCAGGGCCTGAAGGACTAGAAGAGCTTCCTGGGTGGAAAGGAACAGCATGTGTGAAGCCCCTAAGGTGAGAGAATGCTCAGAGTAACTATATAGGGTTTCGTATCAGTTGAATAGTGTTCTTATATGTATGTAGTGGGTTAGACGTGGAGCAACTGAACCAGTTCAGTGCAGTTAAGGGTGTGAATTCCATCCTACTTTTGGCCAGTTGCTTGATTCTGTGGCTACAAATAGCATCCTTAAACCTCTCTCCAGCCAAGTTGTTGGTATTTGTTAGTGTTAACGAGGACAAACAAGCTTGGATAGATGGTTCAGTTCAAATGCCTTAATGCTGTTGGGAAAAGCCTGTAAACGGACCAATAATTCACTGAGATAAATAAAGACTGCATTTTTCTGTGTTAAACAGTTCATGGTCTTAACCAGGTTAAAAGATAAAGTTTCATAAGAAGTGGTGAAAGAAAAAGACAGTGTACTTGTTTATGGGTTATGAATGATTGCTTTTGATGTCTCTTTAATATGTTTTAGTGTTTTACATACTTCTGTGTGAGTATATATTATTTTAATAATAGAAGAAGAATAAATCTCTAGGAAAGTGTTTTAGTTAGCTATTCACGTAAAGCAGATAATTTCACTGAAGTTTGTTTTTTCTTTAGAAACTTCTTACATGAAGTATAATTTCTTTGTGTAAAACTGAGGCATGATTCTACAAATAATTATTTTAAAAAGTTGTTTTGAACTTTGATATTGAACAGAAGCCATTAATATATGACATATATGTTGTGTCATATGTAATATATATTATGTCATATATATGACATCAGATATATGGACATAATTTCTGACTTGAGTTTACAGAACATTTGTTCACAGCCATACCTCAAAGGAGTTGTATGTGTTGAAAGACTTTTGGGTTTTGGACTAAAGCTTATCATTTCCATTTTATAGTCAGAGTTCACCCAGGGAGAAGACAGTCAAAAACATTGTGATAAAAATTTAAGCACTTTTTTCCTCCTAGTAAATTGACCAGAATTTTCACCATAATTTAACTATAAATGACCATGAAAAGAAATTTGACTTCATTTCATTCATTCATTCGTTATTAGTCAACAAATACGTACTGAGGGCTTGTTTTGGGCCAGATACTTGGGCTATATCAGTGAACTAAAGAGGCCAAAATCCTTGCCCTTGAGGAGCTTACATTTTAGTGATGCACTTTTTGAGTTATTAGTTATGAATCACTTCTTCTGTAGTGTTTGATTTCCATATGTCACATCTATTTGAAATGTATTTCTGTTAAAAACGTAAATCAGTTAGAAATGATGGGAAAGCCCACCAAATTATTCTTTGCGGTATCCCTAAATGGTTTCTTAAACATTCTCATTATCCTGCAGAACCACTCTTTAAATTGTCCTTCCTTCAGTTTGAGCCTGTGAGTGCCATCAGGGGAGCTGAGTAATCATCTCTTTGAAGACAGGCTCATTGTAGTCTCTGCATTCCTAGTGCTTGACATATGTTAGTACGTATTTTTGTTAAATAATCTGAACTTCAAAAGTAAGCAAAATAAAATACTTCATTTTAATAAAAATTAGTTTAGAACTGTGTTCCAACCTCTAGAATAAGGAATGAATTTAGTGTATGGATTTTTTTTTTTTTTTGAATGTACTGTTTTAGTAACATTGAAAGATACCACAGTATAACTTCACTTGATACTCCCTTCCCCCACCCTCCCCCCATATTTATTTTCGTGTAGGAGGAGCCCTTCCTTCATTGAGGAGGTTTTGACTCTATATGTTTATGTAATTTTGGTGAGGTGGATATTCTTTTTCCCACCCAGCATTCTATTGTAAACATTTTCAGATATGCAGAAAAATGGAAAGAAGGTAACAATGAGTTACCTTATCCATTTGGTAATTGTTGTTTTGGTAATTATTTTTTCCAGATTTGCAGAATACACATGTATATATAAATGACTTTGTCGAGGTGTTTAAAAGTTGCAGTCATCATGGTGCTTTTTTAATCTTTAAATACATGGTGGACTTGCATCACCTAAGAATATGGACCTTCTTCAGTACAACCATCATTCTCACTTTAGAAAATTTACAAAGATTCCTTCTTACCTTAGCTTTTCTCCACTTGTCTTTAAAATGTCTGTATACTTAGTTAGCTTAGTTTTTTCAAACCAGAATTCAGTCAAAGTCCACACATTGTATTGGCTTCATTTGAATTTTGTCATGGAGTCATTTAAAAAAAAATTGTGATTTTTCCAAGGGCTGCAGTTAATTATTGAAATACTAAAATTATTCCGTTCACAGTTGTGTCATTGTTTGCAACTTCTATGAACTTTTAATTGGTCTGTGTATATAATTTTCATTTGTCAGCGATGTGTGTTTTAATGAATTTCTCAGTGTTGCTTTCCATAGATCTGATGGAATCATGCATTTTTGCAAGATTTGCAGTTTCACTCTGCACATGTCTTGCATTGGATTACATTTTGTTGTCAGGTAACATCCTATGATTAGCACCAGCTTGACTTCAAAAGATGTGGGCGTTGTACAGTTGTAAAACTTGCAGGGGTTTTTGGAGACCATTTTAATAAGAGATGAGTAGATGGTGAAGGTTTTGGCCTTGTCCACTTCTCTTTCCTTATGTGGTCTCTGAACTGTAGGAATGAGGACATGAGAACATTCTATCAGTATATGTTACTGGGTGATTGACAGGAGAGTTGGCTCATCAACGTTGTATTAGTTACTAGAGTATATAGAAGTATGGAATTTGTATTGATGTTTTGTAAAGACTGGCTTTTGAGAAAAGATTTACTATTCAGGTGAGTCTAAGGTTAAATAGATTTGTAAATAAGATAAGTGATATAAACATTTAAGGAAGTTCACAGGTGTAGGCAGTATAAAGTTTTGGTTTTTAAATTTGGCACTGGTAGGAAGATTATCAGAGATGAATAAAAAATGAGGCTTTATTTGTATACTAGTGGAACTAGGACCAAAGAAAATGCTAAGATTTCCTTTGATCATCATTCTGGTTTTTTATTGTATAATCACTCCAAACTTAATGGTGTGAAACAGTGCTCATTTATTACTATTTCTGGAGATTGACAGTACTCAGCTAGGTGGTTCCTAACTAGATTAATGCAGCTGTCATCAGATGGTAGCTGGAGTCATCTGGAAGACTCAAATGGCTGGGATGTGGAATGCTGATGCTTCTCAGGCATCTCTACCTCTGTGAGGTCTACCAGGTAGCACAAAGTTTAACAGACATGTGTCCCAAGAGACAGAAAGCCAGGCTGGAATGCCCTTTCCTGACCTAGCCTTAGCAGTCATGCAGTGTTTCTTCAGCCCGGATGTTTGCTCAAGAAACAAATCATAAGGTCCATATTTAAGGGAGAAGGATTAGACTTCACCTCTTGATGGCATGAGTACCAAAGAATTTATGGATTTGTTTTTTAAAAAGACACCACAACCATTAAAAAAGATGATAAACTAATAGTTAAGTGTAATTGTTCAGGAGCAGATTTGGAAGTTTTAGGAAAGATTGACACCATGTATTTGACAACAGAAAAAATGAAGATTTGATATTTATAGTGCTGGACATAATGCATTTTATGTCAGTAGTAACTATTAGTGTACATAATATTTCCAGACAGAAGTCTTAAACTAGACAGTTAAACAGCTTAATATCATAGACCTCTCTCCAGAAGCATCCAGGTCAGAATCACAAGGGGAAACAAGTTAAATGTATTTCTTTGAGCTCACTGAAAGTGAAAGTTGCTCAGTCCTGTCCAACTCTTTGTGACCCCATGGACTATATATAGTCCATGGGATTCTCTAGGCCAGAATACTAGTATTCCACTTAGAGTCAGGTGGGTGACTGGGTGCGTTGTTTAGGAAATGTGGAACATTTGCTGTGTCCTGAAACTTAAAGATTGAAATGTGGGCCAGTGATAAGTTGTTCACTATGACTGCTCAAATGCAGCGGGTATTTCCTGTGAAACAGAAATTTCTTGGGACAGAAACTACTCAGCTTTACCATCCCTTTGATTAGTCAGCTTTAGGACTGAATGTTTTTCTATATCCAGAGGCACATCTGTCTTGAAATGACTAGGTATTGCTGCAGAATCTCTTTATTTTAATAATCATTTATTTGCATACTACTATGTACCAGGCCTTGTATTAGCTACTGCCTAGTTAGTGGCATTTAAAAGAAGCCTTACAGACAGTTTCAGAGAGAGTTCTAACTCTTTTGGGTAGGGTCATTGTTGGCATAAATGTGTAGGCTACCAGTAAGGTTAATATGAAGGTGACATCTATTTGCATGTAAAATTTGTTAGAAATAAATCTTGTTATTTCATAGCTTTGCCTTAGGAGGTGTATTACTTGTGGTCAGTTTTAAAGTAATATTGGTCATGTATCATTTTTCTTGGTGTTTTGCAGTTTTTTAAAATGGAATATGTGGTGAAATTGCAGCATCTTTTTTGTGAATGTGAAAAAGACCCTGTATTTTTTTGTGCCTGCAGTACCTTTTGTTGTTTTTTTCTGCTTCTAGCCAGAAGAGGCTTTATCGTTGTCATTATAAAATGAAGATGTGGGGTTGGACAGTTTCTAAGAGCCTTCCCAGGACTAAAAGCATGGAAGAGAGTGGGTGGAAGTTTTAGATGAGAAAGGTGGTAGGAAATGTCAGTGAAGTGTCAGTTTGAGTTGAATCATATTTCGGACTTCCTGCAAGCCACGATTAAAAAAAGTAGTGGCTAAAAAATTAACTTTTATCATGCTAGATCAGAGAGAAACTTTTTCTTAATCATGCTCTGAGATACATTTTTACTGAATCTTTTTTACATTTGGGGCTACTGAAAGCCCCAATGAACAGTGAATTTTATAGTACACACAGTTTTCTTTATAACTAAAGTGAGCACACGTAAAATCTGAAGTTATAATAAGGAGTCCTTGTTTTGTGGAGGCCCCTCTATGGGAATTGAGGATTGTAACTTTCTGGGTTAGAATTATGTAATGTTTAGAGGCTGATCTCGGAAAATTAATGTACTTTGTTCATTTTAAACATTTTAGCATTGTTACTCCTTACCATGTATGAAGCACTGTGTTTTGGAAACATCATCTCAGCAGCTCTGAGATGCTGGAGGCCTGGCAGCGCTGTTGCAGAGGCAGTTGGTGCTGAAGGCATTTGAGCGTGGCGCTCAGGCGGCACAGCTGTGGGGCGGTAGGTCTCTGAGCACAAGCCCTTCGTTTTTAAGGCCCATTAACAGTCTGCTGCTGAGGCTCATGGGTTATGTGAACTGAAGTTTTAACATTTGTAGATAAAATCAAAGTGTCATAGTAAAGGACTGTGCTCCAGCATTTGAAGACGGTACATTAATGTTATCTTGTGCCTGCATGAATGCAGTTTTTTCATGGCTTTTGAGATCTTGCTCTGTTTGCAGAGGATGTAGGCTCTTCCTCCTGTGTCTCTTCTTCCCTCTGCCTGGTGTATCATGGAGGAACGAGGGCCATCAAGTGACAGGTTGTCTCCGTGTTCAGTTAAGTGTTGAAACTAGGACTGTTCATTTCTGAAGCCAGTATGCTGGTTCCTGTTGAGTCAGCTTTTGTTCCTTTCTCCATCTGGACACACTAGGGTGTGAGATGGTGGACTGGGGACACATTAGAATCATTACCATAGTGACAGTAAATCATTTCCTTCCTTTGTGTGTTGTTTGGCTGAGAAGGGTTGTGAACAGTTAGTCTCTGCTTTTGTGTAGTATGCTAGTCTCTTTAGTCAATCTGTGTGATATCTGCAATGTACTAAATCCCCAGATGTGCAAAAACTAAGTCACAGGTTTTATCATTAAGGAGATTACTGTGTCATTAGAAAAATAAAATAGAAACGTAAAAAGTAGGATAGCGGTATTAGAGACAAAGCAGTAAATGATTAATTGCTTAATTGAGTAGAACTAATAGGAAGGTCTGGAGAAAGTCAAACAATAAAGTGTCCACTGGGCCATAGTATCTTTACACTTTCTGTAGCTGTTTGATATGTAACTGGGTAGGATAGAGGTAATTCTAAATGGAATATGGAAAGGTTGAGATAACCAGGATTTTAATAGATGCTGTGGATTCACATGATTTTTGCAGTACAGGTGAGCTAAGAAGTACAGTTTCATCCATGAACTTCAGTTATGTCTAGTTGATCCTTTGTATTAGTTACAAGATCTATTTCAGATGTCTTTCAGTGTTTTTTAATGGGGTACAGGGGTCGATATTTGGAGTCATTCTTTGCTGTCTTTGAAGTGTTGCACGCGTGCTCAATCGCTCAGTTGTGTTTGACTTTTTGCGACCCTATGGACTTTGGCCCATTAGGCTCCTCTGTTCATGGGATTTCCCAGCACGAATACTGGAGTGGGTTGCCACTTCCTGCTCCAGGGGATCTTCCTGACTGGGGATTGAACCTGTGTCTCCTGCAGTGCAGGCAGATTCTTTACCACTGAGCCCCTGGGGAAGCCCTCTTCACAGTGGTACTGTACTGCCTACCAGTGGCTCTGGTTCCCCAAATTCCTTTTCCACCAGTTCCCACCCAGCAGCTCCTTTTCTTTCACAGCGCCTTTTCTTTCTTTCAGTCAGAAGTAGTAATGCCAGCAAAAAGAGCAGGAGCCCCTAATATTTTGCACCAAGCTCTGTGCTAAGCAGATTGTATGCTATGTATGGCACCCTGTTGGTTCAGTGTGTAAGTAAACTTTACCTTCATGGAAGTGAACTTATGGTTTATATTATTTACTGGATGTGTTGAGGGACTCAAGTCTTTTCTGGTATTTCAGATCAAAAATCTTTATTTAGTTTAAAGGTCAGGCTTTTAAGTTCTGATTGTTGTGGTTAGGTTTTTCCGGCTTGACTACTTTATAGACTGTGGCCAAGCCAATAACTTGAGACACCATTAAGAGAGTTTGAAAAATTAGGGTCAAGGCCCTTTAAACTTGCTGACTTCAGGGAGAGCATGCAAGAAACTCCTCCACAAGCTCAATAGAGCGTCCCTTAGATTTTTAAAAAGAAAATTTTGTCCCTAGGGGGTCTGTTCACACACACACACACACACACACCCAACACACACCATTTCTTGACTTGCTTTTGGTCTTTTCTGTCACCTGCCCTTCTCCCTCATCCCAGTCTCTGTCTCTATGGACATTCAGTAATCTTGAGAATATTTAAAGATGTTTCAAGTTGCACATATACTTCTTAAACACAAATAGTACCTTTACTTTTCTATCAGTTTTGTAAACAAGATGACAGTACATTGCTCTGAGGTTGGTTGGACAAGTGAGTCTGCATACTTTCTGTATCCCAAAAAGCAGGAGAGGGTAAATTGTTTTTGTTTCTAACTTATTTAACTGTTCTGGTGAAATTTTAAGAATTTTGCATCTAGTTTTGATAGTTTGTGTTAAAAGTTATTTTAAAAGCTTATCCCTTTTCTGTCTTTGGTGTGCCATTTTGTTACTGTATTTAGTTGAAAGCAAGTTTAACTTTTGTCCTCACTATTATTTGCTAGGTATAAAATTTCTGGCTGGGAATAATTTTTCTTCAAAATTTTGAAGGCAGTGCATCACTGTCACATAGCCTCCAGTCCTCCAGTGTTCATTTTGAGGAGTTCAGTACTATTTTGACTCCTAATCCTTTTACATGACCTACCTCCATCCCCCTGCTCCTCCCCCCCATGAAAGCTTTCTCAGTTTGTGGTGCTGAGAAATTTCATACTGATGTGCCTCTTCATGGTAGATCCTTTTCTCATTCATTGTATTTTGGGCCCCAGACACTTAGTAGGTGCCTTTATTCTGGAAGTTCCTATCATTTAGTTCTAGGAAATTTTGTTACACATTTTTCTCTCATCCATTTTCTCATTTTTCTTTTCTTTTTTTTTGGAAACTCCTAGGAGTTGGATGTTTGACCTTCTCTTGCCACTCAGATTTATTTATCTTTTCTCCTTTGTAGTCTGTCGCTTTGACATTTTCTTTCATATTATGCTGAAGATTCTTTTTTCTCCATTTGGGCCAGTTTCTAGGGAAAGGAATCCCGAAACGTAAGAGCATGGATGCGAGCATTGTGGTCTGGGTACTGGTCGGCTCCTCATTTCGGCAGACAGCTTTTATGGCTTCCAGTGTGCCCAAACCTGCCTGGCCTGGCATCCCTAGGCTGTTACTCTGGTTGAATTTCTTTACGTACAGAACAGTTCTGTCAGGGTCTGGGAGGGGCAGCCTCCTGTCTCTCGGGTGGGGATCTTAACTGCTCCTTATGCAAACTTCCTGCTTGGGGTCACCCCCAGGCTTCAGAGGTCCCTGATGCCTCCAGTTTCTCAGAGTTAACCTGTTCCTTTTCAGCCCCTACTTCTGCAGACTTCAGCTTTCAGCCTTCTCTTGTTGGTTAAGTCATTTGCCACTTCTCTGCTTTCCAGCTTTCCAGATTTTGTTGGCATCTCTTGCTTTTAAGTGCTCTAGCCTTCTCTCTCTTTGTTCTTGTAATCTTAACATTCATTTGTTGTCATTTTAGGAGGTTGTAGGAGGTGATGGAGGTACATACATGTTTAACTAGAAGTCCTGTAGAAGAAAATTACCTAATTCTGAATACTCTTGGTTCTCCATACCAGTCGTCTTAACCTGCTTGGGCTGTTGTAACAAAATACTTGTTAAGCGGTACATTTATTATGTTGGTGCAAATGTAATTATGGTTTCAGACCATAAATTTTAAATCATTATAGCTAGGCTCAAACCCATCTTGATTAATCAAAATAGGAGCCATTACAATCAACACATTTTTGCCAGTGAGAAATAAGTTTATTTCTATAGTGTAAAAATCCATGCCTCAGGATTGGATGAACTCTTGGAAAGCATTTTCTGTATCCTGCTGGTTGTAGGAGCATTTTTCCCTGCAAGAAGTTGTCAAGATGCTTGAGGGAAGTGGTAGTCAGTTGGCGAGAAGTCAGGTAAATGTGGCAGATGAGACAGAACTTTGTAGCTCAGTTCATTTTACTTTGTTGTGCGATGGGTGGTCTGGTGTTGTCATGGAAAAGAATTCGGCCCTTTCTGTTGATCAGTGATGGCTGCAGGCGTTGCAGTTTTTGGTGTGCATCTCATTGATTTACTGAGCATACCTCTCAGATACAGTGGTTTCGTGAGGATTCAGAAAGCTGTAGTGGATCAGATGGGCAGCAGACCACTAAACAGTGTCCATGATCATTTTTTTTTTTTTGGTGGGCTTTGGGAAGTGCTTTGGAGCTTCTTTTTGGTCCAGCCACTGAGCTGGTCATTGCCAGTTGGCATGTAAAATCCACTTTTCATCACACATCACAACCCCATTAAGAAATAGGATTCGTTGTTGCATAGACTTAAGAGAAGATGTCACTTCAAAATGACGATTTTTTAAATTTGTGGTCAGTTCACGAGGCACCCAGTTTTCGAGCTTTTTTACCTTTCCACTTTGCTTCAAGTGCCAAATGACCATAGAATGATCAATGGTGAGTTCTTTGGCAACTTTTCGTGTTGTTGTAAGAGGACCAGTTTCAATGATGCTCTCAATTGGTCGTTGTCACATTCCGATGGCCGACCACTACCCTCTTCATCTTCAAGGCTCTTGTCTTCTTTGCAAAGTTCTTGAGCTACCATTGCACTGTATGTTTGTTAGCAGTTCCTGAGCCAAATGCATTGTCGATGTTGCAAGTTGTATCCTCTGCTTTACAGTCCATTTTGAATTCAAATAAGGAAATCTCTCAACTATGCTTTTTGTCTAACATTTCCATAGTCTAAAATAAATATAAGCAATAAATAAAGTCATTAGCAAAAAACATAAAGCAAGAAATGTGCATTAAAATGATAGATAACTGAAATCAAAACTGTAATCAGAAATCTTTGAGCAAACAAAAGCCCAGGACCAGATGGCTTAACAGCTGAATTCTACAAAAAATATAGAGAAGAGCTAACACCTGTCTTACTCAAACTCTTCCAGAAAATTGCAGAAGAAGGTAAACTTCCAAACTCATTTCATGAGGCCACCATCACCCTAATACCAAAACCAGACAAAGATGTCACAAAAAAAGAAAACCACAGACCAATATCACTGATGAACATAGACGCAAAAATCCTTAACAAAATTCTAGCAAACAGAATCCAACAACATATTAAAAAGATCATACATCATGACCAAGTGGGTTTTATCCCAGGAATGCAATGATTCTTTAATATCCACAAACCAATCAGCGTAATACACCACATTAACAAATTGAAAGATAAAAACCATATGGTTATCTCGATAGATGCAGAAAAAGCTTTTGACAAAATTCAACATCCATTTATGATAAAAACTCTCCAGAAAGCAGGAATAGAAGGAACATACCTCAACATAATAAAAGCTACATATGACAGACACACAGCAAACATTATCCTCAATGGTGAAAAATTGAAAGCATTTCCCCTAAAGTCAGGAACAAGACAAGGATGCCCCCTCTCACCACTGCTATTCAACATAGTGTTGGAAGTGTTGGCCACAGCAATCAGAGCAGAAAAAGAAATAAAAGGAATCCAGATAGGAAAAGAAGAAGTAAAACTCTCACTGTTTGCAGACGACATGATCCTCTATATAGAAGACCCTAAAGACTCTACCAGAAAATTACTAATCAATGAATATAGTAAAGTTGCAGGATATAAAATTAACACACAGAAATCCCTTGCATTCCTATACACTAACAATGAGAAAACAGAAAGAGAAATTAAGGAAACAATACCATTCACCATTGCAACAAAAAGAATAAAATACTTAGGAGTATACCTACCTAAAGAAACAAAAGACCTATGTATAGAAAACTATAAAACACTGATGAAAGAAATCAAAGAGGACACACATAGATGAAGAAATACACTGTGTTCATGGATTGGAAGAATCAATATTGTGAAAATGAGTATACTACCCAAAGCAATCTATAGATTCAATGCAATCCCTGTCAAGCTACCAATAGTATTTTTCACAGAACTAGAACAAATAATTTCATAATTTGTATGGAAATACAAAAAAACCTCAATAGCCAAAGCAATCTTGAGAAAGGAGAATGGAACCGGAGGAATCAACCTGCCTGACTTCAAGCTCTACTACAAAGCCACAGTCATCAAGACAGTATGGTACTGGCACAAAGACAGAAATACAGATCAATGGAACAAAATGTGATGAAAGCCCAGAGATAAATCCACGTACCTATGGACACCTTATCTTCAACAAAGGAGGCAAGGATATAACAATGGAAAAAACACAACCTCTTTAACAAGTGGTGTTGGGAAAACTGGTCAACCACCTGTAAGAGAATGAAACTAGAACACTTTCTAACACCATACACAAAAATAAACTCAAAATGGATTAAAGATCTAAATGTAAGACCAGGAACTATAAAACTCCTAGAGGAGAACATAGGCAAAACACTCTTCGACATAAATCACAGCAAGATCCTCTATGACCCACCTTCCAGAGTAATGGAAATAAAAGCAAAAATAAACAAATGGGACCTAATTAAACTCAGAAGCTTTTGCACAGCAAAGGAAACAATAAACAAAGTGAAAAGACAGCCTTCAGATTGGGAGAAAATAATAGCAAACCAACAGACAAAGGATTAATCTCATAAGTATACAAGCAACTCCTGCAGCTCAATTCCAGAAAAATAAATGACCCAATCAAAAAATGGGCCAAAGAACTAAACAGACATTTCTCCAAAGAAGAAATACAGATGGCTAACACACACATGAAAAGATGCTCAACATCACTCATTGTCAGAGAAATGCAAACCAAAACCACAATGAGGTACCACTACATGCCAGTCAGAATGGCTGCTATCCAAAAGTCTACAAGCAATAAATGCTGGAGAGGATGTGGAGAAAAGGGAACCCTCCTACACTGTTGGTGGGAATGCAAATTAGTACAGCCACTATGGAGAACAGTGTGGAGATTCCTTAAAAAACTGGAAATAGGAAATAGAAAATAGAAAAATAGGAAATAGAACTGCTGTATGACCCAGGAGTCCCACTCCTGGGCATACACACCGAGGAAACCAGATCTGAAAGAGACACTTGTACCCCAATGTTCATCACAGCACTGTTTATAATAGCCAGGACATGGAAGCAACCTAGATGCCCATCAGCAGACGAATGGCTAAGAAAGGTATGGTACATATACACCATGGAATATTACTCAGCCATTAAAAAGAATACATTTGCATCAGTTCTAATGAGATGGATGAAACTGGAGCCCATTATACAAAATGATGTAAGCCAAAAGGATAAATACCAATACAGTATACTAATGCATATATATGGCATTTAGAAAGATGGTAACAATAACCCTATGTGCAGGACAGAAAGAGACACAGATGTATAGAACAGACTTTTAGACTTTGTGGGAGAAGGTGAGGGTGGGATGATCTAAGAGAATAGCATTGAAACATGTATATTATCAAGTGTGAAATACATTGCCAGCCCAGGTTGGATACATGAGACAAGTGCTCAGAGCTGGTACACTGGGAAGACCCAGAGGGATGGGATGGGGAGGGAGGAGGGAGGGGGTGTTCAGGATGGGGGAACACATGTAAATCTCTGGCTGATTCATGTCAATGTATGGCAAAAACCACTACAATATTGTAAAGTAATTAGCCTCCAACTAATAAAAATAAATGAAAATAAAAAAGATAACATAGCCACATTTATTAAGAATGTATTTCAATATCATATGGAAAATTTCACAATGCAAAAACCTTAATTACTTTTGCACCAACCTGATAATATTTTTCACAGTTCTGGAGGCTGAAATTCCCAGGCCAGGGTGCCATAGTGGTCGAGTTCCGGTGACAGCCTGTTTCTTGACTTGTATATAACTGTCTTCTTGTATTTTTCCATGGAAGAAGAAACAAACTCTTGACCTGTCTCTTCTCTTATTTTAAAATTCAGTTTAACTTAATTTAATATTTTACTGAAGTATGATTTACAGTGTTGCGTTAGTTTCTGGTGTGCAGCAAAGTGATTCAGTTACACTTTTATGTATGTATATTCTTTTCTCATGTTCTTTTCCATTATGGTTTATTGCTCTCAGGGGAGGTTTGAAGCTTGCTATTGGCTTAGCAGTGATCCTGCATTTTCCTCCAGAAAATGAATGTCCCAGGATGTGCAGGTTTGACAGCTTTCCAAAATGGACTTAAAGCTTGTTTCAAAATTTAATTTTTGGAAGCCTCTTTTGTTCTTCAGGCATGGGGAAAGTTCTTTAAAACTTACTGTAGTCAAGGCTTATGTTTTCTTTTACTACCTTTCTTGAAATGTTTTTTCCCCTCATTTTTCTCCTCTGTTTGGTGAAGAGCAGAAAGAAAGGTGTTTTTTCACTGTGCTTCCCCATTTATTAAAGTTCTCTTCAGGGCACTTAGGTTCTTCTCTGAAGCCTTCATTGAGTCTTGATTTCATGTCCACAAGAGAGAGCAAAGTGGAAAGATGGTCAGATCTTGTATCTGCTGTCCAGTTAATGAGATCTACATCTGTGAAATAGGTTGGACTTCCTTTTTTTCTGTTTTCATGTCAGTTTTCTTTCATTGCATGCATGCATGCTCAGTTGCTTCAGTTGTGTCCAACTCTTTGCGACCCCCATGGACTGTAACCTGCCGGATCTCTGTCCGTGGGACAGAGGTTCTTTGCCCTCCTACAGCGAGGGGATCTTCCCAACCCAGGGATAGAACCTGGGTCTCCTGCACTGTAGGCAAATTCTTTACCACTGAGCTACCAGGGAAGTCCATTTTTATATTTATTCACCCTTACTTGGAAGGGAGATTCAGTTCCTAAAAGAATAATTATTTGATATAATTGTGGTATACAATTTCTTTTTTTTTGCAGACACTCTGGCACTATCAACTGTTTAGATTATTTGTAAGAAAAATAATTTCAGTTTCTTAGAATCTTTTTGACTTTTTGGAAACTGTAGCCTTTTTGTTTGTGTAAGAACCGTTTTTTTTTAGTTTAGTAGACAAATACTTATGTTTTCATTGACATGTGTCCCCTTTTCTGAGATGATGAATCTCAACACCCTTCAAGGCCCTTTTCAAAATCCTGACTCCCCAGAAGCCCTGGCATTCACTGATTCTTCTAACCTGAAATGAATGCTGCCTTCTCTTAGTAAGTTTTGGTTGTAGCACTTATCTTGGCTCCCAGTTTAGTGTTTTATTTGTTTCCCTATGTATGCCTCTTGTTTTTACAAGTAGATTATAGTACACTACTTGAGATGTCTGGATTGAATCAGTGGTTCTCAACTTCCCTTTCTTTCTCAGGCTTCCTCAGGGGTAGATGGCACAGTTTTCTGTAGCTGTGGTTCGTAATTAAGGTGATCTTCCCAAGTGTGTAGAGACCCCTCAGGTGGTGCAGTTTGTCTCCCTGCTCTTCCCAGGGTATCATATAGTGCAGCTTATTTCCTGTAATGCTTACCTCTGGGCTGTCAGGAAGTATTTGTTGATTGAATTGAACCCTTGGCAAGTGTGATGCCATGACAGGAATAGAGGCTTCAAGAGGTTTTGTCTCCGCTCCTTTTTCACTTCTTTAAATTGAGTAATTACAGGTAAATCAACCTCTTGTAGTCTTTTGTTTTCTCATGGAAAACAGACTATTATATCAAGAATTTGATATTAAATGAAAAAAATCTATATGCTTGTTATTATGACATCAAATAAAATAGTGTCAAATTAAGTACACTTCTTTGTTGGTGCCAGTTTCTAAGAAACTTCACACTCTATATTAGAAAATTTTAAAATTTAGATTTGTCTTTCTTTTTAAATTTTAAATTTATCTTTCAATAAAATATTGGTACCACTAGTTTGTTGCTTTTTCCTTTAATCTTGGCAAGGTGAAAAGTTGGCAACCTTACATTTATTCCTTTAATTTAAAGGAAATTTTATTTATCTGTTGTCTAGAAGTTAGAATATGCTTTATGCCTTAAAACCTGTGGCAGCCCAGTTTGGGGACAGATTTCTATATATTTATTTGTTAGACTAAGCTCGTTAATGTTCCTTTTCAAAGTTTCTGTCTTTACTGATTTTTTTTCTGCTTGAACTATCAGTTTCTGATAGAAGTGTATTTCTCATTGGAGTTGATGTTTCCTCAAATGGTCAGTTTTTACTAGAGATAATTTTTGAGATGTGGTATTAGGAGCATTCAAATTCTTGCATGTTACTTGTTCTTGGTGGATTATTCCTTTTAATGTTATATAATGTCTCTCTAATCCCTTCTGTCATACTTCCTTTTCCTTCAATCTGATAATATTTGACTTTTAATATGTGCAGTGAACCATTTGAATAAGCAGGCTTATTTCTGCTGTCTGAATTTTACATTTTCTGAAGCTTTTATTTTGCTGCCTTTTTTCGTTTGCTAGATTCCTAGTTTCCTGTATTTCTTTCTTTTTTTCCTCTGCTTTAGACTGGAAACCATAGATTGTTATTTCTATTCTTTTAGTGGGTGCTATTAAGCTTTTCAGTCACAACTTTTATAACAAAACCATGAGTCTTAACTCCAACTTCCAGGATGAACCCAGTCTCTTCACTGGGGAGCACTTTGAGCATTATTTCCATTCTGTGGAGGTATTTATCTTTTATTTGACCTCAGCTATGTCTTTTGGTTTTCTCTTTTTTATAGGTGTCTTTCATGGCTGTATATTAAGAGTGGGAGAGGTTTTCCAGGGAGAGCAAAGTGCACCAACTCTGTTGCCACGACTCTTCTAGCCCACTGATGACGCGTACCTGCACATGATATTCAGTCATTGTTTGTTAATTGATGCATGTCTTACATATTTCTTCCTTCTGTTAGTTTTACTTACTTTACTCTTTTCACCTTTATATGGAAAGGAAAGTGGAGGGAGCAGTCCCACCCAAACCTGTGGAAGACCTTTTCATTGATTCCCCACATCAGACTTGATGGAGTATTCAGTGCTGAGAGAAGAAAGGAGGTGTCGAGAATGTAGTTAGTCTGGGATAAAGCAGCTTTCGAGTCCTGCTATGAATTGGTAATATTTATTAATAGTACTCTCATTGTTAGGCTGGTTCCATTTTGTTAGATTTGTTAACTCTTCTGCTTTGTCAACACTACAGATGCCAGTTACTTTTGTGGGAACCAGGAGGGCTGCGCTATATGTAGCTGTATTGTCGCTGTGATAATAGTGACTGAGTTTGGGAAGGATTCCTCTTCTGCCTGATGTTTGCTGGGACAGTCTGAGATGGTGCTAATTACGGGAGTGCCAGGCTGGAGATGAGGCTAGTGTTTGACTTTGCCTCATTCACTGCTCCACCATCTTCCTTTTTCATGAGGTTGAAGTTAGTTATGAAGAGAGAATTAAACCAGTAAACTTGTTAGTTCTTGATGCTGCAATATTGAGAATATTGCATCTGTGACTAGGAAGTAATTTTTGAGTTTTTTTTCTTTTTCTTTTTTTTTTTATTATTTTTATTATTATTATTATTATTATTGAGTTTTTTTTTTTTTTTAAACCATGGGAAAGAAACTAGCAGTTCGGGAGTGATAATTAAGGATTGGTAGTTTGATAGACTGATGTCCTTATGATCATTCTCAGGATTAGCTCTCTACCTTTAATTATCCACACACTGTCTAAAAGCACCACATTTGTGTGTGTGTGTGCGCGTGCGCGCAGGGGTAGATCTCTGAAGGCCAAATGCTGTGTTGCCAGAGAGGAGAGCTTTGTGTTCATTAGTGCTCCATAGTGATAAAAGGAATGTGGTAGAAATTTGACTGTGGTGGTTTGTAGTTCTGACTTTTTTTAAAAAAATAATTCCAGTTTTGTATCTTTGAATTTCAGAAGAAAATTCAAACCTGAAGGAAGGTTTTCTGAACTAGAGACCCAGTGTTAAGAGCCCTAGTAGGTGTAGATTTCAAAGAAGCCAGTCGATAACAACTTTCAGACCCTCTCTGGGTACACTGATGATAACGCTTTAGGTAATAAGCCAGGTTGTTGTGTAAAGCCCACTTGGTTAGTCTGGCTTCATGGGAATAAAGATGCCCAGCAAGGTCTACTTACACTGTAGAAGGAAAATACTGAAATCTATTGCTGTCTCCTAAAAGTAGATTAGTTTGAACCATAGCTAAATATCTAATTTTTTCTACTTAGAGAAATAGAAATGCTGTTGCCATGTTACTTGGATTTAAAAACCCGTCTGCTGTAGACATATGTTTGATGTAATTTTACGTAGAGTAAGATTGTTTATGCTGTTTCTCTTTTTAATCCTTGAAGTTGCTTAAACAGTGAGGAAATTTGAAAATCTTTTTTGTTTAGATGAAGAAAAAAGGAAAGTCAGTTTGTCACTACTGAGCTGTAGGTTTTCATGGGGGTAGAGATGAATAACACATGGTCTCTCTTTCTGGGAGTTTAGATATTAAATCAGTGTCCTCTGGTTCCCTAAAACCTTACTAGAGAGAATGGCCTGTTTGTGTTCCATGTTTAGTGTTTCCCTAACAGTGCTCACTTCCATTTGGAAAACACAGGACTAAGCATAGTTAATCGGGTTTCTTTATTTTAGGACTTACCAGAGTCTAATAGAGGTATGTGGATTGTGAATTTCTAAGAAGGGACTTTCTTAAGCAACATTTCCAAAAGTTGAAATAGTAGGGTCCTACATGGACTATTAATCTTGGAACTACTTTAAGCAATGCTTACATGTATTTGTGGTATCTTAGAGTAGTGATTTCCAAACTTAATTTATCATCAGCATCACTTTGGGTTTCTTAGACTTTTTTTTTTGCTTTTCAATTGTGAGTTGATAAAATGTTTATGTGATTTAAATTCAACCAAGTGTACATTGGCACTCAGTGAAAGACTTCCCTTCCTGCTCTGTTTCCTAGCTGCCTACTTCCTTTCCTCATAGATGACTAATGTTATTCCTTCCAGAGATATTTTATGAATGTATCATAATTTATTTAGCTAGAACATAAATTACTGAGTCTTGCATTTGGAGATTTCTGACTTAGTAAGTTTGGGTGGGGCCTGGTACTGTGTCTTTTAAAATGTTCCTTAGAGATTGGATGATTAGCCAGGTTTAGACGCTATTATTTTAGACGGTACATGTTACTTTTGCATGTGACATATTTTCCAATTCTTAAAACAACTCTGAAGCAGCTATGGTAGGCACCATTTCTGGCAGAGGTGGAAACATGAGAGCAGATTTTAAATGACCTGCTCAAGGTCATGCCCCTCTTTTAATGGTGGAGCAGAGACTCAAAAAAAAACAGGGCTTTTTTTGGTATCTAGGTAGGTCTTAGGTTGGCACTGATTTTGACTTTTCGTGGCTACATGCAGATGTTTGGCTAAACAACTCCCCTCCTCCCCTCAAAAAAAACCCCCAAACAATTAAATAATATGAGTATTTAAAGCCAATTCTTATTTTGGCACAGCATTAAAATGTTAAAATATTTTACTGCACTGCTTGGCAAAAGATAGCTAGGAATTAGACTTTTCTCTAGTTTGGTTTTAAGGCGCTTAACTAGTTAGACTCAGGTTATCAATTTCAGTCACTTATATTCAGGTGAGTTGCTCACAGACTTTTATCTGTACTTTTACTTGCTGGTGGCTCACCTTCTCTTTTCCCTTTGTTTCCAGCTTCCTTTTGGCCCCTTCAGTACATTCCTTTATACCAACCAGAATTACACTGTGGAGGAGGGAAAGATGGAGGGAGAAAGAAGACTTAAGTGGAGGGATTAGGAGAAGATAACCTGGTTTACAGTACCAAGTGGTTTTCTTGTCTGGTAAACTCTTTCTGGGGATGATTCTCAAAGAGTTTAGACAAATTCTTCAGAGTATTGTAAGACCATGTGAACTAGGTTAGAGCCTCCATAGGTTTATTTTGTAGGACAGTATTCCTTAGTGTGTTTTAAAAATCCTAGTCTCATACTATTGTTCTCATAGCAGAAAAGCTAAAATCTTTTAAGAATGACTATGAAAAGAATTTAAGAAGCTATGAATTCACCATTGTGAGGCAGTGTAGGACTTACCGCAGGGATATGAACGTGTACTCATTTGTTCAGCCACCCATCCATCAGTGCACAGAAGGGTTTTACTATGTGTTGGGTGCTGGGGGTTTAGAAATTAGTGAAAACATGGTTCTTGCCTTTGTAGAGTTTCAGGCTTGGAGAATGAAATGGCAATCCACTCCAGTATTCTTGCCTGGAGAATTCCATGGACAGAGGAGCCTGGCGAGCTATAGTCCGTGGGGTCGCAAAGAGTCGGACAGGACTGAGGGACTAACACACAGACTGTTAGTTCAGTTCAGTCACTCAGTTGTGTCTGACTCTTTGCGAACCCATGGACTGCAGCATGTCAGGCTTCCCTGTCCATCACCAACTCCCCGAACCTACCCAAACTCGTGTCCATTGAGTCGGTGATGCCATCCAATCATCTCATCCTCTGTAGTCCCCTTTTCCTCCCACCTTTAATCTTTTCCCAGCATCAGGGTCTTTTCAAATGAGTCAGTTCTTCGCATCAGGTGGCCAGAGTATTGGAGTTTCAGCTTCAACATCAGTCCTTGAAATGAATATTCAGGACTGATCTCCTTTAGGATGGACTCTTGGATCTCCTTACAGTCCAAGGGACTCTCAAGAGTCTTCTCCAACACCACAGTTCAAAAGCATCAATGCTTTGGTGCTCAGCTTTTGTTGTAGTCCAACTCTCACATCCATGCATGACTAGGGGAAAAACCATGGCTTTGACTAGGCGGACCTTTGTTGGCAAAGTAATGTCTCTGCTTTTTAATAGGCTGTCTAGGTTGGTCATAACTTTTCTTTCAAGAAGCAAGCATCTTTTAATTTCATGGCTGCAGTCACCATCTGCAGTGATTCTGGAGCCCAGAAAAATAAAGTCTGTCACTGTTTTTGTTGTTTCCCTGTCTATTTGCCATGAAGTGTTGGGACCAGATGCCATGATCTTAGTTTTCTGAATGTTGAGTTTTAAGCCAACTTTTTCACCCTCCTCTTTCACTTTCATCAAGAGTCTCTTTAGTTCTTCTTCGCTTTCTGCCATAAGGGTGGTGTCATCTGCATATCTGAGGTTATTGATACTTTTCCCGGCAATCTTGATTCCAGCTTGTGCTTCATCCAGTCCATTTCTCATGATGTATTCTACATATAACACATAGTCTGGGAAAGAGATATTTCACCAAACAAGTAGTTACACAGTATAAGTACGGTGGAGGAAGTATGCCCCACGGGGGTCAGAAGAATATCTGGTATAGCCTGGAGTGAAAGATGAGTTAAGGTTTCCCACAGGTTCTTTCAGCCAGCCCTTGAGGGGCTGGTAGCTATAGATGTGTAGAGGTCAGTGGAGTATAGTTTATTCTGGACTGAAGGAATGGCGTGTACAAAAAAAGAAAGGAGCTCCCTGGTGGTCTCGTGGTTGGGATTCTGCGCTTCTGCTGTTGTAGCCTGGGTTCTGTCTCTGGTTGGGGAACTCTCACAAGGTACACGGTGTGCCAAAAGGAAAAAGAGAGTAGCTTGTGAATATAATCTAGTTAAGAACTTGGGAGAGCATAGTGATAGCTGGAGTTCACAGTGCTCTGGAGGTGTTAGGAGGTGAGACCGGAAGTAGTAGGGGAGAGAAGAGAAGGAACCTCTTACTCTTTGACATAAAAGCCCAGGCGCAGGGTACAGAGAGTTACAGTGTGCCTACAGATTTCTGGTTCCAGGAATTCCCAGGCTTATTTGTCATTTCCTGTTTCTTCGGGTTCCTACCAGATCTCCAGATTCAAATTGGGCCTTGTTTAATTTAGCAACCAGTTCAAGCTAGAAGTTGGCTGATTTGAAGCAGCAATCTATAGAGCAAGCTATCCAAGGATGAAAAATATATTTCAGTGATAATGATAATGGCTGCCATTTATTGAGCATTTAAGTGCTTGGCTCTTTCCAGGGTACATTACAAAATTACCTTTAATCCTTACAGCAGCACTACCAAACAAGTGGTTGATCTTCATTTAACAGAGCAAGAAACCTTCCATGCTCTGGGAGGTTAAAGTAAGCTTGCCCAAGGTTGCAGAACCAGTTAATGGAAGAGATGGAATTGAACCCACGTTGGTTTGTCTGGCAGCCCCTTCTTTCCCTGCCACCATGCTGCCCCTCAGGACTACAGAATGGCTCCTGGGGCAGATGGAATGGCAGCTCAAGAAAGTCCAGTGGCTGTTTCAGAGACAGTAAAACTACTATTTCATCTTCGATGTTAAAAGGGCAACAAGAAGCCATCCCGTTATCTGTCGTTTAAAGAAGCTTTCCTGGTCTAATGGCATCAGGATCCTTGGTCAGGAACCTAACCTCCTGATAGTCTTGTTTTGTGGAAAAATCAGATTTAATCATAGGTATATAGCTCTATTTAAAAAACTTGAGTACCTTGCCGAACAGTAGTATTTATATTACAAAGTGCATTAGTTATCTCATGAGATGTTTGATTTGTATGTGGAGTTAAAATGGGGTTTGTAACAGTTCGAATACATTATATGCATTTGGCAGATACTTTATTGAATGATGTTGCAGTTATTCAGAATGTGGGTATAGCATAAGAGTGAAGAACAACCAAGACTTTTCTCTCAAAACTTTGGCTGGGTGCTGCATTTTTGGGACAGAAGCACTAAAGAAGTCTTCTTACTCTGTTAGCATGCAAGTTAACACAAGTTTGACTCTTGTATGTATGTATAGTCTTACTGTTGAGGAATTGAAATTAGGTGAGACAAAGACACAGGAAATTATAAAGAAGAATTAATGTGTAAAGGCCAAACCTTTATCTTTTCCTACCAAATTTCTTGTTCATTGGGGTTGTGTATTTCCATTTTCCTGTTTTGAATGGAGCTGAAAATAACGTGGATGGTTTTGCTTTAAAGGAAAATGACTCATTTTCTTGTGGTAGTTTCTCAGAGATGTGTTTATCTTTCGAATGGCACAGTAGTTTGGGAATTTGGTCTCCTTTTAGTTTTATTATGAAAAATGTTATTTATGGCACTATATAGGAATTTCTAACTAGAGTATTCTCCCAGGTTAAGGGAAGAAATTATTTGTAAGTATAATGTCTTTTTCTTTGTTGTAGTTGCAGAGTATTTCTGTAATGTGGGATTTTCTCAGTTGTGTAGAAATGTTTGAGCTGTTTCAACTGAAAACCATTTTAGGAGTAAAAATTAAATTTCCCACTTAAAATTTGTATTTATCTGGAAACTTTTTTTTTTTTTGGTCTTGATTGTATCTTGAGGTTGAATGTCTTGTGTTTGTTTATTTACGGTAAAATGAACACATTATATAAACAGGCATTCCTTTTCTCCATAAGCACAAAGTGTATAGAAATCCTACCTATAACTGGTTACTCGGGAAGCTGACAGATGGGTATTTTCCTCTATAAAAGCCATCATTTGGGTGATTTGGAGTCTTTTAAAAGTCAGGGGACTTCCCTGGTGGCCTGGCGGCTAAGACTGCTCCCAGTGCAGGGGGCTGGGTTCAATCCCTGGTCAGGGAACTGGATCCCATGTGCCACAACTAAGATCCGGTGCAGCAAAAAAAAAAAAAGTTAGGTGTTTGCTACCTGGCACCATTTTCCTTGGCAGGCAAAAAAGAGAAAAGTCAATTCAAATCTAAAGAAAATGTGGCTAAGACTTATGTCTAAGCAAACATATATTATGGATCAAAGTACAAGCTGAGATTTGCATTATAAAACTGAACAGATTACTCTTCACAAGGAAATACCCTCTTTTAGAGGGTGGGAGGAATAATCTGTAGCAGTAGTCTCAAATGCAAATGTCTCCGGGTGCGAGGCAGGTAAGGGCACCTCTTGTCACCACCAGTCAGTAGAAGCTTGGTTGTTAGATCTCATTTTTCAAGAGAAGCTAGAAACCTGAATATCTGTCTGAAATTTTCCAACTTTACATGTTGGCCGGGTTCTTTAACAGTCTTTTAAAATGCCATGTGATTCAGTATCTTGTGTACACCTGTATGGCAGTTTGTGACTTAGACTTAAGGACTTCCTCCTCCCCACCCCTTTTACTATGGACTAGAGCTTTTGTGTGTAAATCTTAGAAGTTCTTTCTGATCCTTGCCTCTACTGCCTCGCCTTCCCCCACTGAAATAAGTTTAGTACTCATGAGAAGTTTAATGCTATCAGGGAGGCAGGGTTACATTTTTCATATGCTTTATGCTGCATTACCATATCATTTTACATCTAGAGAATCATGCACGGATACACGTTTATTCTAAGTGAAAAATAGGCCAGTGGATTTTTAAAAATTCATTGATTAATTTTTGACTCTGCTGGCTCTTTGTTGCTGCATGGGCTTTTCTCTGGTTGCGGCAATCAGGGGGGGCCACTCTCTAGTTGCAGTGTGCGGGCCTCTCATTATATTAGCTTCTCTTGTTGTGGAGCACGGGCTCTAGGGTGCCAGCTTCAGTAGTTGTTGCTCGCGGGCTTAATTGCTCTGCAGCATGTGCGCGTGCGCTGGTCCCAGATCAGGGATGGAACCTGCGTCTCCTGCACTGGCAGGTGGATTCTTTAACGTTGAGCCACCAGGAAGCCCCTGGATTTTAGTTTTAACAGTATTAAGAGCTCATAAATAGTGTTTCAGATCCTCCATTGTAACCAACCTTTTAGAAACCATCACTTGTTGAGTTTTGGTGTAGTGATTTTTTTTTTTTTTCTGCGCATATATGTATATTTTAAATTTTACAGAAAACAAACATACTTCTAAGTGAAAACTTCACCATATTTCCAAATAAGATAATGTTGAACATACCTTATCATGAATTTCACATTTGACCTTATTTTTTGGTAAATACAGTTGTGAAAATTGAGTCATACTCTTTCTTTTAAAAATTCTCCCCTTAACATGCACTGCTTTCTGTGACTGGTCGAGACAACGTGGCACACTAAGGCAGCAACGTCTGGGAAGATAACCTGCATTTGTTTCTTTAGTTTTAATGTCAAAGTAAGTTCTTAAAATAATCCTGTCACAAAAATAAGGCAACTCTAGGCTGTAAAAACGTTAGCTCTTTGTCAAAGGTTACGTTCTTCTGTCCTCATCTGTTGTCACCATTTGTCAGCATCTTCTTCAAAGATCGGTTTTTTCCCTGTATGTATTGTCTAAATACTTGTACTGCTTCTCTCATTATCCACCCCCCAACCCCCAATTCCTGAGAAATTCTGAAGCTAGGAACGCATGATCAGGGTTAAATTCAGGTAGAAGCAGTACAGAACGAATTTTTAAAAACTGTATCTGAAAATTGAATGTCTTGAAGTCACATTTCAGACATACAGCAAGAGAGTCTTTCATAATCACAGAGATGAAGGGGATCACCCCTAAAGTGCCAATGCTTCTTGTTTGGGCCAGGGCAACCCTAATTCCTCTAAGCTCTTCTCAGGCCCACAGGTCAAGGTAGCTCCTAATATTTTAAGTCACAACACAGTGGGTAGACTGAAAGACTTCATCTCCTTCACCCATAAACAAATCCGCAGTGCAGCAGGAGGAGGAGACTGAGTTATCCCTTCCGTCTTAACATCCAAAACTCCCTCAAGGGGTTCCCCTTGAGCAGGTGGCCTGCTCCAGGGCTGTGTGAAAAGGGACTTGGGGTTGGGATACCCACTGTACAGGATTGAAGACGCTAACTCCAGACTTTCAGTTTGCTGGTGGCGGTGGGAATGTACTTACTAAATGCTGGCTCAAGTAAATGACCGTCTCAAAATGCTCTGCACCTTTGCTGAAAGTACATTCTTTTCTCCCAGTTACAGTCCTGCTGCCAGGCAGGACCACCATGTAATAGCTTGAATTTATTGTTATTGTTGATAATGTGAACAGCTGGCATGCAAGAAAGCATTTCAGAGGTGGAAGTGTATATGGTGTGGTGCAATACTTGTATAAAAGAACTGTTGTGGAGGGACTCCCAATGCTCAGGGAAGTGTGTGATGATACAGTGCAAAGACCATGTTCTGTGGTTGGAGGAAGACTTGACTCCTCTCTCTGCCATCAATCTGGTAACATAGCCATTGTTACAGAAGAAAAAAAGAAAAAAGTACACTTTGATTGCTTCTTGAATTTTAAGCTTTAGAGAGTTTGCCTTTGGAGAAATGCCAGAAATATTCCTACAGTATTTCTTCTTCTACAAAAAGATAACCTGGGTGCATTTAAGTTTTGGCAGTACCTGCCTTCTCTGATGTGGATGACAGGTGTTCTTTAAGATATTTTCTGTAGGAATCTTATGATTTAGTGTTGTAAGTAGCCTTTCACTGACTCACTGTTGTTTCTTCATGTGGATTACTAAGCCCTATATTCCAAAATAAAATTATATGGATAGGTAAAAGTTTTATTTCCATGAATGGATATCTAGAGAGTGGAGTGAGGTCACTTTAAAGATAGTTTGCTAATATGATTATTGGGTAACTGGTGAATTATCAGATGTTTTCACTGTGTTAACTGGTCTGTTAATGAGTTAATATGGGCAACTGTCCTAAAAAATCTGTATATTCATACTTTTCTTGCTTGTTCTAAACTTCAATTTGAGGTGAAAGACCTGAGGAGTAGTTTTGTTTAGTTTAAGATCAGGAATCTTTTCTGCTCCTGAAATGTGTTGTAACAAGTATTATTGTACATTTTTCCCTGTTGGAAAGAAATGGAAGAGTGGGGGAATACTTGGTTAAGTTTTATCTCTGCTTAAAGTCTGAAGCCAGTTTAGATCAAAACACAAATGACTGTAGAGTGTCAAGTAGACCATAAAGGGTCCTGTATGAGGGAGAAGCTGTAGGTTTATGTAGGAAGAAAACTAGAGCTACCAGAAAAATTCATGGAGAGGAGGTAGTGTTTGAGCTGGGCCTGAAGAAATAAGAATGAGACTAGAGGAAATGTATGGGTGGCAGAAGAATGCCACTTCCTACCATTAAAGTGAGTACTGATAAGTGTGAAACATGGATAGGTATACCTGGTCTTACAGTTCCAGGTAAGGGGAAAACATCATCTTGTAGAAGTTGGACTGAGGGAAATATATGCTGGAGAATTGGAGCCTTTTAGGGGTCCAGACACCTAAATTTTTTACATTTAGAAATGTAACGAGGAATCTAATCTAGCAGGTTTCATTCATCTTGGGGCTGTGTTTATTGAACACGTGGCAGGGGATTCAGGATGAGGGCAGAGAATTATAAAACTGAAGTTCCTACATTAAGTGCTACTGTCAGTTGTGGGTCGTAGAAATTAAAATGTTAAATTTGGGGGAGATGAGACTGAAATTGTAGGGAATTTCAAGGGCAACTATGAAATACGTTACCTTCTAGCAGGTATTGTTATACTTATTTCTCTTTTAATACTGGTTTGCTCTTACCTTACCTTGGTGCTTGAAAAATTTCCAGCCTGTGGATCTGTAAATCTGTCTATAAATCAGAAGGAATAGAATAGATTATTGAATCGGAATACAGAATAAATCTTTGGTGTCAGAATACTAAGGATTGTCAGAAACATACTGCTAACCTATCCACAATGAGATTCAGGAGATTCCTTGGAGAAGGAAATGGCAACCTGCTCTAGTATTCTTGACTGGGAGATCCCATGGACAAGGGAACCAGGCGGGCTACAGTCCATGGGGTTGCAAGAGTCATGCTCGACTTAGCAACTGCACTATCACCACCAGGGTGGCTTATCTTTTCTTTTAAAAACAGAAAACTTGTGTTAATATTACAATGGGAAGAAGTACAGAAATGCAAAGAAATAGAGGAAACAATAGAATCGGAAAGACTAGAGATCTCTTCAAGAAAATTAGAGATGCCGAGGGAATATTTCATGCAAAGATGGGCTCAATAAAGGACAGAAATGGTATGGACCTGACAGAAACAGAAGATATTAAGAAGAGGTGGCAAGAATACGCAGAAGAACTGTACAAAAAAGATCTTCACGACCCACTTAGTCACAATAGTGTGATCTCTCACCTAGAGCCAGACATCCTGGAATGTGAAGTCAAGTGGGCCTTACATCACTACTTGCATCAAGTGGGAAGCATCACTATGAAAAAAGCTAGTGGAGGTAATGGAATTCCAGTTGAGCTATTTCAAATCCTGAAAGATGATGCTGTAAAAGTGCTGCACTCAATATGTCAGCAAATTTGGAAAACTCAGCAGTGGCCACAGGACTGGGAAAGGTCAGTTTTCATTCCAATCCCAAAGAATGCTCAAACTACCACACAGTTGCACGCATCTCACACGTTAGTGAAGTAATGTTCAAAATTCCCCAAGCCAGGCTTCAGCAATACGTGAACCATGAACTTCCAGATGTTCAAGCTGGTTTTAGAAAAGGCAGAGGAACCAGAGATCAAATTGCCAACATCCGTTGAATCATCGAAAAAACAAGAGAGTTCCAGAAAAACATCTATTTCTGCTTAATTGACCATGCCAAAGCCTTTGACTGTGTGGATCGCAATAAACTGTGGAAAATTCTTCAAGAGATGGTAATACCAGACCACCTGACCTGCCTCTTGAGAAACCCGTATGCAGGTCAGGAGACAACAGTTTGAACTGGACATGGAACAACAGACTGGTTCCAAACTGGGAAAGGATTACATCAAGGCTATATATTGTCATCCTGCTTATTTAACTTATATGCAGAGTACATCATGAGAAACACTGGGCTGGAAGAAGCACAAGCTGGAGTCAAGATTGCCGGGAGAGATATCAATAACCTCAGATATGCAGATGATAGCACCCTTATGGCAGAAAGTGGAGAAGAACTAAAGAGCCTCTTGATGAAAGTGAAAGAGGAGAGTGAAAAAGTTGGCTTAAAGTTCAACATTCAGAAAACTAAGATCATGGCATCCGGTCCCATCACTTCATGGAAAATAGATGGGAAATAGTGGAAACAGTGTCAGACTTTATTTTCTCGGGCTCCAAAACCACTGCAGATGGTGATTGTAGCCATGAAATTAAAAGAGGCTTACTCCTTGGAAGGAAAGTTATGACCAACTTAAACAGCATATTAAAAAGCAGAGACATTACTTTGCCAACAAAGGTCCGTCTAGTCAAAGCTATGGTTTTTCCAGTGGTCATGTATAGATGTGAGAGTTGGACTGTGAAGAAAGCTGAGCGCCGAAGAATTGATGCTTTTGAACTGTGGTGTTGGAGAAGACTCTTGAGAGTCCCTTGGACTGCAAGGAGATCCAACCAGTCCACCCTAAAGGAGATGAGTCCTGAATATTCATTTCAAGGACTGATGCTGAAACTCCAATACTTCGGCCACCTGATGCAAAGAGCTGACTCATTGGAAAAGACCCTGATGCTAGGAAAGATTGAGGGCTGGAGGAGAAGGGGACGACAGAAGATGAGATGGTTGGATGGTATCACTGACTCAGTGAACATGAGTTTGGGTAGGTTCTGGGAGTTAGTGATGGACAGGGAGGCCTGGCGTGCTGCGGTTCATGGGGTCACAAAGAGTTAGACACGACTGAGTGACTGAACTGAATAGTTAATAACTTTAAGCATTGTAAGGTGTTGGAGGAAGATCCATTAATGTAGATGAGTACCTGATAATTTTGGCCAAACATTCAGTAACTTAGTAAATTTAAATGAATGTGATCAGTGGCCTGCAGTAATTCTGGGTTTTGCATGTCTGCCCAGGACTATAATGTTAAGGGGAACAAAGTATTCCTTATTTTATAGTTAGTACATTTTTTTGGTTTTGCTTTGAATATTTCTTTGTTACTGTTATCTGGGATCCATGTAGAAAAAGGTGTATGGGGCCAATTTAATTATAATAACTATCTTGAAATTTGGATAAATGATATATATTTTCTATAAATTTGGGGGATTGAATTTAAGAAATTAAACAAATTTGATATTTAGAGAAGCATTCTTAAGTGTCTATGTAAAATCAATTTGTATATGAAAATTTCAGACGGGTAAGATGAAATTGAATGTGACAGTAAATGCTGTTTCACTATAAACACTAACATAAATATCTTCCACTGATATATTTGCTTTTCATACATACTTAACAGTTTCTGGACTAAAAAGAGCTAGAGAGGACTGATTAGTCTTTTTTCACATAGATGAGACTGAAAACTTAATGGGCTCGTTAGTGGTAGAGGAGCTGGGAGTAAAGCCTGGATTTCTTGCCATGCAGTAGGTATCATTTTCAGTACAAATAGGTGTACATTTCAGATACAGTTAGGAGTCCACTATGATTTTTGATAATAGAAAATTTTATGTTTGTAACCATTTCTTCTATCCCCTTCCTAATGTGAAATTTACTTTTGAGTTCTTGAATTGTTATTTTATTTCTCTCTTTATTTCTAGCATTTTGATATCCTCAAACCCTACTTTAGTTTTATACATACTACCTGCAGTGGTATTTGGAGCCATGAAAGCATCATTTAATTCTTAATCTCAGTTGTCCAGTTTTGAGAACACTTTGACAAATTTTATTCTCCCCTCACTCCCCTATTCTTTGTGAAAACTCTGGAGACAGTGTTGGACTAAGAAAAAAGGAATGGAAATGAGGGGTTTAGTTGTATGCTGGTGAACAAGTATCTTTTGACAGTGTCACTACTATGGCTTTTGGGAAGTAAAGCCTTCCTTGGCCTAATCTCACAGTCTCTCTGTTGTTGAAGAGTTTTATACGTGGCTCAGAGTAAATGTGGGCTGAGGTGAGTGAGAGCTCCTGCCTCCCTGCTGTGTCTTCTCAAAGCTGTGGTTATTGCCTAGAACAGAGCCTCCCAGTTTATTTTCTTCTTCCCATATTCTAGTCAGCCTTCTTCCAGAGCTCATGAGTTCCACGGTGCATTACTCTTCTGGTGTTTTCTCTTGGAGCACAGATAATGTGCATTGTAAATGAGCAGACTGAGATTTGGTAAAAAAAAAAAAAAAAGCTTGACTTTAAAGGACTGAAGAAAACATTTTTTGTTAATGAAGACTAGAAAAATGAAAATTATTTTACTGAGAGCCAAATCACAGATGATCAGACGCTTTTCTTTGGGAGTGAAAATTAAATATGACATCATTCGAAAGTTACTTTTGCTTGAAAGTGTTAGTCGCTCAGTCATGTCCAACTCTTTGCGAGCCCATGGACTTTAGCCCACCAGGTTCCTCTGTCCGTGGAGTTCTCCAGGCAAGAATATTGGAGTGGTTGCCATTTCCTTCTCCAAGGGATCTTCCCAACCCAGGAATTGAACCTTCATCTCTTTTGTCTCCTGCATTGGCAGGCGAGTTCCCAGGCGCCACCTGGGAAGCCCTGTTTTTGCTTAGGAATATGATTTAGTGTTGGACATTTGCTTATACTTAGAGGAGGGCATGGCAACCCACTCCAGTATTCTCGCCTGGAGAATCCCATGGACAGAGGAGTCTGGGGGCTCCAGTCCATAGGGTTGCAGAGTCCAACATGACTGAAGCTGCTTAGCACAGCACCATTTGCTTATACACATTTTAGTGTTTCAAAGATGCTCCTTGTAAAGAACAGAGGATAGAACTTTACCAGATAAAATTGAAGGACAGTTGGTACCTAGTAGAATCTCTTATAGAAATAATTAACTTATTTGCCCACATGCTGTATGATTTGTGGTAGCTTTTAAATCCTAAACTAGCTTTAAGTATGTTTAATTTTGAGTATGTATACCACTTTCATCAGTTGTTAGTATGAATGACTGAAATTTGATTTTATGTTTGTCACTCTTTACAAAGCAAACTTTATGAAATTTCCTATTGATTTACTTTTCTGTTTTTTCCCCTGTTTTCTAAAATTCTCAGTTTATTTTTAAAAGAATAATTTCTGAAAATTATTTTTCAGTTATTATTAATAATAAAACAATTACTATTTTCAAAGATCAGACATTTGTTTAGGTAACTTAATAGAATTGAACTCTTAAAATCTCTCCATTTGATTACATCTTTATATTATAAAATGACTTCCTTAGGTTGACAGAAGTACCTAATTTAAATGAATATTACAGTACTTTATATGAACTCAAGACTGTTTCTTTGAGAGAAACAGCAAAATGGTGATAAATAACATGAATTAATATCTTTGTTAGATAGCCCTTTGAGATTTTTCTGAGCGTATTCAATAACTCTTAAAAATATCAGTTGCTATCCTTGTTTTACAGATACAGTCACTAAGGTTTTGTTTTTTTTTTAGCAACTCCACCAGAACACGAACCTGGGCACCAAGGTTTTAATTTGTACAATTGTGTGTCACAAGGCCCTTCTTGAAGAACTTTTGAGACTATTCTCACCTTAAGTCAGTTTGGCTTTTGGGTTGTTTCTGCCTTGTTGTATTAAATTCTTTAACAGTGACGTACTTTCCAAGTAGTTTTCATTTTGTGGTATTCCTGCACCTTCAAGAATCTCTTTCATCATACGTAGTTCAGTGTTTGAAAAATTGGCTTTCCACTGGACGTTGATTCAATTGCCAGTTCTGCTGCTGGTTTGTTAAAATCTGGAAGCCTGTTTGCTCTTCTGTAAAATAAGATGATGATTGAAGTTACAAATGAGGTGGTGAGGGAAAGCAACTGCAGGGTTGACTTACGACTTTTTTAGAGACAGAACTTAAAGATAATATACAAATCATTTTTGCCTCAGTAAATTTTTTGTGGTGGTACGATGGTAAAGAATCCAGTTAACAATGCAGGAGACCCAGAGATGTGGGTTCAGTTCCTGGATCAGAAAGATCCCCTGGAGAAGGAAATGGCAACCCACTCCAGTATTCTTGCCTGGGAAATCCCATGGACAGAGGATCCTGGTGGGCTACAGTCCATGGGGTCACAAAAGAGTCGGACATGACTGAATGCACACACACACTGTTAGAGATCTCCAAATGAGAACTCTTTTGTTTACAGAGGCTCTGTATGTGTTGTTTATTCATGTTTTGTTTTGTTTTTAAAGGTTACGAGAAGTTTCAGAGAAACTGAACAAATACAATTTAAACAGGTAAGAGTTTTAAAATATTTTACATGTCCTGAAGAGAATAGCTTTTTTTAAAAACAAAAATTAGGAAAACATACTCATGTTTAGGTAGCAGCTATTAAGAATATTTTGGTCTAGCTGTCAGCTTTTTATGAGTGAATTCATTTGAATTATAGTTTGTGTTCATACTGATTTTTAAAAACTCTGCCATACCAAGAGCTATAATGACTATAGATAATGTATTTCAATTATTGCTTTAAAATATATAAATATTAGTTTTTAAAAATGAGTTTTGCCAGCAATTCTTTTGTTAATTGAAATTGAAAAAACCCTCAAGGGTGTATTTGCCATTTAAAAAATAATTTTCTTATTTAAATTCCTTGTGGCTTTTCATCATAATGATAGGGTGTTATTGTTTTCCTTATATATATATATGTGTGTATATATATACACACACCCATATATATATATGTATATATGTTCATTATCTGTACACACATACATACACACACATACATATGATGTGTGACTGTATGTGTATACCATGTAATAAAAGTTTCTAGTAAATACTATGACTTTGGAGGAAAAAGAAATAATAACTTTCCTTGCGTATTTTTCTTTATTCCCCAGCCATCCCCCTTTGAATGTATTGGAGCAGGCTACTATTAAACAGTGTGTGGTGGGACCAAATCACGCTGCCTTCCTTCTTGAGGTAACTTGTTTACTCTTAAGGTAGAGAAGTGAAAATGAGTGTTAAAAGACAACTGTGCATCATCACGTGTCTTCCTTTGGAAGGAACGAAGAAAAGAGCACTTTCTTACAAGAGTTATTTCAGAGCTCACCCAGTTCCGTTTCCTTATTGTATAAATTCTCTGGCCCAGAGAAAGTGTAAATGATTTACTAGAGCTTGAAACTAGTTAGTAAAAGAATGGAGAAGTTCCTGATATCCAGTTATTTCCTTACTCTGAATTCTGTTAGATTGAGATATTTTACATTATCTTTACTGGTTTCATGGTTAACGCATATAAAACATACTTCTCTGGCTTCAGTATGAGTGCCTTCTGGAAGCGAGCTTATTTTTTGGCTTTTTGAATTGACAGTGATAGGTACATAATCTGTTTGTTGAATAAACTCAAGTTTTAATGCACATTTTTACTTGGGAAAGTTCTATTTTCTTTGCTTCTAGGATGGTAGAGTTTGCAGGATTGGTTTTTCAGTACAGCCAGACCGATTGGAATTGGGTAAACCTGACAATAATGATGGGTAAGACATTATGTCCTTTCTATTTAATAAATAATTCTTAAAGGTATAATATTCCATCTGTGTTTTGATTTGGGGAGCCTTCAAGTTAACATTATTGAAAACCATATGCTTAAAATAGAATGCAATGGTTACTTTGTAGTTTGATTTTAATTTTTATGCAAGCAGTGATTTATAAATATTCACATTAAAAGTAGCAGAGGAATCAACGATCACTTAACAGAATAGGTTACCAGAAGTATGATATGTATTTGGTAGGTTCCAAGTCAGATCTGCTCTTTGAGTGAACTGCTTTTTCAGATCATGTTTTTCCTCCCTTAATATTCCCAAATCAGGTAACTCAATTTGAAATTGATGAAGTCTTTAAAGTTTTGGTCTTTATAAAGGATGACATGTAAAAAAGATTGCTAGATAATGCATGACGACTTTCAGTTGACTGCTTCTGAGGAAAGTATGATTACTTTCAAAGATCTAAGGAACAATTTGTTTGCAGCTAAACTATGAAAAATTTCAGACAGGAGCTGGATTGTTACCAGGTTACAAGTTGTTAGATTTGCTCTTTGTTCTGAAGTGTCCATCTCATTGAGAGTCATCAGAACTGTTAAGCTGATATTTTATGTAGTGAAGCCTAGATTTCCTAGGCATTTGGGGACTTTTCTGTGATTTTTCTACCTCTTGTTTTTTCCCAGGTCAAAGTTGAATAGCAGCTCTGGGGCAGGGAGGACGTCGAGACCTGGTAGGACAAGTGACTCCCCGTGGTTTCTCTCGGGTTCTGAGACTCTGGGCAGGCTGGCTGGCAACACCCTGGGGTAAGTTGTGGCCGGATGATGCATCCACTAGTCTGTAAGTGCTGTCACTGCTAGTGTTCGGTCTCAGTGTTAACCTAGTGACGAAGCCAGGGAACTCTGGGCAGGGTCTCCGTTTGTTCAGAATGAACCACCATGACTTAAAAAAGCCGACATAGGCTAATTACTGTTAACCTAAGTTTTTGATCGTTTAAAAATGTATAGTGGCTATGTGCATTTATGTCATCTATATTTTTAAAATTTCAGTTACATTATCTTTGGTCTTATTTTTGATTAATTCTTGTGTAAAAAATTTCTAGCATTTCTTTCTAATATCCAAATCTGATAGTTCTTTCTGAATGAATTTAGTGGGGCTTGAAACTATTATGTAACTAAATTTTACTGCCTTTAATGAAATCATTTTTACTTTAAAGAAATTATTGTGGTATACTTGACATATAACAGTTGCAAGTGCACAACATAACAATTCAATATTTGTGTATTACATGTATACAAATATTTATGGCCCTTGGACAGTGTGGGATTTAGGGCACAGTTTTGATCCTGTACAGTCAAAAATCCACTTGTAACTTCTGACTTCTTCAAAACTTAACTACTAATAGCCTCTTGTTGACTGGCAGCCTTAGGGTTAGCATAAACAGTTCATTAATATGTATTTTGTATGTTATATGTATTATATTCCCTATTCTTATAATAAAGTAAGATAGAAAAAATAAAACATTGAGAAAAAAATACACTTACAGCACTGTTCTTATCAATACTGTAAGTTTGTACCATCTTTTGCAAAATGAATTGTCTCTCCTTACCTGTGTCCGTATTTTCCTATATGATACAAAACTCCAGATGGTATTCTTATTACTAACACTAGACATCAAAAATGAAAAGATGTTGTGAAAGGGAGATTCATATTTATTGTATTTACAGATACAGTGATTGATGCATTGATAGTGAAGAAGCAGCAGTATGATTACTTCATGGTAGCCTAACTTAAACACTAATGAATGAATGATTATAAAAACTTTATGGCATGTAGTATTACAGTCATATTTATCACATGGTATTAGAAGCGTTCATTTAAAAGAAACTACTTACCTGTGATGATAGACTAATACGCAGTTTCTCCCATTAAGAGAAAGAGAAGCATACTGTATGGTAATGTAATTCTATGAAAGCAAAGTTGTAACAGTAAGAAGACTGTCATTGAGCAAAAAACAGTAAGAAAACGAACATTATCAGTTTTATGTTAACTATCACTCACCTTTTGCCTATGTAAGCATAGGCTGTTACCTACAGATGTTTTATATGTTCATGACATAACTTGTTCTTAGCTTTTTTGGAGTTTTTCCAGGCTTTGTGGTTCATCTGTGAGTTTTTAAAATTCCTGTTAGTCCCCCCCCCAAAATAAATTTTAATATATTTATTGAAAAAAAATATATAAGGGAAGCCACAAAGTCTCTGCTGTTCAAGGGTCAACTGTAATGTGAAATGAAACAGTCAATTTAACACCCATCACCAAATCTGGCTACAAATTTTTTTCTTGTGATGAGGACTTTAGAGATCTGCTCTCTTATCAGCTTTCAAATATACAGTACCTTGCTGTACATTTTACTTCTGTGATATCTATTTTATAACTGAAAGTTTGTACCTTATTTTTACTTTTAAAATTATTTGTAAAATTTTTACTTCTTACACTGCTGCTGCTAAGTTACTTCAGTCATGTCCGACTCTTCGCGACCCCATGGGCTGCAGCCCACCAGGCTCCTCTGCCCATGAGATTTTCCAGGCAAGAGTACTGGAGTGGGGTGCCATTGCCTTCTCCAACTTTTTACACTGCTGCTGCTGCTAAGTCACTCAGTCGTGTCCGACTCTGTGCGACCCCATAGACGGCAGCCCACCAGGCTCCCCCGTCCCTGGGATTCTCCAGGCAAGAACACTGGAGTGGGGTGCCATTTCCTTCTCCAATGCATGAAAGTGAAAAGTGAAAGTGAAGTCACTCAGTCATGTCCGACTCTTCTCGACCCCATGGACTGCAGCCTACCAGGCTCCTCCATCCATGGGATTTTCCAGGCAAGAGTACTGGAGTGGGGTGCCATTTCCTTCTCCAACTTTTTACACTAGATACTCTTAATTCCATTTTCTCTAAAGCTGATATGCTGTCAAACTAAAAGAATCATATACAAATTCCAAGCCAGGTGGTTTTATTCATTTTATACCTTGATTTCTGAATAGCTGTATCTTCTGAAATTACCCATTTAGTGGTTGCTGCTGCTGCTGTCGCTTCAGTCGTGTCTGACTCTGTGCGACCCCATAGATGGCAGCCCACCAGGTTCCCCTGTCCCTGGGATCCTCCAGGCAAGAATACTGGAGTGGCTTGCCATTTCCTTCTCCAATGCATGAAAGTGAAAGTGAAGTCGCTCAGTCATGTCCGACTCTTTTTGACCCCATGAACTGTAGCCCACTAGGCTCCTCTGTCCATGGGAATTTCCAGGCAGGAGTACTGGAGTGGCTGCCATTTCCTTCTCCCATTTAGTGGTTAGATAATGCCAAATCAGTGGTGTTAGCATATGTATTCAAAGGCTAATCAGAGAAATAGAAGCAATTTAAATTGTTTCAAAATATAATTGAGAGGAAGATGGTTTTAAACATTTTGACTCTCTTGGTAAAGTTAGATTTAAAAGTTGAGATCCCATTTTATATGATAAACTTGCGAAATGTTTGATTTTATTTAAGAAAGCATGCTATTATTTATCATACTATGTCAAACTTTACCTGTTAAAAGATTAAAATTTAGTTCTTTTTTTAGTTGAGGGGTTGTCACATGGTAGCTTACAGGCTAAATCTGTCTTGACTGCCTCCTCTTTTCATTGAGACAGCTATACTTGATACTTACTTAACTCTGGTTGCTTTTGTGCTAAAATGGCACAGATGAGTTGTCATGACAAAGACTGGTGAGCCTACAAAGCCTAAATAAATGATTACTTTTCTGCACTTTACAGTTTGCTGATCCCTGCTTTAGTTTATTCATTTACATGGTGGCATTTGTTCCTAATGCTGTACTCTTTATTTCTAAATTTAACTTTTCATTTGAAAATTATTTGACTTTTAAAAGTTGCAGAATTTCACCCAGCTTCCCCAAATGTTAATGTTCTACATAATCATAGTACAGTTATCAACACCAGGAAATTAACAGTGATCAGTGCTTAATCTGTGGAGTTTATTCAGATTTCATCACCTGTTCCACGGGTACTATTTCTCTGCTCTAGGATTCAATCCAGGATCCTATGTGGCTTCTGTTGTCATGTTTCTGTAGGTTCCTCTCATCTGGGACAGTTTCTCAGTCTTTCCAGACCTTGATGAGTTTGGTAACTGGTTACTTTGTAGAATGTTTGAATTTGTCTCTTATTTCCTCATGATTAAACCCAAGTGAGGCTTTTTTTTTTTTTTAAGTCTTTAGTTTTTAAGAGCGGTTTCCAAATTCACAGCAAAAATGAGAAGGTACTGACTGTATAGGGATTTTCTATTCCCCCTGACCACATGTATAACCTCCCTTGTTATCAGTACTCCCCACCAGAGCGGTCCATTTGTACAGCTGATGAACCTACACCGGCACATCATCATCCACAGTCCGTAGTTTTTACATGAGAGTTCACTCTGGGTGTTGTACCTTCTCTGGGTTTGGATAAGTTTATAATGACATGCATCTTTCATTACAACATCATATAGAGTAGTTTCACTGTCCTAAAAATCCACTGATCTTTTTACCATCTCCATAGTTTTGTCTTTTTCAGAATGTCGTATAGTTGGAATCATACAGTATTTAGCCTTTCCAGATTGGCTCCTTTCACTTAGTAGTATGCATTTAAGGTTCCTTCATGTCTTTTCATGGCTTGATAGCTCATTTCTTTTTAGTGCTGAGTAGTATTTCATTGTATAGATGTATCATAGTTGATTTACATATTCACCTACTAAAAGACATCTTGGTTGCTTTCAAATTTTGGCAGTTATGAGTAAAGCTGTGTGCTGATTTTTGTGTGGATGTAGGTTTTCTGCTCCTTTGGATTAAACACCAAGGAGCACAATTGCTGCATTTGGTGTTCTGGATTTTGGTCATTCTAATAGGTGTGTAGTGGTGGCTTGTTTTTTTAAATTCACATTTGCTTGATGGTATATGAAGCATCTTTTCGTATGCTTATTTGCCCAATGTAGCTCTTCTCTGGTGAGGTTTCTTTTAAGGTCTTTGGCTCATTTTTCCATCAGATTGTTGATATATATTGGATAACCATTCTTTAATCAGATAATGTCTTTTGCAGTTATTTTCTCCCAGTCTGTAACTTGTCTTTCATTATCTTGACAGAATCATTTATAGAGCCAAAGTTTTTGACTTTAAGAAGTTTAGCTTATAAGTTATTTCTTTTATTGTGCCTTTGGTGTCATATCTAAAAAGTCATTGCCAAACCCAGGATTGTCTAGTTTTCTTCTCTGCTATATTCTCAGAGTTTTATAGTTTTGCATTTTCTTCTCTGCTATATTCTCAGAGTTTTATAGTTTTGCATTTTACATTTAGGTCTGTGATCCGTTTTAATTTTTGTGAAGGCCCGTGTCTTTTTTCCATGTGGATGTCCAGTTGTCCAGCAGTGATTGAGTTGGCTGTCTTTGCTTCTTTGTATTGCCTTTGCCCCTTTGTCAAATATCAGTATCTATGTATTTATAGGGGTATGTCTCTGAGCTCTTTATGCTGTACGATTGATCTGTTTGTTTTTTCTCCAGTAGCACACTGTCTTGATTACTGTTGATTTATAGTGAGTCTTTGAAAGTTGATTAGGGCCCAGTCAGTCAAAAGAACTTTGTTCTTCAGTATTGTGCTGGCTATTTAGATCTTTTGCCTTTCCCTATGCATTTTAGAATCGGTTTGTTGATATCCACATAAAACGTGATACAATTTTGATTGGGATTACAGATGATGCATTTTTGGCAAGAATACCACAGAAGTGATGAAGTGACCTTCTCTTTGCATCATATGTGGAGGCATATGATATTGACTTGTCTCATTACCGTGATGGTTATGCCTGACCTCTTAGTTAAAGTGATGTTTGCCAAGCTTCTCAAGTATAAAGTTACTATTAATATTTCCCCTTTTGTAATAATGTATTTTGTGGGGAGATGGGCTTCCCTGGTGGCTCAGCTGGATACTTCCTGACTATGTAATTAGTCCATTTTCCATCATACTTTAGCTCATTAACTTTAGCATCCATTGATAATTTCTTCCTTTATTACTGTGGTGTTGGCCAAGTAGTTCTTTTTAAAATATGTTTTTATTATTTCTTTTACACTCATTAATTGAAATTTGACTGTAAGGAAGAACTTGTCCTCCTCCCCCATTTCTTTCTTTTTTATTCTATTCTGTTACTGTTATTTATGTTAATTATGATCTCATGGATATTTGTTTTATTTTATGGTTTATAATTTATGGTTTATAAATTTAAATTTATAATTTAAATTATCCTCGATTTAAATTCTCTTCTCTTTATACATAAAGCTTGGATATAACCAATTATAAGAGACTGCGTGACAAGATGACTGAAGAGAATAGTGGGATTTTATGTCTTTGGTGACGAAATGCACGACAGAGATGATCATCAAGGGGTACATTTGAGCTCGAATAAAACCTTAGTAGACTTGCTCCAAAAGAAGGTTGAGACTAATTTTAAGACTTTAGAAAGCAGGGAGAATCTTTAGTTTTTGTTTTCCTCTTACTCATGCTTGATTGTATTCCTTTTTTGAATCATGTTTTTCTAAACCTGCCCCACCCCAACAGACTCTGTGTTTTAGCATTGGGTTCATGATTGCAATTCTGAAAAACATCAGTGTCCCCACTGACTAAGCCATATTTTGCAGATGTCCACAAAACGTAAGCAAGCTAATGGCTGATTGTTTCTCTTGGCCCGTATAAAATGTTTCTCAGTGTGTTGATGGAGAAATTGTAACCAGTATTCTGTAAATTAAGAAATTTTAAAGTAAAAAATGTTATCCTTCATAATAAATTTTCTTTCTCTGAGTTGTATAGTTCCCTACTCCTCACATTCCTGTGTTGATTATAGTAAACTTTAAAGAAGCTTGCTCTTTATTAGAGAATCTAGGACAGACAGGTGCAGTCATATATGAAAGACTGTGTCCCCACAGACCTTGGTCCCCAGCCCCTTCCTTCAGAGTCCTGGCTTGTTCCCTTTGGGTTCATAGAGGTGTTGTGAATCAGGTGGTCTCTGTTTGCGAACTACATTTGAAAGATTTTGGGATAATTAATACTGTTTTTTGCTGTCAGTGTGGGTAATTGAGAGTTGATCATGTATTATGACTGATCATTCTTAGGACTATGTAACAGTCAATGTTTCTAGGACTTTTAATGTTTTTCCCTTGGGGGTTTTGCTAATTGGTAGTGTGCTAAGGCTTTCTAGCTGCTGTTTTTTTCTCTTTCATAATTACTCAAATTTATCCTGGGAGATATTTCGAAAATCTCCAGTATATTTTTGTTAAGCTTATTTCAGTTGGGCAAGAGCACCAACTTTGAAGGGGGAAGAACACCAACTTTGTTTGGAGAAAGAGGGTGTGTGTTTAAAGAATGTTTAAAATGGAAATATTAGTATCTAAAGTCTCTTTATTCATTGTTTGTTATCACCCATTTTTAAAGGAGGCAGCTAAACAGCTGATGTTACCATAGAAGTCTACAGGGCCATTGTTACCAAATGCAGGCCTCCATCACTCTCCCATCCCCCACCCTTTAATCTTAAGAGAAGCTGCAAACTTGTTTTTTTATGGGAAATCTTCTGACTTAAGTATTGAAACTAGTTGATATTTCCGTGGAAATAAATGTGCACATATGCACAGGCACACACATACCTATCTAGTGTGTGAGCGTGTGTTTGTATGCATTTATATATGTATATATTCTTTTAAATAAACTTCATATTTTTGAACAGTTTTAGATTACAGAAAATTACAGAGGTAGTACTGAGAATTCTTGTGTGCCCCATACCCAGTTTTCCCTATTAACATGTAACATAAGCCTGGTACATTTTTTATAATTAATGTATGTTGATACATTATCATTAGCTGAAGGCTGTAGGTTGTTCACATTCCCTCATTTTTCTCTTAATGTCCTCTTTCCGTTCCAGGATCCCATCCAGGAATCCACAGTGGATTTAGTTGTCATTTCTCTTTAGGCTTTTCTTGATTGTGACAGTTTCTCAGACTTTTCTTGTTTTTGATGCTGTACATTTTTTTAAATTAGCCAAGTATATGGACAGGACTTATCCCATGGGTATTAAGATTGCAAACTGTGGATTAATTCCATACTATGTGTGATTTTCTCAGTTGATTGAAGTCACTTTGTGTATCTTGAGTATTATATAATGGGGTCAAATTGTAGGACTAATTTGATGAGCGAGGTGTGGATAGTAGAAACTGGTTTTTATATTATTTTTGAGTTTAATATTAAAAATATTTATATCTCACTATATATATATATATATATATAGAGAGAGAGAGAGAGAGAGAGAGAGCACTCACTATAATAGACAAAGAGAGGATTCCAGTACTTTTCTTTTGAGACCACTGATAAACCTCTATTAATGTATACTTAGTCAAATGCCTTGCTCTTTTTCTGGACAGCAAGCTGGATAGAGGAATGTTTAGCATCAGTTGAGGTAGGAAGTCTAGTAGGTTGCTTGGATTCTAACATAAGAAATCCTGCACTGTGGGTGTGAGTGGGAAAATGTGGTATTCTCCATGGTAACAGGCAAGCCAGAGATATTTTGACTTTTGTCTTTCAGCTAACCTCAGTTGAGGTTTTGTGTAACAGAGATTGCAAATTGGCCTTATAACTTACTGTCCAAACTGGGAAATTTGGGAGTGAAAATAATAATAGGCTCAGACAGTATGCTGACTCTTGGTGTTATCTCAGGCAAACTGGGGACATAACTGTTATACTAATTAAATCTTTTCAAGACTCTAGTGTGGTTCCTACTGTTTTCACGTTGAGATAATAAATTTAGCTTTTGACTGTTAAAAACTTCTACAAGAGTAGTTCCACCTGACTTAATTTTGACAGCTTACAGGAAACCATGAAGTAGAAATGCTGATTTAATATTTTATTTTAATATCTATTTGTACCTTTCATTGATCCTATATTATTTTCTGTTGCATAATTGTCACAAAGCATATAAGTTGAAAACGTGTCTGTTTTCTAGAACATAGCTTTTTTTTGGGTAACACATGACTTTATATTTTTTAAATCATGTTTAGAACTAAAACACATTACATGAAATTTATCATCGTTATGATTATAACTGCACACCTCAGTTAGTATTGAATATAGTCACATTATTGTGAAGGAAGTCTCCATAACTTTTTCATCTTGTAAAAGTGAAACTTTATATCCATTAAACAGCTCCCTCTACCCTTCTTCCTAGCATCTGGCAGCCACCATTCTACTTTCTGTTTCTCTGAATCTGACTACTTTGGATACCATTTGTGTTTTTGTGATTGGCTTAATTTCACTTGGCCTGATATCTTCAAAGTTTATCTATGTTGTAGCATGTGTCAGGATTTCCTTCCATTTTAATGCTGAATAATATTACAGTATATGTATATACCACATTTTGTTTAACCATTCATTTTTCATTGGATATTAGGTTGCTTGTACCTGTTGGCTCTTATGAATAGTGCTGCTTTGAACATGGGTATATAGATATCCCTTTGAGACTCCATTTTCAATTCTTTTGGATATATACCTAGAAATGCAACTGCTGAGTCATATATGATGGTTCTGTTTTTAATTTTTTAAGAAACTTCGTACTGTTTCCATAGCATTGCACCATTTTATAATCTTACCAACAGTGCCTGAGGGTTCCAGTTTCTGTACATCCTTGCTAACACTTGTAGTTTTCTATTTTTTCCTCATGGTAGCCATTCTAATGGGTGTGAGGTGATATGTTATAGTTTTGATTTGCATTTCTCTCATGGTTAGTGATGCTGAACTTATGCTTATTTGGCCATTGGTGTATTATGTTTAGAGAACTGTTTATTCACATTCTCGGCCCATTTTTTAAGTCAGGTTATTTGACTTTTTTTGTTGTTGAGTGTAGGAGCTCTTTATATATTCTGGATATTAACCTTTTATTAGATACATGATTTACAAATATTTTCTTCCATTCTGTATGTTGCTTCCTCACTCTTGATTATGTCCTTTGAGGCATAAAATCCACTGGGATTTTGCTAGGGCTTGTGATGAATTTGTAGATTACCTTAAGCAGTCTGGACATCTTAACAATATTAAATCTTCCAAGCCATGGACACAGGTGTCTTTCCATTTCTTTGTGTCTTTAAAATTTAAGCTTTGAATTTTACTTTTTGCATTACAGACTGTTGGTAGTTATGTCCGATAGGTCATTCATGCAAAGAGGAAGTGTATTATAACTCATTTTAGAGTTGTGTCTAGAATTGCTAGGTATGTGGTTCTTTTAAAAATTGTTTTAAAAAATGCAGATGTGTGGTATTTATCTTTAAAAAGTGAGTTTATATTTAAGCATTAAAAAAATCAGAACAGTGTTATTTTAAAGCTCAACTTTATTATCTTGTTCTGTCAAAATACTACTGTACCATACCATGTCAATTAGAAAAATAGCTTTTATCATGTCCTAAGAGAATGAAAATGAGACCTGGAGCAATCTTTCTGAATGATTATTTAAAATGCTAATTCTACAAATTCTCTGATATTTAGAAGTCGCTGGAGTTCTGGAGTGGGTGGAAGTGGAGGAGGATCCTCTGGTAGGTCATCAGCTGGAGCACGAGATTCTCGCCGACAGACTCGAGTAATTCGAACGGGACGGGATCGAGGATCTGGGCTTCTGGGCAGCCAGCCCCAGCCAGTTATCCCAGCATCTGTGATTCCAGAGGAGCTGATTTCACAGGTATGGATCCTGTGGAACACTTAACATAAGACAGCAGGACAGGGTGAGGTTTAACTAAATGTGGTGGGCTGCAGCCATGATTTATGGTAGCCTATCCCTTTTCCAGGGCATCTTCCCAACCCAGGGATCGAACCCAGGTCTCCTGCATTGCAGGTAGATTCTTTACCAGCTGAGCCATAAGAAAAGAAAGAAAGTGAACTCGCTCAGTCGTGTCCGACTCTTTGTGACCCTGTGGACTGTAGCCTACCAGGCTTCTCTGTCCATGGGATTTCCCAGCAAGGGTACTGGAGTGGGTTTTCATTTCCTTCTCCAGGGGATCTTCCTGACCCAGGAATCGAACCCAGGTCTCCCGACATTCCAGGCAGACACTTTACCTAACTCTGAGCCACCAGAAAAGCCCAGCTGAATCACAAGGGAAGCCCAAATATAGTGGGGCTGTAGCCATGATTTATATCATGTGTTGTGAAATACTGCTTTTCTGTTTTAGTCCTGGAAAACCGATTTTGATTTTTAAAAAAGTTATGAGAAAGGAAATTAACATAGCACTCTTCTTTATTTTTTATTTCAGGCCCAAGTTGTTTTGCAAGGCAAATCCAGAAGTGTCATTATTCGAGAACTTCAGCGCACAAATCTTGATGTAAACCTTGCTGTAAATAATTTACTTAGCCGGGATGATGAAGATGGAGATGATGGTGATGATACAGCCAGTGAATCTTATTTGCCTGGAGGTTGGTGGAACACCATCATGGTTCTCTCATCTCTAGGGAGAGGTGTTTTTTTTTTTTTGACTGGGGAATGAAATGAAATGAAAGTGCAGTGGGTTTTCTGAGTCTTCTTTCCAAGGTGGTAGGTATTTCTCCCTATAGTGTTTGATTGTAAAATCTTTTATAAGGAAAAATAGGGACGTGTTTCTGCTCGGTGGACTTCTGTTTCATCCTAATAAAGGCATGGATGTATGTGCATAGTTTTATTGCTGACTGTGAGATGCCTCTGGAATGTTGTTCTGATGCTGTTTTTACTGAATATGTAATAACTGAAACTGCATTTAGATTTTGACTATATCATCTCTATGATGTCACAAGAATCTTAAATAATGATCCTTTTTTCTTGTGATTATTTAGGATGTAGCCCAAGCAATAATCATGCAATTGATGTTCCTTAAACTCTGTGTTAATGATGTTAACTTTATTTCTTGGTAGTTACTGCTTCTCTTCTCAGATATGTCAGTAGTCAGCCCCTGATTTTATTTATTTTTTTTTTTTTTAATTTTATTATTTTTTTTTCTTCCATTTATTTTTATTTGTTGGAGGCTAATTACTTTACAACATTGCAGTGGTTTTTGTCATACATTGAAATGAATTAGCCCAGCCCCTGATTTTAATGTTTTAACTTTAAGGGATTTTTCAATGGTCTACAGATTTTTTTCTCTGTACCTGTTTCATTTATATTTGTTTCACTTTATAGAGGATCTTATGTCTCTTCTTGATGCTGACATTCATTCTGCCCACCCAAGTGTCATTATCGATGCAGACGCCATGTTTTCTGAAGACATTAGCTATTTTGGTTACCCTTCTTTTCGTCGGTCGTCACTTTCCAGGCTAGGCTCATCTCGAGGTAATTGTGCATTTATTTCTTGGTGGTTATTGGCTGACTGGAGAGCTAGTGGTAGAATTCTTTGTATTTGAATTTTCAATATTACACTAGATGAAATCATTACTTATTAGTGTTCTTGGATGCTTTGGCATTAAAATAGTTATTTTTGATTTTTGAAGAGCTAGAGTAGAAGTTTAGAGATGATTTTATCTATTAATGCATTATAGAATACATATAAAGGATTATGTTTTATCTAACTATATTTTTAAATTTGGGAATATGGATTCTGAACTAAAAGCAGAATTCTACTTAACAGTGACATGCAGCATTCAGAAAATAAGTCTGTCTAGTTTATTTGATTAAAATAAGGTGATTATTTTGTTCATTTTAAATCCTGGTTAGATGGAAGAGTAAAATATTAAAAAAGCTTATTGGAATGAGATTGATCAATAATAAATACATATAAATACTTAGCTTATTAAAGTACTATTTTCAGAAGTTAAAATCTTGAAAAGCTTTAGTTCATAGTAGAATTTAGAAAGATTTTGAAATAGTACAAACAGAAGCCTTTCTCTGTATATGTTGACAGATATTTAACTGGCATTTTAACTTTTTAAAGTCAGTATATTTACTTTTCAGAAAGTAAAACTCCTTGATTCAAATAACAGGAAGGAATCATCTGTATTATTTACTTATCATTAGTAAACTGGAAAAGATGCCATTTTATATTAAGACTCTACTGCATATGTCTACTACTTGGAAGCAGTTTTAAAACAACAGGCTTACAATGATCTTTTAGTATACTGAACCTATTATGGTAACAGCTTACAAATTCTTTAAAAATAAGTGAATATTTTACTGCCTTAAATGCATCAAGAATTACATTTCAAATATTCACTATTTAACAAATAGCTCCTTCTAAATTTCTTCCTTTTGCTTTTCCTTCGGTCATTCTATGTGGGCATCTCTTTCAGTCTGAACCATATGAAATTGGTGGTACTTGACCATGTTTGACCTGCATGGATGGCAGTTTTATATGGTTCAACTTAATATTGTTTTTAATCCTTAATATCCAAGTCTTAGAAAGTTTATTTTAATTGCCTAGTTAAAACAGTAATGTGTGAGCAAACTGAAAAAAGCTTGTTTTAAAAAGTTTGGAAGACAGTTTCAGTGGTAGCCTTTTTATAAAACAGTCTTTCTATAAAGATTCTTAAAATAGAAAAAAATTAGTTTTCTCAAAATTTTTAAAATAAGGCATCACAAAAATCTAAAATCCGTAAAATTACTCTAAACAAAGATGATCACAAGTTTTATAGTTAATGGATTTTTATTTTACCCTTTTAAACTTTCTCCCCCCTCTATGTGTAGAATCTCTAACAAATACTTTTTTTTGGTTATGTATGTATCTAACATGTCAACATTTTAATTTATGCATAGTTTCTGATAGATAAATTTTAAAAGTTATGGTAAGCATTTTAATGAAAACTAGAAGTTTAAAACTCCATGTAAAATGTCCAGAATCCAGTTTGAAGCAATTCTGTTCTTAAAAGCGTATATTTGGAATTCAGAAAAATGCTTAAAAATCTAGTTTACAATTTTCATACATTCACTTGAAAGAGTTAAATGTTTTGAATGTTGCATGTCAGGCTTATTAGATATATATTACATTAAATTCTTGTTGGTGGATAAACTGCTGTTAGTTGCATCCTGAAGGGTCTTTACTAGAGAGTGGCTTACTTTTATCCCACTGGTGTGACCCAATTGCATACCAGTTCTCCTTCTTCCCTTAGAGAGAGACTCTGAGCTGTTGCGTGAACGTGAATCCGTTTTACGTTTACGTGAGCGAAGGTGGCTTGATGGAGCCTCATTTGATAATGAAAGGGGCTCTACCAGCAAGGAAGGAGAGCCAAACTTGGATAAGAAGAATACGCCTGTTCAAAGTCCCGTGTCTCTTGGAGAAGATTTGCAGTGGTGGCCTGATAAGGTATTTGGAAAAAATTCCCATCTGGTCCATTTTAAATGGATTCGTGGCACACACATACCACCCCCACCCCCCCACCCCATCCCCCTGCCAAAAAAAAAGGTTTCTGTGTTATTTCAGGTTTTTGTACTGTCATTTAAAATGCAGACATAAAGTGATGTTTTTGTCTGTTTTAAAATATAAATAATCTTAATTTGACACTGCAGGAATCATTTTAATGAGATGTGTTCAGTGGTGCTATATCTTTTTTTCTACTTAATGAAGTAAATCGGAGGCATCAGGATGGTAGTTTCAGATAAGACATAAGCATGCTGTTTCAGGATTTCTTTTCTAGTGATACTCGCATCAGTGACTGATGGTGTATTTCTTGATAGAAATTTGTTTTGTGCTGTCGAATGGACCCAGTGTCTGCAGAGCAGGTTTCATTGATACAGACATGCATGTGAGGGCAAGATTAGGAATCTGTGTTTCTTTGATTAGTTAGCTTTTCTAGTTGATGTCAGTGAATTCTGACAGGCTCTTTGCTCTAAGAACTGTGGGAGACAAAGCAGGCTGGACAGGGAGGGACTGGAGGAGTGATGCTCATGGAGTGGCACATGGCGGGCTTCTAGATAGCAGCCAAGACTTAAGTGGTGTGAATCTTTAAAAATCCATCACTGCTGCAAGGATACATCCTGTTGATGGTTTGTAGGTTTCACTGTCTTAAGAGACAGGTGGTTCATTTTCGCAGGTTCCTATAGGAGACCATATGCTGTCCATGTGTTTCTTGGAGTGCCTGTTTATTTCCAGAGCCAGTTGGATGAGAGATTCTTTTAAGTAGAAGTAAAAGAAGATAAGAACTTGGTTTTCTGTAGCAGATAAGGACATTCTGATGTGGATTTCTTTTCTTTGAAGTTGAGTTTGGAATATTAAAGGGAAAATATTGTTTAACTTTCTGAATTTGTTTATTTTTTATAGTTATTGTGAATCTTGATGTGGTTAATTTTCCTCTGTATTCAGCTCATGTGGAAAGCTTGAATGCAAGAAGGAACATGAATTTTAATCAGTCTCTTTGTGAGCAAAAGGTTATTCTGTTTTCTTTGTCAGCTGCCAAAGTTTCCCTGAACTGCATTCTCTTACTTATTTTTCCATAAAACCAGAAATGTTCCAGTTTCTACTTTTACCTCATATGATAGAAGGTGACTTAAACCATTGGGCTTTTTCTTTCCTTTTTTTATACATTGTTCTTTGTTGCCTGTTTCTCGAGAGCCTTGATTGTATTAGGGCTGCATCTACTTCATATTGACAGGAAGTAAAGGAGGACTCCAGAATCTTGTTTTATAGTGCCATCACAAAAAAATTAACCTAGACTTCTTTAGCATGTATTTGAAAGTGTTTTGAACAGTTGGGAGTTTAGTAGGACTTTTTCCTGGCCAGTGTACACTTTGTTAGAGTTAGCCAGTCTTAGTTGGGCTTTACTGATAGGCATGGTTTTAAGTACAGTTTGTTTTCAGAGGCAGTTAATAAGTTCATCATAAAATTTTAGGCCTTACTTAGTGTATTTCCATGGTTTATTTAGACGTTGAATGAAGGAGAAATACCAGTATGTGCAACAGAGTATGTCCTACCTATACCTTTTTTTTTTTTTTTTAACCAACAAAGAAAAACCTAATTTAAAATGTTGTCACTGAATAAGAAGCACCTTTTATTAGCTTGTGACTGAAATTTAGACATCAAAAATTTCAGTTCAGAGAACGAAAATAGCATAAGCCTAACTAAACTGTTAAGTATTATCCTGGTTTTCAGCAAGCCATTAAGATGATTGTTTGTAAGGCTGAATGCTACAGTCAGAAAGAGAATGCAGAGTTAAGGGGGAAAACCTTGCTTTTGGGACAGTGTGCAAAATTATCATTCGGGGACACAGGGTAAACTCCACATGAAGAGACAGGCACTCTGTGGGTCCAGGTTTGGCCTCCTTAGTTGGAGGTGGCGATCCCTGAGGAGTAGAAAAGGTTTTTGTGGGATGATTGATAGGAGATGGAGAGTGCAGGGAGATACAGGATGTCAGCACACACCATTTGCAAGTCGTCTCTCTGTTTTGCTTTGGGTTTTTTTGGTGGTAGGAGGGAAAAGGAGTTGTCCTAGCTTAATTTCAGAAATGACCTAATTTAGTATTTATAAATTGTAAGTTTGGTTAGTGTCCATGGTATTTTTCCTTCTTTTGTTAGGGTACCTGAGAAATTCCATTGTTAAATTAATTGGAATAATCTTGACTTTCCCATCACCTATTTAGAGGAACAGCTACTTCAAAGTTTCACCATTTTCTAGGCTAATAAAGCTGCTTCAACGGTGAAATGTGGAATAGGAAATTGGTATGGCCACTCTGGAAAACAGTATGGAGATTCCTTAAGAAACTAAAAACAGAACCACTGTATGATCTAGCAGTTTCACTTTTGGATATTATCTGAAGAAAAGGAAAACACTTAAACTGGAAATACATGTACCCTCATGTTCATTGCAACATTATTTACAGTAGTCAAGATATGGAAGCCACCTAAGTGTTCATCAGGCACACACACAAATATTATTCAGCCATAAAAAAAGAATGAAATCTTGTCGTTTTTGACAATATGGATAGACTTTGAGGGCATTATGCTAAATGAAGTTAGAGACAAATACCATATGATGGCACTTAAATGTGGAATTTAAAAAAAAAAAAAAAGGAATCCTATGTAATAGAGAACAGATTGATAGTTGCCAGAGATGGGAAGGAGGGTCAATGGGTGAAGGGATTAAAAGATAGAAAGAAAAAATAAATCAATGAATTTTTTCCCCCTTATTAACTTTTCAGCATTTTTTAAAAAAAATAAGCATAATTGATAATTATGGAGATGTTGAAAGATCTGTGAAGGCAGACGTGAGGGTCATCCAATGAGTAACTGAGTAGCCTTGATTAAATACATATTGTTTTTTAGGTTTTTTGTTCAGGTGTTAGGGTGAGAATTTTGTAGGAAGGCAGAACAATGTTAAATACTCTGGAATAAATACTGTAATAAAATTAGATACAAGAGGCTTTGGGGAATCACAGGAGGCCAGAGTGATTGCTAAGAGTTACTTCATCAACATGGCTCTGTTCTCATGTCTTGGCCATTTTTGAAATTTACTTTTCTCTGATTAGAAATTTAGTTCTATGTTGCTGAATGCCTACATTTAAGTTGTAACTATATATATATGTATGTAGTTGTACATACATATATGTATATGTGTGTGTATACACACACACACACACACACACCAACTTACTTACAATAAGAATTTTAAAGTGAATTTATAAGGGAATAAAAATATGCATCTCCAATAGTAACAAAGACTGTTAGAAATAAGACTGCAAAGATAAGAGCTAAGTGATAAAATGCTGAAGGTGAAAGGGTGGAGAAAAATTGTAGGGTAATTCACGCTATGTCAGTCTGTTGAAGTTGAAGATAAGAACTTCCACATTGTGCTCTGAACAAAACAAACCTCCAGTTTAAGGGATGCATACATCCTTTATTTTAAGTAAGCTGCCAGAGAAGAAGTGCTTCCTTGATAGCTCAGATGATAAAGCATCTGCCTGCAATTCGGGAGACCTTGGTTCGATCCCTGGGTTGGGAAGATCCCCTGGAGAAGGAAATGACAACCCACTCCAGTACTCTTCCTTGGAAAATCCCGTAGATGGAGGAACCTCGTAGGCTACAGTCCATGGGGTTGCAAAGAGTCAGACACGACTGAGTGACTTCACTTTCTATCTTCTTTGCCGAAGAAGAACTTCATGAAGGTTGTATGGTGGGTGATGAGGAAACAACTGATTTAGGTAGTCAGTATTGTTAACTTACAGTCATATCCCTTACCTGTTCTGGGTGTCTTTTCATAGAGTCTAGGGGAAGTAATAAAATTTATTTCCCACCAGCCTTTTGAATTGTAGAGTTGTACATTATTCTCAATTTTCTTTGAATGGTGTTGAGAGGAAACAGTCCCATAATATTTGGCTCCTTAAGTTGTTTGGAGCAACTTCGCTGTTGGGACCAGTTGATCAAACTTGTTGGTCATGCTGCTTTGTTTTCAAGGTTCTAAAAGTGAAAGCTGGGTGGGGGATTTAAATTGTCAGGTAGAAGCTACCAAGAAATGTTTGTTAAAAGTTAGGTAAGTGTATCACAAATGTAATTTAATAATGAAGTAAGAGCAAAGGGAGAAGTGATCATAAAACAGAAAAGAAGCCAGGCATAAGGAGAAGATGGGGAAGGTGAGGGGAAATGAAGTGTGAATAAGGACAGTTGATCAAACTGAGCCATGTAGCCTGTAGTTGTGTAATGTCCATTTCAGCCGTAATACACAGTACAGTCTGCTGTTAGAGCTGGTACTTAAGTTGGAGAACTCGTGTTTGTTGATAATAGGAAAGTTTAAAAAAAAAACACAAAGTTTTGTGGGGAGAAAATTAGGAGTAATAAGACCAATTTTTAAAAAACAGAAGTCAAAATTAGTAGGAGTTCATGTTGCTATGCTTAATGACTTAAACTAGGTAAATTTCATTATATTTTTAGCATTTTTCATCTCCCTTTGGGGAGAGACTGCTCATTTGGGTGATGACTTGTTTATTGTTTAGAGGATTGTAAATGTGTTGATTAGATTCAGCTTCTAATGATTTGATTTTGTTTAAAAATAAAAAAGCTAGAAACTACTCATCTTTAAGGAAATATGCATATCCATCTTTTCCAGGTTGAAACAGGCCCCAGCTTGCACAGCAGCAGCCATTAGTATTTCATTAAAACAATAAAAGCATTGTTTTCTATGACATTCTGAAGTGTGTGAGCTAAAATACTGTGCCACTGTGTGTATTTGATTGCTTTGTATTTCTCTACAAACTCATCTCAATCAGGCGAGAAACAATAGGTGATTTTTCCATCTTGCTGTGGTTGATGGTTTGTACTGTCCATCCACATTTGTCCATAATGGATATTCAGGGTCTTCAGGATACATTTACCTCAGGACTCATGAGCTGGGGCGCCCTGGCCCATCGTTGAGGGTTGCAGGCCAGTCAGTTCTGAGAGAGCCTCACACAGCGTACTCTTGCTATACCATGACTTGTTCAGGGTTGTACTGCTCTGGCAGGGCTTTTAGTCAGAAAGTTTGAGTTGAGATACGTTTGTTCAGTTATCAGTGTGCTCCTACTGTGTGCCAGGTGCTAAGCTACCCTGTGGGAGTGTAGAGGTAGATTTGTTATGGACCAGTCCACACGACTGAAGCAACTTAGCAGCAGCAGCAGCCCATGAGAAAGTCAGAATGGAAGACAAACATTGACATACAATGAAATGTGTTCACAGTACCACCAGTCCTAGGTTGAAGCTGGGAATCTGGTATTTAGGGGTTTAGAGTGGGGAATGACTAATACCACCTGGTATTAGATTTAGATTTGAGAGATTTGGCAAAATCTTCACAGAGGAGATGACCTTTAAGCAGCATTTCTAAGGTGAAGTGAGCGTTAACCAAGATGCAAAAGCATTCCAAGCATATCAGTATGGGCCTGGAGTCAGGAAAGGACAGGGTGTGTTTGTGGAGCAGTGAGAAATTCAGAATTTCTGCTGTGTGGTGGGAATAGGAGAAGAGCAAGATGGACAAGACCAGAGGGCCCTAGATGAAGGGTTAGGATGTTGTTCTGCCAGCAGAGTTCTTAGAGAAATGACATGATGAGAGTGGTGGGGTTTTGTTTTGTGTGTTTTTAAGGAGGCAAGCACTATTGGCATAGGAGAAAGATAGGAATAGGAACAATTCTGTGCCTGTTCTTAACAGTTAGGAGACCGGTAGAATTGTTTCTAGAGAGGAATTGCGAGGATCTTAACAAAAGCAGAGGATGAGATGGTTGGATGGCATCACCGACTCAATGGACATGAGTTTGAGTAAACTCTGGGAGTTGGTGATGGACAGGGAGGCCTGGCATGCTGCATTCCATGGGGTCACAAAGAGTTGGACACGACTGATGACTGAACAACCAAAGCAGTGACAGGACAGAGGAAGAGAAGAATCTGAGGGGAAGTTGAGACAAGGATAGCATTGGTTTGCTAATCACCATATGGTTGCGAAGAGAGAAGTTGAAGAGAGGGCTCAGGTTCCTTTGTGGCTTCCCTATTACAGGGTGGATAGGTGGATGTCCTTCATGGAGATAGGACTGCAAGTGGCATGCAGCTTTGGAGGAGGTGATGAGTTCATTTTGGAGATGTTATGTTGCTTTTACAACATCCAGGTAGTTTAGTCTAGAGATGGGAGAATGACACGTTGAACAGCATGGTGCCCAGTTACATATAAACCTGAGGGTGGAGCATAATTTGAATAAAGGGACAAGGACAGAATCTGGGTCAGGGAGTACAAGGTGGTACAAAGGAAATGGAGAAAACAATCATGAAGATAAAAGGAAGACCAGAAGAGGGTACTGACAGTAGTGACCTGTGAACAAGAGAGAGGAAAAGTTTTAGAACTTGTGATGCACAGGGTCACATAGTTCCGAGTTTAAAGAGAAGATGAACTGATTGATTAAATGCATGTGTTGGGAGAGTGTGTGACTTCTCAGTTCTATCTCACTGCAACAAAGATTTGAAATGGCAGGCCAGTGTTGCAGCTCAGAATTTTATTTGGTAAACAAAGGATAGTACACCCTTGAAGTGTGAGGGTGGGCCACCCCAAAGGAGAAGCCTCAGCCCATCTTCAGTTCAGTTTAGTTCAGTCATTCAGTCGTGTCCAACTACCCCATGGACTAGAGCACGCCACGCTGTCCATCATCAGCTCCTGGAACTTGATCAAACTCATATCCATTGAGTCAGTGATGCCATCCAACCATCTCATCCTCTGTAGTCCCCTTCTCCTCTTGCCTTCAATCTTTCCCAGACCAGAATCAGGGTCTTTTCTAAGGAGTCAGCTCTTCTTGGCTTCTTCTTTTTATAGTTTTGTCTCCTTCCCCACTCCCCCCACCCCACCCCCGCCTGCCCTATGCAAATTAGGGCTAGCCAGGAAGGGGGCATGTTTGTTTCACCTCAGGTTCTCAGGTCCGTGGATTTTTCCTTTGTTCCTTTTTCTTGGGCTTTTCCCTTTCTTTGTCTTTTAGCTATTGCCATTTTGGACTCCTTTTTCCTATTTTAACTACCTGATACATGGAGCATTGATGTGGCTGTTGAAAGACTTAAGTGTCACTGTTAGTGAAAGCCAGTAAGGTGAAATGTATGCCAAGTAATAGTTCACTTTACTGTGAGTAAGACTGAGGGGAAGACTAGTTTGGATGGTTGTTGGGGTAATAAGAGTGAGTTGCATCCACTTGTGTCTATGAGTTATCCTTAAAACAGTGGAGAGGGACACTTCTTTCTCTGAGATTGTGGGGAGGGGAAAATGGTGTTTTTTCATTAAGTATACTGGGAGATAAGGAGTCAGTTGGTCCAATTCCACCATCTTTTTAACCAAGGGGTTGAGAAGGAATTATGAGAAGTGTTAAAATTTGATGCAGTCATCCTGGAAAAAGTAGACAGTGGTTTTCAGATACCTATGGTGAAGGAAAGAGTATAATTGCTAAGTTGGAAAATTTCAAATTTGGTCTCTCCTGCATCCCTCCGTAGGTATAGTGGATGTGACTTGAAAGTAGAGCTGACTGGCACTGGTAAAATAAAAGATTAAAATTAGTGTTCTTTTTGTATGGCTCTGAAGTGTAACCTGTTGTTATTATCAGTCTTGGCAGGCTGTAGCTGAGTCCCATAACCCATCTGAGATTGGAATTTGATAGAAACTTAAAAATACTATTAGTTCCATGTACTCCTGAGCCAGAATTTCAGATTGAACAGAGAAGTTTTGCAGTAGCAAAAATACAACATAAAATCTGTTATTGGCAAGTTTTGCTGTGAGATTTCAGGGTAGTTTTATGACTGATCTCTCTGGCCTTAATGTTAAAAAATTTATCACTTTATCATTGATATTTATTAACACTTACTGTTTAAACTTTTGAAAATTTAATTGCATTCCAACTTATTGTGCATTCTTTAAAACTAAGTGAACTTTTACCTTTAAAAGCAACGTGGACACTTGTTTCAGCAGCTTGGAATGGCCTCCAGGGAGGGAGTCTTCTTTTTTGGTACTTGACTTTCCTAGCATCAACTCCTTAGTCTGTTTTTTCTTCATTTATTCAACATGTTTATCAAGTGTCTGCTATGTTCACTGTTCTAAGAATGGGGGATACAGTGGTGAGCAAGACAAAGCTTATATCTGAGTGAAATAGACTAAGCATGCATGCTCAGTCATGTCCGACTCTTTGTGACCCCATGGATTGTAACCTGCCAGCCTCCTCTGTCCATGGGATTTTCCAGGCGAGAATACTGGGATGGGTTGCCATTTCCTTCTCCAGAGGATCTTTCTGACCCAGGGATCAAATCCACGTCTCCTGCATTCCAGGTGGATTCTTTACCACTGAACCACCAGGGAAGCCTGACATAGACTATAAATGAGTAAATATAATCTATCAACTTGTGAAGTGCTATGAACTAAAAGGAAAGCAGAGTAAGGAGATGGAATATTAGAGTGCTGATTTTGGAGATAGTGTGGTCAGGGAAGATCTCACTTGAGCAAACTTGATTGAGGAGAAAGAGAGTCACTTGAAGAATAAGGCAAGAGACCAGTAAGAACCAATAAGGCGGGATCCTGGCAAAAGCAGGAAGAAGGCCAATGTGACTGGAAAAGGGTGAGTTGAAGGAGGGGACCTTGCTAAAGTGGTTTATGTGTTCACATAATTAATCCAGATTAGATGTAGTAATTAATGTGATGTATCCAAATCATCACGTTTGGCAATTATTGTATTTATACTACTGTATTATTTTCACTATAGGATGGAACAAAATTCATCTGTATTGGGGCTCTATATTCTGAGCTTTTGGCTGTCAGCAGTAAAGGAGAACTTTATCAGTGGAAGTGGAGTGAATCTGAGCCTTACAGAAATACACAGGTATTTCATTATATTAAATCTTGCATTAAGTAGCTCTCCAAATCAGTATACAAAATGGTAATCACTTTTCTTATGCTTTCAAAGAATCCTTCCTTACATCACCCACGAGCAACATTTTTGGGGCTAACCAATGAAAAGATAGTTCTCCTGTCTGCAAATAGCATAAGAGCAACTGTAGCTACAGAAAATAACAAGGTATGACATCCTGTGATAAACATTTCTTAAATTCTTGATTTTCTTCCTCTCCCTGCCCCTTTTCCATCTTTTCATTTCTATATTTCTAACTTAAACCTACAAATACCAAGTGTCTTAGGCTTTAGTACTGTAATCCAGTGTATAATCTTTTCTGTTTTATCTCTGTTTTATAATTCGGTTTCAGAGATATCTTTCTACTTTAAGGGAAGAAAAAATATTCAAGCTAAGTGCTGACAAAAGAGATACTGAAGAGTTACAATAGAGGAAGTATAGCTATTATAACTATCCTCAGATTATCAGTTTGACTTTAGAGTCACTAAATTCTTTTAAAAATTGTTGGAGCAGATGTTTATTTTCAATTAATGCCTTAGAACCGTCTATTTTAGTACCTACTATTTTGATTGATTTGTGTGAAGGAAGTATTTTAGTTTCTAGTCTTATCAAGAACCTTTTCCTAATTACTTGTTTTCCTATCCTTTAGAATTCTGGTCCACAGTGTAGGTATTCCTTGCTCTTTTTTTGACCACAGTCCCTTTGAAAAGATTACGTGTTTTTACTTGAGCTTGTGGTATTTTATTCTTCAGGTTGCTACCTGGGTGGATGAAACTTTAAGTTCCGTGGCTTCTAAATTAGAGCACACTGCCCAGACTTACTCAGAACTTCAGGGTGAACGGATTGTTTCTTTACATTGCTGTGCCCTGTATACGTGTGCACAGCTGGAGAACAATTTATACTGGTGGTGAGTATCACAGAGTCGGTATTTCTTACCAGTGGAGGCTTTTATGTACATTATTGTTGTTCAGTCATGTCCGACGCTCTGCAACCCTATGGACTGAAGTGCCCCAGGCTTCCCTGTCCTTCATCATCTCCCATAGTTTGTTCAAACTCATGTCCATTGAATTGGTGATGTTTATGTATGTAGATAGGTGCTTTAAGTAGTCAAAGCAATAGAGAAGGTCAGTTGAAAGATAATGCTTTAGACTCACAGACATAGAAAACAAACTTGTGGTTATCAGTGGGGTAAGGGGGCTTGGGAGAGATAAATTAGGAGTCTGGGATTAGCAGATACAAACTACTATAAATAGGTAAACAGTAAGCTCTTACTGATAGCACAGGGAACTATATTCAGTATTCTATAATAAACCATAATGGTAAAGAAAAAATAGAATATGAAAAGAATATATACATATTGTATACTTCATACATATTATACATATACTCTTTTTCATGTTCTATGTATATGTATAGCTGAATCACTTTGCTGTGCACCAGAAACTGATGCAACGTTGTAAATCAACTACAATTAAAAAAAAAAAGATGCTTATACAGAGGGAAATTTTCACCTTGGAGCAAAGTAACATTGAAAATAAACCTTAAGATTAAAAAAGGTTACAAAAATAATATATACTTAGTGACTATAATTATGAAAATTTTTAAAAAGTATAAGTAGAAATAAAAATAACTTATAATCCTACAACCTGAATATAACTACTGTTAACATTTTGGGGATGTTTTATTAATTTTTTTGGTGTATATAAATGTGTATTTTGCTTAATTAGAAACAGTATTTTTCATACTTTTTTCATTTAACAGTAACATAAAATAGAAATTTAAGTTATTAAGGTATTTCATTGCCTGAATATTCTGTGCCTCACTTTATTCCTTTAATTTTCAAAAGGGACTTTAAATATGTTTTCTGTTGTGTTTTAAGAAATCAACAACTTTGCATTAGTAGAAATAACATAGGGAGATCTACTAATTAAAACAATTAGTTAAATTAAACTAATTAAACAGAAGAAAATATCAAATGATGAATTTCCTGTAAATTTTAATCCTTAGTGATTAAATAAGGGTTAATAATAAAAGTTAGTCCAATTATATACTGTCAGACCTGTAATCAAGTTATTATTAATAAGTTGCACATGTTAATAGTTAATATTATGCTGAGGCAAAAATGTTAGAGAAGGAATATACCAGTAATAGTTAAATACAATGTGTGAAATTTTAGATTTGTTTAATGGCTTCTTTGCTGCTTATTTGTCCAATTTTTTGCTCTTCACTTTTAGGGGTGTAGTGCCTTTTAGTCAAAGGAAAAAAATGTTAGAGAAAGCTAGAGCAAAAAACAAAAAGCCCAAATCTAGTGCTGGTATTTCTTCAATGCCGAACATCACTGTTGGTACCCAGGTAAGTGATTAGAATTAAGTCTATCTTAAGGGACATTGTTGCTCTTCAAAATCAATTTCTTCCCCTGTAGTCAATTCCCCAATAGACAGTTTTATAAATGAATGTCATTTTGAAGGACCAAGTCCTAGTAGTATGTATGTGCCACATCACTTTTTATTCAATAACTGAGTCACGTATAGATTCTGCCCTGATGTCAGTTGGTTTTCCTGTGGGGCAGGGATTCCTAGATTTGCCTGATTTTAGTAATCATTCTGTACTTAACTGTATAGCCAGGAATTTTTATTCCTTCAGTTGGTTGGTGGGAGGACCCAGTCTTCATTGTGTTTAACAAATATACCAGATGATTCTTAATGACCAAGCAGTTTGAAAGATTTTGCTCTCTGGTCATACTGTCAGCATGAGACAGGAGGTTTCATCAAATCCCTGTGCTTCTGCTAGTTTCTGTGTTTTGATTCTGAGATGGTTTTGAAGTAGGAATCAGAGTTCTTGTTTGCGGAGCCAAAGAATGAAATCCATGAACACAAATGCTCACAGTAGCAAGTGAATAGGATTTATTAGGAGGAAAGTACAAAGCTCTCAGCATAGACACTGAGGTGGGGGGGGGGGGGGGCTAAAGAGTCCCCCCCAAAACGTGGGGATTACAGCAGTTTTATATCTTTACCAGTATTAATCTGTACATTTTTGGTTGGTTCCTGTCCTTAAAATCCGTTATTTTTAACCAACCAATTTAAAGGTCCAGATGCTCAACTTAGCATCTTTATGGCTTCTCTTGATCCTCGGATTAAGTCACCACCCTTCTTCATGCCCACTGGCCATTTTATAATACACCAAATGTGTGGGTTTAAAATTAGTGATCCCCAGTTGTTTTTTCCTCAGCATATGAAACAGAAGTTAATTACTGCTGTTCCCTGGATCTGAGTGCTGATAATTTATCAGTCAAAGACATAGTGCTAACTGCTAAATCTCTTCAGTTGTGTCTGACTCTTTGTGACCCTCTTTGTAGCCCACCAGACTCCTCTGTACATGGGATTCTCCAGGCAAGAATACTGGAGTGGGTTGCTGTTTCCTCTACTAGGAAATCTTAACCCAGGGATTGATCGCACTTCCGTTATGTCTCCTGCATTGCAGACAGGTTCTTTACCACTAACACTACCTGGGAACCCAGACCAAGGATACATTCCAAGAATTGGGGACAAAGGGTATAGCTTTAGGCTAATGGAGGGAGATGTTTATTGAAAACAAGGTCTCAGAGTCCTACATTGCCTAACAATTTCTACCTCACTTTTAGGCTCATATATATCTGATGGAAGGTGATTTTCTAGTATCCCAATGGTTCTCAAAGTGTGATCCAAGGACTCCTGCTGCCTTCTCAGCTCTTTCAGGGGATCTGTAGAGTCCTTCTTTTTCCAGTTAGCTATCTTTGTTAAGGCTGAGTTGTCTTTATATACTTTAGCTAAAGTAACATATCATGGCAAATTGAATGCAAAAAGCATACCTGGGTCTCCAACTGTCTTACATTAAATTAGACATTGAGATCTACAAAAATGTAAACAATGCTACTTTTCTTGGCTGATTTTTTTAAAAAATGTAGCTTTTTTTAAAAAATAAATTACTGCATGTTAACATAGGCTTTTAAAATTTTAAGTAGATACTTAAAGTTACTAACATGTTAAATACCAACTATAATCCATATAAATGAAACATTTTGGGGTCCTTGGTAATATTTAATGGGGTAAGATAGTCTTGAGGCTGAAAAAGTTTAAGAACTACTGTTATACTTCTGATTCATTAGATTCTTATGGGAATTTATCTTCAGGATAAAAGTTGATGTTTATATTATTATAGCAAGTGCTGCAATGAGTGTTTAAGGACTTAAATCTCTCTTGTTGCATGACATGGCACTAATTCCCTCATCTAACATTTTGTTTTAATTCAGCTTTTTCACTATAAGATGGTATCATTTACATTACCTGTTTCTTACAAAGTAATTACTAGTTTAGCTATTTTGTCTAAAACTCAGTTTAATAATGTATTTGTTATATTTGTTTGGGGCTTCATTTTCTTTTTTTGTCCTATTCGTGGTTGTCTTGTTCTGGCTCCTTTGTAGCCTTGCAGCTAGGAAGTTTTTAGTGATGACCCATTATTTTGGTTATTTGTTGTTTAGTCTTAATTATTTATGTCAGTTGCTTCAGACAGATCTCTCACTTCTAGTGGCTAAACTTTACTTATTCAGTTCACATACTGATCTCTTATGTTTCCAAAATTCCTTATTTATTCAACTCACGTATTAGCCGGATATCCTAGCAGATGCCTTATTAGCATATAGGATGACATTACCATAGACAGGGAAGGAAGAAAAAATCCTTTAAATGTGCACCGAAGGAAAGCTTTAAGCAAAATGGCTTGGCACTAAATTGCTGGAAAAGAGCAGCATATTCCAATACTTCAGTGCAGAGTTAAGGTTCCGTTTTGAAGTGTAGGAAGCAGGAAGATTAAGGCAGCCATGGCCACAGAATGGGGAAAGCATTCATATGTTAGCATCAGAAAAAATTGTTGATCGGCTTCCCTGGTGGCTCAGAAGGTACAGCATCTGCCTGCAATGCGGGAGACCTGGGTTCAATCCCTAGGTTGGGAAGATCCACTGGAGAAGGAAATGGCAATCCACTCCAATACTTTTGCCTGGAAAATCCCATGGACAGAGGAACCTGATAGGCTACTGTGCAAAGGGTCACAAAGAGTCGGACACGACTGAGCAGCTTCACTTCTAAGAAAGAGTTTGCAGCAGCACCTGCATTCACAGATCATAACTGTTGAGAGTAGTTTGTTAAGCAAATATTCCTTGCATGTCTGTTATGTACTGGATTTATACCTCTTTGTCTTTAAGGTGCATTTATTTTTATTCTAGGATATTAATAACTTATTCTCTAATATAGTTTGCCATATTTCTTTTATAATTATAGCCTTCTTATTGATCCTCTTTCAGGATTTAAGCTTTCACCAGCATTTTTTGAAAATTTATGGATAAACTTCTCGTTTAAGTCAAGCTAAGCATACCCTTTCAAGAAGTTGTCTCTTAACTATTCATTCTATGCCACAGAACTGTATTTAATGATAGAACTTTTACTCTTTGTCAGTATTTCCAGTTCCTATACTCCTGTGTGCTACCTTCTTCTGTATGACTTATATTTAATATAACTCCCATCCCCAAAATCTTTTTATATGCCACAGTCAAGTGTAAGGTAATCATTAGTTATTGAATGACTGAACAGAATGTCAGTAAGTTTTGGGCTACTTTAAAAATCAAAAGAGATTTCCAGACACAATGTTCATATCACAGTAGTAGCTTTTGTTGGTGCATTTGGTAGGGCCACCTTACGAGTTACTGGTTTTACAGTATGACCTGGGGGTACTCCCTGGCAATAAGAATTTATAGGTTTTTCACTCTTTAACTCAGTTAACTTCTAACACTAATGTCTACATATTCTGTTTTTTTTAATGTAAGAGAAAACTTACATTATCTAGTTCAAATTCTAGCTTATAGAAAACAATCTGAGGGAAACAAATACCTGTAGAGGTGAAGTTTACGGAGCCTATATATAGCATAATGAATTAAGGGAGAAATAAGAAACAAAAAAAAATAATTGTTTTGTTTACATTTTACTTTTAATAACCTTTGTAGTTTCTTCTCTGCTGTTTCTCTTCTCCGTCCTTGTGGCAGAATGGTCAGGGTATTTGCTGCATGAAATATCAGTTCAGTTCAGTCACTCAGTTGTGTATGATTCTTTGTGACCCCACGGACTGCAGCATGCCAGACTTCCCTTTCCATGACCACTCCCGGAGCTTGCTCAGACTCTTGTCCATCGAGTCAGTGATGCCATCCAGCCATTTCATCCTCTCCTCCTGCCCTTCACTCTTTCTCAGTATCAGGGTATTTTAGTTTGTTTTTAGCAAGTGTGCAAAAATTATTCCTGCTCTTTGATTTTGGTAACACATAACTCTTCTAGTTTGTTTAAGAATTATGTCATTCTGATGGTGATTTTTCTTTTGTTTGCTAGGTATGCTTAAGAAATAATCCTCTCTATCATGCTGGAGCAGTTGCGTTTTCAATTAGTGCTGGGATTCCTAAAGTTGGTGTCTTAATGGAGTCGGTTTGGAATATGAATGATAGCTGTAGATTTCAGCTTAGATCTCCTGAGAGCTTGAAAAGCATGGACAAAGCTAGCAAAACTACTGAAGCTAATAAGTAAGTACTGTGTCTTAACTAATCTTGATTTTTCTAGTTTGCTTTGTATGTAAAGGAAGATAATCAAGGGAGACTTAAGAGAGGTGTATGGTGACTTAGAAAAGTGTTAACATGTGGGGGTCTTGTTAAGATCCCCACGAGTTTTGACAGGAACTGGTAAAATGTATTATTTGCTGTTTTGTTAATATTTGTATATTACAGTTATTCTTAATGTTTAGTGGCCAGAAGGGCCAATGTAGAGTTCTCTCTTGATGTCTTTGTTTGATCGTTAGAGTGTATCCTTTGAAGGTGGTATAGAGCAGTGACAATGTGTTCAGCCTTACTGTCTTAGGCTGACTTTTTCCTACTCTCTTCATGTGTAATCATCTTAATTTCTACCTAACATCTTGCCTGCATCTTGATCACTGGAAGAGTTTTATAGGTTAATGTACTGGGGAGGGAAATTCTATAAAGGATTTTTGTGAACTTTGGGGTGGGGGATAATGTGAACAGAAATAGCACTGAATTGTATAAAACCTACATTCTGGAGCTAGCTTACTATTTGGGAGCCATGTACAGATCTTAACACCTGTACTTTTAGAAGCATCTACTCATCTTTAAAAATACTGTGTATTATAATTTGGCTATTTGGTACTTGAGCTTTAATAAAGTTTCAAAATAGCTTTTTTCTTAATTTTATAAAAATACTTGAACATTATAGAAATATGGAAAAGTAATATAATATCACATTGCAGAAATAACATTTTAAATATTTCGATGTACTCTTTTTCTAAATGTATACAAGCAATTGAAAAGAAATGATTGGGACTATACATACAGGATTTTACATTTCTGTAACTTTTTAGTTCAAATGAATATAATGATTGTACAAGGATTACTGCTAAGTTTAAAAATATTCTTTTGTAATTCGTGCCTGATTAAGTTTTTTTGCTTTGTTTTGTGCTTTAGACTCTGTCTTGTTTTTAAAAATAGATTTATAGACTTTCTCTCTGCTTATATTGATTCTTTTTTTAATCTTAAAAGCAGCATTTATGAAACCTTGTAAAGGGTATTTGAAATCTTTTTGATATGCATAAAATGAGATTAAAATAGGTTGTATTTATATTTTGTTATTAAGATTTTCAGAATCTTCCTTGAGATTTGCCATCTATATTAGTATACTTAGTAAAAGAGTTAAAGTGAAATTAAATGTTAAGACGGTAATAATTTTCATGTCAATAGATGGAAATGTGTTGACTTTAAGCGTGCTAGTGCTGAGTCAGTACTGGCTGGCTTCCACCATCACAAGATTTGCAGAGCAGCCATGAGTATTCATGTATGCTTATACGGAGCACATTGCTAAGATGCTTGTGAACATAACTCTGTTTTTCTCTGGACTATTTTATAAACTCAGGTGAAATTCCTGACGGGAATAATAGCAGATGAGAGGATTAAGATGATGGCCCTGGTTATAATATATACCAGAATGATCTGTATATGACAGATTTCTGAGTAATACATGACTTTTCTTTGTAAAAATTTACTTCTGCCATTTAATGAATAAAAACGTTTTATTTTTTATCATCTGTAGTTGCTATAGTTATCTTCTCAAGTATAGCATTAATGAAATAACTGAAGGAAGAAGGATAGTTTATTAATACTATAGTTTTCCATTTCAGTTACAGCAGGTGGTTATTCTAGAACTGTCTGGTGGTTAACAAACTTTTATAAACCATTGCAGGTAGATTTTTTCTTTTGAACTCTAGGAAATTAATGATCTGGAGGACTATTATTTATTTGCCTTTATCATTTTTTCAGTTAAACTGCTGTATGCAAGTCAGGGTTCAGTAAAGTGTGAAACTTGTTTGCTTGAGAGGCTTATGATAAAGCTGTGTAGACAAATTGAGTGTAGCTTCTGTTGTTATTCCTAGATAAGGCTTATCTGAATCATTGTTCCAAGTTGTTGATAGCTTCACATAGTGTATTTCTTTCCTGCTTTAAAACATTTAAAATTTGAGATGTGCACTGTGTATCTTTTTTAGTACCTTGCATTCTAAAGAATAATGCAGTTTGTACAAGTTTTTACTATTTCATTCCGTTTTGAGAATAAACTTGAGTCTTACTATATAAGCCATTTGATAAGTTCCTGATGTTTTATTTTCCTAATTATAGAGAGAATGTTGTTTCTAACTGCAGGCCTGAAAGTAAGCAGGAACCAGTGAAAACAGAAATGGGTCCCCCACCATCTCCAGCATCTACATGCAGTGATGCATCTTCCATTGCCAGCAGTGCATCGATGCCATATAGTAAGTTTTATGTGTAGTGTACATTGGTCAAACTAGGGTGCCAGGCACACAACTGTGAGGCTGTGTTCAGTTTGTGTTTCTGATTGGAGACAGCTCAGACTATTTTTAGTATAAATCTTTTAGTTTCAACTGTGCTCCTACTAGTTTGATTTTTTTAAATATTTGTTTATTTACCGAACTATAAGGCTTATGGGGCTTGCAGGATCTTAGTTCACTGACCAGGAATCAGACCTGTGCCCTCTGCAGTGGAAGTGCAGAGTCCTAACCACTGGACCACTAGGAAGGTCTAGTGGTCTTATTTAAATGTAAAAACAATAGTTATAGTGTTGACTATTCTTATTTTTGAGAGTTATAATTTTCCACAGTATATAAAATGCACTGTAGTAATAGAAGGAAATAATGACCACTCTCTAGAATATCTGCCTGTCTTTGTTGAGACTGTTATTGTAAATTGGTTATGGCCTGGTCACAACTTTTGCCCAGAATTTGTAGAATTTATAAACCGAGGTTTGCTACTGCACCTTGGATATAAAGAAGTTGTGTTTTTTTTTTTTAAGCTTTCCAAAATAAATGTATTTTTTAGTTGTGGTTGCTTCATACTTGAAATTGAAAGTTAATAGTCATTTTAATAGTCTTGTGTTAATTTTAAGGACAGTCCAACATATCTTCCTTTTTTAAAACTTGGTCCCATAGCCCTAATTTTGAGGGTCCAAAACAAGTTTTAAGTTTTTAAATTTTTTGCAGTTGTTTACTATGTGTTAATATTGTTAAGCATTAATGAATGAATTCATAAAAAGTGAATTTTTTTATTTTTAACCATGAGTTCATCTAAGTGAAAGTTAGTCACAAAACCTCAATTCAGAAGGCAGTAGTTTGTGAAATATGTTCAGATATCTCAAATATGTATCCCTTTACAAATGATCTTTCTTCATATATTTAGATAAAATCTATAAAGTCTCTTTCACATTTTCTTTTTGGTACTTACCATTTTGTTGTTGTCTAAGAACGACGACGGTCCACCCCCGCCCCCAAAGAGGAGGAAAAGGTGAACGAAGAGCAGTGGTCTCTTCGGGAAGTCGTTTTTGTGGAAGATGTTAAGAATGTTCCTGTTGGCAAGGTTTGTTCAGAATATCTAAGAATTAATTACTAAGTGAACTCTAGTGGTATCGATTATCAAGGAGTTTATGGTTGGTGAGTGCTCATCAGCCCTTTCCTCCAGGCTGCCTTGTCTGTCACCTCTCATCTCTTTGGCACCATCCTCCCACCTGATGCACCTGTCTCCTTTGTCCCTGACAGATGGACCGGTGATGATGCTGCCCGTCCTTGAGCATTAATGGTGATAGGCTGCTTTTTAAAAAAAAACATTATTTTGAAATAATTTTAGATTTACAGAAAAATTGAATATAGATAACATTTTTTGGTACAGTCTGTTCTTTGGGACTGATAATACAGCGTTTTCATGGAGTTGATGTTTCATAACATTTATAAATCGTACTACTATCTTTAAGCTTCCACTTTCTCTTGTGTTCTTCCTAGAGAGAGTCTTGCTCTCTGAGAAACCAAGTGGATAGAGTTCATCAGCTGGATTGTTATTAACTTCATCTTTGTCTTCACACATTCTTAATACAAAATGGGATGATAGCTATAGAATATCTGCAATGTAAATCTTTTCCTGATGGCTTTTTACTTTCTTAAATGTGATGGTCTTTCCTTTATACTTAAAGGACCGATAACTTATGTCCTGCCATTTACAAAGGCTTTTCTCATGTACTAGTCCATTTGGTTTTTCAAATAGAACTCTAGTTTATGGGAACCTTTTTTTCCCCTAAGAAGATCCCACTGGCTTAAAAGTAGTAAGTAACAGAAGTGGGACTCAGGTATTCTGATTTCAGGTGCTGTGCTCAGCTTTTTGTGCATTGCTCACTCTTACTTTGTCCATTATGGTAGCTATTGGCCAGATATATGTAGCAAATTAAATTTACTAAAATCAGTAAAATTTAAAAAGTCAGTTTCCAGTCACATCAGCTCCATGTGCTCAGTAGCCACTTCTGGCTAATGGCTGTCATATTGGACAGCATGGATGTAGAGTGTTAAGACCATCATCACAGAAGTTCTTTTGCACAGTGGGGTTCTAATAACGAGGGAGGGTAGGAGGAATTTGTGGATTATACTTAATTGCTAAACATCCACACACTAATCACTGGCTGTGTGGCTCAGTTTTCCTACAGAAAATATGTCTTGGATTTAGACATCAACAATAAATTTAGTGAGTGTGTTCAGATTAATTTTATAACTTGATGATCATTGAAGAAATATAAGGAATTTAATGCCTTCAGTGTTATATTTTCTCAATGAATATAACTTGCATATTGATTTCATATGAGTTAGTGTTAACATTTTTATCATATCTACCTGTATTCTAGGTGCTAAAAGTGGATGGAGCCTATGTTGCTGTAAAATTTCCAGGAACATCCAGCAATACCAACTGTCAGAGCAACTCTGGTTCAGATGCTGACCCTTCTTCTCTCCTGCAGGATTGTAGGTTACTTAGAATTGATGAACTGCAGGTAAGTATGGAGGAGTCACCCACTCAGCAGTTGAATGTTAGGACCCTGAGCATTACAGATTTCAGAGCAAAATTCGTTTTTGTGTCACGCAGGTTGTCAAAACTGGTGGAACACCAAAAGTTCCCGACTGCTTCCAAAGGACTCCTAAGAAGCTTTGTATACCTGAGAAGACAGAAATATTAGCAGTGAATGTAGATTCCAAAGGTAAAGATTTTGTAACTTTTCCAGCTGGAGCACTATATATTCTTCCAGTGCTTGTGCAGTAAGTGGGGATAGGATAAAGTGTAACAGTATGGAATGAAGTGTGTCTGTATTTGAAATGTGACTGGAGATGTATAATTTGGTGGGTACTTGCCATTTACTAAAGATGTATTATAACAATTTTTTTTCTAACATCTGTATTTCTGAAGGTGTGCATGCTGTTTTGAAGACTGGAAATTGGGTACGGTACTGTATCTTTGATCTTGCCACAGGAAAAGCTGAACAGGAGAATAATTTCCCTACAAGCAGCATTGCTTTCCTTGGTCAGAACGAGAGGAATGTAGCCATTTTCACTGCTGGACAGGTATAGAGGCTTATTTTTGCTTTTGAAAATGTATATGACAACATCAGCTTTTTTGTGAAGCTGAGTTTGGTTCTAGTTTGCTTGTTATTAAACTGTTGAAGAATTTAGAATATTCAGCACATTTTTAATAAGTTTCTGTTTGGTCACTGTTACAAGCATATGTAAAATGTAATTTGAAAATAAACACACCTCTTGTAAAAGTCAGACATGTATTTGATTGGGAGCCAAACTTTATTATTTTCCCCTCTGTTATAGGAGTCTCCTATTATTCTTCGAGATGGAAATGGTACTATCTACCCAATGGCCAAGGATTGCATGGGAGGAATAAGGGACCCCGATTGGCTTGATCTTCCACCTATTAGTAGTCTTGGAATGGGTGTACATTCTTTAATAAATCTTCCTGCCAATTCAACAATCAAAAAGAAAGCTGCTGTTATCATCATGGCTGTAGAGGTAACCTGGTGTTTGAACTACTTGGCGTTTCTGTTGAAAAGACCCTGCTGGAGTCCAGGGAGACCGTTTTAGATAGATGAGTTATTGCCCCTTCCCTGTAGGAGCTCAGAGTGTATTAGGACGAGAGAGAGGAATATACCGTTGGTGACAGTGTGAGACAAGTGCTGGGTAAGGCAAAGGTGTAGAGGCACAAAAGGGAGGGGTTAAATTAGACTGTAACGGTAGAGGCTTCTCCAAGGAGGTGTTGCCCGGACATAGTTTTAAGTAGCCAGGTAGCTGTTTCCTGGACACAGGATAAAGGTAGGAGGTGTTATCCCAGGCATGAAGAGCAGCCTTTGTGAATCTTAGTAATATGTTGGGAGAACTTATACATTCTTTTGATTATTTAAAACTAGAAGATAGGGCTCATATGAAAGGGACTGGGGTGCCTTGAGTGTTAATCTGCGGGACCTGAACTTCCCCTGAAAGCTCGGAGGAGAGGGCTTTAAGCTGCTATTTCTTTTTTTTTTTTTAAGAAGATGAGCAGTGGATGGAGAAGCAGCAGAAGTTTAGAGACCAGATAAAAAAGCTCATGTCATTATTCATGTGAGAAACAAAGTGAACTTGAACCCTTGGAAATGAGGAGGGGATGGACTTAAGAGATTTTAAGGAAGTGGAAGCTTTAAAGCTCTGACAGGATGGCAGCAGTAAATGAAGGGGTTATTAAAGCTTTGATTTAGGTGATTTCGATGGGGAGATGAGAAATAGGGAGAAACAAATGGGATAAGGTGAGAAGATGAGTTTAGTTTTGAACACACTGTGGTTGAGATGTTTTTGTTAGATGTGGAGGCAACACTTCTGAAAGTTATCGGAGCAATTTGAGCAGAGATTGACCTGATTTGCCTAACATTTTCAAAATAACACTGCTGACACGCTGAGAATACAAGGGGGATAGGTTGGAAGTAAGGAGGCCAGTTAGGTGGAAGGTGCTTGGCCCAGGAAGTGGAATGATGAGTGACTAGACTCTAGATATCCTAGAAATGTTTTAAAGTAGATCCAACAGGATTTACTTATGGCTAAATACAGGGTGTCATATAGAGGAAGTAAGAGGGAGAATGGTTTTGAAGAATGATGTTGCCATTTATCGAGATGAGGACACTAAGGATGAATGAAGCAGGTTCAGGAGGGTAACATCAAGTTTGTTTAAGGTTCTTTTGTTTTTGACTGCACTGGGTCTTTGTTGCGGCACACAAGCTTTCTCTAGTTGTGGAGCTCGGGCTTAGTTACCCCACAGCATGTGGGATCTTAGTTTCCCAATCAGGATGGAATGTGCAGATTCTTATCCGCTGGACCACCACAGACGTCTCTAAGATTCTTATTAGGTATCTAAGAGGAGTTAGTGAAAAGAGAGTTGGGCGTGAAAGTTGGAAGACCAGGAGAGAGAGGACCAAGCTAGAGAAGTGTACTTAGGAGCTGTCGGGATATCTGTGATATTTAAAGGAATTAAACTGCATGAGATTACTAAAGTCTTGGAGAAGGAAAAAACCTAAGGACTGAGCCATTGGAATAGTCTCAGCATTTAAATGCCAAGAGGTAAAGAGGAATCTGTATAAAGGGACTGAGAAGGAGTTGGAAGAAAACTAGAATGAGTGTTGTCTTGGAAGCTAAGCCAAGAGCGTGTGTCAAGCGGGATGTGTTGTTCAAGTATATCATGTGATGCTGTAGGCCAGTGAGCCTTCACATCATTTAAAAATTCTTGATTTGTTGCCAACATTCCAAGTCACAGGATTTATATTTAAAATTCAGATTTTAAGTTGCTCTTTAAAAGTTAGAAGACCTGGTAACATTGGGCCATCACAAAACATTAATCTGTTCCTTTTAGGGGGCTATGCATGGTCTCTCCAGTTCATTGCAGCGGATGTTTAAAATTTGTTGCTCTGCATTCAGTGTTAGTCACCATGTATTACATGGTTTATGTTACCTTTTTTTTTCCAGCCAGCTTCTTCCATTCATTTTATACTATATCAAGTGCTTCTGTAGGCCTAATAATTCTATGAACCCTGGACTTTGTCAGCATCTTAATGGTTAAGATAAAACATGCCATCATCCTAGGGGTAGGGATGAAGTATGTCGTCATTTATCTTTGTACCTCATTTACCAGGACTTGATGCACAGTAGACGTGCAAGAAATTTTTGCCAAACTCTCTGCCTTTTGTTGGACTTCCCAGGTAACTCAGGTAAAGAACCCATGTGCCAGTGCAGGAAACACAGGAGACGTGTGTTTTATCCCTGAGTTGAAAAGGAAATGGAGAAGGAAATGGCATCCCACTCCAGTATTCCTGCCTGGAAAATCACATGGACAGAGGAGCCTGGCAGGTTATAGTCCGTGGATTCATAAAAGAGTCAGACACGACTGAGCACGCACACATGCTGCCTTTTGTTATAAGAATAAGTGACAGCATATTGTGATGCAGAATAAACTGTCTTGCTTAGACATAGTAAGTGTGGTATTGATACTGTCAGCATAATGGCCCCTGTATGGTCTAGCAGGTTGGAGATGAGAGCTCCTCTAGAGTAGCTGCTTCTAACCAGATGACTGATTTGTTTGAAAACATTTGATATCACAGCCATGTGCAGCAAAATATCTTAATTTTAGTTATTTCAAAATGTACTGTGCTTTTTATTCTTTGGAGAGATTTTGACATATTCTCTCAATGTATTGATTAATACATATTTGCCACTAGATTTTGACAAATTTAGTCCTGTGTGGCCCACCTCATGTTCTTGAACTGGAGTTTGTAATTTACGGGGTCACTTCAGAGCCATAGTTAGTTCCACAGTCCAAATGGCCTGTTTCACACGTGTCACATGCTGAAAACAGCTTTTTTGGTAGTTTGTAAAGAGGTGGCAAGTTCAAAAGCATCTCTCTTCTTTCCTTTATATTTCCATATATTTTTTTCCCACCTGCTTTACTCCAGTTCCTAATTTTAGTTAAACGAATTTTCTTGTTTTCCTTAACTAATGCTTCACATTCAGTCCATTAAGTGTCCTATAACTATAGTTTACATTCTGAAAAAAGTACATTTCAACTCTTTGATATATTAATGCTGTATCTTAGTTTGTTTAGGCTGCTAAGGTCAGAGTGACTTAAACAGCTGAAATTTGCTTTTCATAGTTCAGGAAGGTGGAAAGTTCAAGATCAAGGCATGGGCAGATTTGCGGTCTGATGTGTTCTGTCCTGGTTCATGGATGGCCGTGTGTTCTCACACAGTCAGTGCGAGGGGGGATCTCTGGTCTCTTCAGGTCCCTTTAAGATCAGTGATCACCTTCATGAAGGCTCAACCCTCATGACCTAATCCCTGTCCAAAGGCACTACCTCCAGATACCATTACCTTGGGGATTATTAGGCTTCGGCATGAATTAAGAGGGAGCAAATACTCAGTCCCTAGCATGCTGTTTCTCAGGTAGAAAATGGTATGATCCATAAGTAGTTTATCATTATTACCTTGTCTTTGACAATGAAGTGTGTATTTAGCTGTCACCTTTGGGGAAGTGCGTCTGTCGTGATTTCTGGGGAGGTAAAGGTTTTTGCTTTCATAGTGTGATGTAACCTTAGCGAGCACAGGAGGGTGAGAATAAGCTTGGAGTGAAATGTATACCCTGTGCTTAATCGGCTAACAATATCAATAGGGTTCTAGTTTGCTAGTTGTATATGACGTAAATAAGGATTCTGTAAACTAGTGGGACCTCCTAGGTGGCGCTAGTGGTAAAGAACTCACCTGCCCAGACTTGTGGACTCTGGGAGAAGGCAAGGGTGGGATGTTTCAAGAGAACAGCATTGAAACATGTATATTATCTAGGGTGAAACAGATCACCAGCCCAGGTTGGGTGCATGAGACAAGTGCTCGGGCCTGGTGCACTGGGAAGACCCAGAGGGATCGGGTGGAGAGGGAGGTGGGAGGGGGGCCCGGGATGGGGAATACATGTAAATCCATGGCTAATTCATTTCAATGTATGACAAAAACCACTGCAATGATGTAAAGTAATTAGCCTCCAACTAATAAAAATAAATGGAAAAAAAAAAAAAAAGAACTCACCTGCCATCATGGGGTTCCATCCAGCCAGGCTCAGCAGCCAGTTGTCTGAGCCTCTGTCCTCGCTGGGAAGCCTGCCTCTGGGCCGTCCCGAGCTTCGGGTGCAGCTGCCGCCTGGTCTGACTGGTGCTGCCCTCCTCTGGTGGATTCAGTGCTGACCTAATGGATTCCAACAGCTGCTTCGGCTCCTGCCACCCAGGATCTGGTGCCTGCAGTATCTGGTCTGATGGGGGACTCGGGGACAGGAGAGGAATGCTGCTGAACTCAAATCGCCCTTTACAAGGGGGAGAAATAAAGGAAAGGAGTTGCCGCTGAAAAAAGAAAAAAGAACTCACCTGCCAATGCAGGAGACTTAAGAGATACGAGTTCAGTCCCTGGGTCGGGAAGATGCCCTGGAAGAGAAAACGGCAACCCACTCCAGTAATTCTTGCCTGGAGAATCCCATGGACAGAGGAGCCTGGTGGGCTACAGTCCATAGAGTCGCACAGAATCATACCTGACTGAAGCAACAGCCACACACACAAACTATGATGTGTAGGTCCAGTCCAGCCCCTCCCATTCATCATTTGCACCTTGTACATCTGACTCATTTCTTGCTGCAGTTACTGAGTTGAGTTAGTTGCAGAAGCTGAAAATATTTACTGATCCTCTGCAGATCACTCTTCCATTCCTGTCAGTTGTTGTCTCTGCTTAAGGATGTCTTTAAGTTAAGTTCAGCTTCTTTTGCCAGGTCACCTCAAATTGTCTCTACTTTCCACAGAGCTGATTTTATTATTGTGTTGGCCATGTGAAATTTTTGACATGTGTATTGTGGTATGCAAATACATTGATGTTTTTTTCCTAATTTGTCTGAGCACAGAAACAAACCCTGATGCAGCACATCCTGCGCTGTGACTACGAGGCCTGTCGACAGTATCTTATGAATCTTGAGCAGGCAGTGGTTTTAGAGCAGAACCTACAGGTGCTGCAGACGTTCATCAGCCACAGATGTGATGGAAATCGAAACATTTTGCACGCTTGTGTGTCTGTTTGCTTTCCAACCAGCAATAAGGAAACTAAAGAAGAAGAGGGTGAGATTAAGAACTATAACATGATCTTTAAAAGGAATTTTGGGCAATTTTGAAAATACAAAAATTACTGAAAGAAAGGAAAATCACTGTAAAGAATTTGTCTATGTATTTTCACTTGACTTTGTAAAATCTTGGAGTTTCAGAAGGTGACATTCTCAAAAGGTAAAAATGCCTGTTCTTTTGATAGGATGAGTAGATAACATGAGTAAGTAAATTTTTCATCAGTGTGTTTCTGTTGTCTTAAATTCTCTTTTTTAATACAAACTATATATATAGAATCCTTAAGAGCTTTACTGGTTTTATAATTGTAGGTGACTTTTATTACCATGGGACTTACTTAGCAAGTTAAGTCAAATTATATGGAGGCAACTTTTATCCCAATTTTTAGAATGTAGAGGAGAAAATAGTTATTAGATATTTTTGGAAAAGTAAATAAACTTTTCTTTTTGCCATAAGGTTTTTAATTGGCTGATTAAAGGGAGGAAGCTGAAAACCTGAAGTGCAATTGTGTAATTCATATTGGTTTTCCTTATTTTGAATTCTACTGATGACATTCTGGTAGCTAAATCTTTGAATAGTGGTTTGCAAGTTTCTGACTTTTTATACATTATCATTGTCTGACTAAAGGATTATAAATAGTGTATAAACTAAGACTGAGGTACTGATATGTCAGCCTTTTCTTCCTTGGTAGTGAGAGCTACATTTCAGCCTACTTGTGAATAATACTTTTTATCTTGGGGGGTTGAAAAGTAAGGTAGAATAAGGAAATAATTCATGTTAAAAAAGTCATAGTTCAATCTAGCTTAAGTGTTTATTCCTCTGAGGAGGCAAAATTAAACTGTTATCCCTAGTGTGTGAATTAGAACACTAAAACAGAAGTTAGCATTTAATGGCTTGTACATACTTAATCTCTTAGTTATTTTTTGAAGTTTAAATTGATCCTAATTTTTTCTCTTATGTTTCAGAAGCAGAGCGCTCTGAAAGAAACACATTTGCAGAAAGACTTTCTGCTGTTGAGGCCATTGCAAATGCAATATCAGTTGTTTCAAGTAATGGCCCAGGTAATCGGGCTGGATCATCAAGTAGCCGAAGGTAATGTGATTTTTACCAGGGAAGTTCAGTTGATGGAAATGTAATCCAAGTACAGAAAGAAATGTATCTGTTATCTCTCATATGCATGAATTGGTGGGTCCTTTTGTTTTGTTTTTTGTTCCTTCCAATATCAGTCTGGGAAAAATATTTGACAGTATCTCGTATTTAGGTATAGAAAGGACCTAGGATCTTTCAAAAATTTGAGGTTATTTAGACAAGTAGTTTAAACTTGATTCTTTGAATGTGTTTTAAATTTTTCATCATTCTTTTTTCCTAGGAAGTTATTTTCTTTAGTTGGAGAACAAATAATATAATTGAAAGAGCCTCAATCTTTTATTTTCAGATTGTTTATTTAGTTCAGTCTCTCAGATGTACTAATGATCTGGGAAGAAAAGAAAAGCTGGTGTATATTATGAATGTTCAGTATTTAAAATTTTCAGGCTTTCAGAGTTCTGGGATGGACAAAACTTACAACACATTAAAAATTACTAGATGTTTGAATAGATGAAGACTATAAAGAATTCAGGATATAGGAGTTTCTTTTTTTTCCTGAAGAGAAAAAGCACATTTATATTAGACATGAGACCCAGAATTCTTGGATGCTTCACAAATCATTAATGTCAAAGCACTGCTTACTGTGCTCATGTTGTAAAGTCAACTTAAAATGAAGACTCTCTTTGCCTATTTGCTGTTCTATATTCAACTCTCCCTTTTAAAAATGATTCTTCTAAAATTGGTTCCAACCTGAGAGCTTCCCAGGTTCAAAAACATTCTGAGGTGAGATTTATCAAAAACTATTTATGGATGACCAAATTATAATTTAAAACCATACAGAAACATTATATAGACTATGCAAAATGGAAATTATCACCAGCTTATTTATCAGGACTGCACTAGGCAGACAAAGTGTTTGGTCTAAAATGGAAAGTGACTTAAATTCTTCATGAAGAAATTAGTGTCTGAATTATTTCAGGTATTTCATTTCCTCAGGGAAAATACAGGTTGAAATCAAGTTGGACTCTGATATGGTTGGTCCAATACCAGTGCTGCCATCTTTTTTTTCATGTAAGGATTATTTTGAAGGCAAAGACTAAAAGGAGCTTCAGGAGTGGGTGATGTGTTGCTCACAGAAATAATTTGCAGAGTAAGCTCCTTTGAGGCATTTGCCGAAGATTTCACTGCAGTGCTCTTAACCAGTTCAAACTCAGGGCTGCCGGTTGAACAGATGAAAGCACAGGAGTCTTATTATCCACGCCGGGCAGTAGGAAGTCCACAGACTCTGCTTCATTGAAGTGAAACCCTCCTCTAGCCTACAATGGATTTTCTAGGCGATGCCCCTTGATGAGTATGCAGGCTGGGATTCATGAGCTGTAAGCTCAAAACCGATGCAGTTTCAATATTGAATGGAGTACTGTTAAATGCCTTCAGATGATGATTTGACTGAGAAGTTTTGTTATGTGACTGAATAGTGCCTGAGTTCAAAGGGCAGATTTAGTGGAAGGCTTGATTGATGCATCTGATTGCAGGTGTATGTACTCTAGAGATTATTAATCTGGAAGACACATGACCTTCGCTTTTTTGTCACAGTGGTATGTTTGAACATGACTGGATTCTAAGGCTTCTGTAGCATGGATATAACGTGCTTACAAAGAGGAAATTACATCATCCTTGAATTCTTCCATATTGTCAGAAAATACGATGACTCCAGGCAAGCCTATACGAAGAAATGTCAAAACTCTGAATCTTAGCAGCCAAGGTGGTATCTCCTCAGTATTGTCCTCAGCCACTGAGGATACAGGTGAATCTTCATGAATTGTGTACAACATCTTGAAGAATAATTTTCTTTTTTTTTTGTTTTTTGTTTTTTTTTGTTTTGAAAGAATCTGTAAGAGGAGCTGGGCATTGTATTTAAAAATATTCCCAAGACCTAATGAAGAAAAGAGGTTAAGGACAATTTTTTTAAATGACAAGGAATGACCCCTCATTTAATATTGAATTGACTACATCACAACAACAAAGTTGGGAGTTTGCAAGTTCAAGATGAGACTATGGTCTCAATTTATCTTCATACTTATTCTTAATCTGCTCTAAGCTAGAGATTGGAGAATAGCCCATATGTTTTGTTTGGCCTATGCAATGTTAAAATTTTTTTTTTCTTTAACATTTGAATGCCTTTAGATGAGCATGCACACACTTCTAGTTTGCCATGACCCCCTACTTCTTACACCTAACTGTCCTTTCCTCAATTTATGTTACTTTCCAGGCCCAGTAGGCATTGCGTTTGTGACCCTGGTGTAAGCATTCTTCTTGATAAGCCCAAAACATGCATTTATTTTCAGGTGATTTGCACTGCTTCCCAATTATTGCTGACTCTTTCTCTCTCTCTGTGTGTTTTGAGTAAGACACATTAGGATACTGAATTTCTGTGTTGAGCTTAATTAAAATTGTGTCAGAGCATCACAGTGTGAACAGTCACCCGGGCGTGTGCTCTTTTGGTAGCACTGCCATGCTCTGTGGGTGATGTCTTGGACAGGGAAGTGAACTTGACTGAAATAAGTCACTGTTCCCTGCTCCCCTCCGTATTATAAGAGCTCTTGGACTCAGATTTCTAAATTGGGAGAGAGAAGACTTGTTACCATAAAAGAATTAACTGTAGGTATTTTTTAATAGTGCATACTGTAATGACTAACATATTTTTTAGACATTAAAATTTACTTTGCAGAATCTTCCAAAAAAGTTACTCTAACGAAAGATATATTATCATACACAAGCCTTATAAAGTAGCTATGTTCCTGAAGGTAGCTTCTAAAAGAAATTTTGGTAAATACTTAAAATTTTTTTTTCTTTATGAAACTGAAAGTGTATTGGTCTGGAGAAACACATATACCCTCGGATTAAATTCAAGCATTAATACAAATTACTCTGAATTACTTATTTGCAGACATATAATGTGTACGTGGTAAGATGTTAGGTTTTTCACATCAGAAATGTCATGTCTTTGGGATTAAATCTGCTTAGAAGAAAGAAGTCCCTGATGTGTGGCCTGGCCCTTAAAACTGAATTCTTACTTTTTATTCATTTAAAAGCTCTAAAAGCGTGGCCGAGTGAAGGGATTTGCCTTATGCGCTCTCTCAATTGCTGCTAGTTCTTAATGTATTAATTTTGTAGCCTTTGTAAGCTTTTATTCAGAGGTACAGATTTTTGTACAGGTAGTTCACTAGTTCCCCAATGAAGTCTTGTGTTTGTGATTATTTTTTAGTGATGTGCACACCTGTGCCATATTTTTTTCTGTATAGCAGGAAGAAAAATATATCCATGCCCAGACAATAGTCTAATAACGTATTTTATAAGCTCCAATTTTATTCTTTAATTTCCTTGGGACAAAGTTGTATTGTTAAACTTTTTTGTATAAAAAATAAATCTAAATTGGTCTTTGTTTGAAAACTACTTACTGTGTGGATATTAGTTCACTTGCTTTTGAGATCACAGAAAAGGGATTTAGTGGGCTAACAATATTGGTTTTGTGCTAATACATATGTTTTGTTAATGTCTATATTAAACTTAATTCTTACTGGTGATAAACAGGGGACAGAATTTTTTTTGTTTTAATGTTCAGCTGTTCATTTATCTTAACTGTATAAAAGATTATTTCTAATTTTACTTCACCGCAACTTTTGTTCCCTGTGCTTAAGTTTGTGTGGGAGCTTAATACAGTGGTTTTAAGCGCTGAACTCGGTTCTGGGATCCCCCAGTTGAATTTCTATCCCTGCTGACTTATTTCATGATTCCAGAATGGGCATTTGTGTCACTTTCCTGCCTGGAGTATTTGCTTGTAGAACAAACTTTGATCTCAGATGAGAAGTTCTGTGCACCTTATTGTTACACTTAGACATAGTAGTGAGCTCTGGTTTTGTCCATGTTCTTCTAGTTTGAGATTACGGGAAATGATGAGACGTTCATTGAGAGCAGCTGGTTTGGGTAGACATGAAGCTGGCGCTTCATCCAGTGACCACCAAGATCCAGTTTCACCCCCCATAGCTCCCCCTAGTTGGGTTCCTGACCCTCCTGCAATGGATCCTGGTAAGACCTGTTATTTTGTTTAGTGTTAAACAAAAAGATAACGTCATGAAAGAAAAGAAACAATTCAGTGGGGTATTTAGAAATCTAAAATAGTTAAAAATTGGCATAATGAGTATTATAACTAGTCTATGAAGATTTGGTTTAAGGTGTTTGTAAGTTAAAACTTAAAATTCTAGGAAGTCTTGTTAGATAGCCCTCTTCTACTGAAATACATATTTCTATACTGATAAACCAATTAGTATTATATTAAGTCAATAATTTGTCTGGTGGGTTAATCCTCTTATAGTTTGGGAAAAAACTTTCCACTTAAACATCTGTCCGATTTGACCTTTGGCTTGCAGAGAAAAGCCTTAAGGCCAGTTAAATGAACTTGGTAGGGATATGTTTCCTATAATGATGTACATCCTGCTGTTCTGTTTACTGAAAGATGGTGACATTGATTTTATCCTGGCCCCTGCTGTGGGATCTCTTACCACAGCAGCGACTGGCACCGGTCAAGGACCAAGCACCTCCACCATTCCAGGTGAGAATCTCTACTATTTTATCTACCTGTGTATTTGGAAGATAAAATACACACTTTGTATATAGATTTCTAGAGATCTACACTTTATCTCAAGGAGACTTTTCTTGGCTTAAAATATGTCTGATTCTCTGACTTATGTTCCATATGTCAGTGAAGTTATGGTGTGTATGTGCATGCATTTCATCAGTCGAGATTTGTAAAACGTGTTAATGTGTTTAAATTTTCTGCCATGAAGTTACTAACTTGTTACTAATACCAGAATATTTTTCTGGTGGTTTATTTGAAAGATCCTTGGTATGTTATTCCAGAATAGTCTTTCACTCTTATTTTGTATACTCTTGTTTTGTTACCAAATGGATGTGCTTAATTACAGGTCCTTCCACAGAGCCGGCTGTAGTAGAATCCAAGGATCGAAAGGCCAATGCTCATTTTATATTAAAATTGTTATGTGATAGTGTTGTTCTGCAGCCCTATCTTCGAGAACTGCTCTCTGCCAAGTAAGAAGTTTAATATACTTTTGATATAAAGATTTAGCTTAACTCCTTTTACTGTTAGGTCAGTCTTCTTGCAGTATATGGAACAACAATTATCTTCATTGAATTTAAGATAATTTATCACATTCTAGCATTCTGTTCTCTGTTACTAACTTCCCTTTAGTGAAAAAAGCCTTCTGAATACAATACAGATAAACTAAATGAATACAGGGTGTATCTTTATATGTTAGCTTGATCAGGGTGTATATTTGTTTGTTAAAAAGATCATGGTATAGTTACCCACAAATGTTGAATCTATAAGTTAGTATATATCACCGTCACCTGGAGAACTTTAAAAATTATACAGATTCTTCCCCAAGCTTTACACTAGAGGTATGACTTTCTTGGTAAATATTCTGTTGTAAATGCTCGTTAACCATTAATAGGTTACATCTCTACTTTTAGTATGATTGTTTATCTTCCTTTACAGACTCATAATAGTTATATAATAGTTATTAATCTGTACCAAATTCTACTTGCATTAATTCTCTTATTCTAGATATAACTGTCTGGAGTAGATAATTTGCAGCAATGGGCTTAGAGGTAATTAACTTGCGCAGGATCCCAAAACCTAGTGAGTGGCATAGCTGGAATTCCAGACCTGATCTCTGTCTTTATTACAGAATTGAAATTCCCAGTTATGACCCTTATGCCACCTTTCCTACTTAAGTACAAGAAGATGTTTTGAGTTTTTTTTTATATTTGAGGACAAGGGAGTTTTCCTGTTTAAGCCTTACTACTCTTAGGATGAAAATGACCACATTTATGAAATTATGATTACTTTAATGAAGGCTGACCCATTAGTAAAATAAGTCTTTGGATTGTAAATACAGTTATTACTACAGAAGCATCTTACTAATTTGTGGTTTGAAGCATAGATAAAAATATACACATACACACAAACACACATCTTTCTGCTTTTATTTCACTTGTCATTTTTGTTGCATTTATGTCATTTTTAAGTATATTATCTTTGTATGATTTTCTTATGCTGTTGTATGAAAAGTTATTGTATGTTTGTATTTTGCCATTTATTTCAGAAACATTAACAGTATATCAGCATATATCATCATCTAACCAATTAAAATTCAGTTAACAAGCAAAAAAAAAGTTATTGTATGTTCTTATTCCCTTTCTCTTTGTTATTAATCCATCTTGTATTTCTACAATTAATTTCTGTTTTGCTAGTCCTTTATTTTAGTACCCTCACAATGGTTGACTTTTTCCTTATCTAAGAAAATATATATCTGGAAAACACCAGATTAATAAACTGATGTATTAATAAGCTGGTATTAGGAGAGGTGGTGTTCTTTTGCCTGACATTTAGGTGAGAAGTATAGAGATTATCCAACTGGCCCTTTTTTGCTTTTTTTATACTACAAATATAGGAGAATTTTCTAGAGCTGCTAACACAATTTCCTATGTGGTATATTATTTACCATGGAGATGACTCAGTTTTGTTTTTTTTTCCCTTAGTGAAGTAGAATTGACCTAAAATTGTATTTGTTTCAGGTATACAACACACTGACTTGATATTTATTTCACATTACAGAATGATCATAAGTTTAGTTACCATTTCTCACTACAGAAAGTTATTACACTATAAATGATTATAGTTCCCTCTGCTGTACATTAGGTCCTCATGACTTGTTTATGAAAGTTTGTACCTCAGTCTCCCTCACCTGTTTCATTCATTCCTCTAACCCCCTCCCCTCTGGCAACCACCAGTTTGTTCTCTGTATTTGTGAGTCTGTTCCACACAAGGCTTCCCTTTTCTCCACATCCTTGCCAGCACTTATTATTGGTTGTCTTTTTGGAAATAGCAATTCTGACAGGTGTGAGGCAATATCTTACTATGGTTTGATTTTGATTTGCATTTCCCTGATGTCTAGTGATTTGAACATCTTTTCATGGGTCTCTTGGACATCTGTTGTATATCTCCTTTGGAATAATGTCTGTTCAGGTCTCCTGCCTAGTTTTTAACCAGATTGGTGTTTTTGATGTTGTATTGTAGTTTGGATATTAACCCCTTATTGGATATGCCATGTGCACACGTCTTCTCCCGTTTAGTAGGCAGCCTTTTCCTTTTGTTGATGATTTCCTTTGGTATGCAAGAGCTTTTTAGTTTGATGTGGTCTTATTTGATTGTGCTTCTGTTTCCCTTCCTGAAGAGACAGAGCCAAAAAAAAAAATGAAGACCAGTGTCAAAGCATATTGCTTTTGTTTTTTTTTCCTTTCAGGAGTTTTATGAGTTCAGGTCACACATTTTAAGTTTTTAATCCTTTTTGAGTTTATTGTATGTTGTGAGAAAGTAGGCCAGTTTGATTCTTTTGCTGTTAGCTGTCCAGTTTTCTCAGTACTGTTTATTGAAAAGACTGTCTTTTGTCTTTTGTATGTTCTTTCCTCTTTTGTCGTGGATTAATTGACCATGTATGTGTGGGTTCATTTCTGGGCCCTCTATTCTGTTCAGTTGACAGAATGTGTCTGTTTTTGTGCCAGTACCATACCATTTGATTACTGTAGCTTTGTTAGTACTGTTTGAAATCAGAGGACATGATGCATCCAGCTTTGTGGGGTTTTTTTTTTTCCACCTCAAGATTGCTTTGACTGTTTGGGGGTCTTTCGTGGTTTTGTTTTATTATTTTATGAAAAATTTCATGTTTATTTTGATAGAGATTGCATTAAATCGGTAGATTGCTTTGAATAGTATGGTTATTTCAGTAATATTAATTCTTCCAATCCATGAGCAAGGTTAATTTTTCCATTTGTGTCATCTTAAATTTCTTTCATCAGTGTCTTACTGTTTTCCAAGTATAGGTCTTCTACTTCCTTGGTTAGATGTATTCCTAAGTTGTTTATTATTTTTGATGAGATCATAAGTGGGACTGTTTACATAATTTCTTTTTCTGATAGTTTGTGGTTAGTGTATAAAATGCAACAGATTTCTGCATATTACTTTAGTTTTCTGAAACTTAATTAATTTATTTGTTCTAATTGCTTTTTGGTGGCATCTTCAGAATATTCTGTATGTAGTGTATATTATCTACAAATAGTAATAATTTTACTTCTTTCTGATTTGGATACTTTTTTTTTCTTTTTCTTGTGTAACTGCTGTGGCTAGGACTTAAAACACTTGTTGAGTAAAAGTGGTGAGTGTGGGTATCCTTGTATGATCTGAGAGGACATACTTTCAGCTTTTCACCTTTTATTATGATGTTAGCTGTGGGCCTGTCAGTATATGGCCTTTATTATATTGAGATACATTCCCTCTATATCCACTTTCTAGAGAGTTTTATCATATGTTAGATTTTGTCTCAGTCCTTCTCTGTTTTTACTGAGATGATCATACCATTTTATTTTATAATTTGTTAATACAGTATATTATGTTGATTGATTTGTGGATATTGAACAGTATTTGCGTCCTAAGATAAATTCTCCGTGCCCCCCACTCCTGCGCCACGTCATCATAGTATATAATCCTTTTAGTGTATTGCTGGATTTGTCTTGCTGATATTTTATCTAGAATTTTAGCCACTAGACCAGGGAAGTCCCGTGATACAGTTTCATTCTTTTTTTTTTTTTTTTTTTTTTAGTTTCATTCTTGATAATCATTGTGTTCATATTTTCTATTTTTTTTCTGATTCAGTCTTGGGAGATTGTATGTCTCTCAGTTTATCCATTTCTTCTAAGTTGTCTATTTTATTGGTGTATAGCTGTTGATAGTAAATCTCTTATGATGCTTTGTTACTTGTTTGATGTAACTTCTCTTTTAATTCTGATTTTACTTATCTGAGCTTTTTCCTTGGCTGAGTCTGGCTAAAGGGACGCATATGTATACTTTGGAGTAACAGGAGGGAGAAATGTGTTCATTATACAGAAAGCAGCCTTATGAAGATTACGTTTGAGTAGAACCATGAGAAATAGGGAGAAGGAGCAACAACGTGGAGAAGTATGAGTATTTTAAGAAATCATAATTCATCCAGTTCAGAGTGAAAAATTAGAACAATTGCGAGTGAATCTGAAAAAAAATAGATCAAAATCGCCACTTTGGTCTCTGTTCTTTGGGCTTCAGTGCTCTGAATAACTGCCTTTGTTAGACTGTAATATTATCAAAGTGAGATTATAAGAATAGTAATGAGATGGTGGTGTAAAAGAGATTAAAATAGGCAAAAGTAGGAAGGAGAGTCAAGTATGTTTTATATGTCTGTTATAGCCTTTAATATGTGTGTTGCAATAAACTGAACTAAAGAGTTGTTGAAAATGGAAAAGAAAGATGCATTAAAACATGGTTTAGGTAAAAGACTTCGTGAAGAATCCACATTTTTTGTCTGAAGTTACTTGGAACAGTGATACTGTTAAGTGACATAGGTAAGTTAGGTAGAGAGCAGCTTTGAAGAGAAAGATTATTTGAGTTTTAGATATGTTGAATGTAAAGTATCAGTGGGAAATCTTAAATAGGCTTATCAAATAAGCAAGTGTAGATGTTGGAACTGTGTTATTGTGAGAGAAGTGGTAGTTTCTATAATGAAAGAGAGGGAGGTACAAATGGCTGAGAAACTGACTTTTGGGAAATGCAAGGGTCTAGAAGGAATAGAAATTCAGTGAAGAATATTTAAAGTACATTTTAAAGTAGAAATTCTTAGTAATAATAATAGTTAACACTTACTGAATACATGTTTTTTGCTAGGCAGTCTCTGTTGAATTGAAGTAATAATTCTTTTATACTTCCTCAAAATTGTATGAGATAGAGCCTGTTACTGTGCCCACATCTAGAAAGTATTAGTTTACTCCAAAACCCTTGCTGTATTCTTAAAGCCAAGAAAGGAAAGCATGGTTTAGAGACACAGAGATTCCACAGAAGTGACTTTCTTAAATGAGATAATATGAGACCAGAAAATACCACCAATGATTTTCTTTGAGCATTGACATTATCTACTAAAACATAACTAGTTTTTTGTTTCATCCTGAACATATGTTTCTTTTATAATATCAAGAAGGAAAATAATTGATACTATTTTTATATACAATTTTTCTTATTTTAGGGATGCAAGAGGTATGACCCCATTTATGTCTGCTGTAAGTGGCCGAGCTTATCCTGCTGCAATTACCATTTTAGAAACAGCCCAGAAAATTGCAAAAGGTAATTAATTTAAAGTTCTAAATGAGTTGCTTATTTTTTAATTTGACTAGATTCTCTTCTATAATTGATTAGAAACTATCAAGGTAATTCTTTTGTATATATGTATAAAATTCATGTACTTTTTTCAAGCATATATTCTGTCAGCCTGTTAATTGGTATTGGTGATAAAATTTTATGGAAAGAACAGACTAGATGTCTTATTGTTCTTTCTGACTGGGATTTACCACCTAATAGAAAGCGTTAAGGAATATCAGTTCTTGCCATCCAGCCTTTAAAAGATTCAGTAGTTATCTTTTGAAAAATAGTGGCTATGAATAATTTATGTGATTATCTGTAATTGGTTAAATAGAACTAGAACTTGAATCTTAACTGCATAATGTAGAGTTGAGCACTTAGATGGCTGGTGTTTGATGTATTTGTATTGTTATCTTGTTTGGTTATGATGTAATTACAGTTTGCTTTACTTTGCACCAGAATTGACTGGATTTCTTTGCAGTGTTAACTTTGTATGTCGTTTTATTTTATTAATATGTAGTAGTTTCTGATTTATACTGTGTAAATGTTAGAACTTTTCCATTGGAGGAGAGTAGTGCTTAAGTTCTTTCTTAATGTGTGAACTACTGTGTTTTTAATCTTAGCTGAAGTATCCTCAAGTGAAAAGGAGGAAGATGTATTCATGGGCATGGTTTGCCCATCAGGTACCAACCCCGATGACTCTCCTTTATATGTCTTATGTTGTAATGATACCTGCAGTTTTACCTGGACTGGAGCGGAGCACATTAACCAGGTAAGTTATTTTACATTTACCTATATTTGTGCTGTCTTCAGATTTTCTTTTCTTTCCTTTGACCATCACTGGAGTTATAGCTTTTAGCTTTGGAATTGGAAGTCTAATGTTTAATTATACTACTTTTTTTGGATGATATAAATTATTTTTGCTCTTCTGGTAATTTTGATTCCCATTTGTATAGCCATGTGTGACTGTTTCCAGAGCACATTAATTTTGCTGTACTGTTGTTGTGATTGAATTTAGAAAATACCAGAAATAATCCTTTTGAGATATACATATCATTCTTTTAAAAAGTATATCCTTTTAATTTTAGGATATTTTTGAGTGTCGTACTTGTGGCTTGTTGGAGTCGCTCTGTTGTTGTACGGAATGTGCAAGGGTTTGTCATAAAGGTCATGATTGCAAGTGAGTGCGATTTTAGTTTCTTAATGCTGTAAACTACTTAGATTCATACTGCCATATTTAAAATAGCCTGATATGCAAGAAATACGTGATCATACATTGTAACTAGGATCAGTCTTTTAAGAAACATATATATACAGAATGTTTTTGTCTGTATTCTCCAACCAAAGTCTCAGGTCCCCTGTAGCGTGGTCTGTTAGCTGGACGTCACTGAAGGCATGAAGGGAGTCATGGTTTGGCCTGTGCCTTGTTTATTTCTTAAACTAAATGTAATAACCTTCATCTGGCAATAGAGTTGCTATGGCTAGTTTGTTAGTTTTCACATTCATAGACCTAAGAAGCAGAAAATACCCCAGCACTAACATTTGCAGTGCCTCAAGGTCTCAATAGGGACATCACCTATGGCTGTGCTATAGATGTAGTAGTTAATAGAGAATTGGTTTGTAAAAACCATCTGTTGTGCTTTAAATAAGTATGTGGGACAAGTGGAAATTTTTTATAGATACTGTACTGATACTTATAATTTTTATTAAAAGAATTCTGGGTAATATGTTCATCTTATTTAAATATCTCAAAGTGATAATCTACTTATTTATTGATTGCTTACTAACAAGTGCCGTCACTGTGCTAGATGCTACGTGGTGGTGGACAAAACAGTTAAGATACCTCTTCTTACGTATTGCTTTACAGACTTTATACCACTGAAGTAATCCCTGCTGCATTAGCAGTTACACTCTGCATGTGAAAGTTAACAAGATTTCTCTTGAGTTTCAATGAGTTAGGCCTCTGTAATATCAATATAGACCTTTGTATTTTTTTTTAAATTTTTGTGTTTGTACTTGTGTATGAATTCTTTCTAGACTCAAACGGACATCACCGACAGCCTATTGTGATTGTTGGGAGAAATGTAAATGTAAAACTCTAATTGCTGGACAGAAATCTGCTCGTCTTGATCTACTTTATCGCCTGCTCACTGCTACTAATTTGGTCACTCTGCCAAATAGCAGGCAAGTTGTGGGATTTTTAGGACATAAATTAAGTTGTGAAAGCACAGCATAGGTAAGTAGCCTCCTTTGTCATAACAATGCTCTGTCTTGCAGAGGAGAGCACCTCTTACTCTTTTTAGTGCAGACAGTTGCGAGGCAGACGGTAGAGCACTGCCAGTATAGACCTCCTCGAATCAGGGAGGATCGTAACCGGAAAACAGCCAGTCCTGAAGGTGAGTTGATTTGACACTTATGAGACCTAGGAAAATCAGGATGTGTATTTCTGCCTTACCCACATTTCTTCTTTTCTTTGTAGATTCGGATATGCCTGATCATGATTTAGAGCCACCAAGATTTGCCCAGCTTGCTTTGGAGCGTGTTCTGCAGGACTGGAATGCTTTGAAATCTATGATTATGTTTGGATCACAGGAGAATAAAGACCCGTATGTATCCATTGAAAGTTTTTTAGACTTGTTTCCTGTGTTAGTGTAGGTAGTTACAGTGCATTCTCTTTCCCCTCAAGTCTCAGTGCCAGCAGCAGGATAGGCCATCTTTTGCCAGAGGAGCAAGTGTACCTCAATCAACAAAGTGGCACAATTCGGTTGGACTGTTTCACTCACTGCCTTATAGTCAAGTGTACAGCAGACATTTTGGTAAGTCTTTTGAATGGTTATTTACAAGCACATGAAAAGGGTATGTGTTACGTAGTTTCCCATAATTTTACTAATTCAAGCTCCCATGCACCAGTAAGTGCTAATTAAATACTACATTAAGGGGGATGGAATTTTGGAGGTGATTTAAATTTCTTGTTTTAAATTAATCAATCAATGAGAGCTCCTTTTTTTCATTCTAAGTACAAATCCTAGAGTGTATTAAAAATACAGTATAAAAATGTGTGAAGCAGGGTTCTAAATTAGTAATAACTCAGTGCAGATTTTTAAAATGTATCTCCTTTTGCTGTGAATTTAGAAAAGAATATAAACTGTTAAACCCACTGCTGGAGAGGTTATGGCAAAAAGAACATACTTGTATACCGATGAGGTGACCCTTCTTTTGGTACTCCTTTGGAAAACAACTTAGCAATATCAGGAGCCATGAAACTAACATTGCCCTTAGAAATTGTCCTAAAAAAGTTATATATAATATGAGAAAGAGAAGCATTGTGTCACAAAACAATATAAAATTAAAAACTAGATATACTCTATGGATCCAATGATAGAGGAATATTACATCCAATTATAGTCCAACCGCTTACTGAAATATAATGCAGCGACTTAAAAAATAAAGGTTATTTTAAGTACCATTTAAAAAACAACAGGGAAAACGATGTGAAATTGGCTGCTCTCTTTAATTAGTAATTTTATGATAGACCATGTATAGAATTGAGGCTAGAAAGTAATGATAATGGTTAAATGAGATGGATGGGATTATGAATTCATTAAACATCTGAGTCTGCTTTCATATTTTGTTAAGTATCCTATATATTGAGTGAAATATATTCTTCCTTTGATTAGACATATTAGCTATTGGTCTTCTAAATATTAGTTGTTACACACAGGAGTTTAAGGCTAGAAACAAGAAATCAGACATTTGAGACCCACTGTAAGTCAAGCATAGTAGTGGGCATGTGGCACAAAGTTTATCACTGACATTGTGTTGATTCAATATATTTTTATATTTTTATCATGAAATGTTAATATTGAAAACATGTTAGAACTTTTTATTTATGAATGCCTACATCTTACAAGATGTCTCAACATTAACAGAGGGATTACTGGTTTTAAAGCTTCTAGATACTCTGCTAGGTACACTAGTGAAAGAACTCCAGAACAAGTACACGCCGGGACGAAGAGAAGAAGCTATTGCTGTGACGATGAGGTTTTTGCGATCAGTTGCAAGAGTTTTTGTCATTCTCAGTGTGGAAATGGCTTCATCTAAAAAGAAAAAGTAAGGCATTCTTTTTGATTTTGGCTTTTATATTTTTTACGCACATTTTTTTGTGATAATGATAAAATTATGTATATGAAAGGATTCAAAAGATTTCTATATTTCCATTTTTGCTCTAGCAACTTTATTCCACAGCCAATAGGAAAATGTAAACGTGTATTCCAAGCACTGCTGCCTTACGCAGTAGAAGAACTGTGCAACGTAGCAGAGTCACTGATTGTTCCTGTCCGAATGGGTATTGCTCGTCCAACTGCCCCTTTTACTCTGGCAAGTACCAGCATAGATGCCATGCAGGGCAGCGAGGAATTATTTTCTGTGGAACCTCTGCCACCACGGCCATCATCTGATCAGTCTAGCAGGTAAATTTCTATCTGGTAACACATTCTGATTATTTCTCTGCAAATGTCACAGATGTTACCAAAACTAAACTAAACCTGAGGCATAGGCACTCTGGTTATGTACAGGATCATTTGTTTAACAAATGGTAAAGATACTATCTTGTTTGGAACATGTGAAAAGCCCTTTAAAAACTACATGTCTGTACACCTAAAGTAATAGACATAATGGGGAGGGCGATTTGGTTTGTTTGTTTGTTCAGAAAGGCACTTTTTATTATACCAAAAAAGTAATCTGGTAAGAAAGTTTACTTTAGGCTTCTGTGCCTCGTTACTTTTTTTTTTTTCTTACCTTTAAATATAGCCTGCTAGAAGGCCAAGCTGAAGAATGAAAAGACTTCTTAACTTTCTCTGTGTCCAAAGCCTTGGGCAAGGGGGGAAGGTTATTATATAATCTAAATAACAACAGAATGGTGGAATTTTAAACTGTTTTGTGCACTCATATTATATAGTAGTGGTCCCTAGCCTCTGTGGCACCAGGGACCGATTTCGTGGTAGACAGTTTTTCCGTGGACTGGAGTGAGGATGATTCAAGCACTGTACGTTTATTGTGCTCTTTATTTCTGTTATTATTACATCAGCTCCACCTCAGACCATCCCGCATTCGATTCTGGAGTTTGGGGATCCTTGTTATATAGGATAAGACTAAAGCAATTCAATTCTAGTTACAACATTAATCTTAAATCTAATTTTTCAGTTTGTTTAGTAGTTTACCTAACTAGGCTCTAAGTTGGCTGAGTCAGAATGTTTAGCAACTAAAATGTTCTGGGGTCTTTTATTGCAGTGCTTCTCAAATTTTAACATGCATGCAGAACTCTTGGGTGTCTTATTAAAATGCAGAGGCTGATTCTGGAGGTCTGGGTGGGGCCTGAGAGTCTGTATTTCTTGTGAACTCGCAGATAGGACCGTGCCAATACTGCTGCTCTCAAGGCCACACTTTTGAGTTGCAAAGTTTCTAAGGTGTACAAGAGACATCTTAAACATCTTAAACATTATAATGGAGACACCTGTCCATTCTTGCCTGTTCACGACTCACATTTTTAAGAAATTCGAACTTTATGGCCTACCCAGTATTTTGCCACCCCATCTTTTATTATGATTTATTTTATAATTGTACTTCGGAACTTATTTTTTTCCCCACACTCATCAGCAAGTCAATGGTTAATAAGCTGATGCAAAGTAGGTCATGTTAGTCAAGTCTCTTAAAGAGTAGGTTACTTGTAAATAAGGAACTCTCCTTAGTGGGTGAATGCTGGTACCACAGCCTTGGAAATTCAAAGGTTTAGAGATGGAAAAGGAAACATTGTCTCTGTAGAAAGATTTCAGTGGAGAGAACTCAAAAAAGTATGTGCATTGACACAGATTTGAAATGTCTTACTAAAAATAAAAACCATTCTGAGATTTATAAGTTAAATCTCAGGTAAGATGATTTCTTTGGGGCTACACATTTTCTGATATACCATAGATTAATTATTGTTGGTTTCCAAGAAACATTCCATCAGATTGGAAATAGCAGGTTGTGAACCTCGTTGAGTAACACCAAGAGGTCTGCGCTGTCTGTCAGGGCGGTGGCCGCAGCGAGCTCATCAGCCGCTTCCTTACAGCTCCAGTCAGTCGCAGTCGTCCTACATCATCCGGAACCCACAGCAGAGGCGCATCAGCCAGTCACAGCCTGTTCGCGGCCGCGATGAAGAACAGGATGATATTGTTTCAGCAGACGTGGAAGAGGTGGTTTTAATTGTTTTAACTGTGGTACATGAGAAGCTTTTATTTGGGAGGGAAGGGGAAAGTAGTCACTAGAAGTTTTATTAACGGTAGCTTACACTGTTACATGTATATGCTTCTACCTTTTAGACTTCTGTTATATGTTCTCATTTGTAGTTATACATGTTAAAATATGTTAATAATCCTTGTTTTATTGGCTAATAAGAAATTAGAAATAAACGTAACTCTACTTAAGGGTTCACAGAAAAGATACTCTCAATGTTAAGAATTCTCAACGTTAAGAAAGTTTTAGTAGTTTTGTGCAATGTATTTGAAGGTAGAGAGACTGCTGCATATTTATTATATAAATTTTATGATTGCCGAAGTTTAAAAAACATACTCCACACACAGTTTTTATATTTCTAATTTTAAGGTTCTGTGTATGGATAGTAATCATAAACTTTGGGGTATGTTGGCATAATTTTTGATACCAAATTTTTACTAGCAAATGAAAAATTTCAAAACTGCTTAGTGTTACAGTTCCCTGTAGTTAGTGATCTTTGTATTTTAGTTACTAAATGCTGTGGGGGAATACTGGTAGAGATGTGGGTTTATTATGTACTTTGATTGTCTACAAATAAGATCTGGATTTAGGTTGAGGTGGTGGAGGGTGTGGCTGGAGAAGAGGATCACCATGACGAACAGGAAGAACATGGGGAAGAAAATGCTGAGGCAGAGGGGCAGCATGATGAGCATGATGAAGACGGTATGCAGGTTATTGGCAAAATTACTCAGTATGAGAAAACCGGGTGCTTTTAAAGAGAGATTAATACAGAGGAAGTAGTACTTGATGTATAGTGAAATGTTCAGCATACTTCTTCTGCCAGGGGATTCTGTAGTATCTGTCAGAATTTTACACACATAAATAAAAATACTGGATTGGCCAAAAAGTTCACTTGGGCTTTTCCACATCTTATGAAAACCCAAGCAAGCTTTTTGGCCAACCCAATGTATAGACTTTTATATGTTTACATGTATAAAATAATTTATCATCTCTCCATTTTCCTTTTGGTTTACACTTTATATTTTCTTAAAAGACTTTTGAAAATCAAAATAATCATAACTAACATAACATTTGAAAATTGGAGAAAGGGAAAACAACCCATAATCCCACCCAGACACTAACAGCGTGTTTTTACTTTCAGTCCTCCCCTGTAGTGCCCATTCCCATGTGTGTCTTTCATATTCTGTGTAAATTTTTTACTTTGTTTTTTCACTTAGGCCTTTTTGCTCCATAGTCATCATTCTTCTTAATAGCCATAGGATAGACTTCTGGGGATCAGCTTTATTGAGGTTTAATTGACATGCAGTAAACTACACATGTTGAAAATTTATAACTTAGTATGTTATGATGTGTGTGTATATACAGTGAAATACAGAGGATACACATGTTTATTAGCCTTCTTCCCCTCTTGGAATCCCAATATGTAAAATTGATGAAAATGGAGCAGTGGCCCTAACCCCGAGCTCTATCCACTTGTTGAAGTCCTGCTGCCTAATATTTTTTACCGAAGGCTATGCAGGCCAAATTTTGTGTCTGTGTTCATTGAGTACCATGATTTACCTGGTCATTCTTCTGTTAAGTGAGCAGTTATGCATACTCTAGTAGCTACCAGTTCTCTCTGCCCCGCTCCCCTCCTTTCCCACCCTTACAGTATTCTGTCTTATCAGCCTGTCTTGATCGATAGTGAGTTTGTACCTTATTTTCTTGTTATTTAAATATATTTGCTAGGGAGTGACATGGAGCTGGACTTGTTAGCAGCAGCTGAAACAGAAAGTGACAGTGAAAGTAACCATAGCAACCAAGATAATGCTAGTGGGCGTAGAAGTGTTGTCACTGCAGCAACTGCTGGCTCAGAAGCAGGTATGTTACCTTCTAGCAGTTTTCTTGCTTATACTAAGGTTGTGTGTGAAGAATTGGTTAAACTCTGCTCAGTATGATATTCCCAAGAGTGGCTAACCCTTTTTTTAAAAACTTTGTTTCTCTAGAGATATTAGTGAAGAAGATTATTATTTCATTGACTCTCTTTTTTTTCTTTTTTCTGTTTCACTTTTCTGGTTTTTAAATAATGAATTAATTTTAAGGTTCACTGAAGAGTTCCAGAGTATTTCAATGATGGGTTTTGTGAAATATTGGACATAGTCTGGCATTCTGTTTAATATATTTTCCTAAATGAAGGGTACACTGTAATTTTAAATACCAACAAACTCACAGTGGTTTTGGTTTAAAAATTAAAAATTTAGGTGCGAGCAGTGTTCCTGCCTTCTTTTCTGAAGATGACTCGCAATCAAATGACTCAAGTGATTCTGATAGCAGCAGTAGTCAGAGTGACGACATAGAACAAGAGACATTTATGCTTGATGAGCCGTTGGAGAGAACCACAAATAGCTCACATGCCAATGGTGCTGCCCAAGCTCCTCGGTCCATGCAGTGGGCTGTCCGCAACACCCAGCACCAGCGGGCAGCTAGCACAGCGCCTTCCAGCACATCCACGCCAGCAGGCAAGTCTGTAAACTTGGTGCTCCTGAGAGTGCTTAAATAGGTTTAAAAATTACACATTTTCCTCTAAAGAACAGATTAAATAATTTCATAATAGTTTTTCTTTGTTTTGCTGAGTTCAAATACAGAATTATTTACTTATTGCTTATAGCAGAGTTTCTCAGTCTCTGCACCATTGCTACCTTGGGTTGAATAATTAATTTATAATCATGCCCTGTAGGGTGTTTAGAAGCATCCTTGACCTGGATTCATTAGATGCCAGGAGCGCACTCCTGTCCCCAGTTGTGACAACCAAAAATGTCTACAGCACTGCCCGTGTCTGCATAGGGAGGCAGTGGCAGAATTGCCCTAGTTGAGAACATTACAGTATTAATAATTCTTACCTTCATCATTCCCCACCCCAAATTAGAGTGGCTTAAAGGAAATGCTCATTTACCACATTTACTAATGTAATTGACCTTTTACTTCAGATATGTACAGTGTTAGAGAAACACTGTTAGCAAGTGACATTAACTTATTGTGGTTGTTTTTTCCTTCCTGATAGCAAGTTCAGCGGGTTTGATTTATATCGATCCTTCCAACCTACGCCGGAGTGGTACCATCAGCACAAGTGCTGCCGCTGCAGCAGCTGCTTTGGAAGCCAGCAATGCCAGCAGCTACTTAACATCTGCAAGCAGTTTAGCCAGGGCCTATAGCATTGTCATCAGACAAATCTCGGACTTGATGGGCCTTATTCCTAAATATAATCACCTAGTTTACTCTCAGATTCCAGCAGCTGTGAAGTTGACTTACCAAGATGCAGTAAATTTACAGGTATGAAACCACTGAAAAATTACTCATTCAAATATATTTTTTGGTCATCTGTTATGAAAATTCCAGTATGATGGGAGTGAATGTTACAAGTACTTAAATGTCTATATCATATTACTCTATCAAATTTAACTTTATCTGGGTAGTTTTAACTGTTTTAGTTTGGTCTTTGTAGAACTATGTAGAAGAAAAGCTTATTCCCACTTGGAACTGGATGGTCAGTATTATGGATTCTACTGAAGCTCAATTACGTTATGGTTCTGCATTAGCATCTGCTGGTGATCCAGGACATCCCAATCACCCTCTCCACGCTTCTCAGAACTCAGCTCGAAGAGAAAGGATGACCGCACGAGAAGAGGCTAGTTTACGAACCCTTGAAGGCAGACGGTATGAAATTCTTTGTCTGTTTAGACAGAAACCTTTTAGCCTAGAAATTGAGAGCTTTTTGATTGCCATTATATAAGACCCCACTCTGTTGTAAAGGAAGAAATACATGCCTTGCGTTAACTTCTTTTAAATTGTTGTGTAGTTGAAACAAAACAAGCTATAATCCAAGCTGTTATTCAATTTTATGAGTTCTTTATATGTTCTGGATACAAGTTCCTTATCAGATAGAGGATGTGCAGAAACTGTGTCCTGTGGGTTGTCTTTTCACTTTCTTGAGGTATTCTCTGAAGGACGTGTTTTTTAATTTGGGTAAAGTCTAGTGCTCTTCATTTTCTTTTGCTTTCGGTGTCATTTTAGGCAGTGATTCTCAAAGTGTGGTTCCCAGAAGAGCAGTATCAGGATCACCTAAGAGCTTGTTAGAAATACAGATTTTGGGTTCCACCCCATTCTTCTGACACTATAGGGCTGGGTCCAGCAAGCTGTTTTCAGAACTCTTCCAAGTGATTTTGGTGGACACAAGTTTGAGAACCCATGTCTCTAGGGAAGAAGTACCTTCTGGCAATACAAAGGACGTGGGAATTTCTTTCCTTTATAAATGTACAGTACTGTAAATAATACTCAGTGATTCTATTTCTAAAGTAGAGCCCAGGCTTAATTAGCTTTTATTACGGATAGTCTCAGTTCCTAATTTTGCATGTTTATAACAGTGGTAAATTTCACATTTGTGTTCTTTTTGTAAACATTGTTTTTTTTTTTTATCCCTGTAGACGTGCCACATTGCTTAGTGCCCGTCAGGGAATGATGTCTGCTCGAGGCGACTTCCTCAATTATGCTCTGTCTTTAATGAGGTCTCATAATGATGAGCATTCCGATGTTCTTCCAGTTTTGGATGTTTGCTCACTGAAGCATGTGGCATATGTTTTTCAAGCACTTATATATTGGATTAAAGCGATGAATCAGCAGACAACATTGGATACACCTCAGCTGGAACGCAAAAGGTATTCATACCTGCTGTGAAATTGATACAAGAAATACTTGATCAGTGTGATCTTTATTAGTACAGTGATTTTTGGAGGAGGGAGAAATAGTACAGGAGTATTTCATATGGGCAGATTGGCTTGAGTCTATCCAGCCTTTCTCTATAGCCACTCCTCACTTAAATTATGAAATCTAAGAATCCAGTTAGGCTTTATGTTGGAGATAGTTTGTCCTGATTTGTTTATCATGTTTCTGAGTTTGTGTAAGGACTCACTATTTCCTGATGTGATTAGCCTTTTGCTTCTTTTGAGCCTGTTTTGTAATTGTAGTACATTTGGCTGATCAGTCTTCCATCCCTAGGGTCTGAAACTTATATTGCAGTAATAAACATTGGTTAGGTACTGAACTGACCTCCTCAGGATTTTTATATCGCCTTTGCTCCTGTTCATACAGCGTGAAATACTCATGTAAAATGACTCACTTATCTTTTTAAGGACTCGAGAGCTCTTGGAACTTGGTATTGATAATGAAGATTCAGAACATGAAAATGATGATGACACCAATCAAAGTTAGTGTACAGAAAATCTGCTAACCTACTTCAAGAAATGGCTGCCTCAGTATTTCCCCTTCAAGCTTTTTAACTTCATTATTTTCTGTCTGGGTGGGAATTTCTCTTTTCTTCTCTATGTCCCGTTTCTTGCATTTTCTGTCCATTTTTCCTTATACATTCTTGCATTACTTACTTCATAAATAAGAATTAATGAACTTTTTAGTAATTTATATTTTTTGTTTTGATTTTGTATCTCTCCTTTGCATCTTTTATGTTTACTTTTATGTGTGTTGGTAATACATACATTTAAATAGAATTTTAGCAGAACTTTTGTTAATATTGCTGCAAAATAGAGAGTGTCAGGAAAATGGAACTCATAAATTTCATTGGAACTTAACAGTTAATGCAATTAAAAGAGAAAATTTTCCAAATTGAAGAAATTTTGGGACCTTCTGCACTTTCATAGTTTTCTGATATTATTTCAAGTAGAATTAAAATACTTTTCTAGTGGGGCCCACTTACCTGTTATTTAATATCACCTTGTACTTTATTACTTTTATTCAGCCTTGGGAAAGACAGATATCCTTTAATTTCTACTTTTTGAGAACCCAGCCATAGCTCACTGCTATTTTCACAGCATACTGTAAGCACTGACAAAAGTTTTATTCCTTTAATGGGAGTTGGTGTTGGTGGGCTGATTTCCTGTTGGGTTACTTGAGTTGCCCAGACATTTCTCTTTTTATCTGCTTATAGAGGAAGCAGAACTTACAAGTAAGCAAATGCTTAAATTTTAGCTCCTTATTTTCTCCTCCTTTTGAAGTCATCAGTGCACCAGATCCTGAATATGTTCAGGAAATGGGCTATATTCAGGTCTGAATCTCCAGGGAGATAAGAGGTAGATGTGGCTAGTCTCCACCCAATGCAAAATGGAACAGTATTTGTTACTGCTAATATTTTTTGCAAGTTTTTATTATATTGAAATATGCATAAATTTTAATCATTGTAACCATTTTAAACCAGTATTTTGAATTACCACTTTAAAATACTAACACAATTTTAGACTGTTGTTTTTGAGTGACATTAAAATTTTATCAAGAGATAATAGGATTTTTGGATTGAACAGACGAAGAATCTTTTACCCTTCCCCAATAGTTAATTTTCTAAAACAACCACATTTTATCTCTTCATGTTTAGGTGCTACTTTGAATGATAAGGATGATGACTCTCTTCCCGCAGAAACTGGCCAAAGCCATCCATTTTTCCGACGCTCAGACTCCATGACGTTCCTTGGGTGTATACCCCCAAATCCATTTGAAGTGCCTCTGGCTGAAGCCATCCCCTTGGCTGATCAGCCACATCTGTTGCAGGTGATTTAAATGAACTAGCCTTAAGGGTTCTTTTCAGTTGAACTTATTTAAGTGTTCAGTGTAACTGTTGTATTTTTGTTAAAATTCCAGCCAAATGCTAGAAAGGAGGATCTTTTTGGCCGCCCAAGTCAGGGTCTTTATTCTTCATCTGCCAGCAGTGGGAAATGCTTAATGGAGGTTACAGTGGATAGAAACTGCCTTGAGGTAAGATAGTAAAAATCATTGCAATATGATACTTGTAAGCTGAACACTTATCCAGGCATTCAGTTTTTTGGAAATGTGTTAATTCAGAATATTGTATTTATCCAAATAATAGAAGTATCAGAAATTCTTATGAATTCAACAGTATCATTAGTCTACTTTTGAGACTTGCTGTATGTAAGGCTAATGCACCTGTAAAATGGTAGATTCATTATGTGCTTTGCCTGTTTCAGGGTTGGTTGATATAATGTTACTGAATATTTAAATTTTTGCACATATGAGCATATATATTGACTTGTAACTTTTCTTTTTGAATCTAGAGTGGGAATAAAGTAATATTAATAATGATACCTATTTGTTGAAAAATTCTGTCTCCTGGGCACTGTCTCAATTAATCTTTATAACCATGTTGGGTAGAAAACATTATTGTCCTGATTTTATGGGTAAGGCATAGAAAGGTTACAAGAATTACATGTGGGGATGTCTATTGTTAGACAATGAGTGAAGTGACAGATCTAGTTTGAGCCTGAAATTACACTGTCCTGTTTCTCCAGTGAAAAAGTAATAACATGTTTAAGAGCAGGCATATAGAAGACATGTACTTGAATGGAACTTTCGTCATTATCTAAGTAACAAGGGAGGATTTGATGTACATAAGACGCTTAAGTAACCATAAATATTACAAAGATGCCTTTTAAAGTTCTCTAAGGCTGCTGTGGTAAATGCATGGAATTGGTGCTCAGCTGTGGTAATCAGAAAAGAAATAGGTTACATCCTTCTAACTAGAAGTACCAGAAAGGGATTATTGAACTTCCATGTGATTTCTGTTGAATATTAGTAAGTTGAAAAGGAAATTATAGTCAATTTATTCTTAATATCTAACATTTAAATGTAAAAATTCATAGGTTCTTCCAACTAAAATGTCTTATGCTGCCAATTTGAAAAATGTAATGAACATGCAAAATCGTCAAAAAAAGGAAGGAGAAGAACAGAATGTGGTGCCAGAGGAAGCTGAGAGTTCAAAGCCAGGCCCATCTGCTCATGACCTCGCGGCACAGTTGAAAAGCAGTTTACTGGCAGAAATAGGACTGACTGAAAGTGAAGGGCCACCTCTTACATCTTTCAGGTATTTGTTAAATGAAGGTAGTTTTTCTGTGCTGTGCCTTTATGGCTACTATAATTTTTATAAGAATTTTTATTTAGGAAATTTATAATCTATGTATTTTATTTGTATATAAATAATAGGATGGAATGTTATTATTTTTGTTTTCCTAGTTTATAATCAGATATTTAAAATGCTAAGAGTTTTCTGGATTTGGGGGGAGGGGGTTGTGACTGTTTTGTCACTGATTGGTGTTCTGATTTTCTGTGTTTGTTGGAAAAATTCTGACTCTGTTTTTAATGTTCAGTGCTGAGTTAAAGTATATATATCCACATCAAATTGCCAGTTACACACTTGTTCGAAGGAGCTTAGATGTGGTAGGTGGGGGGAGAGGATGGCATGTGAAAAAAAGAGTTTCTAGATTTCTGATCTACACATTTGCTTGGTTTCACTCCTTTGCCAAGTTCACATTTAGTAATTCTCTTGCAGGAGGTAGGTTCTTTGCTTTCCCAGTAAAAATTTGCCATAGTATATAGTGTGACTCGGTATGGCTCATCACCTAATGATCTGTTTAGTAAGTGTTTTTATGCTCTTTGGTTTTTTGGTTATGTAATGTCATATTTCCTTTTTTTTTTTGCTTAGGAGGAGTTAAGCTAGTTTAGGAAACTATGCACATCATATATACACAGTACAGTAATCTACAACCATAAAAAACAAGAATTGTGGACTGAGGTGCCCCCAGCTTCCTAGAGACAGTATGATTTGGACTGAGATGGTTAGAAAGTGTTAGAAGCAGATAGACTGAAGGAGAGAAGAATTAGAGGTAGAGAGAGAAGCTATTACTCATTCTGGCTAGTGGTGACAAAGGGACTGAAGTGGAATATTGTCTTTGGGGATGAAAAGGAAACCATGGGGTAAGAAAAGAAACTCATGAAGGGCTTGATCACTCTGGAGGAACCGAGGGAAGAATAAAATTTGTTGAAGTCTGTGCAACAGGAAAATAGGTGGTACTTTTGAAGGAAATTAGGAGGCAGTGTCATTGTAGTGAAGAGGTCATACCCAGTTTTACTTATTTTGAGCATGAGTTAAGTGTGATTGAAGTGGATATATTTCACGCAATGAAATTCTGGTCCATTGTGAAAGTTTGAACTAAATAGGGGTCTGGGAATCACCCAGTGGAGATGGACACTGGACTTTAAGGAGAGGAGGTAAAATTATAGATGAATTAAAGATGAAGGAGGCTGCCTCTTGGGGATGTACCCTTACATAAAGGACAGAAGGAATAATAGAGTAAAAATGAGAAGTTCTGCAAGAAACAAGTAGTTACAGGAAAATTCTCCATTAGAGAATATGGGGTTATAAATTAAGATCTCAGCATATTAAAAGACCAAGTAAGTTACTGTTATTGACCAAAAACCAGGAAGTTTTTAAGAGTTGGCTAAATTGCTCCTCCTCTCCCCTTAAATTTCTCACAGGCCACAGTGTAGCTTCATGGGAATGGTAATTTCCCATGATATGCTGCTAGGACGTTGGCGCCTTTCTTTAGAATTGTTTGGCCGGGTGTTCATGGAAGATGTTGGAGCAGAACCTGGATCAGTATGTATTTTGAGCACCTTTACATTCTAGTCTGCCTGATAAGTACATATTCAGAGAATAGTTTTGTCATGCATTTATGGTTTTTTTTCATTTTGTGTTTTTTTTTTTTTTCTTTTCTTTTTAAAGATCCTAACTGAATTGGGTGGTTTTGAGGTAAAAGAATCAAAATTCCGTAGAGAAATGGAAAAACTGAGAAATCAGCAGTCAAGAGATTTATCACTAGAGGTAAAGGTATTTAGAGTTTCTTATACTATACATATAGTATACTATACAATACTATACATGTAGTATTTATATAAAGTTTGAAAACAAAAATAGTAGATACACACCATGTAATTAAAAATTTAAAGAAAATGAATGGTGGTCACCGAATTTAGAGTAGTGGGTATCTCTGGCAGTTGGTTTTCCATTATCATGTAATGATGAACAGTGGGTTTGTTTAAGTATCATTGTGAATACACAGATTTAAACTGTTGATGTGCTTCATTTCATTCATGCTCAGTGTTTTCTGTAGCTGAGAAAGTGAGACTCTCACTTCAGTGAGGGTCCATCCAATCTTTGATCACTTCCCTACTATTTGATGTGTCGAATTTTCTGTTACTTTCTGTCACAGTCTTTAAATCAGCCATTTCTTCAAGAAGCATTGGTTCCTTTTAACAGGAAATTGTATTTTGAGGTTATAATCTGGACTTTAAGTTGTTCACTGCCTGTAGGGTTGGTCATTGTTTCCAGGCCTTTTAGTGGATAGAGCTAGGAAATGCTTCTTTAAAAAAATAAGAAAATTATACCATGTGTTCACACTGATACTCCCATTTCATATTCAAGATTTAGAAATACAAGTTTTGTTTTCACCCTTTAGTCTTTACTTCCTCTCTTCTGAACTGAATAATATCCAGCTCTCCAGCAACACCACTAAAATTACTCATTTGCTTTTATCCCACAGTATGCATATAGCAGTCTTAGAATCATAATGTCAACACTACTACTAACAAAATGATTATTGAAAATAGAGTTAAGATTTACTTGCAGTTTTTGTTCTTAGAGCATTTCCAGTTGGAGATTTGTAGTCAAATTACATTGTTTTAAAGTCACTTGAGATAATTTCTTCTGTGTGGCTTTAGTACCTACCATCTTACCTCCACACAGTTAAGGCCTTTTGGGTCATTTTGCCTTCATTTTTTAAGGATTGCTCTCCTTTTTTTTTTTTTTTTTTAAATTTTATTTTGTTTCATAGTGTAAACTATCTACAGTTGCAAGGTGAACTCTGTAGAAGTTGTTTATATTCAGAGAAATCTAGTTTACATTCCTATCTCTTTACTTTAGGTTCCCCCTACCCCCTTTTGGGATTTTTTTTGTTTGTTTTTTGATCCCCCACCCCCACCCCACAACTTATTTCCCTCCGACCTTCAAAAAATATAATCATGTATATGTGTTTATCTCTGTCCCTCACTCCCCACCCCGAGCATCACACCCCAAGTAAAATGTTACACATTTTACTCCATCTTGATTTTTCCAGTTAACATTATATCCTAGAGAGAAAACTGTGGCTATAGAGAGAGAAATGTTCTGTTCCTCTCTGTGTTTTCTAACTACCTAATAGTCTTAGTACCACATTTTATGGCTTTATCAGTTTTTTTTCAACCAGTGTCCTGTTGATAGACATTTGAGTTTGTTTCCAGTCTTTTGCTGTTACAAATAGTGGTGTGATGAACAACTTTATGAGTGTTTCTCTATTTGGCTAGTGTGTCTTTGAGATAGAATCCTAGATATGGGTTAGAGGGCATGCGTATATATAATTTTGTCAAATATTGGCAAATACTCCTACATAATGTCTGTATATTTTTGTACTTTCTGCATCAATACAAGAGTACCTGATTCTCCAAAGTCCTGCCTGCAGCTTGTAGTCAGATTTTTAGATTTTTGCCAATCTGATAGGCAGTATAATTTTAATTTGTTTTTCTCTTATTTTGAGCAAAGTTAAACGTTGTTTCATAGATTTCATGTACCGTGGCTGGTTCTTTTTCTGGGAACTATTATGTATGTTGACATATTTTGCCCATTTTTCCTAAATTTTTTTAGAAGCGCTAAGTGATACATATATACTGTTCATGAATCTTTGTTGGTAATAGAAGGTGCAAATATTTTTCCCAGTTTATCTTTTTTTTTTTTGCTTTTACTTTGTTATGATATTCTATAGCAAAGGAATATCCTATCTTTTTTTTAAGGATTTAAAAAATTTCACACTTTGATCTGTTTGCAGTTTATCTTGCTATATCCCCAAACTGGATGAATGGCTGTATTCTGGTGGATCTTTTAAGAAAATGTTCTAATTGAGTTAAATTCCATTATCCTGATTTAATGTAAGACTCTCTTGTGTGATTTAGAGTCCTACTTGGAATGTATAAGCTTTTGAGAACCCAGATACTTTATAGCTATTTCAACTGTCAAGGAAAAGCAAAAATTAGATTTTCAGATTTTACATAGAGAAGTTTCAAGGTGGTTTCCAGCACTGAATTTACTGCTTTTTGTTGCATTTCAATAGGTTGATCGGGATAGAGATCTTCTTATTCAGCAGACCATGAGGCAACTTAACAATCACTTTGGTCGAAGATGTGCTACTACACCTATGGCTGTACACAGAGTAAAAGTTACATTTAAGGATGAACCAGGAGAGGGCAGTGGTGTAGCACGAAGCTTTTATACAGCCATCGCACAAGCTTTTTTGTCAAATGAAAAACTGCCAAATTTAGATTGTATTCAAAATGCCAACAAAGGCACTCATACAAGTAAGTACTCTAGAGGCAACAAGCTCATAAAAATTCTTTCCTTGTATGATTGAAACAATGATGATCATGGTTATACTTTTATACTATTTTATTCTAGATCAATTACTTAACCTTGTTTAAACTAATAGACAGTTTACCAGTTGACTCTTTTATTGCCACATTCATTTTCATAAATGGTTATGATTGTACAATTGAGTTTTTCATCTCAGTTTTAATGTTTGGGAAATGGGAGGTTTAAGGTAGTATAAAAATTCAAAGAGCAAACTGCAGGATTTCCCAATAAGTACAGATACTGAGAAGAAAATGCTGTTATCTAGAACAGTGCTTTTTAAAGTATGATTTGCAGAGTTTCTGCCAGTCTCCAGTGAGATGGATTTTGCGACCAAAGGTAAATTGGCTATGTCACTAACTTCACTGTTTAACAAGACTTTTTTTTTTTTTTTTTTTGGATAATAAGGTTTTCTATGTTCACATCCTGGTGCAAGTTCTACCTCCTCAGTGATCACCACTTTGGGGTTAGGATTCTCACATTATTTTCAAGATTATGATAGTGTATTTTAAAATGTGAAAACTACAAAAGGTTGAAACTCGGGATTCATGTAAGGAAATCAGTCTCGTAGGTGAATGGATACACTAATTGAGGGAGAAGGAGTTAACTAACAGAATCCTGTGTTTTATTAATACCTAGGCTAGAGCTGTGTCTTACTACGGTTCTGTAAACTGCACCATAGAAGCTGAATGAGCTCTGGAAAGAATTGAGGATGAAAAGATTGGGGGCATACCCCAGCCTTTCATTATTTAACCATTTGACTTTCTGTATTCTTACAGTTTTTTAAAAAATTGTCAAATGTGAAGGAGGAAACCTAGGAAGTCATGACATTTCAGAAATAATTTTTCTGCACAGTCGTTAGGAAACCATATCTTGGTTTATGCTTAAGGTTTTAAAAAAAATAGCTGAGTGTTTTTAATGCTTTTAATGCCAAAAACTTAAGAATAGAGAAGATACTCAAATATGTAAGAAATCTCAGCTTTGTTTATGTTGAAACTAACATAGTCCTGGTTGCTACATTTTGTTTCACAACTCTGAGATGACAAGGAGATAAATTCATTCTACAGAATCACTCCCAACACTCAAAACCATAGGGAGAATAACAGAAAGGCACTAACACAGATGCTAAGGAAAATGATCTTCAGTTGTCATGTTCTTACTGTGGTTGTCTCATTTCCTCACATTGACTTTTAACATTTAAAGTAGTTGCATTTACATTCATCTAAACAAAGTGTATTTCCCTTCTTTCCAGGTTTAATGCAGAGATTAAGGAACAGAGGAGAGAGGGATCGGGAAAGAGAGAGAGAAAGGGAAATGAGGAGGAGCAGCGGCTTGCGAGCGGGTTCTCGGAGAGACCGGGATAGGTGAGATGGTTTTGTGTCTTTTATTGAGTACCGTCGTTTTGGATGACTTGGAGGTAGCCCTGAAAATAAGAGTCTCAATTATAAACTTTGAGAAAATGAAAATTAATAATTGGATAAGTGATGCGTTGTAACTAAAATAGTCTAACCAACTGTTACCTAATATGCTCTGCTTTAAAAAGCCAGGGGCAGTTGAAATTGTTTTGACTTTTTATTTATCACCCAAGTTCCTAAGTTTGTTTTAAAAATCTTAAATTGTGGCAATTGTGTTATTTAAAACTTACAGTTTTTCACATGTTAGAATGAGTGGCATTTCACTTTTGACTTAAAATTTCTGGGAAATAAGGGTGGTCTCTTGACTTCTGGTATTTTAAAGTCCTCTTCCCTTAAAATCAAATTAATACATGCATTGCAGACTTACAGATTTTCAAGTGACAAAATCTAGATAAATTTTATTTTCCAACCATCGTTCTTTTTAGGCATTCTTCCACTCTGGTACCATAACTGGAGCTAACTATATGCTCTGGTTTCCCACTTTGTTGCAGTGATATTTTCCATTTTGCAGACAAGGGAAATGAAGTCATCATAGCTTTGTTCATCTTTCAGGGATTTTAGAAGACAGCTTTCCATAGACACTAGGCCCTTCAGACCAGCCTCTGAAGGAAATCCTAGTGACGATCCTGACCCTCTGCCGGCACATCGTCAGGCGCTCGGAGAGAGACTTTACCCCCGTGTTCAAGCAATGCAACCAGTACGTATGGCGTGCTTAGCTACCTCTTAACCGGCTGTGCCATTTTGGGTTTTGAATTAAGGCTGGTATCTTAAGAGGTTGTCAGCTACTGGAAAGCCATGTGATTTGAGGACTGCCAAAAAGAGGAAGCTTAGGAGGGAAAGAAGCAACACTTACTGGAGAATAATTGTATATAGCTTGATGTTTATTTTACTACATATGCCAGGTTAGCATTCTACCTAATAATTTCCTTTTGTGCTAAGGAATTGTCTGTGCATTGTATTTATTTGTGCAAATTATTGTTGCTTTTTAAAGCCAACTTTGTTATCAGCTTGTAGCTGGAACATGTTGCAAATAGTGTACTTCACTTGATAAATAAGACAGGAAGGTTTTATTTTGAATGTTCTGTCAGGGGTTTCTTTCATATTATATGAAACATATAACCTAGTTTTCTTTTTTGTCTTTATACATAACTACCTTTACATACTAGAGCAAAAGAAAAATAAAACAATAAATCAGCTATATTTCAGTAAATTCTTAGCCTTAAATATGGGCATCTTTTTTCTTTCTGCTTTTCCTTCCTTCACATCTTCCCTCTCTTTTTTCCTACACTAAATGAAAAAAATGTTTCCAGGCCCCTGATGAAGAAGGGGGAAAAATGGACCTTGAGTATTTTTATGTTTACTCATGAATATCAAAAGTCTTTTTAAAAGACTTGTCAACAAATAAATATTAAACCTGCTTTAATAAGACTGCTAATGCATAGACTACTTACTCCCTACCAAAGTTTTCTATAATTAAGCTTCTAATCTCATAAACTCATGTGTTAGTTCTAGTGACTTCTTTGTAGATTGTGTCATTGTTTTCTACATGGAGAATCTGTTGTCTATAAAAAAGGAGTTTTACTTTTTCTTTCCAATCTGGATTACTTTTATTTCCTTTACTTGCCTTCTTAAACTAACTAGAACTTGCAGTATAATGTCAAATGGGAAGAAACATTACAATTCTCATCATCAAGTATCATGTTAGCTGTGGCCTTTTTCATAGATGTCGCTTATCAGGTTAAGAAAATTAACGTCTCCTCCCTTTCTCTTCTTCATAGATTCCAGTTAGAAAATATTTTGGAAGTTTTTCAGTTTGTTATCCAAGTTTCTTATATTTTCTGTGTCTTTTTTTTCCCCCCTTGATAAACTATTGCTTATTTAGACAAGAGGTTTCAGAGAGTGGAGGCAAGTAACATTTGTTTGTCATTCACAGGCATTTGCAAGTAAAATCACTGGCATGCTGTTGGAGTTATCCCCAGCTCAGCTGCTGCTGCTTCTAGCAAGTGAAGATTCTCTGAGAGCAAGAGTAGATGAAGCCATGGAACTCATTATTGCACATGGACGGTAATATGCACATTTGGGAAGACGTTTTAAACATTAGCTACTTTATTTTTAGGATATAGGTGTTAGCATATCTTATAATCTGTATTAAACAGTGCAAGACTTGAATGGTTTTAATTTTAGGAGATGGCTTAAAAATCTGAGTGAGACAGCCAAGTTTACTAGAAGGGCTGAATTTTAGCAGTCACTTTAGGTTTGAAGATAAATTTTATGAACCTTATTTCGAAATTAACTTACAAGAAGTACATCTCATTCTCCACCTGAATACCTCTGATGGTAAAGGCCAGATACCTCAAGGAATTGGGTGTAATTCCTGAGTCTTTGTAGTAAATAAGAAATTTCTTCTAGGCATCCTGATTTATCTTGGAAATCATGCAAATGTTTGCTTTTATTGTGCAATATATTTGTTTTTAATATAAAATTTAAAAATATCGAACAGTTAAATTACTTACCCATCTTTTCCCCAAGTGACAGGTTAAAGTGACAAGAAGATATACCACATTTAATCTGTGCCCTTCTATCTTGGGGCTACTCTTAATAACCAGTTTGAGGCTTTGAAGTGTCATTTTAAATGAAAATGTGGGTTTTTTTTTCTTCCTAGTCATGATATTGAATGAGGAACTTCAAGATTAGACATGGTCCTAGAGATGGATAAGTGGGTTGGCTAAACCCTGAAGTAAACAGCCGTTTAACTTATTCTAGCTGTTTACAAATCTCAGAGCCTTTGAATGGTCCAAGCCAAAGACTTGCCCCAAGTCTCTTTTCTTTGCTGTTGACTATTTTTCATTTCTTGACTTTTATGTACTACATTTTCATTCCTCTTCCTTGCTTCTGGATACAGCAACACTAATATAGCTTAGCCCATTACAGAAAAAGTTGCAAATAATGTGCATTTTTGCGGGGGGTGGGGGGGGGGTAGACATTTGTAAATATAAGGGTTGCTATTTTAGTAGTATTTTCTGTTGAATACAAGAATATATAATATCGACTGCTTTCACCTGCCTTTATGGATTGAACAGTGAATTTGTTAGTTTTCTAGGACAATTAAATACACTGGAACACTTGATTCCTATTGTGGTTGCCTTCTGAAATTTTTCCTGTTCTTTTACAGTGTTTTCCCTGAGCTCAAGTTTCAGTCCCCCTATGAAGACTGCATTTATTTTGTCTTAAATCGGGTAGCCTTTAGTTCATTGTCTTGGATCATACATGTAGTATTTTTGTGTATATTATTGCCATTTCTGCTCCTAGAACTGCAGTATGACTAGTAAAGTGTCCTAGATACTTATTTACTGCAAAACTTAAATATATTGATAAAGTCTTAAAAATTTAAATGTATATGGTTTTCTCTACACTAAATTCTAGAAATTTCAGTTATCTGCAATATGAAAGGTATTGTTTGTTTTTAGGGAAAATGGAGCCGATAGTATACTGGATCTCGGATTATTAGACTCTTCAGAAAAAGTACAGGTAAGGGATGTTTTGTGGGCTTCCCTGGTAGCTCAGATGGTAAAGACTCCACCTGCAATGTGGGAGACCCAGGTTCAATCCCTGCATCAGGAAGATCCCCTGGAGAAGGGAATGGCTGCCCACTCTAGTATTCTTTCTTGTCTGTTACGTGCATGCTGTATTTCAATTTGTAGGCTACGTGAGAACTTCCGTGCCAGCCAGGATATAATCATATCCCTTTCACTGATAACAACTTAAAACTCTAGAAAAACTTAAGAAAGGAACTGCTTGAGCATTCTGGAAAGTAAACAGTAGCACACAGATTGGAGGGAAGTCAAAACTTGAAAAACAACTGTTGGGGTATTATTTCAGGCAGGAGAGTAAAGCTATCCCCATTACTCCATCTTAACTGGAAGATAGCACATGCTTTAAGAAATAAACTATACTAACAGACTATCCCACATGGTGCATATGCAGAACAGACCCATAGTAGAATTAAAAGGTTTTTGGTAATGGAACACTGACTACTCATTGGAAGGACTGTTATTGAAGCTCCAATACTTTGGCCACCTGATGCCAACTCACTGGAAAAGACCCCAATGCTGGGAAGGATTGAGGGCAGGAGGAGAAGGGGGGCAACAAGAGGATGAGATGGTTGGACTTCACAAGATAGTGGAGGACAGAGGGGTCTGGAGTGCCGCAGTCCATGGAGTCACGAAGAGGCAGACACGACTGAGCAACACTGGGACCACTGCACACAGAGGATACTTCCAGGCTGAACCTAACCAGGTTGTTAACTACCAAAGCCAAAAAATTTAGCATTCTCCATATCATTTCAACAAGACCCAGAGTTCTGTAACTTAGTAAAAAAATGTCCGGGATACACTCCAAAATTATTCAACATACAAAGAACCAGCAGAGACTCACCAATTCTCCTGGGAAAAGAACTAAGTGATGCTAATCTTGAGGTTACCCCACTTGTTGGAATTATCAAAAACTTATCTCATGTTCTATAAGATAAGCAAATGAATGGAAAAGTCAAGATTCGCAACAGAGGAATAGAAAAAGAGAACCAAGGGAAAATTATAGAAAGTATTTATGAAAATTAAAAAGTTCATAGAATAGATCAATAGCAGAATGAAGATGATATAGGAAAGTATCAATTTGAAGATAGAAACTATCCATTTTGAAGAAGAGAAAGAGAAGAGATCTCAAACAACAGTTTTCGGAGACCTGTTGGACCATGTTAAACAATGTCATTGGAGTGCCCAGAAGAGGAGAATGAGATTGCTACAGGAAATATTTGAAGAAATAGTAGATGAAACCTTCCCAGATTTGGTGCACGACATATTTATTTGCAGATTCAAGGAGATCAATGAACCCTAAACAAGATAAACTGAGAGAAAACTGTGACTAGGTATAATCAAGCAGCTGTAAAACTAATAAGAAAATAATAGTGCCTTACATGTAAACAGTAATGTGCAAGGCAGTGGATTTCTCATCAGAAACTGTGAAGGCTAGAAGACAGTTGGAGCATCATCCTTAAAGTGCTTTTAAAGTTGTCAATCCAGACTTCTATCAAGGGAAAATAAATTTAAGGAATCAAGATAAAAGAAGCTACCAGAGTTTCACTGAGTGATTTTACTTAAATGGACAGAGAAGTTAACAGGAACAAGCTTTGTATATCACAATTCTGAAAGAATGAGTTAAAGTTTATTTATATTTAAATCTGAAACTTGCTTTACCTATAGAACTTTACATTTAAGTAATTTAAGAGAACCAGTTTGTATGCTTTGTTAAATATCAGTCTTAGGTAATGTTAAAAATATTACTGTTAATTTTTTTTGGAGGAGGTACCTGGATTATTACTAATTTTAAAGAGGGCTATGATGATATTTTTAAATAATAATCATTCCCTTGTATACACATATACTAAAATATAAATAAAATCTTGGGACTTGATATCTGATACTTTGTTATTAGGAAAACCGAAAGCGTCATGGTTCTAGTCGAAGTGTAGTAGATATGGATTTAGATGATACAGATGATGGTGATGACAACGCCCCTTTGTTTTACCAACCTGGAAAAAGAGGATTTTATACTCCAAGGCCTGGCAAAAACACAGAAGCAAGATTGAATTGTTTCAGAAATATTGGCAGGTAAAGTCACTCTAATCTTAGATTTGAATTTTTAAAAAATTTCAGTTTATGAGATTTTTCTAAAATACATTAGTTTTACATGTAAATCCATGGCTAATTCAAATCAGTGTACAACAAAAACTACTGTAATGATGTAAAGTAATTAGCCTCCAACTAATAAAAATTTAAAAAAAAAAAAAAAATAAAAAATAAAAAAGAGAAAGAAGTAAAAAAAAAAAAAAAAAAAAAAAAAAAAAAAAAATAAAATACATTAGTTTGTAAAATGTATATATGTTCTACTATAAAATTATTTAAGTGTGTATATTATGGTGTTATGTGGTCTAGAATTTTTTTAATTTAATTACTATTTAGTCTGTAAAATGTATATATGTTCTACTATAAAATTATTGAAGTGTGTATATTATTTATGGTGTTATGTGGTCTAGAATTTTTTTAATTTAATTACTATTTGCTTGTTTTTACTTTTAGGATTCTTGGACTGTGTCTATTACAGAATGAACTGTGTCCTATCACATTGAATAGACATGTGATTAAAGTGTTGCTTGGTAGGAAAGTAAGTGATTTTAATGAATCCAACTGCTTTTACAGTTGCAAAATTTTTTTATAAAGTATATAGTTATGGCATTAACTTAATATTAAAATTTAAGGCATTCTAGTCATTATAAAGTCATTTTCAAGCATTTAAGACATGGAGAAAAATCTCAATACATGGAGGAGACAGCATAGGAGAATGAGTGACACAGAAGTGAGTTTAGAGGGGTTGACAGACCTGGATCCCATTGCAGACAGATCTTTGGAATTTATTCCTCATTAATAGAATGGTAAAGATAATAATATAGTGCCTGGCACATAGTAAGTGCTCAGTAAGTTTTATTATTACCTGTTCTAGCAAGTAATGGCAATAGAAGTAGCATTGTATTGAAACGAGCACCCCTAGCTTCAAAACTGTATGTAAGATGTATGTTGGTAGAAGGGAGAAAAGAGGTAAGAACATCTAGCTCAGCAATGCTTGATAATTATATCTTGGTGACAGAATTAGCTTATTTTCTTTTGTGTTTTGATAGTTTGACAGCTTGTACATTCCTTTATGATGGGGAAGGTAGGAGAAAAACACATTCTTTAAATTAATGCATAATACTAATTATAATACACTATAAATAGCAAAATACTGTATGGTCTTTGCTACAGATGCACACCACACATCTGATATGAGTTAGCATCATTAACATTGTGGTCTGTCAATAATTTTCTCTTACCAAACCTACTAGTGAATATTGTTTTCTATTACAGCATATCATACTATGATACATATTTTTTCCTTTTTTTAAAATGCTAACTCTATTGACATCTTAATGTGTTCCAGGTAAAATGCTCTTGTACAGAGAAAGAACTGGACTTAAAAGCTAGCAGCATAGAAATGTTGAGCCTTTAACAAGGTTTATGGAAAAGGTCCTGGAATCAAACAGACTCAAATTATAACCCAATGATACGACCTTCAGCAAGTTACTGAATTCCTTTGAGCATTAGATTTATCATCTGGAATTACAGAATGTGTATTTAGGATCAGCTGCTCAGCATAATCACTGTTTAATAATTAGTTCTGGTTCCTGCAGATCAATTTAGAACTTAAAGCTCTTACACTCCTGGCTTTAAATTTTTCAAAAATATATACTTTTCATACTTTGAAAATTAAATGTATTATCAGAGCCAAAGACTTATTAAAATTTTACCTCTTTAGACCAGTTATATTAGTGGGAGATTATTCTTTATCAGTGTATTGTCTATCTTCAAATTAGATAAAATTTTTATCATAGATTTCAACTTAACTACTGAATCCAATTAAGATGTTTCTTTCATAATTCATTTTTAGGTCAATTGGCATGATTTTGCTTTTTTTGACCCTGTGATGTACGAGAGTTTGCGGCAACTTATTCTTGCTTCTCAGAGTTCAGATGCTGATGCTGTTTTCTCAGCAATGGATTTGGCATTTGCAATTGACCTGTGTAAAGAAGAAGGTGGAGGACAGGTAAAACAAATGAATTTGGTTAGTCTATTGAGCTTGAAACACAGAAAAACAATTTAGATAGGCAGGGACCAAGAAAGAGAAAGACGCACACACACACACACACACACACAAAGACACAGTAAGAGATGGAGAGAAAGATATGAATGGATGGAGAGTTAGATTGAGAGGTTGAAGAGTTTATAGTTACTTAGGCCTAGAATGTCTGCATCTCTTAGTTGTCAAATACAGGATTGTCTCTTTAGATTTTAAAATTTTAGGAAATTGTTTTATGAACTGCTAACTTATTCCTGCTTTGTCAAAATTGGTTTTACATGGCACTGCTAAATTTTCCACAGGTTGAACTTATTCCTAATGGTGTAAATATACCAGTCACTCCTCAGAATGTTTATGAGTATGTGCGGAAATATGCTGAACATAGAATGTTGGTAGTTGCAGAACAGCCATTACACGTAAGTTTTTTCCAGAAAATGTCACTTGATCTGATGAGGCTATTTGTATCTTCTGTGTTTTAAACTAGCTTACAGTGTATTCAGCTTGCTTATGAAGGGTCAAAATTTTTAAACCAAAATGAGTTTACATACAGTATAAATTATACCCGAGTCCAGACCAACTCCTTTCTTTTGGGTAAAACTACTTGGAAGAACCATGTAATCATCAGAAAGTAGATCTGGTGAGTAAAAATTTGGAAAGGATGCTTTATGGGACTCAGATGATTACCGTTTTGGAGTCCTGCAGCCATCCATGCCTCTGGTGACATACTAGGTGGACCCCTTGGACTCCGAGGCAGTTATTGGTATGGTTTATTATAACAAAAGGACTCTCACAAGGGGAGAATTATATCAGACAGAGTCTGGAGGAATCCAGGTACAAGCTTCAAAATTTTCTTTCTGGGGGTATGAGTTGTCACAAAAAAATAGGTTCTTCCTCCAGCAGTGATTTACAGCAATGCCTATGCAGTGTTTGTGTTTAGGGAAGCCTACTTTAAGAGTCAAGGCCCAGCTTTTTTACTGGAGGCCAGTCCTACTAGCAGAGGAAATATTAGAGTCCTGTCAGACTCCCAGAGGAAAAACACATGTTCATCATAAATCACCTTTTTTACAGATAGTCTAGACAAGCTGTTACAGCAGGACTTACTGCCACATCAGTTAGTAATAATGTAGGGAACATTCCAAAACCCAAGTTTCCAGATGCCTGTCAAGGACCATCCTCCCAACAGACTCTTCTAAAGATCAACATCGGGCCGACTATGTTAACTGTTTCTCCTCCTGGTGAAGAATGTTTATGAAGTGGTTTTGATCCCTGTGCTGGGAATAATTGTGTGGGCTCTGGAATTCTACTGTCCGGATTCAAATCATGCCTGCAGCCTGCTCTAGCTGTGTAACATTAGCAAGCTACTCAAGTACCGTGTGCCTTTGTTCCCTCCTCTGAAAATGAGGATGGGATTAACGTTAATTAACATATGTAAGGTGCTTAGAACAGTTCTTAGCATTTCTCAGTAAGTTTGTGTCAGGGATATTGGTTTTTTGTCATCATCATACTTTTCTTAGGATATTGACAGGATAGCATGATTGACAGATTGTTTCTTTTTTTTTTTCCCCATTTATTTTTATTAGTTGGAGGCTAATTACTTTACAATATTCTAGTGGTTTCTGTCATACATTGACATGAATCAGCCATGGAGTTACATGTGTGCCCCATCCCGATCCCCCCTCCCACCTCCCTCTCCACCCGATCCCTCTGGGTCTTCCCAGTGCACCAGGTCTAAGCACTTATCTCATGCATCCAACTTGGGATGGTGATCTGTTTCACCCTAGATAATATATAAGTTTCAATGCTGTTCTCTTGAAACATCCCACCCTCGCCTTCTCCCACAGAGTCCAAAAGTCTGTTCTGTACATCCGTGTCTCTTTCTCTGTTTTGCATATAGGGTTATCATTACCATCTTTCTAAATTCCATATATATGTGTTAGTATACTGTAATGGTTTTTATCTTTCTGGCTTACTTCACCCTGTATAATGGGCTCTAGTTTCATCCATCTCATTAGAACTGATTCAAATGAATTCTTTTTAATGGCTGAGTAATATTCCATGGTGTATATGTACCACAGCCTCCTTATCCATTCGTCTGCTGATAGGCATCTAGGTTGCCTCCATGTCCTGGCTGTTACAAACAGTGCTGTGATGAACATTGGGGTACACGTGTCTCTTTCAGATCTGGTTTCCTCGGTGTGTATGCCCAGAAGTGGGATTGCTGGGTCATATGGCAGTTCTATTTCCAGTTTTGTAAGAAATCTCCACACTGTTTTCCATAGCGGCTGAACTAGTTTGCATTCCCACCAACAGTGTAAGAGGGTTCCCTTTTCTCCACACCATGGAGAAAAGGTTGCTTGTAGACTTTTGGATAGCAGCCATCCTGACTGGTGTGTAATGGTACCTCATTGTGGTTTTGATTTGCATTTCTCTGATAATGAGTGATGTTGAGCATCTTTTCATGTGTTTGTTAGCCATCTGTATGTCTTCTTTGGAGAAATGTCTGTTTAGTTCTTTGGCCCATTTTTCAATTGGGTCATTTATTTTTCTGGAACTGAGCTGCAGGAGTTGCTTGTATATTTTTTAGATTAATCCTTTGTCTGTTGCTTCATTTGCTATTATTTTCTCCCAACCTGAAGGCTGTCTTTTCACTTTGCTTATTGTTTCCGTTGTTGTGCAAAAGCTTTTAAGTTTCATTAGGCCCCATTTGTTTATTTTTGCTTTTATTTCCAATATTCTGGGATGTGGGTCATAGAGGATCCTGCTGTGATTTATGTCGGAGAGTGTTTTGCCTATGTTCTCCTCTAGGAGTTTGATAGTTTCTGGTCTTACATTTAGATCTTTAATCCATTTTGAGTTTATTTTTGTGTATGGTGTTAGAAAGTGTTCTAGTTTCATTCTTTTACAGGTGGTTGACCAGTTTTCCCAGCACCACTTGTTAAAGAGGTTGTCTTTTTTCCATTGTATATCCTTGCCTCCTTTGTCGAAGATAAGGTGTCCATAGGTTCGTGGATTTATCTCTGGGCTTTCTATTCTGTTCCACTGATCTATATTTCTGTCTTTGTGCCAGTACCATACTGTCTTGATGACTGTGGCTTTGTAGTATAGTCTGAAGTCAGGCAGGTTGATTCTCAAGATTACTTTGGCTATTCGAGGTTTTTTGTATTTCCATACAAATTGTGAAATTATTTGTTCTAGTTCTGTGAAAAATACCGTTGGTAGCTTAATAGGGATTGCATTGAATCTATAGATTGCTTTGGATAGTATAGCCATTTTGACAATATTGATTCTTCCAATCCATGAACACGGTATATTTCTCCATCTGTTTGTGTCCTCTTTGATTTCTTTCATCAGTGTTTTATAGTTTTCTATGTATAGGTCTTTTGTTTCTTTAGGTAGATATACTCCTAAGTATTTTGTTCTTTTTGTTGCAGTGGTGAATGATGTTGTTTCCTTAATTTCTCTTTCTGTTTTCTCATTGTTAGTGTATAGGAATGCAAGAGATTTCTGTGTGTTAATTTTATATCCTGCAACTTTACTATATTCATTGATTAGCTCTAGTAATTTTCTGGTAGAGTCTTTAGGGTTTTCTATGTAGAGGATCATGTCATCTGCAAACAGTGAGAGTTTCACTTCTTCTTTTCCTATCTAGATTCCTTTTACTTCTTTTTCTGCTCTGATTGCTGTGGCCAAAACTTCCAACACTATGTTGAATAGTAGTGGTGAGAGTGGGCACCCTTGTCTTGTTCCTGATTTCAGGGGAAATGCTTTCAATTTTTCACCATTGAGGGTGATGCTTGCTGTGGGTTTGTCATATATAGCTTTTATTATGTTGAGGTATGTTCCTTCTATTCCTGCTTTCTGGAGAGTTTTAATCTTAAATGGATGTTGAATTTTGTCAAAGGCTTTCTCTGCATCGATTGAGATAATCATATGGTTTTTATCTTCAATTTGTTACTGTGGTGCATTACATTGATTGATTTGCGGATATTAAAGAATCCTTGCATTCCTGGGATAAAGCCCACTTGGTCATGGTGTATGATTTTTTTTAATATGTTGGATTCTGTTTGCTAGAATTTTGTTAAGGATTTTTGCATCTATGTTCATCAGTGATATTGGCCTGTAGTTTTCTTTTTTTACGGCATCTTTGTCTGGTTTTGGAATTAGGGTGATGGCCTCATAGAATGAGTTTGGAAGTTTACCTTCTGCAATTTTCTGGAAGAGTTTGAGTAAGGTAGGTGTTAGCTCTTCTCTAAATTTTTGATAGAATTTAGCTGTGAAGCCATCTGGTCCTGGGCTTTTGTTTGCTGGAAGATTTCTGATTACAGTTTCGATTTCCTTGCTTGTGATGGCTCTGTTAAGATCTTCTGTTTCTTCCTGGTTCAGTTTTGGAAAGTTATACTTCTCTAAGAACTTGTCCATTTCTTCCAAGTTGTCCATTTTACTGGCATAGAGCTGCTGGTAGTAGTCTCTTATGATCTTTTGTATTTCAGTGTTCTGTTGTGATCTCTCCATTTTCGTTTCTAATTTTGTTAATTTGGTTCTTCTCCCTTTGTTTCTTAATGAGTCTTGCTAATGGTTTGTCAATTTTGTTTATTTTTTCAAAAAACCAGCTTTTAGCTTTGTTGATTTTTGCTATGGTCTCTTTAGTTTCTTTTGCATTTATTTCTGCCCTGATTTTTAAGATTTCTTTCCTTCTACTAACCCTGGGGTTCTTCACTTCTTCCTTCTCTAGTTGCTTTAGGTGTAGAGTTAGGTTATTTATTTGACTTTTTTCTTGTTTCTTGAGGTGGGCCTGGAATGCTATGAATCTTCCCCTTAGCACTGCTTTTACAGTGTCCCATAGGTTTTGGGTTGTGTTTTCATTTTCATTCATTTCTATGCATATTTTGATTTCTTTTTTTATTTCTTCTATGATTTGTTGGTTATTCAGAAGTATGTTATTTAGCCTCCATATGTTTGATTTTTTAATAATTTTTTTCCTGTAATTGAGATCTAATCTTCCTGCACTGTGGTCATAAAAGATGACTGGAGTGATTTCAGTTTTTTTGAATTTTCCAAGACTAGCTTTATGGCCCAGGATGTGATCTATTCTGGAGAAGGTTCCGTGTGCACTTGAGAAAAAGGTGAAGTTGATTGTTTTGGGGTGAAACATCCTATAGATGTCAATTAGGTCTAGCTGGTCCATTGTGTCATTTAAAGTTTGTGTTTCCTTGTTAATTTTCTGTTTAGTTGATCTATCCATAGTTGTGAGTGGGGTATTAAAGTCTCCCACTGTTATTGTGTTACTATTAGTTTCCTCTTTCATACTCGGTAGCATTTGCCTTACATATTGCGGTGCTCCTATGTTGGGTGCATATATATTTATAATTGTTATATCTTCTTCTTGGATTGATCCTTTGATCATTATGTAGTGTCCTTCTTTTTCACAGCCTTTATTTGAAAGTATTTTATCTGATATGAGTATTGCAACTCTTGCTTTCTTTTGGTCTCCGTTTGCATGAAATATTTTTTTCCAGCCCTTCACTTTTAGTCTGTATGTGTCCCTTGTTTTGAGGTGGGTCTCTTGTAGACAGCATATATAGGGGTCGTGTTTTTGTATCCATTCAGCCAGTCTTTGTCTTTTGGTTGGGGCATTCAACCCATTTACATTTAAGGTAATTATTGATAGGTGTGGTCCCATTGCCATTTACTTTGTTGTTTTGGGTTCACGTTTATACAACCTTTCTCTGTTTCCTGTCTAGAGAAGATCCTTTAACAATTGTTGAAGAGCTGGTTTGGTGGTGCTGAATTCTCTCAGCTTTTGCTTGTCTGTAAAGCTTTTGAATTCTCCTTCATATCTGAATGAGATCCTTGCTGGGTACAGTAACCTAGGTTTTAGGATATTATCTTTCATTACTTTAAGTATGTCCTGCCATTCCCTTCTGGCCTGGAGGGTTTCTATTGATAGATCAGCTGTTATCCTTATGGGAATCCCTTTGTATGTTGTTTCTCCCTTGCTGCTTTTAATATTTGTTCTTTGTGTTTGATCTTTGTTAATTTGATTAATATATGCCTTGGGGTGTTTCGCCTTGGGTTTATCTTGTTTGGGACTCTCTGGGTTTCTTGGACTTGGGTGGCTATTTCCTTCCCCATTTTAGGGAAGTTTTCAGCTATCATCTCCTCGAGTATCTTCTCATGGCCTTTCTTTTTGTCGTCTTCTTCCGGGACTCCTATGATTCTAATGTTGGGGCGTTTCACATTGTCCCAGAGGTCCCTGAGGTTGTCCTCATTTCTTTTGATTCTTTTTTCTTTTTTCCTCTCTGCTTCATTTATTTCCACCATTTTATCTTCTACCTCACTTATCCTATCTTCTACCTCCATTATTCTGCTCTTGGTTCCCTCCAGAGTGTTTTTTATCTCATTTATTGCATTATTCATTTTTAATTGACTCTCTCTTATTTCTTCTAGGTCCTTGTTAAACATTTCTTGCATCTTTTCAATCTTTGTCTCCAGGCTATTTATCTGTAACTCCATTTTGTTTTCAAGATTTTGGATCATTTTTATTATCATTATTCTAAATTCTTTTTCAGGTAGATTCCCTATCTCCTCTTTTGTTTGACTTGGTGGGCTTTTTTCATGTTCCTTTACCTGTTGGGTATTTCTCTGCCTTTTCATCTTGTTTAGATTGCTGTGTCTGGAGTGGGCTTTCTGTATTCTGGAGGTCTGTGGTTCCTTTTTATTGTGGAGGTTTTACCCAGTGGGTGGGGTTGGACGATTGGTTTGTCAAGATTTCCTGGTTAGGGAAGCTTGTGTCAGCGTTCTGGTGCGTGGAACTGGATTTCTTCTCTCTGGAGTGCAATGGAGTGCCCAGTAATGAGTTTTGAGATGGGTCTGTGTGTTAGGTGTGACTTTGGGCAGCCTGTATGTTGACACTCAGGTCTGTGTTCCTGCGTTGCTGGAGAATTTGCGTGGTATGTCTTGCTCTGAAACTTACTGGCTCTTGGGTGGTGGTTGGTGTCAGTGTAGGTATGGAGGCTTTTCAACGGTCTCTTATTACTTAATGTTCCGTGTAGTCAGGAGTTTTCTGGTGTTCTCAGGTTTTGGGCTTAAGTCTCCTGCCTCTGGATTTCAGTTTTATTCTTCCAGTAGTCTCAAGACTTCTCCAACTATACAGCACTGATAATAAAACTTTTAGGTTAATGGTGAAAAGATTCTCCCCCGTGAGGGACACCCACAGAGGTTCACAGAGTTACATGAAGAAGAGGAGAGGGAGGAGGGAGATAGCAATGAGCAGGAGGAGAAAAAGGGGGACTCAAGAGGAGAGAGACAGATCTACGCAGTTGTCTGTTCCCAGAGTGTTTTCCATAGCCCAGACACCCACAGAGATTCACAGAATTGGATTGGGAAGAGAAGGGGAAAGGAGGAAATAGAGGTGTTCTGAGGTAGAAAACAGAGAGTCAAAAGTGGGAGAGAGTAATCAACACACTCCTGAATAGAAATGGGAACTGAATATTGGATTCGTAAATGTCCAAAATTTATATTACATACTGAAAAGCAAAGATTAAAAATCTAACGTAGAGATTAGACTCTTTAAAGTAAAATATTTAAAAACAGAAACAAAAACACCAAAAAAAATTTAGAAATATATATGAAGTTTGGTTTAAGGCTTCTTTTTTTTTTGAAAGGTTATAGTGAAATGAATATGAAAATTAAGGAATAATAGAGGAGTATTAGAGGACTTTAAAAGGAAATAAGAAAAACAAGAAAAAGAAAAAAAAACAAAAAAAATTTTCCCCTAATTAAAAAAATCATAAAAATATATGAAAATGAAAGTTAAGGAGCAATGGGGGAGTAATAGGGAATTAAAAAAAATAATAATAGAGAAAAAATTTAAAAAGGTAAGAAGAAAAAAAATTTTTTTAATTAAAAAAAATATATATATATATCTCTCTCTCTAGGAATTTCTCTGGAGCTGTTGCGGTCAGTGTGGGTTCGGTTCAGTTTCAGATAGCTCCTCATTCCAGTTTACACTTCTGGATATCTATAGGCCCCTCCCAGTGTAGTCGGTGTTAGCTACAGGGATTTTAATCTGTTGCACCGGTCCTTTCTGAAGCGGTTCCCTTTGTTTATTTGGCTTCTGTTTGCCGTCTCTTCGGTGTGTAATTTCCGCCCTGACACAGGCAGGGGGAGGTGATCTCTTATTTAGGTTCGCTAGTTCAGTTCCGTCCTGCTACGGGGAGGGCGGGGCGCTGCAGACAGATATCGCTGTGTGTGGATAGCACTCACCGTGTTCCGGCCACACGGGGTTTGCCCCGCTCACGGGTGTCTGTGCTTTCCCCGTCTACACTGCTCAGGCTCCCTGCTGCTCTATAGGGAGCTGCCCTGCGTTGTGTGCGGTTCCAGTTTTCGGGTGCTCCACAAAACTGCAGATTCGGTTGCGCCTGCGTTTTGTGCCTTCCCCGGCCTGAGCGGCCCAGGCAGCCAGGGGCTTGACCAGCGCACTCTCCCCGGGTGCGGCGCGCACTCTCCCCTCTGCGGCCCCAGCCTCAGTTTCTGTGCGCGCCAGTCGGGTACCAGCGGCTTGTGTTTGTTCTCAGGAGCTGGCCTCTAGCTGAGACCTTCCCGGCAGCGGATGTCAACCATCCATAATCTCAGGGAGTCTTTGGATAGAAACTGGAGGCCTGTTTGCAGTGTGGGAGGGGAGGCTGTCTCTGGGGCCGGGTGTGCCCCTTTCCCCTCCCCCCTGCCTACTGCCTCCGGTGGTGGGGATGGGCTGGTCCGCTGCAAGCTAGCTCTTCTCTGGAGTTTCTCAGTCCCTTTGTTTTGCGAACAGCCGGCAGTGTGTTCGGGCTGGTTAATTTTCTCCGTTGCTATCCCACAGTTTAAAAGAGCTCCCCCTGATTACTCTCAGGGCCTTCGGGCCTGGTCCTTACCCTAAGCAATGCCGCCCGCTCCTCTCCGTTCGGCCCCCACTTGCTGGTGGCGGATGCGGGTGTCTGGGGTACTTTTCTGCTGGGAGTTGCTTTTAGGCACGTAATCTGTGGGCCTTATTTAATTTTTCCTCCCAGTTAGGTTGCCCTCCGAGATTCGAAAACTTCCCCTAGACCCGCCAGTGCGAGGGTTTCCTGGTGTTTGGAAACTTCCTCTATTAAGACTCCCTTCCCTGGACGGGTCTCCGTCCCTAGCTCTTTTGTCTCTCTTTTTCTTTTATATTTTGTTCTACCTCCTTTCGAAGACAATGGGCTGCTTTTCTGGGCGCCTGATGTCCTCAACTAGCGATCAGAAGTTGTTTTGTGAAGTTTGCTCAGCATTCAGTTGTTCTTCCGATGAATTTGTAGGGGAGAAAGTGGTCTCCCCGTCCTATTCCTCCGCCATCTTGGCTCCTCCTCGACAGATTGTTTATGACTATCCTGTTGGTTACTAACATAATTTTAAAAACTATTTTAGTTAACTCCTGAGATAAAATAATGCTCCTTTACTGTTGAACCTATAGCCCTTTTTCTCTTCTGCCTGTCTTTTGAATTTGTTAATAAACTCAAAATACAGAACTTCATTTTTTAGTATTATTTAGTATTCTTAGGCTGTTAAAATTAGACATTGGGCTTTAATGATAATAACTGCTATGTAGAAAATAAAGTACTGATCATAATAAATAAGTAATTTTTGAAATCCTCTAGGCAATGAGGAAAGGTCTACTGGATGTGCTTCCAAAAAATTCATTAGAAGATTTAACAGCAGAAGACTTTAGGCTTTTGGTAAATGGCTGTGGTGAGGTTAACGTGCAGATGCTGATCAGTTTCACCTCTTTCAATGATGAATCAGGTATGAAATTTATTAAATGTTTACATGAGAAATAAACTATACAGATAATTTGGTCAGTTTTTTGGGTTTCTGGTTCTTAACCTATTTATAGGGACTTAGGAAATGCTGTTTATTACTCATGTTTTTATATATTTTAAGGTACGCTTGGACTATGATAGCTTATTATTAGGTTATTCCTAATTCTTTTATTGCTTTATTTTTCTACGTTTTAAAGAATGTATGGTTTAGTATGAAATAGTAAAAATTCTTTGTGGTGAACAGCTGTGTTAAAAGGGTTTTTATTTATTTAGAAAAAAAATAATCCTTATGAAAATTCTATTGGCCTTTCCCAATTCATATTTCTTAAGCTCTCTAAAGAATTTGATTGCATGATGTAGCCTTTTCCCCTTCTGCCTCTCTTTTGAATTTGTTAATAAGAAACTCAAATTACAGAGCTTCACTTTTTAGAAGTTCAGAACTGAACCAGGAGCACACTTAGAAAGACATACAACACACAACCACATGAAGAATCTAGAAAGAGTAACAAGAGGTAGTGATAATCCTAGAATAACATTTGTCATCACTGCTTGATTTGTTGCAGCTTTTTCTTTTCAAAGTCCCATATTCTAGGAGTAGACTTTTTAGCTGTGACTATACAATAAAATGGGCTTCCCTGGTGGCTCAGACGGTAAAGAATTCGCCTGCAGTGCAGGAAACCAGGGTTTGATCTCTGGGTTGGGAAGCTCATTTGGAGAAGGGAATGGCAACACTGTCCATTATTCTTGCCTGGAGAATTCCATGGACAGAGGCACCTGGTGGGTTACAGTCTCTGGGGTTGCAAAGAGTCAGACAAGACTGAGTGACTAACACAACAAAATACTGGAACTTCCAAGAAATTCATGAGAAGACTATATCTCTAGTCCAAGATTAATTCCATACATGAAGGTACCAGTTTTTTCCCTTTTATTATTCATATTTTGCAAACAGCTTCAGCCAAATTATAGTAAGTTAAATTTGGGTAAATTTCCTTGTTTTTCTTTGCTTGGTCACATGCAGATCACTGCATAATAGTTTTTGTGCTAAATAATAATATAGTTTTTAATATCTGTGACATAAGAATTTGGTTTATTTATTGATATAAACTAAAAACCTAGAAGGCAAAAAATTTATCTAAAGACCCTCCAAGTATGATCCTCAAATCAACAACATCAGCATCATATGGAAGCTTTTTAGAAATGCAGAATCTCTGGTTTCTTTCCCCTTTCTTCCCCCATACCTAGTGAATGAGAATCTGCATTTTAAAAGGATCTCCCAAGTGACTTGTAAACTCATTAAACTTTGAGAAGTACTGGTTTAACATCATGAGAAGAATCATGACTTAGTGGTGGAATTAAAGTCATGTGATTTTTGAGGCTGTGGTTCGTTCTGCTTGTCTTGGTCATTGGGATAGACTAACGAACTATAGAGGTTTCACATTACACAAATGGTCTGTATTAGGATTAGATCCCCCCATTCACATTTTAATTTTATAAGTAGTATTCTAAAAATACAACTGATACAGAATATTTATTGAATTTATATTTATTTGTAGGAGAAAATGCTGAGAAGCTCTTACAGTTCAAGCGGTGGTTCTGGTCAATTGTAGAGAAGATGAGCATGACAGAACGACAAGATCTTGTAAGTGTTTTCATAAAATTCGTAGAAGAAAGTGTAAAAACCTTAAATACTCTGTATGAAAGACAGCCTTTTGTTTTAAATTGGTAATGATTTTAATTTTGGCTAAGGAAATTGAAGACCAAAAATAAAAGGCAATTTTGTTTTTCTGTTCTGTAGTAGGACATCTGAAGTATGACTGAAGTATGAGTAAAACTATAAACAGAGTAAAATACATCTTAGCTATTAAAATGCTATCCTTAGTCCCAGAATATACAATATCAGCTTACTGTTGAGACACGTTTTTCCCCCTATAGTGAGTGCTAATGTATGTTAGTGGCCTCTTTCGTCCATCCTTAATCTTTTTGACTAGCTGCAAGTGTTTGCAAAATTTTTTAATAGAATCGTAATTGCTCTGTGTGCTGTGAATAGAGTAATTGCGGCACTAGGTCTGTGATTTTAATCTTTGAAGTGTTCGGACTTCGCTGGGGGCTCAGCTGGTGAAGAACCTGCCTGCAATGCTGGAGACCCAGGTTCGATCCCTGGGTTGCGAAGATCCCCTGGAGAAGGGAATGGTCTATGATTTTAACCTTATTACTTATTAAGTTAATAAATTAAGACGTAAATAAATCATAAATTAAGACAGTATAAACTTTGATCATATTGAAGTCTATCAAGTCTGTAGCGTTTATGTCCAACTGTGATTATATCCAAATCAACCTGTCCAGTAGCCTTAAAAGGTAGTCCCCTGTAGACTTTCTTGTAGAAATTTGAGGGACATTCCTTATTCAGAAAATCTCTATTCATATTCCTCATAGTTCCTTATGTCATTTGCCCCTGTTGAACCAGCCTTAGTTCTCAGTATTCTAAACCTCTAAACCACAGTATTCCAAACCTCTGTGTATAATATATACACAGAGGTTTATAATTTATAAAAAATGATACAATTTCTAGATATATCCCCCAATTTTATTTGAGAGGGGGGAATAGTTGGGCAGGAAAGCACAGAGCTTGCAGTTTCCTATTTACCTAGAAAGGTAGTCTGTAACTTATTTTTTGTGGGGAGGGGGCCATGCGTTTACCATTCCTTCATCTTCACATGGCCCCAGGCGCCTTCCAGTATTTCCCTACTATAGCAAGACAGGTTGTCCAGCAGTCCTAGCTGTCAGGTTTTTTTTTTTATTCTTGGCTTGGCCATGTAGTAGTTTCCTAGGCTTCTCCCTAGGTTCATTCCTTATAATTCCATGTATTTTAACTTTCATAAACTTGTAGACCAATCCTGAAGTCCCTACCAGTGCAGATACTGTATCTGTACCTGTTGGTTTTAAGAGTACCTGAGTTGCTTATTAGGGTTCCTGTAGTCAGTCTGGATTCAGAGCAAAACCAATATGTCCTGTCTAGTCAGTCAAGTTAAAATCTCACTGCATTTCTGCCATCTCCTAGAAGAGAAATTTGCTAACTATTCAGTCTTTTACAAAAGAGAGAGAATATCTCCCTCTCTGGGGGCCTCAAAATGTCCAGCAGCAGCTTTAATTGTGAGCTTCACTCTTTAAACTCCTGTGTTCTTTGGGTTTAGCAGTATATCACGGTATCTTTTACCTCCTCCTCTTCCTCTTTTGGGAGGTTATCTTCACATATTGTTAGGCTTTTCCATATGTGTCTTAGGGACATAACGGTTTCCTAAACTCTTCTCCCTTGAATTACTAGCCCTAGGGTTATGCAATAAAACTACATACATAGTGTATTTCCCTCTTGGAAAGTCATAGTTCACTAGTAAAAGTTTTGAGAAGTCCTCTGTTATGTATTTCTTTTTCCAACTTCTTGGAGGTCCAGCAGTATAGTAATCTGGCTCTGGGTAACCACATTTATCCTTGGAGAAACACTTTACATTGTTTGTTTTTTACCTGTAAAATGAGTAGTTTGGGCCAGGTTTATATCTGTAGTACCTTCCAGCCCATTTATAAATTATTTGAAGATTTTGCAGACGCTGACACTTGAAGAGTTTCGTTTTTCCCTGCTTCTTCCTGTAGAATTCTAGATGGGATTTCTCACATAACTATGCTTCAGGAACTAGTTTAGGGTTCCTAGTCTGAGATAATGAATATATTTGTCTGTTTGTATGTGTTAAGTTGCTTCAGTCATGTCCGACTCTTTGTGACCCTATGGACTGTAGCCCACCAGGTTCCTCTGTACGTGGGACTCTCCAGGCAAGAATACTCAAGTAGGTTTCCATGTCCTCCTCCAGGGGATCTTCCCGACATAGGGATTGAACCCACAATTCTTAACCTCTCCTGCATTGGCAGGCTGGTTCTTTCCACTAGCGCCACCTGGGAAGCCCTTTTGTCTGTTTAGTTGTGTACTATAAATGCAAGATTTTAAAAGCTTTACCTTAAGAGATAGTCACTGTCTACTATCAATGAGGAAAGGTATGTATTAATAAAAATATTTCAGGAAAGTATATCTTTGGTTTTATTTAAAGAAAAAATAATTTACACTATCTTACACAAATTAGATGTGTTTTAAAACTCAATGTTAGCATGGCTTATTGCATGGATTTTGATGTACAGTATATGCTGTCTGACAATTACTATTACAAAATCATTGTATGTCACAGTGCACCACTGAAAAACATTGGGTGGTTTTGCTAGTAGATAAAATGCATAATAACTTTTTGATAGCCTCTGTGAATTTTGAACCTTTTTCAGAGACCTTGTGCCTTATTCCCACTAAGAGACGCTCTGCGAAATTAGCAACAGGAAGGGCTCTTAGACAGCATTTGGTCAGGTAGCCTCATGTTACATATGAGAAGCTGAGGCATTTGAAACATAGTCACTTTTCTACATAGCTGACACTTTTTTCTCTTCCAACCCTGAAACTTTCGTTTTGAATATAAGAAATTTAAAAGACTGTTCTAAATGATACCCCTTTGTAGGTTTTAACACATGAATGGGGCTGTATGTATAATTGCCAGAATTAAGGATTGAATGTTAATCTCTTAAAAGCCAAACATGTGATTATTATACTTATGTTTAGGTTTACTTTTGGACATCAAGCCCTTCATTACCAGCCAGTGAAGAAGGATTTCAGCCTATGCCCTCCATCACAATAAGACCACCAGATGACCAACACCTTCCTACTGCAAATACTTGCATTTCTCGACTTTACGTCCCACTCTATTCCTCTAAACAGATTCTCAAACAGAAATTGCTACTCGCCATTAAGACCAAGAATTTTGGTTTTGTGTAGAGTATAAAACGTGTGTATTGCTGTGTAATATTACTTGCTAATTTTGTAGATTTTTCCCATTTGTCTATAAGAGTTTATGGAAGTTGATGCTGTCGCATACCCTGTGGTACCTTTACCTTAAAGAGATGAATGCAAACATTCCTTGCTCAGTTTGTAGCTTAAAGGCCTGAGGAGCACTAGCAACATTTGACTATAATGGTTTGCTAGTCAACAACTTCTGGGTCTAACCCCAGCCAAAGATGACAGCAGAACAACATAATTTACACTGTGATTTATCTTTTTGCTGAGGGGAAAAAAATGTAAAACGTTCTGAAAATTCACTGCTGCCTTTGTGAAAAGTGTTTCAGCGAAGGTTCTTGTATAGAGGGAATAGGGAATTTCAAAATAAAAAATTAAGTATGTTCTGTGTTTCATTTTAACTTTTTTTATGGTGTTTAATTTGTGGTTGGCTGCGGTTGTGTATCGTATATGGAACTTGTAAAAAAGTTCTGAACATTCAGATCTTAAGAAATGAAATATCTTTTACCTATAAAAACCACTTTTATTGCAGTTTGACTGCATTGAGCTCTAGGATATTAAAATGATATCACTAATATTTTGCATGTAATTTGTTCATTTGAGGGCACTTTTTTGTACATATGATGGGGGCCAATGCACAATACTTTATCACAATCAACTTTTTTCTTTGTATCCCTATTTCAATGAGCAGTCAGTCAGGTATTCTGCACTTCAGTTCTAACTAGACATTTGTACTAAGGCATTTCAGTTATGTAAACTCAGCCTGGGCACTTTCTGATAACTGTAAAATGTTTTATAAGATCATGATTATTGAAGATACATTTTGGAAAATTTTAAATGTTCGTGAGCAGCTTAACTACTTTTGTATCTAGCCTTTTTTAAGTATCTTGTTACATTTACTTTTTTAAATAAATTACAGAAGAAATGTCAAGTAATATGAAGAAACAATAGTTTTTATTTATGTAGTTGTACATTTTTTAAACTAAGGGCAATACAGTATTCACGGTTATGTGCATAAAAATTTTGTTTTAAAAAACTGAATGTACACACGGACTGTAAGAAACAGAAGGAAATTGGTCCACATTTTACAGTTAGCAGAGAATCCTGAATGGCACTGGCCAGGCCACGTTTTCTTTTATACAAATGGGGAAGTAAAATGAGCCTCACTTGGCATCAGAAGTCAATCCAGTTATATTTAATAACTGAGAAGTTCTTTTTTGATGATCCATTAACTATGTAGCTTAGGATCATTATCTCTAAATTCTTGTGGTTTTAGTAGCTTTATTCAGTGGCATAATAAGGAACAGTTTTCTTCACCATGTCTTCAATAATGTGACTTAGACCAGTCACTTTTCATTTTGAAAATGAGGAGAGAGTCTCTGGAGTCTTTCCTTCTTTGTCGTTCCTTTGTAGGACTCCTGGCCTTTGGGATGTTTTTCACATTCAAAGGCACTGTGCTTTATTATACATGTGTGTGTATATATATATATATATGTGTATATATATATATAAACAAACTTCCTTCAGAAGACTGAACCACATTATTCTCAGCCCTGCTGACACAATAAATACTAAAAACTAAAGCAACTGGTGAAACTCATTGTACTACTTAAAACTTAATATGATGTATTAGATGTGTAAATTAACCAAAGGTTATTTTACAAAATGAGACATTGGTTTTTATGTCTAAATGCTATTTCTGAATAAATGAAATAGTAATTAGATTAGGAACTGATTTTCATCAGTGTGTCTGAAAAACTTCTGTATGCACATGATGGAATTGATAAATATTAAATGAGAACAAACTAGATATGATTAGGACATTTGAAAACCTAATTGTGAACTTATTTTTAATAGTTATTGAAAGGATGAAAGTATTTAAAATAATGCACAATGTCTTAAGTCTTCCTAAATCAAGATTTTGGTTAAAATGCTTTTAGGAATATTAAAAGCAGAGTGAGTTTTTTTTGTTGTTTTTTTTTTTTTTTAAGTAAAGCATAAAATGGTTCTAAATGTAAAATAAAGTCATATAAAATAAAGTTCTCTTTTGGTCTTGTTTAGTGATTAAATCTAATGAAAACAAATTTAGGAAGTGAAGACCAAGAATGAACTTTACTCAAGGTTTTCAAAGTTTTGCTACTTCCCCCCCCCCCCCCCCGAATTATCTGAATATCAAGATTGTGCCCTATAAATGGCTTCCTGGGGAATACTTAGGATTTTTAAATAGTGTAATTTCACTATTTAGTACTTGCCCCTAAAGATAAATTTATCTCCTAAAGATAGTATTTTTGTCTATTTAGAGGTAGTCAACCAATGTCTAGGTCTAAAACTGAGATCTTCCCTTGAGGTAGTAGTTCTTATGCTTCTGAAGGTGTGATTGTCTCATGCCTGTTAATGCAGATTCCTAAGCTTTGCTCATCCTCTCAATCACATTTCGACTTAATAACTCATAAGAAATCGTTATTCTTAAAAGCATCCCAGATGATTCTGAAACACTGTCCAGAGCATTCCTTCTATTCGTGAATATATAAAGTCCCCTGTTGGTAAATTCCCCAGAGCCAAACCTTTCCTTCTTATGGAGAAGTACTTTTATTAATCATCTACTCCTGGATTAGGTTCTTCCTCTTCTGCCTGGGTAAAAAGATTTTCACTGTTAACATTAACCTAAAGATAAGCATTAACATAGAGATTAATTCTTCCCTAAACATTGTTTGATTAATACAGAAATGTATTTAAAATGTGACAGTCATATCAAAATACCATGAATTAAATATAAGCAAAGAATCTTACCTCATAAAATTAAAAATCACTGGATTGTTTGCAAACATAAAGTTCTCTTTTATTGAGTATTTACCCTGTGCTAGACAGTGTATCAAATGTGTTCTTTTATATCATTTTATTCCATGGCACTATTACCATCCTCACAGAGAGGAAATTTGGCACAGATTAAATAATTTGCTCAAGGTTACAGAGCTGGTAAGTGCTGAAGTCAGATGTCTCCAGCCCTTCTGGAGATTGCATTCCCAAACATCAGGTCCCTAATTTTTTGGAATGTATGATTATAATTAAGTGAGTTGGTCATGGTCATCAAAGGTCCTGAGCACCCATTTTCAATATGTAGGTGTGTATATATGCAGAGGGGTTCCCCTAAACTACCAAGCAATGTGCTGACACCAGGTGAAAGTGAAAGTTGCTCAGGCATGCGACCCCATGGACTGACCATGAAGTCTGTGGAATTCTCCAGGCCAGAATTCTGGAGTGGGTAGCCTTTCCCTTCTCCAGGGGATCCTATAATTCAACTCAGTTCTGACACTTACCTGCCTAGAGATAGCATCTAATTTCAAGGTAAAGACCCAGCTTCCACTGCTGAAACCAATTGCAAGCCCGAATAGTGAATAGTTACCTGTACTTCTGAATAGCTATAAATCAGGGGCTCCTATGACACTTCCTTGGGTTTGATGAATCTGCTGAAGTGGCTCACAGAACTCAAAATTAACATTTTACTTACTAGATAACATAAAAGGGTATAACTCAGGAACAGCTGGGTAGAAGGTAAACACTGGGCAAAGCCTGAGCAAGGGTGTGGAGCTTCCATGCCCTCTCTTGCAACTGTGTGTGTTCACCAGGCCTGAAGCCGTCTGAATCCAGTCTTCCCGGGTTTTTATGAAGGCCTCGTTACACAGGCGTAATTGACTAAATCACTGACCACTGGTGATTGATTCAACCTCCTGCCCATAGGGCCTCCCTCATAACTCAGTCGGTAAAGAATCTGCCTGCAATACAGAAGGCTTGGGTTCGATTCCTGGATTGGGAGGATTCCCCTGGAGGGAGGAGGAAATTGCAGTCCACTCCAGTATTCTTGCCTGGAGAATCCCATGGTCAGAGGAGCCTGGTGGGCTACAACCCATGGGGTCCGCAAGAGTTGGAGACGACTTAGCGACTAAACCAGCCAACAGCCAATCCATGGGGAGTTTAAGGACAAGTTGCTTGGTGCCCCTGGCAACCAGAATCTATCCTAACTGAGGGGTCCAAAAAGCCACTATTTTATTATTAGGAAATGCTGATGATTTGGGGAGCTCAGTGCCAGAAACAGAGATAAAAGACAAAATATGTATTGCTTATTATAAATCATGATACCACAGTCATAGAATAATGAAATAGTCTCTAACTTGTCTTATGTTTGTACATAATTTTATTATAATAAAAACAATATATATATACTAAAATTTTCAAAGAATTTAAGACCATTCAAGTTGGAGAAATGAGGGTCTCTGCATCTTACGGGTACACTGTAAGCCAGTAGTAGCATGAAGTCACACACTTTCTGCACCAGAGGCTAAGCTGCCTTCAGTCATACCACACAACTCTCTGTAGGTAGATTGGAGGCTATTCCAGTTACTATGTTTGCACAACCAATTATCTTTAAGGTTAGTGGTATAAACAATCATTCACTGTGCTCATGGACTCTGTGTTAGGAATCTCTGCAGGACACCATCATCATGGCTTGTCTCTGATATCCAGGGTTTCAAGTGGAAGGAAGACTTGATGGCTGCTAGCTGGAATCCTCTAACAGTTTGTTCATTCACACATCAAGAAGTTGATAGTACCTATTGATTGGGTGCCTCAGGTCCTTCCTACATTGGCTTCTCTGTGTCATCTTTCTTTGTAGGCTAGTTTTTGGATTCCTGTAGGATGGTACCTAAGTTCTAAGGCAAACTTTCCAAAAGGTAGAAAAAAACAGGCAAAAGCTGTTCATATTGTTCTTTATGAACTAGACTTAAAAGCCATGTATTCTCTTTGTTAAAAGTCAGTCACTCCAATGGAACATAATTAAAATTCCAGAAATAAACCCATGCATATACAGTCAACTAATATCTGAGGGAGAAAATACTGAATGGAGAAAAAGTCATTTCAGTAAATGGTGCTGGGAGAATTGGATATTCACATGTAAAAGAATGAAACTAGAATATTATACCACTCACAAAAATTAACTCAAAATGGATTAAATACTTAAATATGAGATCTGAAACAAACTCCTAGAAGAAATCATAGGAAAAAAGTTCCTTGATACGGATCTTGGCAATGATTTTTCAGATATGACACCTAAAGTACAAGCAAAAAAAAAAGGGGGACAACATCAAACTGAAAAGTTTCTGCATAGCCAAAGAAGTGATCAACAAAATGAAAAGATAACCCATAGAATGTGAAAATATCTGCAAGCCATATATCTAATAAGGGGTTAATACCCAAAGTAAGTAAAACAAATAGCAGCAAAAAAGCCAACAAACCAATTTTTAGTTGGGCAAAGGACCTGAATAGACAATTTTCCAAAGAAGATATAGAAGTGGCCAAAGGTACATGAAAAGATGCTCAACATCACTAATCCTTAGAGAAATGCAAGGCAAAACCACAATGATACATCAACTCACACCTATTAAAATAGCTAGCATCAAAAAGCTCAGTCATGCCCAACTATTTGCAACCCCATGTACTATAACCTGTCAGGCTCCTCTGTCCATGGAATTCTCCAGGCAAGAATTCTGGAGTGGGTAGCCATTCCCTTCTTCAGGGGATCTGCCCAACCCAGGGATTGAACCTGGGTCTCCTGCATGGCAGGCAGCTTCTTTACCATCTGAGCCACCAGGGAAGCCCACCAAGAAGACAGGAGATAACAAATGTTGGCACGGGTGCAGAGAAAAGAGAACCCTCGTGTGCTGTTGGTGAGATTGTAAATTGATACAACTACTGTGGAAAACAGTATGGAGATTCCTCAAAAACTTAAAAATAGATCTACCATATGATCTAGCAATTCTTCTGAAACCAAGCAGGACCCTGCAGGGCCTTCTAAAGGACAGAACTCCTGTGACCCTTGACTCTTGTTGGTAAAGAAACTTTAGCCTCCTAGGCCTTCCCTGCGTTTCAAAGAGCAGATTTAATAAGTAAGAAAATGCAGAGACAAAGGAAAGTAGGCACACAAGACAAAATAATAATTTGGCTATAAAATAAAGTCGAGGACCTTTCATTGTTCTCAAGGGCTGTAGTTAATATGCTGAGCCATGTGTTAAGTTGCTTCATTAGTGTCTGACTCTTTGCGACCCCCTGGACTGTAACCCGCCACGCTGCTTTGTCCATGAGATTCTCCAGGTAAGAGTGGGTTGCCATGCCCTGCTCCAAGGGATCTTCCCTGACCCAGGGATCAAAAACACGTCCCTTATTTCTCTTGCACTGGCAGGTAGGTTCTTTACCACTTGTGCACCTGGGAAGCCCCAAGCCCCGCAGTTATTCTGCAGACAGTAAAATCCCAACCAGGTGGAGGAAGTTAACCACATGCTGATCAACAGCACTAGACACCCGACTGGCTGGATCCAGAAAACTGACAACTGAGATCTCCAAAATACCACCAGGCCTACTAGCTTCTGCATCCTTCCAGAAGAGCAAGGGTATGTTGGCTCTACTGCGGAGACCCCCATGCCCATCCTCAACTCTGGCTTTTGTAATTATTCCAACAGCTGGGAAGGCTGATGCAGCAAAGACAAGATATATGAGTATTAATGATTAACCTGAATGATCCTTCCACTTCCTTCCCTTTCTGAATCCCATCTCTTACATAGGTTAGCTACTCCATCTCTTTCCCCTTAATGTATGTTTTCAATTAATTTAATAAACCATGTGATTCAAGCGACTCAGTTGAGCCTTTCTGTTCTATGACCTCTAGGATAGTCTGATGAGTAGTGTACTTGAAAGCTACCATTGTAATTTTCTGCCCCAGTAGTTTCTTTGCATGTAATATGTTAGTAAATCCACGCAGCAGTCTTACATGGAAGGAACTGAGGATACTGACTCAGAGAGGGTAAGTAACTTGTCCAAGGCAGCACGGCTAATAAAGAAGGGAGCTAGAATTCATGCCCAGATGACATGGCTCCAGAATCCACATTCTTTTTCACTAGACTCCTTCACTTTTGCACGTTCAATACACATAAGATGTTTGACAAACAGGAGACATACTGTCTGATGACTTAAATGGTAGAAACTTTGCTCTGTTTATTTCCACATAGCCTGTGATAAATTTTCTAGCTTCTTTAAGACTCAGTTTCTTCACAGAACTTATTTAACTATTATTTAAGGTTAACCTATGGGAAATTTGTTTATTCAGCACGTGGCCCCTTGTAGTTGTCTAAGTAAGAACGGCTAGCGCTCATTCCCCACTCTAGGGCAGGATTGAGAACAAACCTTCATCATTTTCAAAGCTCAGTTATCTACCCTGTTTGAACCACACTTTCCTCAACTAATCACAAAACAGGTGCCTGTTGTCAAGGCCAGACAAGGGTTCCCTCAACATTTCAGCTTCAAACGACTTAAGCAAATCTCTTTCGCCTCAGTTCTGGTTTTTGGACCCCACTATTTTTTCGTTCTGTGGGCAGTTACCTGTAGACAGTTCCCCTGAGAAACAGGCCCATGGGCCGCCCAGCGTCTGTTCCTCCGTCCACTCCTCGACTCTGGGCCTGGAAAAGAGCGTTTCGCAGGGACCCCGGGCGCCTTCTACTTCGGACTGGGTAACCTCAGTCGTTCACCCCAAGCACGAGCTCCTGGTGGGCCGGCCGAGGGCAGGGGGCGTCACTGTGCAGGGCGCAGAGGCGTCCGAGCACCCGCGGCCCAGCTCACAGAGCGCGCGCGGCGCCCGGCACTTGCTAAGAGCTCGTCAAGTGTCACTACAGGCTTAGTTTGGTGATTGAGGTCCAACAGGGCCTTCAGACGCCCTCCTCCGTTATTCTCCCCCTCCTCCTCCGCACGGCCCCCTGCCTCGTCCCGCACACTTTCCCCGACCTCTCTTCGGGAGCTTCAGAGCAAAGCTGGGTAGCTTTCTCTCCTCTCTCGCGGTGTCACGGGGACGCCCCCTTTTCCCACCCAGGGCGTGGCTTCCCTCTGCCACCGCTCCACACTCGAAGAGCGCTCCTTCCTCTTTAGCTCCTCCAGTGTGCGGTCCGACCGCCACCCGGCCACCTCTCAGGATAGGCCGAGTTCAGTTCAGTTCAGTTCAGTCGCTCAGTCGTGTCAGACTCTTTGCGACCCCATGGGCTGCAGCACGCCAGGCTTCCCTGTCCTTCACCAACTCCCGGAGCTTGCTCAATCTCATGTCCATCCAGTCGGTGATGCCATCCAACCATCTCATCTTCTGTGGTCCCCTTCTCCTCCTGCCTTCAATCTTTCCCAGCATCAGGGTCTTTTCCAATGAGTCAGTACTTCACATCAGTGGCCAAAGTATTGGAGTTTCAGCATCAGCATCAGTCCTTCCAATGACTATTCAGGACTGATTTCCTTTAGGATGGACTGGTTTGATCTTTTTGCAGTCCAAGGAACTCTCCAGTCTTCTCCAACACCACAATTCAAAAGCATCAATTCTTCGGTGCTCAGCTTTCTTCATGGTCCAACTCTCACATCCATACATGACTACTGGAAAAACCATAGCTTTGACTAGACGGACCTTTGTAGGCAAAGTAATGCCTCTGCTTTTTAATATGCTGTCTAGGTTGGTCATAACTTTTCTTTCAAGGAGCAAGCGTCTTTTAATTTAGGCCGAGTTAGCGGGACATAAACCGTGTTCCTGACGCACGGCGAGAACTAGCTGGAGAGTCTCGATCGTAAGAGGTCCGGGCACCTCCAGCACTGAGAGGCTAGAAGACCGAAACGCCAGAGGGGCCGAAGGCAGCGGGCCGGGAGGGGAGGCGGGGCCAGCTGCACAGGCGGGACCTAGTGGAGGAGGCGGGGCTCCAGGTGCAATGGGCATGGCCCCAGAGGTTCAGTAGGCGGGGCCCAAGGCGCAGTAGGCGGGACCTAGTGGAGGAGGCGGGACCCGAGGTGCAGTGGGCGAGGGGTTGGCAGGCTCAAGGGGAGACCTTTACGGCGGAAGGCGGTGCCCGCGCGGTGGCGCTGTGCGAAGTTTGCCGAGTACCTTACTCCGGCTGCGGCGGGAGGTGGGGCCGGCGCAGTGGAGTGGGGCGAGGCAGTCGGAGTGGGCGCGCCCCAGCGTGTGTGGGGAGGCGGGGCCAGGCCCGATCAGGGACAGGTCCTCAATGGGCTGGCGAGAAAGCGGGGGTCGGCCGGCGTCGTAGAACGGGGCGGGGCCGGCCGGAGTAGGAGCGGTCCCTGCGCCAGGGGGCGGGGCCTATTCAGAGCACCCGCCGGCCACCTGGTTCTGTCCCAGTTGCAGTGGCCCGAGGCGCTCGGTTCCCCCTGCTCCTGTAGCTCTGGCGGAGTCTGCGCGATGGGAGACCCGGAAAGGCCGGAAGCGGCCAGGCCCCAGCCAGAAGAGGTAAACAGCGCTGTCGCTTCCTCTCCCGCCCTGCTGTCACGCCTGGCCTCTGGGTTGCGAGCTGCGGCGGGGACCTGCAAAGTGCAGGACCTCTGTAGTAGATTTTACTCATTGCCTCCTGAGACCCGGGGTAGGCCGGGCCTCGAGCTCTCGCCGCAGCCTCGTTTCGTCTTTTCGAACGCCCAGAAGGCCGTCCCCGCGGAGGGGTGAGGAGGGAGCCGGTTTTCTGCTTTGTTCTGTTTCGGGGCGACCCGAGGGCAATACCCTGAGACTTCAGATCCCGGCAGGGCGCACCCTCTTCCATCCTTCCCTCTTCTGGAGCCCTGGCAGGGTAGGTTGAGGCTAGGGCCGAGGACTGGTGGCCCTACTGGAGCAATGCATTCCATCTCTGGGATGGTTAATAGGACTTGGAAGGATGCGTGTAGAAACTGACACAGGTGGATGGGGTGAACTGATGAGTAGAAAGGCTTCAGGAAGTCCTCATAACAATGGCAACGATCTGGTTAGGAGACCAGTTTTCCTCAGACTCCGCTAAACGAGCTATGAATCTTTGGGGGTACCACTTTCTTCATTTCTACAGTGGAAATGATACTTCCTTCACAAAGAATTAAGTAAAGTGCTTTATGCAAAGTATCACGGAAGTTGTGGGTGCTTAATAAAACCTACCTTAACGTGTTCATCTTCTCGGCTTCTATATTAGGGAAAGTTTTAGTCGCTCAGTCGTGTCTGCCTCTTTGCGACCCCAAGGACTGTCTGTAGCCCATCAGGCTCCTCTGTCCATGGGATTCTCCAGACAAGAACACTGGAGGGTAGCCATTCCCTTCTCCAAGGGATCTTCCTGACCCAGGGATGGAACCTGGGTCTCCTGCATTGTGGGCATATTCTTTACCATCAGAGCTTCTAGGGAAGCCCTTCTATGTTAGTACAGGTACATAACAACAGTAAACACACTGGGATTCATTATGCTATAGAGCTGTAGGGTAGTTAAACTTGTTGTGCTATAATTTTCTTACCCTGTTATTTTGTAAATACTTCTATTGCTGTGTGTGGTATCTTTGATTATTTTTAATAGAGTTTCAGCTCACAGAGATTCAGCTGTCAGATTCACAGAGATTCTTACATTTCTTCAGAAAGGTGTAGATTCCAGATTTGGGATTTTACTTTATTTTGACTTTGTAAACATTTAGTAACTAACAAATTGTAAATAGCCCTCAAACTTTCTCTTCCTCTTTTGAAACAAACACATTGTCCTACTGTAATGGGACAATTCAGATATTTTTGTTTGTGGTGGTAGCTCCAACAGTTCAGACTTAAGACCTGGAAGTTAATTTTTATTTATTATCCATATCTCAGTACAGACCCACAAAGACAGAGGCAGAACTTTAGATCTAGAATGAAGTTCAATGAGCACCTGTTTCACAGTTTTTAACTTGAGATGCAAGGATGCCTTAAGTACTCTATTTCTATAGATATATTGGTGCAACTTGGGCCACCTGCATCAGAATCACCTGGAATACGTTGTAAGAAATGTAAATATCTGGGTCTACACCCCAGATATAGTGAATCAAAGTCTCTTGGGATGGGTTTGGGACTGCATTTTTAACAAGCACTTCAGATGATCCTGGTACACAGTTTTGTTTTGTTTTGTTTTGTTTTGTTTGGGGTATGCCAAGCTACATGTGAAACTACTCCTACCAGGGGTCAAACACGTGCCCCCTGCAGTGGAAGCACAGTCTTAACCACTGGATCATGGTACACATATTTTAAGAACACTGTCTTGAAGAGTTTATAGATGAGCTTGAAGGGGCTTATGAATCTCCTGAAGTTTGTAGGTTTTATATGCGCAGCTGTGAATTTCCAGAGGAAAGAGGTCCAAAATTTTGATAGTTTCCCCAAATTAACTATCATTAATCTAACTGATAGCCCCTGTTTTTGAAATGATACGCCCAGGACCACACAACTCAAGTTTAAAACCAAGATCTAGGTTTAAAACTAAGTTCCCCCTCCTGGACCAGTATTCCACCTGTTTTGTCAGATTTGGTGGGAATGGAAAAATGAGAATAAAAACATCTATGAATAGTGTATAACTCTGATAGCATCCAAACATTTTACTTCACCCGAGGAGAAGGAGAGAGGTGAAGGCAAGCTAATGAAAGTCGTGTACTGGAGGTGGATAGGAAGAAGGGGCTGTGTAGAATGCCAGTCTAGATCAGTGCAGGGTGAATGCTAGCTGGGGAGTCTTGACCCAGATGACTGCCCTTGCATGTCCTGACACTTCTTGGGACCAGGTGACCAGAATCAGGAAGCACCATTCTGAAAAAGACAGTGGAAAGTTACTAAGGAATGCCTATGAGAAACTGTTTCACGTTTTCCTCACTTCAGCACTTGTGTGGTTACAACAAATTAGTTGTCTCTCTACTTTCCGTCTTACCAGCTGTCCAATCCTGTTTACCACTGCCAAATTAATCCATCAATAAACCTATGCCTCCATGTCACTTCCCTCAAATAAATACTCCCCAAAGGGTCTTAATTCCCACACCAAACTGCCCAGCTCCTTCGACTGGCAAAGCAGCTTTTTCATGTTAACTACTACATCTTAATTCAGGCTGTCATTTCAATCTCTGAAATGGACACCGTCGTTGCTACCAAAATCTAAGATTCTTTTCTAATTCAGCCTACATGTGGATATTCAATTTCTCTTTCTCATAGTACCCTTGTTCGTGTTAATTCCTACTCAGAAACTTCCCATGACTCCCTATAGGAATGATTTTAAACTGTGCTCCACAATGAATGCCAGCACCTGGGGGTGGAGGGTAAGTGGGAAGAGTTGAAATCTGAGCCTCCTAGTGCCCCCAGGTGTTTGAAAATCTCTGACCCAGAAAATTCCTAACGCCTTAGTCCCATTGATACCCACAATGTGGATACTTTAGGGAATTCCTCTTCATCTCATCTTGATCCTTTGCTTTAGCCAAGTCAGGTCACCTCTGCCTTTGCTTTATGTCCATTTCTGTCACTTTTAATCCCAGCTGCCTCTTTCTCCACCTGCCCTTTCTCTTTCTGTCAAGAGAAATACCTGCATTCTCTAGTCTGCATTCTCAGCTTTGCTGCTGCCTTGTAGCTTCTCCCTGGATAATCATATCCATCCTCTTGGCGACTACTAATAGGATCTTCACGCCATGAGAGAGTAGAGAGAGTGCTCTATCTACCATAGTGTTATATTTTCAGCTGCCTTCTTGATGTCTTGAAACTGAACCCCTTATCTTCTTTATTGATCAAATTGATTTTTTAAAGGCTTTTGTGTTTGTAACTTCTTACTATTGTTAATGACTTGGGTTGGTGGAGGTGTTTATTCATATTAAATTCTTGTTAAACATGTAATGTGAGAAGCAAGAGTTTTTGTCTGATTTATTCAGTTATTCTCCAGGTGCTGAGCACTTTCTAACATTAGAGAGACCACACAGTTCTTCAGAGCACACTTGGAAAAATTGTGAAGTGTTTTCTGCCTTCTTTCTGGTGTTATTTTCTTCCATTGTCCCCCACATACCATAAGTCCAGATTTAGAAAGTTACTTCCAGTTCTTTTTCCATATTGTTCTTTGCTTCTAAAATATGAGTTCTTAGCCCACATCCACAGAGAATGCCCTGGAGAGCCCAGAATGTGGGGATATATGATCCTCCTGACAGTATTTTAAAATGTGTGTGGATTTTCATCATCAGGAAAATAAGTAATATTACCATCTGTAGCCCAGTTCAAAGGTCTGTGTTCGTTAAAGCCCCTCTCTTCACACGGCAGGATCTTTCCAATAGCCCCCTAATTCAGCTTCTTAACAATCCATATTACCATGATGGAACAGGAAGAATATATGTATTTAAATGTGACTTTCATTTGAAAGTCGTTTAAAGATAGTTGTTGTCATCAGCAGTTTTTGCAGTCCAGATGTTGATCAATTATCAGCATTTTCAAACTCCATTCAGGGCAAGGGTGCTTGGTGCAAGGGTTGCTGCTTGTGATGTCATTCCCGATTGTTAGTGTGGTGCGCACAGCAAATAGAGTGAAAGTAAAGAATTCCAGCTCTGCATATAGACCTGTACCCCCAGGACAAAATACATAACAAAAAGAAAAATGCAAAATCATATCAAAATGCTGCATAGTGTGATAAAAACAAGTGTAGTCTACAAGAACTCAAGGAAGAACAATGTGGGCCAAGATAAGTTTGAAATATTTGTTGACTGAAAACCTCAACCTTTTAAATTGCGATTTGAATAGCTCACTTTTTAAGCCTTTCCAGCAATTTTCTAATTACTTCATGAATTATAGAAGACCACCTTTCTAAGGCCAGAAACATCCCAACAGTTAATAGTAACACAAAGCAATTTTAAAAGTTCATAACACTTGAGAGTATGCAAAGTACTTTTATTTATATTATCTCCTCTGATCTTTGTAACATTCCTTTTACACAAGTATGGCAAATGTTAGTCTTTAATTTACAGGTGATTATGATCAGATTAAATGACTTGCCTGAAAGCATGAATAATAATACTAAGTGCTTATTTAAGTGAACACAATTTTGTACTATAATGAACAGTGTGGAGTGAAATATGGTCATTTGGTTTACTTCATGTTCTGATGTAGAGGTAGCAGTTTCCAAAACATTGATTTTTAATCTCATCTTTACTGTCTCATCGTTCACCTGTGAAATACATCCTCCTCAGCAACACACTTCATGATCTCATTATACATGGTGGTTTTAATCTGGTAAAGGGGAAGGCGAGTGCATTCTGAGAAAGTTTTCTCTGAGATTTTGAAACTTGCACCAGTTAAAAACCACTGCTTTAAGCCTCATCAGTTTGGCTGGTTTACACCAGCATCAAATCATTTTGTGGAGAAGGCAATGGCACCCACTCCAGTACTCGTGCCTGGAAAATCCCATGGACGGAGGATCCTAGGAGGCTGCGGTCCACGGGGTTGCGAAGAGTCGGACACGACTGAGCGACTTCACTTTCATGCATTGGAGAAGGAAAGGGCAACCCACTCCAGTGTTCTTACCTGGAGAATCCCAGGGACAGGGGAGCCTGGTGGTTTGCTGTCTATGGGGTCGCATAGGGTCGGACACAACTGAAACGACTTAGCAGCAGCAGCAGCAAATCACTTTGGTTCTTTCAACTTTATTTCTAATGAACTCATTTTTATTTTTACTTTTTCCTACAGTCATATTTGATGATCTCCTCCTCCTGTCATTTCACTAGTTACATCAGTTGTTGTTGTTCAGTTGCTGAGTCATGTCCAACTCTTTGCAACCCATGGACTGCAGCATGCCAGGCTTCTGTGTCCTTCACCATCTCCAGGAGTTTGCTCAAACTCATGTCCACTGAGTCAGTGATGCCATCCAACCATCTCATCCTCTGTCATCCCCTTCTGTTCCTGCCCTCTATCTTTGCCAGCATCAGAGTCTTTTCCAATGAGTCGGTTCTTCGCATCAGGTGGCCAAAGTATTGGACCTTCAACATCAGTCCTTCCAATGAATATTCAGGGTTGATCTCCTTTAAGATTGACTGGTTTAGTTACATCAGTACCATTTGTTAAATTAACTTTGTTTAGCAGGAGATAGTACAATTGGTTGGTCCTTGAATAACAGGGGGGTTAGGAGCCCTGACTCTTGGCAGTTGAAAATCCCCATATAACTTTTCAGCTGGCATTCTATATCCACTGTTCTGCAGCCACTGATTCAATCAACTGCAGATGGAATAGTATTGTTTTTATTGGAAAAAATCCACAGATAAGTGGACCTATGTATTCAAACCTGTGTTGAACAAGGGTTAATTGTAGTTTACACTCTCTTTAGGGGCTTCCTAGGTGCCTCAGTGGTAAAGAATCCACCTGCCAGTGCAGGAAATGCAGGAGACTCGGGTTCAATCCCTGGGTGGGGAAGATCCCCTGGAGGAGGAAATGGCAACCCACTTCAGTATTCTTGCCTGGAAAATCCCATGGACGGAGGAGCCTGGCAAGCAGCAGTCCATGGGGTCACAAAGAGATAGACACAACTGAGTGAGCATACATGCACTCTTTTTAACTTTAGTTTATCTCACTGTTTTGAATTCTGGTTTTTAAATGGTAAAGAATCTGCCTCCAGTGCAGGAGACCTGAGTTTCGATCCCTGAGTCAGGAAGACCCCCTGGAGAAGGGACCAACTACCCACTCCAGTATGCTTGCCTGGAGAATTCCATGGACAGAGGAGCCTGGCAGGCTCCATACAGAACATGGGGTTGTAAAGAGTCAGACACAACTGAGGGAATAACACTTTAACGTCACACTGGCCCTAATCTAGCTGCCATCCACACATACAGAGATGTAGTTTAAGGCTAGGCTTTGAATTCTGACCTATCTCAATTCTAATCTTATTTCTGCCACTTACCAGTTGTGGAATCCTGGGTGTATTATTTACCTACTTCAAGATTTAGTTTTCCCATCTGTAAAATCGGAATACTATTACAATTTGACTAACTTGTTGTACAGATGAAGCAGATTAAATGCATATAAAGCATCTGTGTGGTGTCAGTTCAAAAGCAGCCTCAGTGCCGGACCTAGAGAACATGCTCTTATGTGTCCTCCTGTTATAGAGCCTGGAACTGCAGTGTCTCAGAATCTTAAAGCTTTTTTGAGATTGCAAAGTCCTCAGTTCAGTTCAGTCGCTCAGTCGTGTCCGACTCTTTTTGACCCCATGGACCACAGCACGCCAGGCCTCCCTGTCCATCACCAACTCCCAGAGTTTACCCAATTTCATGTCCATTGAGTCGGTGATGCCATCCAGCCATCTCATCCTCTGTCGTTCCCTTCTCCTCCTGCCTTCAATCTTTCCTAACATCAGGGTCTTTTCCAATGAGTCAGCTCTTCACATCAGGTGACCAAAGTATTGGAATTTTAGCCTCAAAATCAGTCCTTCCAATGAACATTCAGGACTGATCTCCTTTAGGATGGACTGGTTGGATCTCCTTGCAGTCCAAGGGACTCTCAAGAGTCTTCTCCAACACCACAGTTCAAAAGCACCAATTCTTTGGCACTCAGCTTTCTTTATAGTCCACCTCTCACATCCATACATGACCACTGGAAAAACCATAGCCTTGACTAGATGGACCTTTGTTGGCAAAGTAACATCTCTGCTTTTAATATGCTGTCTAAGTTGGCCATAACTTTCCTTCCAAGGAGCAAGAGTCTTTTAATTTCATGGCTGCAGTTACCATCTGCAGTGATTTTGGAGCCCCCCCAAAATAAAGTCAGCCACTGTTTCCACTGTTTCCTCATCTATTTGCCATGAAGTGATGGGACCAGATGCCATGACCTTAGTTTTCTGAATGTTGGGCTTTAAGCCAACTTTTTCACTCTCCTCTTTCACTTTCATCAAGAGGCTGTTTAGTTCTTCTTCATTCTGCCATAAGGGTGGTGTCATCTGCATATCTGAGGTTATTGATACTTCTCCCAGCGATCTTGATTGCAGAAGTTGAGTACAAGTTACAATTTTGAGCAAGGTCCTCAATGGTGGCACAAACAAACAAAATAACTTGACCACTTCCATTTTAGAAATTTACCTAAATGTTTGTGGAATGATTATTGAGTAAAGGCCAGACAGTATGCTAAGCTCTAAGGATTCCACAAGTGTAAAACTGGTTTTTACTGTTAAGAAGTAGAGTCTAGAGGAAACTGTAGACAGAGAATTAAATTTCAGTGAGCTATATGCTATCTTAGGCATATAATCAAGGCCTTTGGTGTGCTGAGGGGAGGGGTATGTGAGGGTACTCAGAGGAGGCTTGACTTGAATGGTTTTAGATTATTTCACTGATATATTGTGGTTTTATGTTAAATTTTTTAAAATCTAAAGGTATCCAGTAATCGGAGCACAGGATAAAGAGAAATCAACAGTTCATTCACTTACTTGTGCACGGGTGCTGAGTTGCTTCAGTTGTGTCTGACTGTTTGCATCCCTATGGACTGTAGCCCATAGGCTCCTCTGTCCATGGGATTCTCCAGGCAAGAATACTGGATGCGTGGCCATGCCCTCCTCCAGGGGATCTTCCAGACCCAGGGGCTGAACCTGTCTCCTGCAGCTCCTGCATTGCAGGTGGATTTTTTACTGCTGAGCCACTGGGGAAACTAATGTTTACTTAACACAGTACTCTGGAAATACCACAATATACATAAAAAAAGGTCTCCATTCTTGATGACTATTAAAATGTATATATATATGTGTGTGTATATATATATGTATGTATATGGCATTGTCCCCTTTTAGAGTGCTATCCTCTTTCCAAGCAATATGCATTTAGGTATGTGTTTCTTTATCCCACAGAGCTTTGAGACAGTCCCAGTGAGACCATATACAGTACAGGAATGTTAGCATGTAAATAGCAAAAACCAATTGGTACATGGGAAGGTTCAGACAACGACTGCTAAGTTGTTGGTAAAGAGTTTTCAGATGAGTATGATAATATTTCAGTTAAGATTAGACAATAAAACTTAAAAAGCAGCTTATAATAGTAGCCTATTCGTGCCAGCATTCTGTCTCAGTGAGAGGCACTGAAGAGACATTTTGTGCACAACTTTAGAAATTGTGACATTTATGGGTCTAGTTTTTTATACTTATCCTCAGAGTAACAATAACAGCAATAACATTTTGAGTGATTATTATGCACCAGGCTCTGTTTAAAGCATTTTTATCATCAAAATTAATCTCTAAGGTAAGTGTTATTTTACTGATGAGAAAACTGAGACTCAGAGAAATTAAGGAACTTTCTATAGCTACACAGCTAAGCAAACACCATTGACCAGCTACCAGATCACAGTAAGGATTCGAGCTGGGGAGACTGGCTCCCAAACTGTGCTGTCTCCCTAACTCTCCCAGACGTGTGTTAGATGTGAATAAAGGGGAATCTCTACATAAAATGGGTGTTTGTACTTTATTTTTCAAAGAGGTTATCTTCAGATACCAATGAAAATGAAGCAAAGTCAGATGAAGAGCCACTCCTAAGAAAGAGTTCTCGTCGATTTGTCATCTTTCCAATCCAGTACCCTGACATTTGGAAAATGTATAAACAGGCACAGGCATCCTTCTGGACAGCAGAAGAGGTAAGTAGCATTGCCGTCATCAGCAAACATGTTCTCTAGGGCAGTGTTCACATTTTCTATTACGGGACATTAACATTTTTGAACTTACATTGTAAGGTACCCTGGATAAAATCAGTTGTATATGATAATGTCTGAGATCCCTGAGACTGAATACAGGGTTCTCCAGTGTTTTGTGTTTCGACTTCTAACTATAAACATGTTTTCTTCTGCAAAAATGTCATCTCAATCTACCAGATTTTTACCTCTAATATGTTTTCAAACATTTTCCTTTCCTTTTTTTTGTTTTTTGCTATTTTTTATTTTTGGTTGAGCTGAATCTTTGTTGCTGCACACGAACTTTCTTTAGTTGCGGTGAGCGGGGGCTACTCTTTGTGGCGGTATGCATGCTTCTCAATGTGCTGGCTTCTCTTATTGTGGAGCACAAGCTCTAGGCACGTGGGCTCAGTAGTTGGGCTGCCCTGGCTTAGTTGCCCTGCAGCTTGTGGGATCTTCCCAGACCTGGGATCGAACCCTTGTCCCCTGCATGGGCAGGCAGATTCTCATGCACTGTACCCCCAGGCAAGTCCCATTTTCCATTTTTGAACAGACTTTTGATTTGCTGTGACCAAATAAGACTAGTTTTTACTTACAGTCAGTGGAATAAATGAATAAATAAATACATTTGCTGCTATAGCTGATGATGCTGAAAGAGCTGCCACACAAGGAATTTGCCCAGGCAATGTACTCAACTTCTGAACTGCTGGCCGGAATTCACCGTGCTCCTCCTTGTCTGGCTCTGCCCTCAGTCACATGAAACCTGGCACAACTGCCCCAGCAGACAGGACAGCTGTGGAATGTTTTCTCTTAGTCTGGCAATTTCCGCCTGGGCAATGAATTGAACCAGCAAATTAGAAAATGCTCGCTGGTTTGGTAAGGACAGTTGGTCATGCAAGCAGTTGCTCCATAGTCTGCAAATAATCCTTGTCTTCATCTTTGAATATGATGGATGTTACTTGTATATCACTCTGTTCTCTGGGTGTGCATGTTTGCCTGTATACTGCAGATAGATATAACTATTTGTGTAGATATATTTGGGTCTGTTGATCTGTTTATTTACCTTTTTTTGTTGTTGTTGAGAAATTGATTCTTTATATACACTGTTAAGAATGTAGATGCTGCAATGAGCTGAGGTGCAAATCCTGGGTCTACCACATACTAGCTGTGTCACTGGGAAAGTTGCTCTGGGAAGCTGCTCTGAGTGCTTTCAGTAAACTGGGCTAATAGTACCTAGTTCATTGGGTGGTTGTGTGGATTCATTAGATGTGTAGAATGTTAGTTGGCATGTTGTGAGAGCCAAATAAATGTAAGCTACTAGTTTATACAGAATGGAGGAGATTTATACTAGATAAATCTAGTATAAATTTTTGAAGCTTCTGTTACACTAATTTTATCCACCCACCCATTTTTGTTATTTTTATATTTGTTAACATTATTAACATCTTTGTTATATTGTAGTTAGCCTGTAGAGCAAAAAAAAAATAACCAAACCAAAAACCCAGTATATTCAAATCAAGCCATAGTGTTAGGCACACCTGACTGTCCCTAACTGTGGTTTTTAGAAAGCTTTTTGTTAGATGTTGTAAAGAGAACAAATAGGGTGCACAGGTGGCTTTCTCATTCATCATGTTAAAAAAGTATTTGTGATACTTGTGTTACTAAATTTCATCAAGAAATTCGTTGCATCTTTTAAGAGGTGTACTATGTGTTGCACCATGACTTAAAAATATACTTTTTAAAAACTAAAATATACAGGTGGCTGTATATTTTCAGTGGCTGTATGTACGACTTCACAGGTGGCTCAGTGGTAAAGAATCCAACTGTCAATGCAGGAAACGTGGATTTGATTCCTGGGTCAGGAAGATCCCTTGGAGGAGAAAATGACAACCCACTCTGGTATTCTTGCCTGGAAAATCCCATGGACAGAGGAGCCTGATGGGCTACAGTCCAAGGGGTTGCAAAGAGTCAGACATGACTGAGCAACTTAGCACACACGCATGCATGCACATTTTTTACAGACAGCTGATAGAAAGATTCAAATACATAATTAATTGGGAAGTCAAACACATTTTTAGTTCCATGTATTTAGTTCCATTTTAAAAAATTATGTAAGTTACAGTTTAATCATCTTTAGATTTCATTGTTTTACCAGCAATTTACTTTTATTCTTAAATATGACTGATCATTGAAGACTTGATTCAGAAGACAAAGTTCTGGTGTTTGTTATTTTTTTTTAAAGCTACCTAGGCAGTTCTGTTAACCAGTAGTTTGCAATCAATCTTTAGATTGTGAAATTGAGAGTTTATTCAAATGAATAAAGCTGGGCAAAAAATTTACCTTTTAGGAATGGAAAATACCTGCTGAAGATAAGTTTAATATTTAAGAGTGAGCATATTGTAATATTAAAATTTAGTGTCAGGAGTATAATACACAAAACCCAGAAAGATGTCAGCTTAACGTGAGTGAACTCTTAACATTATAGAATAGGACCTGACTTTTAGCTTGCATATTTTAAAAGATGTATGCAAATATTTCCTCTCTGCTCCATTGTATCCCCAACATTTAGCACAGTGTCTGTCATGTAGTTGGTGTTCAGTAAACATTTAAAACATAAAGTAATGGGAAAAGGATTTTGGAAAGGAACATAAATGATTGAAAAGATGAAACTTTAGTCTTTTTTGGAATGGTCAAAGAGATTAGGGCTTTTTAGAATAAATAAATAAAGAGCAAAAGACAATTACACATTTCAAATGTTTGTGAGATTATTATGAAACATTTGTAAGAGATCTTCCAGAGACAAAATCTACAAGTTACATTTAGAGACAATTTTAAAATTGTAAATTCTACCAAACTCTAGAGTACATTACTATTAATTCCAAGGACTATTTCCAATAAACATTTTTCAAAATATTTATATAGGTACAGAAAGCTGTGCCTATAAATTGTTTTAAAACCCAGATTATTACCTGTCTGACCCTACTTCTGGGTATAAAAGTAGATTAGCTAGCAGTAAAGTAGCAACTACAGCTGCTTAACAGGAGTCTAGTTATCTGTCTAACACAATGGTAAATACTGTATAAAATGTTAAAGCCCTGGCTGCTGAAAATCATTAGTATATTCACCTCAGTTCCTTCTTGACCAGTTTCTACCCTCTCTTTCCATTTTGCCCCTTCATTCATTTCTTCCAGACTTCAGTTTTTCTCCCAACTTTATTGCTATAATTGAGATATAACATTGTGTAATTATAAAGTATACAACATATTGCTTTAATACACTTCAGTTCAGTTCAGTCACTCAGTCGTGTCCGACTCTTTGCGACCCTATGAATCTCAGCACGCCAGGCCTCCCTGTCCATCACCAACTCCCAGAGTCCACCCAAACTCATGACCATCAAGTCAGTGATACCATCCAGCCATCTCATCCTCTGTTGTCCCCTTCTCCTCCTGCCCCCAATCCCTCCCAGCATCAGGGTCTTTTCCAATGAGTCAACTTTTTGCGTGAGGTGGCCAAAGTATTGGAGTTTCAACTTCAGCATCAGTCCTTCCAATGAACACACAGGACTGATCTCCTTCAGGATGGACTGGTTGGATCTCCTTGCAGTCCAAGGGACTCTCAAGAGTCTTCTCCAACACCACAGTTCAAAAGCATCAATTCTTCAGTGCTCAGCTTTCTTTATAGTCCACCTCTCACATCCATACATGACCACTGGAAAAACCATAGCCTTGACTAGATGAACCTTTGTTGGCAAAGTAATATCTCTGCTTTTTAATATGCTATCTAGGTTGGTCATAACTTTCCTTCCAAGGAGTAAGCGTCTTCTAATTTCATGGCTGCAATCACCATCTGCAGTGATTTTGGAGCCCCCCAAAATAAAGTCAGCCACTGTTTCCACTGTTTCCCCAGCTATTTGCCATGAAGAGATGGGACCGGATGCTATGATCTTAGTTTTCTGAATGTTGAGCTTTAAGCCAACTTTTTCACTCTCCTCTTTCACTTTCATCAAGAGGCTCTTTAGTTCTTCCCATAAGCGTGGTGTCATCTGAATATCTGAGGTTATTGATATTTCTCCAGTCAATCTTGATTCCAGCTTGTGATTCCTCCAGCCCAGCATTTCTCATGATGTACTCTGCATATAAGTTAAATAAGCAGGGTGACAATATACAGCCTTGATGTACTCTTTTTCCTATTTGGAACCAGTCTGTTGTCCCATGTCCAGTTCTAACTGTTGCTTCCTCGCTTATGTACTGCAAAATGATTACCACCATAGTGTTAGCTAACACCTGTACCCCATCATATAGTTATCATTTCTTTTTTGTGGGGAGAACAGATTAGGTTAATGTTTTGAGAGGACAGCCTGGCCAGCTTCTCAATTAGCTAAAAGATAGAATTCTTCATAATGTTTTGATTTTGTTGTGTTCCTTTGTAATTGTCTTAGTTTGAGCTGATATGATATAATAATATCATAGAGTGTGTGGCTTGCAAACAACAGAAATTTATTTCTCACAGTTCTGGAGGCTGGAGATTCTAAGATCAAGGTGCCTGCAGTTTTGATATCTGGTGAGGACTTGCTGCCTGGTTCATAGACAGCTGTCTTCTTACTATGTCCTCATATGGCAGAAGAGGCAAAGGAGTTCTTTGAGATCTCTTGTATAAGAGCACTAATCCCATTCATGCGAGTCATCTAATCACTTCCTAGGGTTTCCTGATGGCTCAGCAGTAAAGAGTCTGCCGATGCAGGAGATGTGGGTTCAATCCCTGGGTCAGGAAGATCCCCTGGAGAACAAAATGGCACCCCACTCCGGTACTCTTGCCTGGAAAATCCCATGGATGGAGGAGCTTGGTGGGCTACAGTCCATGGGCTTGCAAAGAGTCAGACATGACTTAGTGACTGCACACCAACAAATCACTTCCTAAAGTCTCCACCTCCAGACATCATCACATTGAGGCTTAAGTTTCAATATGGATTTTGAGGGAACACAAATAGTCTATAGCAAGAACGATAACATTTTTTCATTTTTCACATTTTACTGCAAAGATGTCCCACTGAACATTGAGACAGAAGTCAGTTTTCCATGCTTTGAGAAGAATTTAAGTTAAATTTTTTGAAAATCTTTTTATTTCAGGTTGATTTATCAAAGGATCTTCCTCACTGGAACAAGCTTAAATCAGAAGAGAAGTATTTTATTTCTCACATCTTAGCCTTTTTTGCAGCCAGTGATGGAATTGTGAATGAAAATTTGGTGAGATTTTTGCTTCTACTTTTGTTCTAATTCAGCAGGTAATGATAGTGATGGCAGTAAGATAATCAGACTGAACCTGAAAAATGTCTAAGAAATGAACTAGATGAAGCTTAACTCTTGAAAAATTTTTTTCTGATGAAGTGTCAAAGACAAGTTTTCATTTGTATTTGACCCCACCCCCAACAAATATCATGAAACCAAGCATATTGTACCAATAAAGACTGCTTACAAGGCATAAGCATGAGTTTGCATTTACTCTTAGATAGTAATCCTAATAAAGAATTTGCACCTTAATAACCTTTCCAGAGCTCTGTAATAGAACACTGGGCCTGGCTCCCCACTGTATTATGGTTGATTAGAAGGCATGTTTTATTACTAAAAAGAATGGGAAGATGCAAACTTTCATTATCAACTGGTAGGGGCTTCAATAGATCTACTTAAGCTCAATTCTACAAAGCAAAATTATTGTTTTTGATAGATGTTCTAAAATTTATTTGGCTTTATAGGTAGTGTTTCCAACTAACAGGTCAATTTATTTAATTGCTTAAGAATACAGTATGCAACTAATTGTGGAGGGTCGATGGATTAAACAATACCACTTAGAATAATTCATAAGGTCTCTCTGACCTGTTTGTGGCATGACAGGTGATTCTTATGTGATAATTCTGGTGTTCAGATTCTGATTTGCAGTGTTTAATGAGAGCCCATGGAATTGGATATATTTATTTTCCTTGTTTTTTAGGTGGAGCGCTTTAGTCAGGAGGTACAGGTTCCGGAGGCTCGCTGTTTCTATGGCTTTCAAATTCTCATCGAGAATGTTCACTCAGAGATGTACAGTTTGCTAATAGACACTTACATCAGAGATCCCAAGAAAAGGTATTGCTGCTGAGATTTTATTTACAAAGCTTTTATCTATCACTTGGTTGTGTTAATATTAGGAAACTAAATATAGGGAAAGATTATTCAAATATGGAAGTTTAGGAATACACTATTTTCTATTACTTAGTAATGTGTTGGGTTAAAAAAAAAAACCTGCATAGGACCAATAAATCTTTGGAAATTATAACTTAGAAAACTGTTCATCAGTACATTCTGTTTAGAAATCAAATATTCTAATTTAGTCAATTTTGTATCAGACCAGATTCAAACCACTAATTTGAGTTTTATTTTGACTTCTATAGTTTATGGACTTGCCAAAATACAGAGAAACTCCAGATTCTATGCATAGAATCAAATATAGTTTAATTAAAAATAAGTGAATTGGGAATTTCCTGGTGGTCCAGTGGTTACAACTTGGGATTTTCATTGCCATAGGCTCAGGTTTTGATCCCTGGTTGGGGAACTAAGATCCTACAAGTCTCGTAGTGCAGCCAAAAATAAAAACAAACAAACGAAAATAACTTTGCCATTAATTCTTCTGTTTTTACAGAGAATTTTTATTTAATGCAATTGAAACAATGCCATATGTTAAGAAAAAAGCAGATTGGGCCTTGAGATGGATAGCAGATAGAAAATCTACTTTTGGTATGTAACTTTAATTTATATTTGATCAAATTTGCTTAGGTTATACAATACTATTTTACATGGTGTAATATCACTATTCCTAAGAATTAATTGGAAGCTGGTGAAAAAATATTCTAAATCTGTTATCTATTCTGTTTACTAAGTTAAAAGTTGAAAGAGTAAAAGGTCAGTGCATAATTTCAGGTAAAGATGAATATCTGGGACAACCCAGAGGGATAGGGTGGGGAGGGAAGGGAGGGGTGTTCAGGATGAGGGGGGACACATGTATACCTGTGGCCAATTCATGTTGCTGTATGGCAAAAACCATCACAGTATTGTAAAATAATTATTCTCCAATTAAAATAATTCAGTCACATAGACTTGGACAAGAATATTACAGGAAGACTATATACTTTGAGTAATGTTTATTTTTTCCCTAAAATAAAGCAAGTCAGAGTCCTAATATTTTTCAGGGAACAAATATATAGATTAGTGTACTCAATTAAGGCAAGAACAGTTTGCAATAGCAGGCTTATTTTTCAAATAAGTTAAATGCAGACACCCTGTAGGATGAATTGAGATTCAATAACATTTTTTAAGGAAGCAATTAACATTGTCTCATATACAGTAGTTGCTCAATAAATATTTATTACATTTAATTAAAATATTCAGATATTTAATATAAGTAGCCCTAAGTACCTTCCTTATTCTTATCTGTTTCACAATTGATTGTCTTTACTTTCTGGTTTTATTCATTATGTGCAGAAGGAGGTCTCAAAATTTTCAGTTTGTACTCCTTTGCACTCTTAAAAATTATTGAGGACTCCAAAGTGCTTTTATTTATATGGTTGTATCTATTGACATTTACATATTAGAAATTAAAACCAAGAAACTTTCAAAATATTTACTTATTAATGCATATTAAATTAACAGTAACAACCATTATATTTTAAAATAAATCCATGGCTGATTCATGTCAATGTATGACAAAAACCACTACAATATTGTGAAGTAATTAGCTTCCAACTAAAAAAAAAATAAAGTATATGATCAAGTAGAGGGTGGAAAAAATAAATTTTATTTAGCAACGCTCTCTTTTCTTGAATTTGAAAATAGTTAACTTACTATGTAAATTTCCCCCAAAATAAATAAATAAACAAATAATGTATATTTATTAAAAGATACACTGTATTTTGAAAAAATCAGTGAGAATAACCTAGTTTTTTATTTTTGCAAGTCTTTTTAATGTCTGCTTTATAGGAGGATGGCTGAATTATATCTGCTTCTGCATTCAGTTTGCTGCAGACTGTTGTTTTGGTTGAGGTATATAAAGAAAATCTAGCCTCCTTCGGATATATAGTTACAAAAGGGAGGAGCATATTACGAGGTTTTTCAGACTGTTGTGATATGTCGTGTAGCCTCTGGAAAACACCACTCTATACTAATGAGAGAATGATAGTGATAATGATAAATAATGCCTTAGTATCACTATGAAAATTGTTTTCACCTCATAGACCTCCTGGTCTGTGGATCTCCAGGGATTCCTGGATAACACATCAAGAACCAGTGATTCAGTGTAAGACGTGGACAAGTATGTAGTGTATCAGGGAAGAAACATGTATGTGGCATTGCCTTCAGTTCATTGTGATAATGAGAAAAGCAGTGGTTTTCAATGTGCGTAAAAATCATCTGGAGAATTTTGGAAAAATTCTGTAGATTCCTGGTTCTCACCAGAGAGTGATCTGCATTTTATACCCAGCTAATTATCTCAAGCTGAAACTCCAATAGTTTGGCCACCTCATGCAAAGAGTTGACTCTGGAAAAGACCCTGATGCTGGGCGGGATTGGGGGCAGGAGAAGAAGGGGATGACAGAGGATGAGATGGCTGGATGGCATTACCAACTCAATGGACATGAGTTTGAGTAAACTCTGGAAGTTGGTGATGGACAGGGAGGCCTGGCATGCTGTGATTCATGGGGTTGCAAAGAGTCAGACACGACTGAGCAACTGAACTGAACTGAACTGAATTATCTCAAAATTGATGAGAGGTACATGGTGAGAAACTGGCTTTAGAGAAAAACAAAGGGAAACAAGTGTTCAATATGCAGTGAAAAGATTTGTGTATATAGGAAATGATGGAAAATGATGGCATGCCTCGCAGGAAGCATGTCTTTCCTGACACTACCAGAGAAGTAACCTAGAAAGAGAGAAAATACAGAAGGGCAGCAATCATCCTATGGTAATCTGCATAGTTTTAAAAAAAGTATACTGCTTACTTTAAACATATCTTTAAAGAACTTTAAAACATTAAATATACAGATTCAACTTTAATATATGTAATGAAATTACATTTCAAACATCAAAAAAAGTATGTTACACAATCTTAATGCATTGCATCATAGAGGTTAGCTGTATCTTAAAAACACATACTACTTCCCTATCTCTAAGACAAATCATGATGCCTTTGCAATTCATTATAGGTTTTATAAGAAGTATTTTGAAAGTCTCTTTGTGGTTCACATCTATTTGTGAAAAGTTGTTAAAAAAACAAAAAAAAAGAAAAGAAAATTTGTAACATTTACCCCTTATCATCCTATAATCCTCTCCAAAAAGAATAGCCTTCTTTATTTCTGTTATGATTTTCTTTCTGTAGCATTCATGTGAATGCATAGAATAGTTAAAATGAAAATGTTCCTCTTAGTCACAGATGTGTAAAATTATAGTCTTGTTCCCTTACAGATAAATATTCACGTGACATCACATTTATGTTGACTAAAAATGTCTGAATTTTAACTATCCATTCTTGTTAACAGTAAGATGAAAATATAGTAATCTATGTAAATAAATGATAAAGCTCCATCCTAAAACAAGCAACTCACTAGTCGAAAGAGCTATTTTTGTTTTCAAAGGGGTCAACAGAGCATAGTATGCAAACATACATGTATATACATACTGCATTCAAAAACATGTACCTGCACCCATACCCATAGGCATGTGTAGCACAGATAAATCACATTTTTTTTTGTTTTTGAGTGTGGAAGGCTTTCCAGATTTCAAGACCTGCAGGAGTTCAGTGTTGGACATAGCACCTGAAGTATACATGCTTTTCTGCTCTAGTAGGTTGAAGTAGCAAATTTCCTCCACCGAAGACTTGGCTGTGGCACTACATTGTTGATTTTATTTCTTGGCCAAACAGTTATGATATGGTTGTTAAAAAGCTATATATGTACAAACATATATTATCTATTGGTAAGCTTGAACATGTCTGCAGTATATATTAATATTTCAGAAAGTGAAGCTATTTTTTTCTCCCCTAGGGGAAAGGGTGGTGGCCTTTGCTGCTGTGGAAGGAATTTTCTTCTCGGGATCTTTTGCTGCTATATTCTGGCTAAAGAAAAGAGGACTCATGCCCGGACTCACTTTTTCCAATGAGCTCATCAGCAGAGATGAAGTAAGGAGTGAAGTGTTTTTCTAGTTCTATTTGTATTCCTAGCTGGTGTTCATTTAGTTTTCTTTCCCTTGAAAATGCTTGTGGTGACCCAAATATCCTTGCAATTAAATAGGAAGTCATTTCTTCCTTGGATTTTAGGTCTGTGTTCTCCTCCTAGCTCTCTTAGAATTCCTCCTCAGCCTCTGTGCATCTTTATGCATCAGGGTACTCCTGGGCTCCCACCTCGGCCTCTCTCCTTCCCTCTCCACGGCCTCCTGGTTGACCTTACTTATTCCCATGGAATCAGCTGCCACTTGGGTGCTTATAAAAACTAAAACTTTATCTTTAGCCTGGTTATTCTTTCCTGAGCTCCAAACCCATATATTCAAATGCATGTTCAGATATTTACTCCTGGAAGGCTCCACAGATATCTCAAGCCTGGTATTTCAGGAAATCAGACTCATCATTTTCTCCCAAATTATGTTCTTCCTGTTTTCTCTATGTCATTGAGTGAAGCTATCTTCTATCCAATCATCCAAATTTGAAATCTGGGAGTCATTTTAGCTTCCTTCTTTTTTAATTTTTTTTAGCCACATTCAGTCAGTAACTAAATCTTGTCTCTCTCTGTCTGCAACACTCTCCATCTTTACTATCCGCCCCCCCTTTTTCCCAACTCTTGATTACCTTCTCACAATTTGCCACTTAAAACTTTCCTGATCCAATTAAGGAAAACTGACCACTCTTTCTTCTACATATACCTTTGAAACCTGAATTTGTCCCTATTTTAGGTTCCATAAAGTATATTGTACTTGTCTCTCTAAGCTCCTCAAGTGCAGAAACCTTGTCATTAATCTTTTCTCAGGGTTTAGACTGTTATAGCCATTCTGCTCACGTTGATTGACTTCTCCTGGCTTCTTAGCTTATTTCCATATTGACCTTGTCAAGTTACTCAATTTCTCTGAGCCTCAGTTTCTTCAACCATACATTTTAACAGGGTTTTGTTAAAATGCAATGAAATAGTATATATGAAAGTACTTTTCAAGTGCCACAAAATGCTTTGTGTAATTACATTTTGTTGTTTCATGTCTTTAAATGTCTAGTAATTTTAATTAATGTCATGTATGATTATTACAGAGAATTAAAAAAATAAAATCATTCAGTCTCAAAACACCTTTCATATTGTACTGACATTTCCTTCTAGACTATTTTCTGCATTTCTACATTTAAACCTATGTAAATATATACAAATAGCATATTTCTACAATTTGAGATATTCTGCATTTTTCATATTTTTATGAGTTAAGATAACAGTTTATCGTGAACATTTTTCTGTGACACTAAGCAATTTTTGGAAACAATTTTGTTAGATATTACTTACCCTAATGAGGGCTTCCCAGGTGGCGCAGTGCTAAAGAATCTGCCTGCCAATGCAGGAGACACAAGAGACTTGGTTTGATCCCTGGGTCAGAAAGACCCTCTGGAGTATGAAATGGCAACTGGATCCAGTGTCCTTACCTGGAAAATTCCATGGACAGAGGAGCATGGTGGGCTACAGGCCAGAGTCGCAGAGTCAGACACTACTGAGAACCTGAGCACACACACTCACACACATATCCTAATGAGTGCATGTATCATGTGACTATTCTATAGTTAGCAATTTAGATTGTTTTCTGGTTTTCAATTTGTTTATTTATTTTGCCATAAGCTACATTCCCTAGAAGTAAAATTACTAGAGTATAAGTAGACGATTGCTTCTTGGCAGGAAAGCTATGACAAACCTAGACAGTGTGTTAAAAAGCAAAGATATAAGTTTGCCAACAAAGGTCCATATAGTCGAGCTATGGTCTTTCCAGTAGTCATGTATGGTTGTGAGAGCTGGACCATAAAGAAGGCTGAGCGGTGAAGAATTTATTCTTTCACACTGCAGTGCGAACTCTTGAGAGTTCTTGGGCAGCAAGATCCAGCCAGTCCATCCTAAAGGAAATCAACCCTAAATACTCTTTGGAAGGACTGATGGTGAAGCTGAAGCTCCAGTACTTGGGCCAACTGATGCAAAGAGCTGACTCACTGGAAAAGACCCTGATGATTGGAAAGATTGAAGTTAGAAGGAGAAAAGGGTGACAGAGGCTGAGATGGCTGGATGGTATCACCAATGCAATGGACATGAACTTGGGCAAACTCCAAGAGATGGTGAGGGACAGGGAGGCCTGGCGTGCTGCAGTCCATGGGATTGCAAAGAGTCAGGCATGACTAGGCGACTGAACAATAACATTTTAAAGGCCATCATACTTACTTGTAGATTTCTTTCCAGAAATGCAATAACAATTTGTAGCACCACCTAACAATATATGAACTTGTCTTTTCTACCACAATTGGGAAGTTTTTCCAATTCTCCTTAAGTAATCCTTCCTTCTCCATTGACTTCTGATATCTTCTTTATTATATATTAAGGATTCAAGTATACTAAAATCTGTTTCAGGGCATTTTCTTTAACCTGTGTGACAAATTTCATGCTGTAACAAACTATTTTCATTATTATAATCTTTTATGTTTTAATAATTAGTAGGCTAAATCTCATAACTTTTCCTTTAAAGTATTCCTAAAAGATTCTGCTCATTTAGTCTTGCAGATTAATGTTTTAATTTAAAAACAGTCCCACTGGGATTTTGATTGGAGTCACTTTAAACCTCAAAATTAATTTTATTCTCTTATTGATTTAACAATTACAAGTGCCTTCCTTTTTCATACTCATCTCTGTAATTGGTAGCTAGCTATTGGTTCTAATCAATATTTACATTATCACCTTTCAGCAGTATATTTGAAATTCTGCCTTTGGTAATTTGAAATATCTCTTGAGTCAAGTGGGAGGGGTATGTTTTACTAGTAAATTTTCTAAGATTAGTTATTTAAAGAGGCTTTCTCTTGTTTTTTTTTTTTTTTTTTTAATGATTTCTTTTGGGAATGACAATTTAACTAGGAAAATAATCCTTGGAATACAGCCTTTGATTTGAGTCTCATCTTTCAATTGTCTTTGGTTTTTTGTTGATTCTGTTAGAAAAAGCTAAACAGCTCTGATGTTTAATCCTCTAAAGCACATATTCCTTCCTTCCTCTCCTCCCTTGTTGGCTTACAAAATTACTTCTTTTTCTGTGTAGTTTAGAAATGTTAATTGACTCTGCCTTGTTGTCAGTATCTAATTGTTAATTTTGTTTAGAACTCCATCATCCTTCTATGTCTCTGACCTCCTTCTCTTTTTTGTTTTGACTTTTTGAAATTTTTTTCAGTTGTTTTCAGCTTTATACCATCTGTTCTGTATTTTGAAATTCCAGTTATTGTAGGTTGAGGCTCCTTGCACCGTTTTCCAATTATTTAAGATTCTATAACATTTCATGTATTTGCACAACAATTCTACTCTCAAGGTATTTCACAAATTTGTTTACTTCTGTCTTTGAGTTTTCCGCAGTGTCATTTCTGCTTTACACAGCTTCAGATGGTATCCTTAATTCTTCAGTTTCCATTTTCCTTGCATTGAATTTATTTTTATCTTGAACCATTCATGTTTAATAGAACTGTTGTATTTTTAAAATCTGAGTTTTACTTTTTCTTTAAATACTTAATTGTTTTTCAATCTGTCTTAATTTTTTTAAAGTTAAAAATGAATTTTATTTTTGATTCTTCTTAGTTTGTTTTCCTTTCCAAAATGCTTTTGATTGCAGATTTGTTGATTTCGTTGTTGTTCGTTAGTTCTTCTTTCATGTTAATTAACTGAGATTTGCTGGCCTTAAAATTTTTTCATTATAGGTTATTATGATTGGCATTTTAATGAGATTTGGAGACAAGAAGATCCTGGCCCTATTAATCCTTCTTCCATCTTCCAGAAGTTCAGTATTGCATTCCTAGCTTATATTAAGCCTGATCACTGTGAAAATAACTGATAAAATGTTCTTTGACAGTGATATTTTTCTTCTGTTTTAGGGGCTTCACTGTGACTTTGCTTGCCTGATGTTTCAATACTTAGTAAATAAGCCTTCAGAAGAAAGGGTTAGGGAGATCATTGTTAATGCTGTTGAAATTGAGCAGGTAAGCAGGGACGCTTATATAAGTAGCACATCTCTCTTTGATATTTGACTGCATTAGATTGACTCATATGAAATTGCCATTTTGTAGGTCAAAATAGATATCAGAAATATTATATGGTCAACCGGGCAGTACCAATAGATGATGTATTGCAATTAAAATTTGGCTTATAAGCCAGTCTTTATTATATATTAAGATTTTATGTATACTAAAATTTGTTTCAGGACTATTTTATATATATATCAAACTTACATATCAAATTTCATGCCATACCAAACTATTCTAATTATCTTAGCTTTAGATTTTTAGCTACTAGAGGGCAGTGATGGTTTCTTGTTTTGTATTTTTTTTTTAAACTTTTTATTTTAAATTGGAGCATAGCTGCTTAACAATGTTGTGGTAGCCTCAGGTACACAGCAAAGTGACTCAGCCATACATGTCCATCTATCTATTCTCCCCTATAACTCCCCTCTCATCCAGGCTGCTTACATAACACTGAACAGAGTTCCCTTCCCTATACAGTAGGTCCTTGTTGGTTGTATTCTTAAAAAACTAGCAAGGTATCCGGCTTTAAGCATGCATCCTATGTTCATAGAATGAAGAAATAAATGAATTAGTGAATAGTAAAATGTGATTTACAGGCATGTAAAGATCTCTCACTGGAAAGACATGGATGCTTCACTTAGAATGTATTTTTATCATTTGAAAGAGCTTGTTGAAAAATAAGTTATTAAACTTAAAAAAAATAGTTTTCATATTTGAAGAGAGAAAAGTCATAAAATGGATTTTGGGTTTTTTTTTAAATCTATTTTTTATTTATTGGTTTGGCTGCATTGGGTCTTAAGTGCAGCATGTGCACGAGAGCTCAGTAGCTCCAAGGTATGTGGGATCTTACTTCCCCGCCCAGGGATCAAACTTGCAACCCCTGAATTGCAAGGCAGATTCTTAAGCACTGGACCACCAGGGAAGTCCCAGATTTTGGTATCTTGAATCACTTTTAGAACTAAATCCAAATGGTTAATATGTTTTCATTTTTCCTCTATTAACACTTTACCACTGTCATTAAGAATCTGCCTACAATGCAGGAGACCTGGGTTCAATCCCTGGGTTGGGAAGATCCCTGGGAGAAGGGAATGGCACTCCACTCCAGTAATCTTGCCTGGAGGATTCCATGGACAGAAGAGCCTGGCAGGCTATAGTCCATGGGGTTGCAAAGAGTTGGACACAACCGAGCGGCTTCACTGTCTTTCAATAAAATTGGAGTTCAGTTTACCTCCCAATGCTCAGATCCATTTCTATTTCTTTCTCATTTTCTCTGTTAATTGTTTTTTCTTTCCCAACTCCCTTTTAAGTCATGTTCACCACAGCAATCATCTTAGGTGAATCTTTTTCTAGATATTTCAGAACAAAATATCTCCTTTCTTTCTGTTGAGAAAGCATATAAATTTGGGTCCTAAAAGTGCTACTTTAAAAATACCAGTAATATAACAGTTAGTTTCAATTTACTTTGGCTACTTGAGAATGTGAAATAGTGTGAATAGCAGCACCCCAAACCTTTTAAGCAAATGGGGATTGTTTGCCATGTTGAAAGAATTTATCCTAGTGTACTTTCCTCGAACAAGATCAGTGATTTAGAAGATTAATAAAGCTAAAACCCTCTTTTTATTTGGAAAATATATACTATTTATTGTTCTTTCTTTGTACTTTATTCTGTTTTTATTTATGTCTCAGGAGTTTTTAACAGAAGCCTTGCCAGTTGGCCTCATTGGAATGAATTGTGTTCTGATGAAACAGTATATTGAGTTTGTAGCAGACAGATTGCTTACAGAACTTGGATTCTCAAAGGTAAGGTGTTTCAAATGTATTACTACTAGCTAAAATGTTATAGTCAGGTAAGGACTCTAAAATACATACTATATTTCACTGAAAGCTTTTGTAACACACTAGACTATTTTTTTTAACTTTAAACCTTTTAATTTGTATTGGGGTATAGCTGATTAACAATATTGTGATAGTTTCAGGCAAATAGCAAAGCGACTCAGCCATACATATACATATATCCATTCTTCCCCAAGCTAGTCTATTTTGTAAATTGTCCATGACAGGCTTGTTTTACCTGAACCAGTTGATTTTGCAAAATCCTTAAACGAAACTTAAAATGAAATTCATTAACAGAAGTAGGAGGCTGATAAATCATAGAACTAATAAGCTCAATAAATTATTTTATAATAATTGTAGGTATCTATTTAATAGGGCTATCTTTAAGTAATTGGATTTAACATGCCAATATATGTTTACCCTCAAGTAAACCCCCATGTGTCTGTGTTGTAATGTGAGGGTTAATACTTTTATTTTTATTTATTTTTTCATTTATTTTTATTAGTTGGAGGCTAATTACTTCACAACATTTCAGTGGGTTTTGTCATACATTGACATGAGTTACATGTCATGGAGTTACATGTATTCCCCATCCCGATCCCCCCTCCCACCTCCCTCTCCACCCAATTCCTCTGGGTCTTCCCAGTGTACCAGGCCCGAGCACTTGTCTCGTGCATCCCATCTGGGCTGGTGATCTGTTTCACTATAGATAATATACATGCTGTTCTTTCGAAACATCCCACCCTCGCCTTCTCCCACAGAATCCAAAAGTCTGTTCTGTACATCTGTGTGTCTTTTTCTGTTTTGCATATAGGGTTATCATTACCATCTTTCTAAATTCCATATATATGTGTTAGTATGCTGTAATGTTCTTTATCTTTCTGGCTTACTTCACTCTGTATAATGGGCTCCAGTTTCATCCATCTCATTAGAACTGATTCAAATTAATTCTTTTTAACGGCTGAGTAATATTCCATGGTGTATATGTACCACAGCTTCCTTATCCATTCGTCTGCTGATGGGCATCTAGGTTGCTTCCATATCCTGGCTATTGTAAACAGTGCTGCGATGAACATTGGGGTGCACGTGTCTCTTTCAGATCTGGTTTCCTCAGTGTGTATGCCCAGAAGTGGGATTGCTGGGTCATATGGCAGTTCTATTTCCAGTTTTTTAAGAACTCTCCACACTGTTCTCCATAGTGGCTGTACTAGTTTGCATTCCCACCAACAGTGTAAGAGGGTTCCCTTTTCTCCACACCCTCTCCAGCATTTACTGCTTGTAGACTTTTGGATAGCAGCCATCCTGACTGGTGTGTAATGGTACCTCATTGTGGTTTTGATTTGCATTTCTCTGATAATGAGTGATGTTGAGCATCTTTTCATGTGTTTGTTAGCCATCTGTATGTCTTCCTTGGAGAAATGTCTGTTTAGTTCTTTGGCCCATTTTTTGATTGGGTCATTTATTTTTCTGGAATTGAGCTTCAGGAATTGCTTGTATATTTTTGAGATTAATCCTTTGTCTGTTGCTTTGTTTGCTATTATTTTCTCCCAATCTGAAGGCTGTCTTTTCACCTTACTTATAGTTTCCTTTTTTGTGCAAAAGCTTTTAAGTTTCATTAGGTCCCATTTGTTTATTTTTGCTTTTTCCAATATTCTGGGAGGTGGGTCATAGAGGATCCTGCTGTGATTTATGTCGGAGAGTGTTTTGCCTATGTTCTCCTCTAGGAGTTTGATAGTTTCTGGTCTTACATTTAGATCTTTAATCCATTTTGAGTTTATTTTTGTGTATGGTGTTAGAAAGTGTTCTAGTTTCATTCTTTTACAGGTGGTTGACCAGTTTTCCCAGCACCACTTGTTAAAGAGGTTGTCTTTTTTCCATTGTATATCCTTGCCTCCTTTGTCGAAGATAAGGTGACCATAGGTTCGTGGATTTATCTCTGGGCTTTCTATTCTGTTCCATTGATCTATATTTCTGTCTTTGTGCCAGTACCATACTGTCTTGATGACTGTGGCTTTGTAGTATAGTCTGAAGTCAGGCAGGTTCAGTTTCATTCTTCTTTCTCAAGATTACTTTGGCTATTCGAGGTTTTTTTGTATTTCCATACAAATTGTGAAATTATTTGTTCTAGTTCTGTGAAAAATACCGTTGGTAGCTTGATAGGGATTGCACTGAATCTATAGATTGCTTTGGGTAGTATAGCCATTTTGACAATATTGATTCTTCCAATCCATGAACATGGTATGTTGCTCCATCTGTTTGTGTCCTCTTTGATTTCTTTCATCAGTGTTTTATAGTTTTCTATGTATAGGTCTTTTGTTTCTTTAGGTAGATATACTCCTAAGTATTTTATTCTTTTTGTTGCAGTGGTGAATGATATTGTTTCCTTAATTTCTCTGTTATTTCATTGTTAGTGTATAGGAATGCAAGGGATTTCTGTGTGTTAATTTTATATCCTGCAACTTTACTATATTCATTGATTAGCTCTAGTAATTTTCTGGTAGAGTCTTTAGGGTTTTCTATGTAGAGGATCATGTCATCTGCAAACAGTGAGTGTTTCACTTCTTCTTTTCCTATCTAGATTCCTTTTACTTCTTTTTCTGCTCTGATTGCTGTGGCCAAAACTTCCAACACTATGTTGAATAGTAGTGGTGAGAGTGGGCACCCTTGTCTTGTTCCTGATTTCAGGGGAAATGCTTTCAATTTTTCACCATTGAGGGTGATGCTTGCTGTGGGTTTGTCATATATAGCTTTTATTATGTTGAGGTATGTTCCTTCTATTCCTGCTTTCTGGAGAGTTTTAATCTTAAATGGATGTTGAATTTTGTCAAAGGCTTTTTCTGCATCGATTGAGATAATCACATGGTTTTTATCTTTCAATTTGTTACTGTGGTGCATTACATTGATTGATTTGCGGATATTAAAGAATCCTTGCATTCCTGGGATAAAGCCCACTTGGTCATGGTGTATGATTTTTTTAATATGTTGTTGGATTCTGTTTGCTAGAATTTTGTTAAGGATTTTTGCATCTATGTTCATCAGTGATATTGGCCTGTAGTTTTCTTTTTTTGTGGCATCTTTGTCTGGTTTTGGAATTAGGGTGATGGTGGCCTCATAGAATGAGTTTGGAAGTTTACCTTCTTCTGCAATTTTCTGGAAGAGTTTGAGTAAGATAGGTGTTAGCTCTTCTCTAAATTTTTGGTAGAATTCATCTGTGAAGCCATCTGGTCCTGGGCTTTTGTTTGCTGGAAGATTTCTGATTACAGTTTCGATTTCCTTGCTTGTGATGGGTTTGTTAAGATCTTCTCTTTCTTTCTGGTTCAGTTTTGGAAAGTTATACTTCTCTAGGAACTTGTTCATTTCTTCCAAGTTGTCCATTTTATTGTCATAGAGCTGCTGGTAGTAGTCTCTTATGATCCTTTGTATTTCAGTGTTGTCTGTTGTGATCTCTCCATTTTCGTTTCTAATTTTGTTAATTTGGTTCTTCTCCCTTTGTTTCTTAATGAGTCTTGCTAATGGTTTGTCAATTTTGTTTATTTTTTCAAAAAACCAGCTTTTAGCTTTGTTGATTTTTGCTATGGTCTCTTTAGTTTCTTTTGCATTTATTTCTGCCCTGATTTTTAAGATTTCTTTCCTTCTACTAACCCTGGGGTTCTTCATTTCTTCCTTCTCTAATTGCTTTAGATGTAGAGTTAGGTTATTTATTTGGCTTTTTTCTTGTTTCTTGATGTAAGCCTGTAATGCTATGAACCTTCCCCTTAGCACTGCTTTTACAGTGTCCCATAGGTTTTGGGTTGTTGTGTTTTCATTTTCATTCATTTCTATGCATATTTTGATTTCTTTTTTGATTTCTTCTATGATTTGTTGGTTATTCAGAAGTGTGTTATTTAGCCTCCATATGTTTGAATTTTTAACAGTTTTTTTCCTGTAGTTGAGATCTAATCTTACTGCACTGTGGTCATAAAAGATGACTGGAATGCTATCAATTTTTTTGAATTTTCCAAGACCAGATTTATGGCCCAGGATGTGATCTATTCTGGAGAAGGTTCCGTGTGCACTTGAGAAAAAGGTGAAGTTGATTGTTTTGGGGTGAAATGTCCTATAGATATCAATTAGGTCTAGCTGGTCCATTGTGTCATTTAAGGTTTGTGTTTCCTTGTTAATTTTCTGTTTAGTTGATCTATCCATAGTTGTGAGTGGGGTATTAAAGGCTCCCACTATTATTGTGTTACTATTAATTTCCTCTTTCATACTTGGTAGCATTTGCCTTACATATTGCGGTGCTTCTCTGTTGGGTGCATATATATTTATAATAGTTATATCTTCTTCTTGGATTGATCCTTTGATCATTATGTAGTGTCCTTCTTTGTCTCTTTTCACATGCTTTATTTGAAAGTCTATTTTATCTGATATGAGTATTGCGACTCCTGCTTTCTTTTGGTCTCCGTTTGCGTGAAATATTTTTTTCCAGCCCTTCACTTTTAGTCTGTATGTGTCTCTTGTTTTGAGGTGGGTTTCTTGTAGACAGCATATATAGGGGTCTTGTTTTTGTATCCATTTAGCCAATCTTTGTCTTTTGGTTGGGGCATTCAACCCATTTACATTTAAGGTAATTATTGATAGGTGTGGTCCCATTGCCATTTACTTTGTTGTTTTGGGTTCACGTTTATACAACCTTTCTGCATTTCTTGTCTAGAGAAGATCCTTTAGTATTTGTTGAAGAGCTGGTTTGGTGGTGCTGAATTCTCTCAGCTTTTGCTTGTCTGTAAAGCTTTTGAATTCTCCTTCATATCTGAATGAGATCCTTGCTGGGTACAGTAACCTAGGTTGTAGGATATTCTCTTTCATTACTTTAAGTATGTCCTGCCATTTCCTTCTGGCCTGGAGGGTTTCTACTGATAGATCAGCTGTTATCCTTATGGGAATCCCTTTGTGTGTTATTTGTTGTTTTTCCCTTGCTGCTTTTAATATCTGTTCTTTGTGTTTGATCTTTGTTAATTTGATTAATATGTGTCTTGGGGTGTTTCGCCTTGGGTTTATCTTGTTTGGGACTCTCTGGGTTTCTTGGACTTGGGTGGCTATTTCCTTCCCCATTTTAGGGAAGTTTTCAGCTATTATCTCCTCGAGTATCTTCTCATGGCCTTTCTTTTTGTCTTCTTCTTCTGGGACTCCTATGATTCTAATGTTGGGGCATTTCACATTGTCCCAGAGGTCCCTGAGGTTGTCCTCATTTCTTTTGATTCTTTTTTCTTTTTTCCTCTCTGCTTCATTTATTTCCACCATTTTATCTTCTACCTCACTTATCCTATCTTCTACCTCCATTATTCTACTCTTGTTTCCCTCCAGAGTGTTTTTTATCTCATTTATTGCACTATTCATTTTTAATTGACTCTTTTTTATTTCTTCTAGGTCTTTATTAAACATTTCTTGCGTCTTTTCAATCTTTGTCTCCAGGCTATTTATCTGTAACTCCATTTTGTTTTCAAGATTTTGGATCATTTTTATTATCATTATTCTAAATTCTTTTTCAGGTAGATTCCCTATCTCCTCCTCTTTTGTTTGACTTGGTGGGCATTTTTCATGTTCCTTTACCTGTTGGGTATTTCTCTGCCTTTTCATCTTGTTTAGATTGCTGTGTCTGGAGTGGGCTTTCTGTATTCTGGAGGTCTGTGGTTCCTTTTTATTGTGGAGGTTTTACCCAGTGGGTGGGGTTGGACGATTGGCTTGTCAAGGTTTCCTGGTTAGGGAAGCTTGTGTCAGTGTTCTGGTGCGTGGAACTGGATTTCTTCTCTCTGGAGTGCAATGGAGTACCCAGTAATGAGTTTTGAGATGGGTCTACGTGTTAGGTGTGACCTTGGGCAGCCTGTATGTTGACATTCAGGGCTATGTTCCTGCGTTGCTGGAGAATTTGCGTGGTATGTCTTGCTCTAAAACTTATTGGCTCTTGGGTGGTGGTTGGTTTCAGTGTAGACATGTAGGCTTTTGGACGGTCTCTTATTACTTAAAGTTCCATGTAGTCAGGAGTTTTCTGGTGTTCTCAGGTTTTGGGCTTAAGTCTCCTGCCTCTGGATTTCAGTTTTATTCTTCCAGTAGTCTCAAGACTTCTCCAACTATACAGCACTGATAATAAAACTTCTAGGTTAATGGTGAAAAGATTCTCCCCCATGAGGGACACCCAGAGAGGTTCACAGAGTTACATGAAGAAGAGGAGAGGGAGGAGGGAGATAGCGATGAGCAGGAGGAGAAAAAGGGGGACTCAAGAGGAGAGAGACAGATCTACGCAGTTGTCTGTTCCCAGAGTGTTTTCCGTAGCCCAGACACCCACAGAGATTCACAGAATTGAATTGGGATAAGGGGAAAGGAGGAAATAGAGGTGTTCTGAGGTAGAAAATGGAGAGTCAAGATTGGGAGAGAATAATCAACACACTCCTGAATAAAAATGGGAACTGAATATTGGATTCTTAAATGTCCACAATTTATATCATATACTGAAAAACAAAGATTAAAAATCTAGAGTAGAGGTTAGACTCTTAAAAATACGATATTAAAAACAAAAACCAAAACACACAAAAAAACTTTAGAAATATATATGAAGTTTGGTTTAAAAATAGGGCTTCTCTTTTTTTTTTTTGGTAAGGTTATAGTGTAATGAAAATGAAAATTAAGGAGTAGTAGAGGAGTAATAGGGGACTTTAAAAGGAAATAGGAGAAAAAGAAAAATGGAAAATAGAAGAGAAAAAGAAAAAAAAGAGAAAAAAAGGAAAAACAATTTTCCTAATTAAAAAAATCATAAAAATCTATGAAAATGAAAGTTAAGGAGTAATGGGGGAGTAATAGGGAATTTAAAAGAAAATAAAAGAGAAAAAAGAAAAAAAAATTTTTTTTTTTTTAAATTAAAAAAGAAAAAGTACAAATGTATCTAGGAATTTCTCTGGAGCTGTTGCGGCCAGTGTGGGTTCAGTTCAGTTTCAGAAAGCTCCTCGTTCCAGCTTACACTTCTCGATATCTACAGGCCCCTTCCGGTGTAGTTGGTGTTATCTACAGGGATTTTAATCTGTTGCACCGGTCCCTTCTGAAGAGGTTCCCTTTGTTTATTTGGCTTCTGTTTGCCGGTCTCTTCAGTGCCTAATTCCTCCCTGACACAGGCGCGCGGAGGTGGTCTCTTGTTCAAGTTGCTAGTTCCGTTGCGCTGCCGGGAGGGGCTGGTGCTGCTTTCCCCTCCACGCTGCTCAGGCTCCCGGCTGTTCTATATGGAGCGTGCCCTGCGCTTCGCGCGGTTCCAGCCCTCGGGTGTTCTACAAAAGCGTGGAACAAAAAGCTGCCGCATGCTTTTTGTGCCTTCCCCATCAGAGTGGCTCAGGCAGCCAGGGGCTTGCCGGGCGCACTCTCCCCGGGTGCGTGCGCCTTCTGCCCTCCACGTCCCCAGCCCCAGTCCCCGCCTGCGCATGTGCATGTCGGGTGCCTGCGCCCTGTCTCTCTCCACGACCCTACCGGCTGATGTCGACCATCCAGAATCTCAGGAGGTCTTTGATTAGAGACTGGAGGCCTGTTTGCAGGGCGGTAGGGGCTGCGGTCCTTGGGGCCGAGCCTGCCCCTTTCCCCTCCCCCCTGCCTCCAGCCTCCGGCGGGGCTGGGCCGGTCTGCAGCCTGCGAGCTCTTCTCTGGACTTGCTCAGACCCTTTGTTCTGCGAACGGCCGGCAGTGTGTTCGGCCGGTTGATTTTCTCTCTCTCTTTTGCTGTCCCACAGTTTAAGTTGGTAACTCACAAAAGCTCCCTCCGATTGTCCTCAGGGCCCGCAGGCCCGGTCCTTACCCTAAGCAATGCCGCCCGCTCCTCTCTGTTCCGCTCCCACTTGCTAGTGGCGGATGCGGGTGACTGAGGTACTTTTCTGCTGGGAGTTGCTTTTAGGCACGTAATCTGTGGGTTTTATTTATTGTTCCCCTCCCAGTCAGGTTGCCTGTCCGAGATTCAAAAACATCCCCCAGAACTGTCAGTGCCAGGGTTTCCTGGTGTTTGGAAACTTCCTCTATTAAGACTCCCTTCCCGGGACAGATCTCCGTCCCTAGCTCTTTTGTCTCTCTTTTTATCTTTTATATTTTGTCCTACCTCCTTTCCAAGACAATGGGTTGCTTTTCTGGGCGCCTGATGACCTCAGCTAGCGATCAGAAGTTGTTTTGTGAAGTTTGCTCTGCGTTCAGTTATTCTTTTGATGAATTTGTAGGAGAGAAAGTGGTCTCCCCGTCCTATTCCTCCGCCATCTTGGCTCCTCTCGAGGGTTAGTACTTTTAAATAGGAAATCATTATTAGGAAGACATTAGCTGTCATAATTTGACTCTTTGAGTTCAGTTGTCTTTAAGTTATTTCTGTCATTTTGTTTATCAGAGATAATGTACATGAATTTTACGTGTGTTTTTCATGTGAGATGGAGGCTGCAGCCAGACTACCTGGGTTTGAATCCTGATTCCACCACTTTCTAGCAATGTGACCTTAGGCAAATTGCTTAACCACTGTCTCAGTTTCCTTATCTGTAAAATGAAGATAATAGTAATAATCCTTACCACAGATTATTGGAGAAGGAAAGGGCAACCCACTCCAGTATTCCTGCCTGGAGAATACGGTGGACAGAGCAGCCGGGTGGGCTACAGTCCACGGGGTCTCAAAGAGTCGGACACGACTGAGGACACACAGCACACGTCACTGCTGATGAGCTGGTACACCTAATGCACTTAAAATAGCATCAGACACACAGTAAGTGAACACCAAATGGTCACGCTGTAGTCAATTGTAAGGGTAACATTCCTCACAATTTACTGTGTGTTAATATTATACTGTTAATTAGAAATGTTAGGTTCTGATTTCTCATGGAAATGGAAGTTTAAATTATTGAGAAGCCTTATAAAATCCATGATGCTTGCAGGTAATCATTAACTCTCTTGGTAAAGCCCTTATTTTCTGGTAACTATACAAATATTGTGGTGAGAATCAGATGGGACAAAGGTTTTTGGTAACTATAAATTGTAAAATATCACTATTGTTTTAGTTGCAAGATCCTCTCTTTGCTGATCATTAATGAGATAAATAAAGATTTTAATTATATTAATATGACCTCTGAAATTTATAAATTGTGTATTAAAATAAATTGTTTTTGTTTCTAAGTTACATGTTTATCATAATAAAATTAATTTGCTTACTTAAGCCTTAAAATAAACTCACTATGTTTTAACCCACCACCATATCTTTACACCCACACATCCACCGTCTACTTATTAGAAAATTACAGACCTGTGGGTCTAGTTTTCCTTGGAAAATTTGCTAATTGTAAGTATATGAAGTATGCCTCCTAAGGAGAAAATTTGGACACAGCACAAAATCTCAGCTCTCCACAGGCCTTCAAACTATCTCAGTAAATTCCAAAAAGTGGAAATTATACTGACTATTAGATTTTAATGCAATAAAATTAGAAATTAATAATAAAAGATTACCAGAAAGTTCCATCTACTTAGAAGTCAAAACTATGTCCTTTAACATGAGATTAAAAATGAAAATATAAACTAAATGACAATAAGATTACTGTATATCACAATTTGTAGAATGCAATCAAACAGATCCCCAGAGGAAAATTTCTATCCTTGAAGGCATATATTAAGAAAGCAAAACAATTTAGAATACATGAGCTAAAAAACTTTGAACTCAAGGAGCTAGAAAAGGAATTATTCTTATAACGATAGTTTTTGGGCTTCCCTGGTGGCTCAAGGGTGAAGAGTCTGTCTGCAAGGCAGGAGACCTGGGTTCAATCCCTGGGTCGGGAAGATCCCCTGGAGAAGGGAATGGCAACCCACTCCAGTATTCTTGCTTGAGAATTCCATGGACAGAAGAGCCTGGTGGGCTACCGTCCATGGGGGTCTCAAAGAGCTGGCTACAACTGAGGGACCAACACGTTTCGGTAAAATAAGAGATTATTTAAATCAGCAAGTGGTTGTCACTTATACAAAATTCCAAATAGAAGCCACATTAATGTTGTTTTCAACTTAGTTTTGGATTAGTCAGTAAATATTCAAGTACTTCTGTGTGTCAAAATCAAGCTACTTGATTTAGGCTGGTCTTAGTCATTCTGTTCATGCCATGACTGATTTGGAAGATACTCAGTTTTAAAATCTAGTGAATCTATGCCTACTGTCCAGTGCGCTTTCCACTGTATCCTGCCATGAGTGAACACTCACATTTTTACTTTCTTTTAACACTATTTCTGACACAGTTTCACAGAGTTCCACTACATCAACCACGCCCACCATGTCTGTTTTTTTTTTGGAAAAAAAAAATACACATAGCTTTATTAAGATATAAATTACAGAACATGCAATATGCCTATTAATAAATGTACAATTCAGTGGCCTTTAGTATATTTGCAGAGTTGTGCGACTATCACAATCTATTTGAGAGCATTTTTATCACTCCACAAAAAAATTCTATTCCCAGTTAGCAGTCAGTCACTTACCTTTGTTGCTTCCACCCCGCATATCCCTGCTGTTGCTGCTTAATTGCAGCGTCAGTCATGTCCGACTCTGTGTGACCCTGTGGACTGCAGCCTGCCTGGCTCCTCTGTCCACGGGATTCTCTAGGCAAGAGTACTGGAGGGGGTTGTTATGCCCTCCTCCAGGGGATCTTCCCAACCCAGGGATCGAACCCCAGTCTCCTGCCTTGCAGACAGACTCTTTACCCTTGAGCCACCAGGGAAGCCCCCATCCTAGCCTAGGCATTACTAATCTAGTTTTTGTCTCTTTAGATCTGCCTGTTCTGTAATCTCCACTTCATATAAATAGAATCATACAATACATAGTATGTACCGTATACTGGTATATGGTATATACAAAGTCAATATAATGTTTTAAAGTTTCATTCATGTAGGCATGTATCAGTATTTTTTTCCTTATTTTGGCCAAATAATATTGCATTGTATGAATATACCTAATTTTTTTTATCCATTTATTGGTTGATGGTGGCATTTGGGTGGCATTTTTTGGCTATTATGAATAACGCTGCTATTAACATTCTCGTATAAGTCTTTGTGGGAAAATATGTTTTCATTTGTCTTGATATATAACTAGAAGTGAAACTGTTGAGTCATATAGTGACTCTATCTTTAATCATTAGAGGAACTACCAGACTGCATTATTTTATATTAATACCAGCAATATATGAGGGTTCCAATTTCTCCACATCCTCACTAACACTTATTATCTTTTTTTTCCTTCCAGTTTCATTGAAATATAATTGACATATAGTGTTGTTTAAGTTCAAGGTATACAACATAATGATATTACTTCCATACATCATGAAGTGATGACCACAATAAGTTGTCTTTTACACACCTACAGCCATCCTGTGTGCTTAGTCGCTAAGTCATGTCCAACTCTTTGTGACCCATGGACCATAACCTGCCAGGCTTCTCTGTCCATGAGATGTCCCAGGCAGGATTACTGGAGTGGGTTGCCATTTCCTTCTCCAGGGGATCTTCCCAGCCCAGGGATTGAACCCAGGTCTCCTGCATTGCAGGCAGATTCTTTACCATATGAGCCTTCAGGGAAGCCTCAATAGCCATCCTAGTGTGATGTGGTGTGAAATGGTATCTTATTGTGGTCTTGATTTGCATCTCCCTAATGGATAATGATTTTGAGCATCTTTTCATATACTTATTGACCTTTTGTAGATGTTCTTTAGAGCATTTATCCATTCAGATTCTTTGCTCATTTTAATTGGGTTATTTGAATATGTTCTTTTCTGTGGTATTCATAATTACTGCCTGAATAGTCCAAATTTAAAGAATTCTCTTTTATTGTTCCTCATGAATCATCAGTATATCTCAGTTTCCATCAAGCTGTATCTCCAAGCCTGCTTCTTGAATTCAGAAGCAGTGAAAAAGCTTCTTGTCAACATGTGTTCCATTTTTTGTTTGGGGTTACGATAGCGTTTAGTCTGTCTTCCCTGATCATGGTTCCTTAACAGCCATTTGAAGATTACATGTCTCCTGTGAACTAAGAAACATATTGAGGTCCACAGTACACTGTTGGTAGCATAGTGTTTTATAGCATCACGTAGATGTGCCAGCCTAGTGGTTGTTGTTTGGTCACTAAGTCGTGTCCAACTCTTTGGGCCCCACGAACTGCCCCATGCCAGGCTTCCACGTCCTTCATTATCTCTTAAAGTTTGCTTAAACTCATGTCCATTGATTCAGTTATGCCATCCAACCACCTCATTCTCTGTCGCCCCCTTCTCCTTCCGCCCTCACTCTTTTCCAGCTTCAGGGTCTTTTCTAATGAGTCGGCTCTTCGCATAATAGTAATACCTATGAAAAATGCCTATAATATCTTTGGTGTTTTAGAGTTCTCAAGCTGTGAAAACATTTTAGTTTGGTATTAAATCTATTTCCTGCAATAATCTTTTATTTTTTCTTTCAATTTCTGAGAATACCAGAGTTGCTAGTTTAGTTCCTTTAAGAGGCTAGTAGGCGATCTTAGTCATCTTAAAATGTATCAGTCTTAAGTGCTCGTGCCTGGTGCACTGGGAAGACCCAGAGGGATCGGGTAGAGAGGGAGGCGGGAGGGGGGATCGGGATGGGGAATGCATGTAAATCCATGGCTGATTCATGTCAATGTATGACAAAAACCACTACAATACTGTAAAGTAATTAGCCTCCAACTAATAAAAATTAAAAAAATAAAAATTAAAAAAAGTGTCGGTCTCGACTGCCTCTAGGACTCTAGAGAATATGTGATCTCCAGGTGATGATACGTGGTGTTGGGAGACCCAAGTTATCTGTTGCTCTTCTTATGTGATGCAATTTGCTTCTTCAGAATGTCTAACAATATTTCTCTTCTTTTCAGGTTTTTCAAGCAGAAAATCCCTTTGATTTTATGGAAAACATTTCCTTAGAGGGGAAAAACAAATTTCTTTGAGAAACGAGTTTCAGAGTATCAGCGTTTTGCAGTTATGGCAGAAACTACAGATAATGTCTTCACCTTAGATGCAGATTTTTAAAACCCTCCCCATATCTAAACTCATCATTGGTAAATGGCAGCCTATTTTTCTCTGCTTAAAAACAAAACACAAACCTAAAATATCTCCTTTAGGGCTTAGGAGTTTGCTCAAAAGGAAATCTGAAACCAAATATCAATCAAGTTGAATTTATAGAAATATGCTTTAATTTTCCTGTTTGTCATTCAGAGTACGACCTTCAAATGCTTTTGTTTCACCCCTAAAATATAAGATGGCATTCTGTAGTTGTTAAGAGCATGGGGTGGGGGGTCAGATAGAATTTGAGATTCTGTCCTACTTTGTGTGACCCTTGGAAAGTCAGTTAATCTGTCTAAACCTCAGATGAATGTAAACCTTAAAGTGAATGTGATAGCAGGTCCTAAATTCAGAGTGTGCATGAGGATTGAGATGCAACATAGAGTCTCAGCCAATACTGCTGTTGCAGCCTCCTCCTCTTTCTCTCCCCCTTCTCCCTCTCCTGTTATTATTATTGTGATTAATAGTGTTAATTGCAGTGATGTGATAAAATTCTCCATCTCCTCAAAGTAACTGTGATTCTAGGTCCTAAGATCTAGAATTAGATCTTTGTGTTTTTAATGTTTTAGAAGAATGTAAATATTTCCTCAAAAAGATTGTACTTCTCATTAACATGAGAATAACTTCTTTGAATTTCTCAGCGTTATAGTTAAGGAAATTTGGTTCTTAGCTGCTTTGGGGAGAAAACTTATGGAGTGGAATCCTTGAGGTTATCATGATAGTTGACCTTGTAAGCAAAATTATTCTGCTCCTTCAGAAATTAAAAGGATCATTTTAGCCAGATGTTGCCCTGAAATGTTTAAAACCAGGGTGGATTAGCTAGAGTATTATTTCTGAAATAGTATTATAAGAGCTGTTAGCCTGTCTAGATATTTTGTGGGGAGGAAAAAAAAAAGATTCTGTGGTCTCATTTGGGATATGTTGTATGCTCCCTTCCTCTCTGGAATGTATAGTTGATAAATCAAACACTGAGAAATTCTGCAGTACATCACCATAGGCCCCACTGCATATTCTAGACCTACTTAATAAAGATCTGTTTTTCACCTGTTAACATCTCACCTAATGTTCCTCAGAACATAGTTTGGAAAAAGCTGGCCCAGAAGTATTTTCTACATGGAAGAAGGGCTTGTGGACCAAGCAAGGGAGGACCTGGTGGGGATTATTGAGCCATTTCAACTTTGTGCCAAGCTGAGAAGTGTCCCTGTGATTGACCGCAGCTATATTTCTTATACTCCTAAAACTCTCTTATGCTGTTATTGAGATTCAGTTCTTTTCTGGAACTATGCATGTCACATGATAGCAGCTGGTGTCCCTGGGGAGACAGAGGAAACCTCCAAGGTCTCTGAGAAGTCTGCTCCCTGTGTGGGAGGGAAGTGTCAACAGGTAGCCTGAGCCTAAGCAAGCAGTGGGTTTTCCCACTCACAGCAAACTGTTGTGTACAATTCTGCTTAAGAAGGATTAGAGATTTTCTCTTTGCATAACTTTTTCCTCCATTCAGTCCACAGCTACCTAATGCATTAAAACAGGGAGTTTTCAAGTGGATGCAAAAGGAACAGGCCATGACTTTATGTTAGAGAGCATATCAGAAACTTGAGCTATTTTGGCCTATCATAATACCATATAATTGTTCAAGGATTCAGAGTTTGCTGAGTGTTTTTATATCACCTCATTTGATCTCAAAACAGCCTTATGAGTTTGATAGAGCAGGCAGTATTGAAATTTTATAGAGAGAGAGGGTGAGGCTCAGTCAGATTCAATGGCTTGGCCAAGATCTGCTCGTAGTCACTGTCACTACAATATATTGTTTTTTTTCTTAGAAGTTACCATGTTTCTAATATTTAGTCCTTGCTATCCATCTTGACTTGATTTTGCCTATTTTCCCATTAAAGTATCACATAGTTTAATTAAGATATCACATATATTAATTATTGTATCATAAACATTATAACTATATTCAGGTAATATATTCAAAGATGTTCATCTTCTGCCAATACAAAAACTTACATTTGAAGTTGATAATATATCACTAGTGACATAAGAATAAAAGAAAAAAGTTTTATATTGCATATTCCCTTTGTTTTGAATCCACATCTTTCTCATAGGTAATGACAGGTGCCTTAATATGAAGCTTATTTATCGTAGCAATAAACCTAACTGTATTGAGATGAAGTTTTAATACTGAAATACTGGATTTTTTAATACACTGGTTTATTATATTCAGTACTCTATCCTCTTTTCTGAGCTTCCAGGTTTCATATTTATTTATTATGTTTAGTATTTTGGTTCTTAGTTCTTAGGGAGTCAAGAACTTATAGAATCTCTTTTCAATATTATCTCACAAGCAAAGAAAATAATTCAGAACATGTTTATAACTTTTTTGTTTTAACAGCACATGTATTTAAATCATTGCTATAGTAGTTAAAGTTAAGTTTATTATTTAAGAATGTAAAAACTAGTCATTCAGTGACAAATTGCATTTATTAAAAATGTTTCATTGTAGTATGTAGAATCATGACTTGAAAGGACTCAGGAAGACTGTTTGCTCCAGTGCTTTCAGACAGGGCTGTTTTGCTGTTCAGTTACATACGAAAATAAAATAAACAATTATTCTTATAATTTAAGCTTACCTCAGTCATGTTTTTATATATGAAATTTTTCAGTTCACTCATTTTGAAACATTCAGATGTTTCAGCTTCTTTTGCCATTTTGATTTTCGTTTGTTCATGGAAAACACAGCATCTTGTATATTTAAAAAATAAATTCTTTAATATTCAGAATTTTGCATTTTACTTTTAAATATGCTAACATTATGTCATAGAATTCCTAAATTACAGTTATTCAGATTAAGCTAAGGGCCACATGTCAATAATTTCCGGTGATTAAGAAAGCTGATGGGCTGCAAGAATGCCAGTTTAATCCTGTAACCAGCTATTATGTTTTTAAACTAAGATGAGTGAATGGGTAGCCAACTCAGGAACTCTTCATAATCTACATGAGTGGCACAGATTGGGAATCTGGATATCTTTATTTTTCCTTCGTTTAAATGGTCTGCTCCTAAAAAAAATGGTCTGCTCCTTTTTTAGACAGCTACAGGTTCAAAGGAAAATCTGATAGTCCGAAGGCATTAGGATGAAAGAATTTAAACCTTCAAATTTGGGGCTTAATTCTATTAAAGAAAATACAGGTGAAAATGAAAGACTAAAGAGTTTTTTTTTATACAGGTAAAAATATAACAATTCAGTCTTTTTCTAAGTTTACAAGAATCTTAACTTATATATTTGACTCTGTTTTAAAACTGTGTTCTGATTTTTCCAAATGTCTGGTCATTTAGCAAAACAAGTGTCTACTATGTACATAGAAAGCTTTATTGAATGTGGTATACTCAAATATTTTTAATGTATTTTACATTACAGTGAAATCAAGCCAACACTGCATATATACAATTTGATTTTTTCCAAAGAAATGAGTTGTTTTGTTAATTTTTTTGCCTTAGTACATTGAAATAAATTGTATCATGTCTCTCATTTCATGTATGTCCTTTTGAGTAAGAAAGTGTCTTTATAAGTGCAGGGGTTATCCTAGTGAAGGACTGTGTATATTTTCTATTTGTGTATACAGATAAACACATATTGGTATTACTTTAACTATTCCTCCTACCACTCTTTGACCTAAGTGGCACCCCCTTCAGCTGTCTCTCATCTACTTTCTCTCAATCCATGAGTCTTCCTTCCTGTCTCTTTGTATCCAGCTGAGATTCTACAATATATCATATTACTAGTAGTAACATTCTTATCAGTGTCCTGAACTGTAGTTTATCAGCATTTTCTACCTTACATAGAATATTCAAAGCAATTCTCCATTCCGTTATGAAACAACAATCCAGTTTTCCCCCGTTTGTACCCAGGCAGCCAAATACTGCTAGAGAAAAAGTCATTTAAGACAAATTGGATCTACTTTACATTCGTGATTACCTACTGTCTTAGTCCATATGGGCCACTATACAAAAAACTGCTGTAGAGTGGGTGGCTTAAGCAAGACATTTATTTTTCACAGTTCTCAAGGTTAGGAAGTTGAAGATCAAGATGCTAACAGATTCAACGTCTGGTGAACCTTGCTTTTTGGTTTATAGACAGCTGTCTACTGGCTGTGCCCTCACATGAAGGAAGGGGCTCTCTGAAGGCTCTTTTACAAGGGCGCCAATCTCATTCATGGGCTTCCCTCATGTGGTTCATTAAAGAATCTGCCTGCCAATGCAGGAGACATGAGTTCAATCCCTGGGCTGGGAAGATCCCCTGGAGAAGGAAATGGCAACCCACTCCAGTATTCTTGCCTGGGAAATCCCATGGACAGAGGAGCCTGGTGTGTTACAGTCCATGGGGTCACAAAAGAGTCAGACGTGACTTAGCAACTAAACCACAGTCTCATTCATAAAGGCTCTGCCTTTATGATCCACTCACTTCCCAAAGGCCCCACCCCCAAAACCATCATACTGGCGATTAGGTTTCTTTTCTTTCTTTTTTAAAAATTTTTTCTTTTTTGTTTGTTTGGGGACTAGGTTTCAACATGAATTTTGGTGGGACCCAAACATACAGTTTACAGCACCTACGTCAGCACTGTCTGAATCATACTACAATTTCCCGGTAAACTTGTTCTCCATTCTCCACAACTGCTTTTTCACAGTTCCCACATTCTGCTCCTACCCTTGCTCCCCAAAGAGGTATCGCTCTCATGTATTTTTTCTCTTTGGGCTATAGGCACTTAAGAGAGATTCTCAGCAGAAAAAAATTGACAATATAGGAGTTCTGAATCTAGAACTAAGAAGTTGGCAGTAGAATCCAGGATACAAATTTCTATGCACGATTTCTGCTTCATTACAAGCAGAGAGTGATTGAGGAGACTATCTCTTCTGCTCTCCCTTCCGGGAATAACAGCCACTTAATCCTGGGAGGTCTTGCTTCTGTTCTGAACCCTGTGGTTCTCACAGGGCTGCCAATGCTCCTTCATCTGCATCTGTCTGGGCACAGCATTATGTATGTGATCCACGCGGGGCCAGGTCCTTACATAAGATCTTCTCTAACTGAAACTAATGGAAAAAGGTCACTTCTATTCTAATAACAAAGCTAGAGAAAAGGTCCTTCCTCTAATGCCAAAGTCCAACCTTAGCCCAATTCTCTGCGACTTTTTGTTGTGTAGGTAATAAACGTCTGTATTTTGCCTGAGACAGTTCAAGTTAAGTTTCTTGTGTGGGCTTAGTGTCTCAGTCATTTTGTGCAACTCTTTGTGACCTTTTGGACTGTAGCCCCCCAGGCTCCATGGTCCATGGGATTCTCTAGGCAAGAACACTGGAGTGCATTACCATTTCCTCCTCCACGGGATCTTCCGGACCCAGGAATCAAACCCGTGTCTCCTGTGTCTCCCGCATTACAGGCAGATTCTTCATCACTAGTGCCACCTGGGAAGCCCAGGTTTCTTGATTTGCAACCAAAAGGATCATAGTCAAAGCAGAAATGGTTCTGGAAACAAAAGCAAAGGGACAGGAAAGAACCTGGATGTTTCTGGGTGTTTCAGTCCAGGAGCTGAGAGTCTGAAATTTGAGCCTTGGGTGGACCCTGAGAGCCAGGTGTTCGAGTCTTCAGTGAAAGGGAAGTATTGTCTGGAGGACAAGGTGAGAAGGAGAGAGGAGCTGAGTTGTTGAGTCTCAGAAGAGCACGGTTGTTTCAAAAGAATGTGGTGTCCGTGGCCTGTATCATCAGTTGGCAAAAAAAAAAAAAAAAAAAAAACAGCTGTCCTTGCTTTACGTGACCTTTTTAGGTGACTTGTGCATCTGGGCTTTCTGCCCCAAGTGCCACCTCTCACAACCACAGCTGCTCTCTATTCTTTACTCCAGGTTGGTATGTTCACAGATCAGAGGAAAAAAGCATCTCCAGTGTGTGTGAGTAATGGTCAAAGAACGCTCTCGATGGTGCCTCCCCAGTAACAACGGTGTCCAGGTTCTAAGAGGAAAAAATCTGTGCTTCACTGTATTTTGAACACTTGATTCTTAATAAAATATTCTTTGTACATACCTTAGCATTTATAAGGTGATTTTTGCAAGTATATTATTCCAATCATTTCATTGGTTCCCCGATTTTATGCAGAATTACTGTATCATAGTAATATTGGCTTAGCCTAAAAGTTCTTTGGGGTATTCGAAAAACCTCAAGGAAATTTTCAGCTAAACTGGTAGTTTTTAAGTGACCTGAGGCTCAAACAAGTTAAGTTACTTGCCCAAGGCCACACAGCTAGTAAAAGTTAGAGGTAGGACTCCAACCCAGCTGTCATGGCTTTAAATCCCATTTTTTCATTGAGTGCACCCAAATTTCTATTCTTGCTACTGCTGGAAGCCCTTGGCTTCCTGTGGGTGGTACCTGCTCTGGAAGATCCAGGAGACGATTTGCCTGGGGTCACATCTCCTGACTTCCTCATGGTGGAGCCCTTGAGCCACTGGTTTCTCAGCTCAGGGGCAGCTGCTTTACCCAGGAGCTGAGGAGTTGGATTTTAAAGGACGATGCTGTTTCCAGTTCAGCTTCAGCTGCTTGGCCGGAGCATGGCCCCCAGAAACATGCAAGAAACTCACGCTCAGCACTGGCCCTTTAGAAGGGCAAACTCCCAGCAGGAGCCCACGGGGGATTTCAGTCCTGGCTGACTGTGTAGAGATGAACGTTGAGGGGCCTGTGCAAACTTTGGTAGGCACTAGAAGAGGAGAAACCTCATTCTATAAACAGATGCCAAGCAGTTATAACACAACTGACAAACTACACACCTCTTGTGAGGCATCAGGAGCCCCAGAACTAGTCACAGAGTCACCTGTGACTTTGGTGTTTGCTTCCCTATCAGTTTGGGAGGAGGGGATGGTGGAGAGGGGAGGGTTGGAAATGGCAGAAATGTGGTACTTACTCTCTAGTCCATTCTGGGAGGATCTGGGGATGAAGGGAACATACTAGCTCTTGTCTGTTGTGCCTGAAAAGGTTACGTGTGTTCCTTTGGCCCTGGACCCCCAAACTCTCCTCCACTTTGGTCTGAAGAGGGTGATACCTACGTTTGGGGCAGGATGGGGGTATTTTCACAATTCAGGTATGGGAAGCAGCTTTCCTGAGAGTTAGGGGCCATTGAATGATGCTTCATCCTACGAAGCTTCTTTTTTTTTTTTTCCTTAACAAATTCCAGTTTTGAGGCTCTAGATCTATTACTTGGGAGTGAATCTGTGTCCAATATTGTGTTATTAGTCCCTGTGAAGAGCAGGACCCCACTGACAACCCTCTACATCGGTGGCACAGCTACAAGCTTATTAAAACACAGAGTGCTGGGCCTCCCAGTATTTGCTTCTCTTGTGTGCATGAGCTCAAGAATCTGCACTTGGAAATTCCACTCCTGGTGGAATTTGGTGGAATATCTGCTGGTCTTGGAGAGCTCCTGGAGACTGCAGTTCTCCCTGAGGAGACAGACACTGGCGGACACCATTGTGCAATCCTCTCTCTGGCCTAAATCTGTCTTGACCCAGTTAACTCATTAGCAAGTACCTCAGAAACGTGGGACACTGTGCTATTGTGAGGTGTGAGAGAGCACAGGCTTTAGAGTTAAATTACTTGACTCAAATCCTCATGCTTGACCATTTACTGGCTGGACTTTGGCAAGTCACTATCTGTAAAAGTGGGAAGGGAAACAGTGTGGACTTCTTCTGTTGTTGCATAAGCATGCAACACTTAAAATGCATGCACTTAAAATAGCACCCAGCACATAGTAAGCACTCAACAATTGATGCCATTATCTCAAAGCTTCTGTCTAGCACTAAAATTCTCTCTATGCCTGGGACATTCTCATTAGCTTAGAGAGAGACCTTAAAATCAATAGTTCCTGCAAGGCTGAGCTATGTTGCCTTTAATAATTTCATCATTGGATAGGTTTCATTTCCATCTTACAGACTGATTGTTCAGTTGTATAAATTTCTAAATGGTCTTAGTATCTAGCATTTTAGTTGGTTGGGAATTATATTTGTGTGTTTCCTTAGCAAATAAGATAGGTTTACTCTGCCTACAACATTGGAAGCAAGTGAAACTCAGTTCACCTTAATCACCTATATGGGTTTAGCAACCCTTACTGCTATTTTTAGGAAATGGCAACCCACTCCAGCATTTGCCTGGAGAATCCCATGGACAGAGGAGCCTGGTGGGCTACAGTTCATGGGGTCACTAAGAGTCGGACATGACTGAGTGATCACACACACACACACACACACACACACACACACTGCTATTTTTACTAACATTTCCTTTTAAGGCTAATGAACAAATCACAAGCCTTCGCAATGAATAATTCCCATTTCATTTTTACAAGCAGCAGAGTCAAGTAACTTTAGTGCCATGGTATATCATGGCTCTAAGAAGAAACCTCAGCCCCAGGAGATATTCCCCTGCTGTTCCCTCAACTGGATTGAGAGGTTGAGGGTCCAGATTTGCTTCTCCATGGCCTATGAAGCCGCTTGTTGCACCAGCTGGGATTCAGACTGGCTTTCATTTGCAGTGGAGACCTCAGTTTGAGCCTAGGCCCCATCAGTGGGGGAAGGACTGGTATTTTGGGAGAACTTGTGTGGCGCCTCAACTGAAGTTTCTTTACAGTTTCTTTGAAGTTCTCCTGGGGCCGGGGGGCGGGGGGGGGGGGGGGGGGGGGGGGGAATCAACCCTGGGGTGAGGAGGAGACACCTACTGGCTTTGACTCAAGTGCTGGGATGAGGCAGAGCTTCTGGATGTAGCGTGGAGGGCAAAGATCAAACCCTCCCACCTAGGACAGGGTGAAGGTAGAGCTAGAAAGAGTGGCTTCATCTTGCCCATGTTAAGATGCAAACCACACGGAGGAGAATATAAAAAGGGGAGGTCCAGTCCCCCTTCCAGGCCAACTGTAATCGATTTTGGTGCCTGGCAGAGCAGTAAGGAGTGGAAGCACTTGGTTGTTCCACCTTCTTGCTGTTGTAGATACACACACACCACACTCTTACCCATAGATGTGTCCATATACAACTTTATACGTATTTATTATTTTCCTCTGGAACAAATTGGGTCAAAGATATGCAGGATTCTGAAGCTGTCCTGCTTTAAAAAACTGTATAGAAGTGAAATATGCATACACAGATAGTTCTGTCATTTTTCCTTAAATAATAGAGATGTTTATATACAAAACTTCCTTTTTTTCGTTGTTAAAACTGTAGATATGTTCTAAAACCTTTTCTTTGGCCTTAGAAGAGGAATTTTTATTTTTATTTTAGCCACACTTCTTATTCCTATGGCAGATAGTCTTAGCTGTCTACTCCAAAGTCATCCCCAACCCTTGCCTATTTCCAAAGACAGAAATTGAAAAGCCATGTACTTCCTTTCTCAGATTCCCTTGTAGCTAGGCATGGCTAAGTGACCCAGTTTGGCTAATAAACACATGAAGGAAACCTTCTGGGGTCCTACAGAGAAAGTTTTCCTCTCCACTGAGAGTGAGTCTTATGAAAAGAAAAGCTTGGCCAAAAATACTTCTTTGTGCCCTACCTTCAAAGAATTGCATCCCTGGGTCAGTGGCAGCGATCTTGTGACCATGAGGCAACAAGCACGTGGAAGAACAAGGGTAAGATTTTGGTGATGGAAGAGGTAAAAGGCAAAAGATGCCCGAGTTTGCAGATACTGTTACACATCTAGGCCATGTCCTACCTCCCGTTTTCTCTTCTGTGAGACAATAAGCACCAAGATGACCTGGGCTGTTCTTAATCGTGGCTTCTGTGAGTGCTTAGTCACTTGGTTGTGCCTGACTCTTTGCGACCCCATGGACTGCAGCCTGCCATGTTCCTCTGTCCATGGGGATTCTCCAGGCAGGAATACTGGAGTGAGTTGCCACGCCCTCCACCAGGGGATCTTCCCAACCCAGGGATCAAACCCAGGTGTCCCGCATTGCAGGCGGATTCTTTACCATCTGAGCCAACAGACAAGCCCATGGCTTCTATTACTTATAACAACTGTATCTTAATTGAAAAAAGCTTTGCTTTTTTAAACACTTCAAAATGAGATCATTATCCCTCTTCTCTCATCCTGCATTCCTTACCCATAGCGTGGTCTCAATCCTCCCACTCCGATTACATTCTTTACAAAACACTTAAAAAGGTGAAGACACCCAGGTCCCTTTCTCAGCAATTCTGGCATCCTTCACAAATGTTCATTCCCACCCAGGTCCGGCTCCGCCCAGCTTTTCCACCTTTTGGCAGAGGATACAAGGCAGCTCTGAGGAGTCAGCTATCGTCCTTGTGGCTTCACCCGGCCACCCCCCCAACTCCCCATGCCTCATGGCAGCAAGGCCGGAAGGGGTGTGCAAGGCACTCTTGGGTTCTGCTACTGGGCTACCCTGCCTGCTTCTCATTTCGGGGGCTGAAGCCCAGCGCCTTTCCATCCTGAGGAGGAGGTCACAGTGGATGGGATCTCTGTGCTACTGCCTCTAACTGAGACCATGTCAGAGACACTTAATGTTCAAACCAGAACCTTTGTTCTGAAAATAGTACATAAGGTGCTTGTGCCTGGAATACAAAGAACTCAAGGATTCTTTCAAAGACAGCTGGAATCATTTTCCCTTCCGCAGGTATGTTTGGACTGAGCGAAATGTTTGACTGTGTTACCTCTGAATGGCTGGTTTCCTGTTGTGATTTAACTAATATTCAAGTTTCCTGTGACAGGAATAAATTACAGGGCTTATTCTATCCCGTAGCCCACACCTTTCACGAACGGCCTAGCGGGAGACTGTGGCAGCATGTGCTTGTGTTGAGTGCGAAGGGGCAGGCAGGTAAGGAATGCCCCCTTTCTGGTTTGGGGCTGGATGCCCAAGGGGAGAGTGAAAGGTCAGGCAGAGGCTGAGGTGGAGATATTGCAGGTGCATTTGGCAGAGATCAAGGTTCCCAGTGTGTGGTGTGGTGAAAACTGCTGGGTTGGGAGTCACAAAGAAAAGTGGAAAGATAAAACACTTTGGTCAGACAGATGAGAAGGATCTTGGACCCACCATTTACTAGCCATGTGACCTTGGATGAGTGGGTTAAACTCCTCCGCACCTCAGTTTTCCTATCTGTAAAGTGGGGATGCCTTAAAAAAATCTTTTGGCTGCATCACACAGCATGTGGGCTCTTATTTTCCTCACCCAGGGACTAAACCAGTGCCCTCTGTATTGGAAACATGGAGCCTTAACCACCAGACCCCCAGGGAAATCCTGGGGATGTCTTTTGATTTGAGGTTATAAGAGTATGAGGTGAACAGTTCACTGAAGTAAAATAAGGAACCTGGATCTGATCTGGGTGTAGAAAGGGAAGAGGGCTGAGATGGGAGAGGAGTCAGGTCTCAGTTTGGGCCTTAGCTTGGGGCGGTGGGTTTTAACTGTTAAATAGCTTAAAGTGGTGGCTGACTCCCCTGTGGTTAGGCTAGGCCTTCTTTAAAGCTGTGTTACTTTCAGGATAACCTCATGTCACCGCGGGTTTATTTTACGCAGAAGGAGACTAAGGTTCAAAAGAGTCAAGAACCTTGCTCAAGGTTTCACAGTTCTTGCAAGTTAGAGCGGTAATAACTGGAACTAGACCTAGGCAATCAGTTTTAACTTTAAATCTTGCTTGATGACTTGACTTTTAAAACTTTCAGCCTCAGGCCCACAAAGGGTAAAATGAATAAATTTCAGGCAATCCCCACCCTGCATGCCCTCTTGCCTTTCCTCACCCTCTGAACTTTCTCAGCTATGAATTTTCCTACTGTTAACCTCATACTCAATAGAAATCTTCTTCCCAAACTCAGGAACAAGATAAGGATGCCCAGTTTTACCACTGCTATTCATCATAATTCTGGAAGTTCCAGCCAGAGTAATTGGGCAAAAATGAAATAAAATGCATTCAAATTGGAAAGGAAGAGGTAAAACTGTCTCTTTTGCAGTTGACAATTTTAGATATAGATATGAATGTTTAAACTTGTTCAGAATAAAATGCAAAAGACTGATGATGTCTGAGTATTTTTCAAGGAAGTATTTACTCTCAGATCAGTGCAGTAAATTTTGCATGTGAAATTTACTGCGTCAATCAGCTGGTAAACTTTTTTTTTTTTATTAACTTTTCCATAGACACTGAAATCACAATATCCATGGAGTAAACTGCCCTTTCTCACATTGTCACATATTGCCTCTTCTCAGTCTCTTTTCTCCTCTTTCTTTCTCCTATCATCCTGCCCTTTTCATCTGTTTGAGGGAAGGATAGACTGAATCAGTAGTTCTTTTCTTAATTATTAATTTGTATTCAAGTATAGTTGCTTTACAAAATAAATTTACCTTTTTTTCTTTTCTTTGCCTCAGACCCTGCAGCACATGGGATCTTAGTTCTCTAACCAGGGATACAAACCTGCAGCCCCAACCTTGGAAGCACAGAGTCTTAACCACTGGATCACCAGGGAAGTCCCTCCATCAGTAGTTCTTAAAGTATGGTGGCTGGATGAGCAGCATCAGCATCACCTGGGAACTTGTGAGGACCCAAATTCTCTAGCCCGGCCTGGCTTACTGAGTCAGAAAATCTGGCCTGTGGCTCATGGATCTGAGATTTAACAAGCTCTCCGGCTGCTCTGATGCACATCCAAGTTTGAGAATTACCAGACTATGGAATAGAGGTAAATCAATAATTTATGCCTGTTGGAGAACATTGGAATATTAGCTAAATAATGGCAAGAAGTAAGTTAGCTGTGATATAGCCAGACATGCTGCACATAGCATGCCCTGCACATTAGCCTAACTTAGCTTGGCATCTAGGCAGGGGCTGCCTGTTGGGCTGTTGCCCGGCCCCTGCTCCAACCTCTAGGCTTCTGGGCCTCTGCCTGGCTCGCTCCTCAGTCCCTCTTCCTGGTTCTTCATGCACTATGGCTCCTCCCGAAGCTGAGGCAGACACCAGCCCCTCAGTTTGGTAACACTGTTTTCCAGATAGCCTCCTCCTGCCTGTCACTCTGGATTTTGGTTCTGCATCTCTGAAATCCTGGAGGCTCAGCACCTTGAACATTTAGTTCTCTCTTAAAAACTCACAGAAACAATTACACAGACGTTCCCATCTCCAGAACTTCCCTTGTGTCTCCCCTTTCTGTCTTCCCTGCCATGGGGCAACTTACATTTTCTTTCTTTCTTTTTTTAAATTAAATTTTAAAAAATCTTCTTATTATTATTTGTCTGCACCTTGCAGCATGTGGTATCTTCTGACCAGGGATTGAACCCACGCCCTCTGCAATGGAAGTTCAGAGTCTTAACCTCTGGACTGCCAGGAAAATCCAAAGTTGCATTTTTTTCATCCAACCCTCAGAGCAAAGCAATGGCACCTGGCTTATCCGCTTACTTCATTTGCTCCAGGATCCTTTCACTCATGATCTCGTTCTAATCAAAATGCAACTCTGTGGGGAGTTGCCGAGGCCCTCTGATGAGAAGTTGCTGTTTAAAAAGGACAGCTCTTCATCTGGCAGCCAGGCAGAACTTCTGTTACCTTTGAGACTCACGGCAGCACCATTTTCTTCAAAGGTTATTCCTGCACCCAGAGGTAACTTGTGTGAGGAGAGGACCTGGCTGGTGAGCCTCACTGGCAGTCGAGGTATGTGGTTTATTTTCAGCGTGGAAGTGAAAAAGTCCCCAACTTTTGGCTATGTGTGCAAGCCTGGTGATGTACAGCTGTAAGCCAATATTTGTCCAAACATGGGCCTTCATTCACTGACTCGGGAAGTGCCTCGGTGACTGGCTAGAAGATTCTTGGGCCTCAGCTCAGATCTGCTCATTTAGACTCTCTGAGGGTGGACCCAGAATTCACATCCTTAGAGAGAATCTGGAAGTAATTTGTTATGCACCCCCAAGGTTTGAATATTTGATTTATTTCTAGTACTGATTTATTTCTAGTCAGGATTTATCCCAGAATAATCCATGTAGTGTGAGTCATGTGGCAACCAGGCTCAACTGTTGTAAATGCCCCCATTTTGTAAACGCTTTTTCTTGGCTGTCGGGAAATCAAGGCCGAGTCAGCCTGTGGGCACGAGCAAAGCCCCACTAAAGTCAGTCTTCCACTTTTCCTGTTCTAGCCCTCACCTGTTCCTGTGACGCCCTCAGACCCAGATATTTTGAGAAGCGGGCAAAGGCTACCTCTTGTGGCTCATGATCCAGGCGTGGCTGCCACAGCCGTCTGCTGCTGTTTCCTCTCTGTCCCTGACTCGCCCTGACACTGCCCTCCATTCACGAGAGACTCCAGAGGTGCCCCGTGTGAGAGCACCAGCGTGTCAAGGTGTCATCTTAATGCAGAGGCGGGGAGATCGTTCCATCTAAACCTTTTCATCTTATTTATCACCAAGGTCCCAAAGCAGAACTGTGTGTGCACAGCGTCTTACAAATTCCCTCGTGAAAACGCTTCCTCCTGCATCTGCCTCCAGTTTTTCTTCAGAGAGGCTTAAAAATAGTCCGGGGGATTGGGTAGCTATACACATTCTCTCTCTCTCTCTCTCTCTCTCTCTCTCTCACACACACACACACACACACACACATACAAATTCCCCTTAGGTCTACCAACCTTGCAAAGAAACACCTAAAGAGTCCCTAGCCCATGAGATCATCAAGAATTCAGACTCCAGATTCCAGTCTGGACTAAACCAGGGCAACTGGTATCTAAGTACACGCAGAACACACAGACTCCGACCTCAGTTTTCCCAGGCCACTGTCCACTAGCGTAGCCGTAATTCCAGTAGCCACAGACTTCTCTTTCCTTCCTACACAGGCCCCTCGCAATTGAGAACAGCTGCTAATTCTCTGCAAACTCAGATCCACCCAGGAAGGGTGATCATAGGGTTCTAAGCACAGATGGCCTCTTTGGAGCCCATTGATGCTGAAGTTTGCACTACCAGAGAAGAGATACTTTTTGGAGATATTTCTGTGGTTAAAAGGGGGAGTCTGAGTGGGACTTTTAAAAATGTTAAATAAAAATGTAATTATAAGAATTTGCTTTCAACTTACAGCTAAATGCTTTGGAGTATGTCTCTCACTCAGGGTGTTTGTTTTGTTTTCAACTTGGTGTATTAATACTTGCTTCTTCTCTGGTAAATTCTCTTTCATCTTTATTCTGTTACAGATATTCTCTAATTTTCCTCATTATGTCCTCTTAGATACACTCATCATTTAAAAGTGGACACTTAATTTCCAAATACATGGGGTCTTTAAAGTATCTATGATATTAATTTTTCATTTTTTATTTATTTTTTTTAGTAAATATTTTATTTGGACATTTTAAAATTTAACTTTGTAACCACTTGTACTCATTATCACTGAAATCTAGCAGATTCCCCTTGAAATTTAGTTGCAGTTAGAGAGGTTGGAACTAGAATGTTCAAGACACTTTATTAACGTTTTGGAAAAAAAAAATCACGCATCCCACGGATCTTAATTTTTCATTTTGATATTAATTTCTCATTTAAATGCTTTCTTCTCTGCAATCACCCTTTGCAATCAGTCTTCTAACTTTATTGAGTTAGATCAAAGCCTTTCAGCTAAGTCAACAATCTCTCTTGGTAAATATCACATTGCACTCAAAAATATATGGGTTATTTTCAAATATCTTTTGATATTGATTTTTTTTTTCAGGAACAATACTGATTTCTAACATAATTCCACAGTGATAAGAGGACAGACTTTATGATTTCAATACCTTTAGACCATGAAATTTTTGTATCTTGTTTTATGTCCCTGAATATGTTCCAGGGTCTCCTAGTTTATAGTATATGGAAACTTGAATAATTTGTATCCTACTGCTGTGTGAAAATTATATAAATTTTAATTATGTTGAATTGGTTCACAGTGTTTTCAGGGCTACTATATCTTTCTACTTTTCTGTATATTCATTCTATTAATTTTTGAGAGTTTGCTATTAAAACTCCAACTAAAAATCTATCTACTTAAAGTATTTATCTACTTGAAATAACTGTAATATATAGTAGAACTATCTGTAACTTTGTTCTGTGTTTTCCAAGTCTCCTGTATGTTATCATATTTTCACCAAAAAATCTACAAACAAACAAAAAACAGTTGGTTCTTTAGCCCTGGGACAATAATAGATCTGGTAGAATCACATCATCATATACTGGACCAGAGGACAGCCTGCCTTTGATGGAGCTGGTGTCTAAAGAGAATCTCAGGCTGTCCTTCAGTTTGGCTGCCCAGCGGGTTCTGTAGGGATCTGGACAAGCTTCATTATCTAGTGAATTCTGCTGCTGTCTTTCCTATTGTATCTAAAAGGAGGATCATGGCTTTCTCTGAAAGTTATCTCAATGATTTTGTTAGGAAGGGAAGGAAAAAGTGGAATGACTCTAAAATGGATGTAATGGGGGCTTAATTTCAAAAGGTCGCAATACAGTGGTCTTCAGATGCCCAAATGAATGTAAGCTCAACCCCCCACAGGCAGAATCCAGATAGGGAATTGTGCAGAATTGTTGTTTGATGCTTGGGCAGCTTGGGCAGATGAAAGATAGGGATTGGAGTGGAATGAGGAGGCACCTTGGATGGATTTCTTCAGAGAGAAATGCTCTTCTGTTGTGAGCCCCACTCCTCTGCAGGGAGCGGGGAAGGAACTTCCATTTCAAGTCTAGCAAGGGCACTCCCAGGGGACCCCCTGGCGAGCTTGACCTGTTCTCTTTGCACTTGAGGAACACAGGGGAGGGATCTATGTTTATAAGCAAGAGAATGCAAGTGCAGTGGCTCAGAACAGAGGTGGTTGTGTTGGAGTGAGCTTGCAGGAATTCCCATGCGCCAGGAAGAAAGAACTGTCTTAGATCTGCCTGAGTTTGACCCAGGATGGCTTTTGCTAGAAGGAAGGTCACACCAACAGTGAGGGTTATGTGTCGGGTGGACCCCCAGGAAAGCAGAGGTGGTCAGGGGATGGGGAGGGATGGGGGCGTAAATGGAAGCTGCCAGATAGAGGAAGGCCGCATCCCTTAGCTTGTGGGATTACAGTCGTAGTCTCCTAGGAGGGACTCTTCCTCAAGTCTTCAGAAGACCCCCCAAAGAAAGAGCCAGCGTTAAACAGCCGCCAGTCTAACTGAGGGAGGAGCCAATTTCCAGAAGCAATTTCCAGTTCCTTACCACACTTCCTCCCTGGATGGGGAGAGGGAGAGAAGGAGCCTTAAGTGCCCTGCCCAACAGCTTCTTTGTGAAAATTAAGGGAAAGAAGGAACTGGCAACCCACTCCAGTGTTCTTGCCTGGAGAATCCCATGGACAGAGGAGCCTGGCAGGTTACAGTCCGTGGGTTTGCAAGAGTAGGACACGACTTAGCGGCTAAACCACCAAACACCGTGAACGTGGATGGTGGCCTTCCCACTTGGCATTGTTCAGCACTCCGTTTGCACAGTTGTTAAGTGATGATCCTGAGACAAAATCACAAGAAAACTCGTTTGACCTTGGGGATGGGGGAGGGGAAGAGGTGTATTGGTGTATTTAATGCTAAATCAAGTTAGAAGTTTTAATTAATATCCTAGACTGAACATCACTGGGTTGATTTGGATTTGCAATTTACAGCCACTGGGAGAGGGTATAATCCAAGGAACAGGAAAATTTTCATCCAGGGGCAGGGAAATAGTATGCTCATGAAATTAATTTTTAAAAGGCCATGAGGTGACAAAAAGTTTTGATTGCAATTCAGTTTGTGCCTGTTTAACATATGCAAGATGTCAGGTGAGACTTAGTGACTAAAACAGCAGCAACAACATATAAAGGAGGCAGAAAGCAGAGACTGAAATATTAAGTGGATTGAATTAAATGAATTGAACTTACACATTTGAACAGTTGTCTGTATTGGAAAAAATATAGCAAACAGGTTTAATTCATGTAGCAGGACTTTAAGTTGAAGAGTTACAAGCAATCAAGGAGGATTTGGGGAAAGCAATGAAAAAAGGTAAACTTGAACTCCTGAAAAGAGCCCATCTGGTGTTGCTGGGAGAGCGATGATGAGGTTCTCTAGGGAGTAGAATTGTCACACTAAGCATAACAAATACCATGGCTCAATGCTGCCATCTTTATTGTGGGAACTGGTGACTGGATAGAGATTCAGTATGGTAGAGGGCTTTAGGGAAAAGTCTGAAAGGAGAATGTAGGTGCTGGCCCTTAGCGCCTTTGCTGCTGGCAACCAGATGCTGAGATCCCTTATAAATACTGGTTACATGGCTAACCTAATTAGAGTCCTTACCCAAGACATCAAGATTAAGACTTGGCTGGATCTGCCCAGGGTTCACTACCTAGGACTGGTTTATGATGTCTGAAGACGTTTAAAAATGTTTATTTATTTATTTTTGGTTGCTCTCGGTCTTCAATGCTGGGCATGGGCTTTCTCTAGTTGCTGTGAGTGGGGGCTACTCTCTTGGTGCTTGAGCTTCTCATTGCAGTGGCTTCTCTTGTGGTGGAGCATAGGCTCTAGGGTCCGTGGGCTTCAGTAATCGTGGTGTCTGGGCTTAGCTGCCCTATGGCATATGGCATCTTCCTGGCAGGACTCAAACCCGTGTCCCCTGCGTTGGCTGGTAGACTCTTAACCACTGGACCACCAGGAAAGCCCTGGAGACATTTTTTAATGCTCTGGTCTTTGGATGGACTTCCCATGTGGCGCGGTGGTAAAGAATCTGCCTGCCAATTCAGGAGATGCAAGAGACCTGGGTTTGAGCCCTCTGAAAAGAAGATGCCCTGGAGTAGGAAATGGCAACCCACTCCAGTATTCTTGCCTGGAAAATTCCCTGGATGGAGGAACCTGGCAGGCTACAAGTCCATGGGGTCAGAAAGAGTGGGACACGACTGAGCACCCATGCAGTTTTTGGAAACAATAAAAGGAATTAGCTGAGAACAAAAACATAGCTACGGATTAATGATACACAGTTTGCTTTCAAAAATAGTATTCTACGCATGTCAATAATAAATATAATATATGTTTTAGATTTTTTTGCTTAAATTTCAATTCCTTCTAAAGATTTTGGCAAACTCTTCTAGCCATGAGTGGCTAATCTCAAATTTGATTCTAACCCACCTTTTCCAAACCCTGTCATTCTGGTCCTGGCCTGTGTTCACGGCTAGAATTTCACATTGATGTTTACCTCTTAAGGCCACCATGCTGCAATGCATTCCTATGCAGCTCCTCTAGTCTTGACTTTCCCTGGCCTTTCTCCTGCTGGGCTTGATTTTGCTCACATGCCTTCTGCATGGCCTGAAAGACTTGTTATTAGGCACATCTTCATAAAAGCCAGATCTTCAGCCTTCAGACCTTTAAAGAAGTGTTTCCCAACCTTTTACCAATCACGGAACACTGAGGAAATGATATTTTTTGCTTTCCGCTTCGACAAACTGGGATGGATGTGGAGCCCCAGTGGAGGCGGCAGAGGGTGGGGCTTGGGGCCCCAGCCACTTGGAGGCCGAGGGGCCAGTGTCCTGGGGCTGTGGGGTCTTCTGCTCTAGTAGGGCCTGCCTTGGTCGCATGGCCGTGAGGTTAGTCTGTCCTGGTTTCCCTGCTCCTTCTGGTCCTGCTTACCTCTCTGACTATGCTGGGCTCTGCTGTCCCACTTGGTTCAGCTTAGCCTCTCGGCCAACTCTGGCTTCACACCACTTACACCTTTTCTACTCTGAGTGTGGTCTTCGGACGACCAGCGTAGATGCCACCCCAGAGCTTGTTAGTCATGCAGAATCTCAGGTGACACTCAGGCCTAATGACCAGGGATCTGTCTTCTTGTTCCTGCCCTTTAGGTCCCATACCGACGTGCACGTTAAGTCGGTTGTGTTTGACTCTGTGCGACCCTATGGGTTCCTCTGTCCATGGGATTTCCCAGGCTAGAATACTGGAGTGGGTTGCCGTGCCCTCCTCGAGGAGATCTTCCTGACCCAGGCATCAAATTTATGTCTCTTACATCTGCACTGGCAGGTGGGCTCTTTACCACTAGCCTCACCTGGGAAGCTCCTCACATGCCTACAGTTTATTCTAATTGCCTTTCCCCATTTGTCTGTTGGTATGGTTTATCTTCTCTAGAAACAGCAATATGAGTCTCTCTGAGAAAGAAAAATATTCAATAGGAAATAGGAATGTGAGTCTTTAAGAAAGAGATCAGTCTTAATACGAAAACTGAAGGAGACACTCAAATTATTTATTCTAGCACCACTTGTAAGTTACTTTCTTTTCTGTTTGCTGATAAGAACCAAAGGAGCCGGTATATTTTTGACCTTCAAGAGCTAAATATTTACTCATTGAACAGACGGAGGCAAGATCTTGAATGAACTTGGTTTTACTACTCTAGGTGGTAAAGTTCTTTGCTCTTTAGGGTAAGGACTCTCTTGATGTCAGATTTTTAGTCATCTGCTCTGTAAACTTACCATATGTTTATGCCCTTCAGGAACCGTGAAGTGTGTTTCAGATAATTATGAGAAGTCACAAAACTCGACTGGTGCAGGAGGTAATAATGGTTAACTATGCTTGGTAGTCAGTTCAGATATAATTGAACTTAAAATAAACCTTCCCGAGAGTTTTAAATTCTGTTCTTGCCAAAAGCTAAGTTCCCTATTCTAACACTCTAAAAACCATGTTCTAATTTCTGGTATGTGAAATACCAGTCCTCTGTCTTCCCTTCTGTAGTGGTTAAAATAAAATCAAAACATAAGACAAACTCCATTTATTCTTTACTGCTACATGCTCAGCATACTGATCCCATCATCTCTGGCAGGAAAAAATACCTTTGAGATGGAGCATTGTTAAGAGGACTGTCCCTCTTGCCACCAAACAGATGCTTAATTTACTGTATCTTGCTGTTTCCCTTCATAAACTTTCTTCTCTTTTCAGAACCACTGTTTTAGAGCCAAATTCTGCTACGACTGATAGAAATGATGTTTATAGCTAAAGAAATGACATGTTATTTTAAAATATTCCATGAATAACCTCGCCCTCCTAGGTGACTTGTATTACTCTGTAAGAGGGATTCTATAGATAAGTACCGGGATGCTGTTGAATGAGGACACGTGACCTTTGGGCTAACATGGCCATTTCGAAGGAAACCAGATGTGGAACTGAGCCTGGGTTGGACCTGCCATTGGACATGCCTGTATTGCATGGAAAGTCAGTGTCACCAGCCCTCCATCTGAAAGCTTTGTCAGTCTCTTTCAAAAAAGTTGGGGCATCTATTGCTCTTTAAGGTTTTAGACTTCCATTGTGATTGAGAAATGAGTGGTTATGGATACAGTGGTTCTTTTTTCCTCCCTTCATTGTAAGTAATATAGCATAGTGGGAAGAAGGAGTTTGGGCCAAACATCTGGCTTGAGATCTTAGCTCAGACACTTAGGTGGTGTGATACTGGGATTAATATTTAACCTCTGTGCCTCATTCGTTAAACGAGATAAAAGCAGGGATGCTGTGAGAATTAAATAAGGTAATACATGTAAAGACTGAGAACTCTGCCAGGCATTACTGAGAACTCAGTTAGTATTTTATCTTCTTTTCCCGTTCATCTGCCTCTCTACTCCTGTTTCTTGGCACATGGATATCTATCTCTCTATCTATCTGCTATTAAAGTACAGTTGATTTACAATATTATATTAATTTCAGGTGTAATAGCACAGGGATTCATTATTTTTATAGATTATACTTCACTTACAGTTGTTATAAAATAGTAATTATATAATATATAAAAATGTATATATTGTGCTGTACAATATATCCCTGTAGCTTATCTACTTTGTACATAGTAACTTGTATCTCTTAATCTTCCACCCCTCTCTTGCTCCTCATCCCTTGCCTCTCTCCATGGGTAACCACTGGTTTGTTCTCTATGTGGGTGAGTCTGATTCTGTTTTGGTACATCCATTTGTTTAATTTTTTATATTCCACATATAAGTGATATCACAGTAATTTTCTTTCTTTGTCTGACTTACTTCACTGAGCATAACACCCTCCGGCTCCATCCAGGCATTTTAATGTCCATCCATGGACATTTTAAGAGTGGAGAAGATCAGGGGTTGGAAGTTGGAAGTGCAAGAGGAAGAAAGGAGAATAACCAGCGTATGTACACATATATTTTAATAATAACAGTATGAAAGTAAAAATAAAATAATACAAGAAAGTCAAAGTTGAGAGAGTATCTGAAGGAATGGGCCATTGGACCTGGTTGGATTAGGAAAGTTACAGAGATAGAATATAACATAGCAGGAGGTAAAGAAGAGACCCAGTCTCTGGAAGCCTTAGTGATTAGGTTGGTGAAATGGGAGTGAGAAGTTGAGGGAACTGGAAGGATCAACCAGTATACTTAGGGAGGAAAAGATGGAATGTAGGATTTACAAGATGCTGTCAGAATGGAGAGCACAGCCATAAGATGATTGAAGTGGTGAGAATTGAAGGATTTGTGAAAGCCAGGATACCGGATGGGTATTTTGCTCAGATCTCGATGGAGTTGAGGATAATAACAGCACCAAATTGCAGAGCAGAACTTTGGCAGCTGACATCGTCCTCAAGAAATAAAGGGATGGAAAAAGAGGTCTGATGTCAGTGAAAAGGAGAGAAGGAGACGGGGATAGCCTGTGTGTGAAGAAGGCTATACTTACATTACTATTATTGCTTCTCCTGTGACTACTGGATGAGTGTGCTACTGGTATACCCAGGCCAACTCTCAGAAAATAGTATGTGTTTTGTGTTCTGAAAGTATTAGTGGGGGAGCTAGGAGAATTTTAATGTGCCCCTTCTGGCTTGGTAGTTCCACTATCCTCGGGCAGTTCACAGTATGCTCCAGCCACGTTGAGCTTGCTTTTCTTAAATGTTAGATGTTTGTTTTCCATTTTTCAAAGCCACAGACAATTCTGTGCTGAACTTCTCCACATGTAACTGATATTTGTTACCAGGCTCTCCGTGATGGTTAGACCCTAGGATAATACCCATAATCTGCAGTCCTGCTGTTTGTCCTGTATTAAATCTGGTACTTATTTATGGCTTTGTGTAATTTCCTCACTGTGAGTATGATCAGGGCCTGTGACTTACTTCTAACCAATAGGATATGATAATGGTGATGGGATGTTATTATGTTGTGTGTGTCATCTTGCTAACTGACTCATTCTAGAGACTTTCTCCCTAGCTGGATTTGAAAGAGTAAGTGGCTGTGTTTGGAGGTCATGTGGCATAGAGCTATGGGAATCTCTCATTTAAAAGCCAAGAGACTCCTCTCCAGTTGAGCCTCCGGATGAGAATTATCCGACTGACACCTTGATTAAAATCTTGCAGAGGACCCAGGCAAACCTTGCTTAGACTCTCAACGCACAGAAACTGAGATAAGAGAAATGTATTGTTGTAAGCTGCACTGTTTGTGGTAATTTGTCATGCAGCAGTAGAAAACGAATATTCTCTGTAACAAATACTTTGCAGATATTATCTCAATTGATTTTCACAACAGCCTTAAGAAGTTTATGAGATTACTCTAATGTTTATAAAGGAGGATTCTGAGGTTCAGAGAAGTTGAGAAATATGCCCAGAGCCACACAGCAGGTGATGAGTAAGAACTAAAAAATAAAGCCAGATCTTATGACTCCTTTTTTTTTTAATTGGAATGTAATTGCTTTACAATGTCGTATTTTTCTGCTGCGCGACAGTGTGGATCAGCTGTGCTGTGCTATGCTCAGTTGCTCAGTTGTGTCTGACTCTTTGCCACCCCATGACTGTATGGCCCACCAGGCTCCATGCCTCTGTCGATGGGGATTCTCCCCCTATCTCCCCCCATCCATATGCGTGAACATGGAGTGAGTTGCCATGCCCGCTCCAGGGGATCTTCCTGGCCGGGGAGTCAAACCGAGGACCTCCTGCATTGCAGGTGAATTCTTCCCCAGCGGAACTGCCAGGGATGCCCGTGAATCAGCTCTATGTCCACATACACCTCCTCCCTCTGGAGCCTGCCTGCCCTCACATCCCAGCCCTCTGGTCATCACAGAGCACGAGCCCATGGTCTGAACCTGCCTTTAGTGACATTTCTAGACTCTTGGTTGTGGAGCCATAGCTCTGACCTTTCAAAAAGTGTTCCTGTTTTTGTTTTAAACCAGTTTACAGTTTTACCAACAGTGGATAAGGGAAACTATTTCTCAACGTTCTTGCCAGTATTGGCTGTATATTTTTAAAGTGGTAAATTTACAAGTAATTAAAATAACAATTTCTAAAATTTTCTCTTCTTTGAATATGCCCTCAGACTTTTTTTTTTCCTAGCTGTATTTTCTCTTTAATGAGCAGTCCATTTTTAGGTAATACTCTCTTGGGGTATTATGATAAGAGAGGGGAGCTAATGAGGGATGGGTCTTCAATTTTTCAAGTAAGGAAATAAGTTTTAAATTATATTAAACTCTTAGTGAAATGGCCATACAGAGAACTGATGTAGAATGGCATTTTGAGGCCTAAATGACCTGTCCATTTGTGGACTATATCCTGATTATATGCCCCTGACTATCAAAGCACCTAAGAAGAACTCATTCGTGTCTCAAGAAGGGAAATACTCATACTTCTATGAATCCTAGTCACTTATTTTTTTTAAGCCAATTTATTTATTTATTTTTAATATACATCACCATTTTTCTTGTTTTGGCCAAGCTGTGTGGCATGTGGGATCTTAGTTCCCCAACCAGGGATCGAACCCCCATCGCCTTCATTGCAAGGTGGATTCTTTTTTTTTACAAAATAAATTTATTTATATATCCATTGATTTAAATGTAAATTTCATCTACCCCCACCCCGAAAGGTGGATTCTTAACCAATGGACCCCAGGGAAGTCCCATTAGTGACTTATTAGTGGCTATTTTCTGTGTGCTTGGGTGAATGAACTTTGGAGCTCTGCAATTAATTTTTCTTCACTGTGACTTTCTGAAAAACACCATCCCACAAATTGTGCTTCACCCAGTACTGTTGGCATATGCAAATAAAATAGCTTAATAGCAATTAAATTTAGAAGGTAACTTTTTTTTTTTGGATGAATTTCAATCTGTCTTTTCCCTTGAGAAAACCCTACAAAATTTAAAAGTTTTAGCAAGTGTATCCAATGAGGAAATACTAAATGACTGACTTCTGTGGTAATTTTTTCCACTGCATTATTATTAGCGAGCAGATGCTTTCTCTTTCTGAACAAGGACAAAGAAATCATCTCAGTTCATGAAATCACAAATTTCAGACACTTCTTAATGAGAATGGAAATAGTTTGATTATGAAGACACTCATTTTTGTGGTGCAGCAATTGATGCTAAATTTAATGGGAGAAACAATTAGGATTGTAATACATAGATTTTCTTAAACCCTCTTAAACAGACCATTCAACCATTAGCCAGTTAATTAATAAGATTTGTAATGAATTTTGAAAGTTGTGTTTAGTTGATTTCTAATATTGTGCTGGTTTCTGGTGTACTGCATAGTGATTCAGGTATGTTCTTTTTCACATTCTTTTTCCGTTGTAGTTTATTATAAGAGGCTGAATATAATTTCCTGTGCTATCCAGCAGGAGCTTGCTGTTTTCTGTTTTATATCTGTGGTGTGTATCTGCTAATCTCAAACTCCTAATTTATCCCTCTCCTTCCCTTTCCCCTTTTGTAATCATAAATCTGTTTTCTGTATCTATTGATCTGTTTCTGTTTTGTAAATAAGTTCATTTGTATCATTTTTCTGAGTCTACACAGGAGCCATATCATATAACACTTGTCTTTCTCTGACTTAATTCACTCGGTTGCCACTCTCTAGGTCCATCCATGTTGCTGCAAATGGCATTATTTCATTCTTTTTTATGGCTGAACAGTATTCCATGGTGTGTGTATGTGTGTGTGTACCACGTCTTCTTTATCTGTTCATGGACACATAGTATTACAACGTTTTCTGAAAGCAGAAGCCTAGCATTTGTAATTACAGTATGAACATATTTGTGAAAACAAGCATTGCCTCCCCAGTGTGTGCAATGTCTCATGATTGAGCTAGCTCTATACTTCTCTAACTCTATGGATTAGCTCTTCACAATGATGAGGAAGATGAAGTTGATGATGATCGATAATGATTCAGTTCAGTTCAGCTGCTCAGTCATGTCTGACTCTTTGCGACCCCATGAACCACTGCACACCAGGCCTCCCTGTCCATCACCAACTCCTGGAGTTTACCCAAACTCATATCCATTAAGTCCGTGATGACATCCAGCCATCTCATCCTCTGTCATCCTCTTCTCCTCCTGCCCCCAATCCCTCCCAGCATCAGGGTCTTTTCCAATGAGCCAACTTTTCACATGAGGTGGCCAAAGTACTGGAGTTTCAGCTTCAGCATCAGTCCTTCCAATGAACACCCAGGACTGATCTCCTTTAGGATGGACTGGTTGGATCTCCTTGCAGTCCAAGGGACTCTCAAGAGTCTTCTCCAACACCATAGTTCAAAAGTGTCAATTCTTCAGTACTCAGCTTTCTTTATAGTTCAACTATGAAGTGAAGTGAAGTCACTCAGTTGTGTCTGACTCTTTGCGACCCCGTGGATTGTAGCCTACCAGGCTCCTCCGTCCATGGGATTCTCCAGGCAAGAATACTGGAGTGGGTTGCCATTTCCTTCTCCAGGGTAACTTCCTGACCCAGGGATCGAACTCGGGTCTCCCGCATTGGGGGCAGACGCTTTAACCTCTGAGCCACCAGAGAAGCCCAGTCCAACTATAGCTATACCTAATCAGAGTTTATCATGTGCCAGAAGTACTATCTACTTTAATCTTCACCACAACTCTGTGAATAAGAGTTGTTATTATCCTCATGTTACAGATAAGGAATCCAAGACTCAGAGAAATTAGGTTATTCAAGGTCACATGGATAATGAGTGTCCTACACAGGATTCAGATTAAGGTATGCTTGACTCCAAAGACTTTGCTAGACCAAGTCATGTAACTTCACAGTCTTGTATTAATTTTTGAGCTACTCAACAGGACTGAATCTCACATCTTGATTCTAGGGACACAGCCAAGATAGGATCACAGACAAAGACCTTTTTATTATCCTCTGCCTTGTCTGAATCACTTTTTAGGCATTTCTCTGATATCTGAAGATATAGCATTGTTTGTAACTCTGTCAAAATCCTTATGACTTGGAGATACCCTGCTTTTATCCCAAGTATATTTGTATTCTTAGATACTACAGGTGACTTTCCATGACTCAAATGGTCCTCTTACTTGGAAAGATGATAAATCACCTAGCTGTGAATCTGGTAAACCTACTTGGAAAGTTTACCCCAGGACAGCGCACCTCTCAACAATTAGAGGAGTGGCTGCTTTCTCTGCCTCCAAAGCCCACCATGGGAACTGTCCATGGTGGTTCCTTGAATAACTCCCAAGCCAAAGGAGGACTTTCCGGTGTTAGACATGGAGCTGACTTTCTAGCTAGGCCTCTCCCTCTTTCTCCTCTTTTCCTCCCTCCCTCCTTTTCTCTTTTCTACTCCCTCCCTTTATGTTTTTAAGAATTAGGGAGATGTTACAGGAAAAATATGTGTATCTAACTAACTTGGCCCCTTACAGTTCAAATTTTGAGATTCAAATTTTCTGATGATTAGAAATAAAAATATATTTATCACATGTTAAGGCAATAAAAGAATGCTCTTTTAGGAGAAAAATCATAGGTTATCTACCACACATCCAAAAAAAAAAAAAAAGTGGTGTCTTTAGATTAAATGTCTGTATTGGCCATCTTTAAATCACAGGAATATAGATCATTATAGTTACAGGCCTACTTTGGTTGGATTTCTGAATATATGGACCAGTCTTTAAGGAGCAAAAGAAGCCACCTTATTGTGGTAGACTATATTACTGTTTAAGTTTACCTATAATTTTGGTGCTCCTCTGTGTGATATCTTTGTCAATGGGAAGATTATATGTCCCTGGCCTGTTGAACTCAGAAGTGGCCATGAGATTTGCTTTGGCCTGTCTCACATGGGCCTCTTTTGAGCAGAGGCTGTGAGAGCCAGCACATGTGGTTCAGTGCCACAGTGAGAACTCCCCATTAGACTGAGTCCCAAAGTTCTATCAATTGGGTCAAAACAATAGCTGACCCTCACTCGATAAGTAGAATAAGGGAGAAACAAATCCTTGTTGTTGTAAGCCACTGAGGTGTTTAGAGCTGTTTACTGCCCTGGTATAATCTCCCCTGTCATTACTGATGCATACCCGCTCACATTTGCCACTGCAGAACTCTCTAGAGAAGAGTCAGCCATGAAATAAATTTCTAGTGATGATAAACAGTAGACTTTGAATTTAATGTAATAAAACCCACATGGAATACAAATTCTCAACATTCTTTTCTCTCTTGCTGGCTAGAAGCAAGCATTCCTTTTCATGATGGGATATTTCTGATAACCCTTCAGGCTAGTCTCTGGGATGCCTATATTTCTTAGTGTAGACTGCCATAATGAAATGCCATTGATTAGATGGCTTGAACAACATTAATGGATGCCTAGGATGTCAAGGAAGAGCAGCTACAGGTGGCTGTGAAAATTTTAGTCACTATGTGAGAGCCAGTTTTGACTCCTGGGTTGGGAAGATCCCTTGGAGAAGGGAATAGCAACTCACTACAGTATTCTTGCCTGGAAAATTCTGTGGACAGAGGACCATCTCACATAGTTACTATGCATAACATTTCCCCTTAAAAAAGCAATAAAGTTGCCTAACTTTGAAATGAAAGTCTAATTGTAGCTAGTACTAACCTAAAATTAAAGTAATTCCTTGTTTTCTTTTCCACTGTTTGCTTTGTTAGAATAAGTGGAAGTTTCAGATCTTATATTGGGTTCCCTTGGAAACAGATTCTGAGACAGGAGTTGAATGCAAAAGGATTTGGGGGGTGTGGTGTCTTGGGACACATAACTTGTAAGCACAAGAGGAAGGCAGGACTGATTAGAGTGAGAAGCTGACCAGCAACGTGGTTACGGCTGAGGCTTCAGCTCTTTCTCTGCGGATTCCTGGAGGTGGGAAGGCCCTTCGTAACTGTCTCACATGGAGGCAAAGGCTCTGACCTTCATATGCTGCATCACCCAGCCACGGCTGAGGGCTGCCTTCCGGGCAGTGGCATAGCCTTGAGCAAGGCACAGCCCTGTGGCTGGGGGCAGTGTTCAGTGAGGGCCACAACTGGGAGTTGCCAGTGGCTGGAATTAGCAGATGGGGGAATAAGTGCAGAGGTGCTTGGGGGAATGGCCCCCAAGAGGAGATCTGGGCAGGGTACTATTGACCCAATGGCAGCCAAGGCTTGCACTGTTCCTACTGACTTGCTTCTTACAGTAAGTTTGCCCCACTTCAAGGCAACTTTCCTGGGATTCAGGTTGGTCTTGTGTTGCAGGGAGAGGGGATAAGTGGAACTACTCCCCATTTCATCCTTTGGTCTCCCGAACCCGGGAATCCCACCAGCTGAGGCATGGCTTCATACAGCGGTCATTTATTGGGAATGGCATCCAACCCTTCTTGGTTTATTATCTCTAAATTGGCGCTTCAGCTGTGTCTTTGAGAGACCCTTCTACTGCTCAGGCTGACAGTTTCTGGTGGCGTGTAGTGTGGTAAGACGGATGGGTGCCACCCACGGTCATGTTCCCATCGCTCTACCTTCTTTCTGGTAGGGTCTGTCCATCATCCTGAGGTAATATTACGTGGCATTTTAATGCTCTGGTGGATCAAATCCTCGGCAACTCCTTGGCTGGTGATTCTGGGCCACAGCTCTGCAGGAAGCAATGACAAGCTTATGTCTGAAATAGTCCATCAATACAACTTGCTGCCTCTCTCCAGGGGGGCGAATGGTCCTTCTCTGTGAGAGAGAGTTTCTATTCAAGGGCTTTAGCTGTGCTGCTGGCCAGTTGGACATTCAGCTCTGGTGAGTGGAAGTCACTTCTGGGCGTAACATCTCCAGCCAGCAGGACTGTCATTCATGAGTCCTTTGTGTCAGCGCTGGGATGGGTGATGCTGGAGGCTGGCTGATGACCCTTGGCCCATCATTCTGTCTGATTGTTTAGTTCCTCTTCCACTGTGGACGGTTTCTGTCATGTATCAGCATATGCTACATTGATACACTTTCCCGTTCCCACAAGCCTGTATGTCTCTTTCTGAGCTCTTCTGACCCTGCTGTTCTAACTGTTCTCTTTCCAGTTTCCTGACCAACCAGTCAAGCTGTGGCTACTCCCGATGAATTTGTACCTGTTCTTACCCCAGATCTCTTCTCTGTTCACATACAGTGGGCAACTGGGTACATTGTTTGGAATGCTGCACCATGAGAGGGCTTCCCGGTCTTTCAGAGCCATTACTAAGCAGTGTCATAAATCAGCAGCAGACTTACATCAACATGTCAAGCTGTGTTAATCCACTCAGTTTTGCCACAGTGAAATACCGCAAATTGGGTTGCTCAAACGACAGAAACTTACTTTTCACAGTTTTGGAGGCTGAAAGTCAGAGACCAGGGTGCCAGCATGGTCACGTTCAGGTGAAGGCTCTCTGGCTTGCAGACAGTTGCTTTCTCGCTTTGTCACATGGTAGAGAGGAAGAGAGGAAGTAAAATCTCTGGTGTCTCTTCTTATAAGGGTGCCAGTCCCATCATGCGGGCCCTAACTTCACGCATGTATGCATGCTAAGTCGCTTCAGTCATGTCCGACTCTCTGTGACCCCATGGACTGTAGCTCACTGGGCTCCTCTGTCTGTGGGACTCTCTAGGCAAAAATTACTGGAGTGGGTTGCCATTGCCCTCCTCCAGGGGATCTTTCCAACCCAGGGATTGAACCCTTGTCTCACTCATCTCCTGCATTGGCAGGAGGGTTCTTTACCACTAGTGCTACCTAGGAAGCCCTTCATGATCTCATCTAAATCTAGTTACTTCCCGGGACTTCCCTGGTGGTCCAGTAGTTAAGAATCTGCCTTGCAGTGCAGGGGATACAGGTTCAATCCCTGGGAGAGGAACTAAGATCCCACCCACATACTGTGGAACAACCAAGCCCATGTGCTGCAACTGAGCCCATGCACCACAACTAGTCTTCACACCTCAACTAGGACCCAAGACAGCCAAATAAATTAAACAATAAATAACTCAACAAATCTAGTTACTCCTCCAAGGCCTCATCTCTAAATACCATCACATTGGGGCTTGGATATATAAACTTGAGGGAGGGAACAATTCAGTCCATAGCGCCAGCCAACCCATCCAAGAACCAAGACTAGCCTATTTCCCTCCCCTTTCAGCTGGTAACAAGGCTCCCCTCTTCCTCCATATAGCCGTAAACATGAACTGGAGTAGAGGGACACAGGGCCTTCTGCTTCTGCCATTTCCTTGTAGCCTCCGCCTCTGGTTTGCCTGATCCTTCCCCCTTAGGATGCATTGCTCACCTTTGACAGAACCTGTTTCATGAGGGGCAGCTCTGGCTGTGTGCTCACTTGCTGGTCCATGCTCCAGCTCTACTAAGATAAGATTCTCTGACCCGCTTAAGGCCTAATAGCAGGCAAGTAGTTGCTTTTGAATTGTGCATAGCGTGTGTATTACCCATAATGATGACTAATGACTTTTCTAAAAGTAATTTGATGATTGAGAAAACGGCTTCCCATTACCGTCAAGATAAAATCTCTACTCCCTCCGCACAGAGAATCCAAGGTCCTCAAAGACCCAGCTCCTGCCAACTCTGGGTCCTCATCACACTCACACGTGCAGATGCAGGGCTGTGCTCCGGTCCTACAATTTCCACCAAATCCACACACTTATGAGTCAGGGTGCTGGCAGGAAATAAATGAGACACGCAAGAGCAGTAATTGAAGAGTTTACTAGACTATTTACAAAGGTGCAGACAGGGCGAGGGGAAACAAGAATGGAAGGTCATTACACTTCTAGGGCTGGAGGGGTCAATGTGAGGGAGCTGTTCCCAGGACCTAGATGAGCTGGGTCATCTCGGGGGCTAGAACTGTGGCCTCACTGCTGCTGGGCAGGGAGGGAGCTGGGGGCTAAAGATGGAAACTGTGTCCTGCTTCCCTCCATCCTGCACCTGGTGTATCCTGTTTGGCTCAACTCAGTTAGAAGCCAGTAGGCAAAGGAGCCCTGAAGATACACTCTGCAGAGGCCAGTCTCAGGGCATAGAGCAAGATAGACAGGAGTAGAGAGTGGCTCTGGAGAGGCAAACAGCATGAGCATACACATTGCACCTTCATCAATGAGCCTCTGCACTTACTTGCTTTTCCTTCTGTTTGAAAGGCTTACATGGGGACTTCCCTGGCGGTCCAGTGGCTAAGACTCCATGCTCCCAATGCAGGGGGTATGGGTTTGGTCCCTGGTCAGGAAACTAGATCCCAGATGCTGCAACTAAGAGTTTGCATGCCACAGCTAAGACCCGGTGCAGCCAAATAAATAAATAAATATTTTTTTAAAAAGAAAAGGAAACAAGAAAGGGTTAGCTGACGCCATCCCTTTTCCTGTCCCTTGTTCACATAAAAGCTCATTCTCAACCATCAAGACTCATGTCCTACCTTTCAATTCAAATAGTATCCTGTGTAGATTTCAATCTTGCATGCAACACATTGCATTGCAATTGTTTATTACCCATCTGTCTCCCTGATCAACCTGGGCGTTCATCCAGCACAGCAGCTGGACCTTTTGTGTCTTTCTAATCTTAGAGCCCATCACTGGGCCTGCACCTAGGGGTGCTCCATAGTTGTATATTAATGGATCTCTTTATATTCCTGAAAGTAGAAGGTCCTTTCTCCTTGCAGCTCTTTTAAGAGTAAACTGGAATAGCTTTGTTAGTTAAGAGGAACAACAGTCCCTTGATTTCCATATTGTTATAAAGTTTTAAAAACTGTTTCCTAGTCAGGGTACAAAGCCACTCGCCCAGCATCCCATCGCTAGTGATGGCTAAGAAGTGGGTAGAACCCAGGTCTTCTGCCTCTGATTCTTTGCTCTTTTCACTGTGCTCGTGCTAAGCCACTTCAGTCGTGTCTGACTGTACGCCCCATGGACAGTAGCCTACCAGTCTCCTCTGCCCACGGGATTCCCATCATGAGATGGCCTCAAATGAAAGTAAGGGCCTCTGGTGGCCCTGTGGAGTAGTTCACATAATTTTAACAAGGGGCAATCTTAGAGGGACAATTTGAAATGAATGAGGTTAAATGCCTGCTTGAAGAAAATAGCCCCTTAAAATATTTTTTTACTTTCAGAACTTTGCTGTGACATTAAGAATTAAACTCCAGGAAAGGGAATATCCAGTTAGATGCACCAGTTTTTTTTGTTTTCCTCTTTTTGTTTATAAAGTAAAAGCATATTTGTTGACTACAATGTAAGCTGCTGGAGGTCAGGGGGCACGTCTCCTTTGCGTTTGTCTTCTGTCTGCCTTACATCAATGTGTCAGAAGAATGGCACATCATACAGAACAACCGGATGAGGTCAATCTGACATTGCTTTGTGCGATCCCTGAGATGCTTGACACTCGGAGTGGAGGAGGGTGGAGTGGAATGCAGTGGCCACTTGATGCCTAGCATCCATCTCTCCTTCTGACAAAATCATCCTGGATTTCTCGCAGGAAATTACCTCTCCCTTCCCAGCTGTGTAATTTGGATGGCATTGACTTCAACGCCCAGGTGGAGAGGTGGGCCCTGATTGGCTAGTTAGCAGATCACACGCTCTTGGTTACAGTGATCAGTTCAGAAATGAGCCAATGACGTGCAATGACACAGTCACTAAGGATTCTGGGAAAAAGGCTTACTCTCTTCTCACTGGAAGTGAAAAGTGAAGGATGTGCTTGCTGGAGCTGCTGCGGCCGTCTGTGGCCACCTAGGTCAAGGAGGTGGAGACAGAAATGGAGAGGTGGGAACCATGTCCTGGTGACCTCATTTGAGTCTTAGACCAGATTGCCCCTGAACCACGTGCTAAAGTGAGCCTGCCGCCCCTTGTCTTTCCTTAAGCCGGCGTGGTTGTGCTTAGCGTGGTAAATGGCATGTTGACTGAAGCAGTGTTTGTGGGTGAGAACCAAAGGAGAGTTTCCTGTGGCTTTGCAGGTTAAGCCAGGGCAATGGCTGGGTTGTGGATGAGGTCATCCAGCAGAGTAACTCAGAGAGATTTGCAAACCACACTCTTGCTTTCCTGCTGTACCAGGACCTATTCTAGAATCACTTGGAGTATGTGTGTGTGTATATAACATTTGAAAGCCTGCCCCAGGGATTCTGATGCAAACTAAACCAATTGCCGGACCCTTTCGACTAAGAGTAGGTCTGATTTGACCACTTGTGTCCCTACCCTGAACATAATGCCTTGACAGCTCTATGGGATCAGCATGTAACTGACATCCGACAAGAACCCTAACTTGCTAACTTTGTTAGGGATATTCGATTTCCCTGGTGACTCAGAAAGTAAAGAATCTGCCTGGAATGCGGGAGACCTGAGTTTGATCCCTGAATCAGGAAGATCCCCTGGAGGAGGAAATGGCTACCCACTCCAGTATTCTTTCCTGGAGAGCTCCACGGACAGAGGAGCCTGGTGGGCTACAGTCCATGGGGCCACAAAGAGTCGGACACGACTGAACAACTAACACACACACATATTGAACGTTCAACCCTCTCCTAGACCTTGGGTGGTGCTAATTTGGTTCCTTTCCTCCGGGAGAGCCACGCCGTTGTCTCTCACTTCCCTTGTATCCCCCATCTTTCCTCTTAGAACCTAATTCAGGTTTATCTTTTAGGTTGTATGAATTCATCTAGCCACAGAACTAGAAATTAAAGGTGTGAATTCACAATACAGCTACTGACAAGGAGTGATTACAAGGATGCAGAAACACAAAAGAATAGATATTTAAAGCAATGAGTGGGAAGTGAATACTAGGAAACAGGGCTTTGAACCCTGGAGGTTTGGCCTCTTCCCGCCTCCTCCCAGAGATGCCATACCACTTCTCTCTTTTTTTCTTTCTTGCTACAAATAATACTTGATTAAAATTTTTGAAATGCAGTTTCGCATGATGAAAAGCCAATTAATTCTCCTTGTACTTAGCTGACCCATCAGAACCAAAAAAACTGTTTCAAGGAACAGAGGAAGGGATACATTCTCATACCACAAAAGTGAAAGCAGGGTGAATTAGAAAACAAAATCATGAGCACGGCATCCTCTGTTGAAAATGCACAGTTAAGTAGTCAAGTTCTTTTTTTTGAATTAATTTTTACTGGAGTATAGTTGCTTTACAATGTGTTAGTTTCTACTGTAGATCAAGGTGAACCCATTATGTATATACCTCCTCTCTTTCAGTCAGGAGAGCTGCCAGGTGGGCCAGGATGTGCTGTGAATACCTCGGAAGGTGGAGGAGGTCCTGCAAAGCTGCAGAGTTTGTCCTCAGATCTTCCCCCAGAGCTTGGGTAGCAGCAGCAAACTCAAGCAGTGGGGATCACTGAACACCATAAATGAAGTAACAAAAATGACAAAAGGCAAAAATGCCTTAGCAAAGTCCTTGGACTAGAGTTAGTTTCATTGATATTTCTTGGCTCACTCTTCTCTGCCAGATCACCTACTGGTTTAGCAACCACTCTAAGAGCCAGCTTCAGGCATGGGCCATTGCCAAAGGGTGGATCTGCACTGATAGGACCAACTGTTAGCTTCTTCTCCATTAATTATAATGGATGGTTGCAGGGGGTGGGGAAGTTAGCAGGCAATTTATGCCATCTGTGCACATTTGGGAAAAGAATATTCAGATACACTTAATCCCTGAAGTATACTGGTCATAGTTTTAATAGTGCTTTTTGCATCATATTGCATTTAGCTTGTGTATTAAGATATAGAGCACCAAAATACAAGTCCCTTCAAAGTTAAAATTATGTTTCATTCTTCTGCCCTTTTATCTTAATTTTCAAGTGATCTTATTTTCTTTTTTGTGTTATTTGTACTTTCTTTCTAAAATGAGCCTATATTAGATACATCTTTTTTAAAAAGGTAAAATAAATAAAAATATTATAAATTATTTATTTACTTGATCACATATCATTCATTCCATTCCATAAAATCCACCCTTTTAAAGTGCAGAGTTTAGGGATTTTTGTAGGTAGTTTTGAATAATCTTCATTATCCAATTTCAGAAATATTTTTGTCATCCCTCAAAAGAAACCCTGCACCCATTAGCAATCACTCCACAACTCCCTTCCCCTCCAAGCCGCTGGCAACTACTGATCTGCTCCATGTGACCTAATGATCGACTAATCAAACGCATAGGTCTCTGTGAGTCAGACTATCCTGATTACTGCTTTGACTTGTCCATCATGGTAACCATGTCCACCTTGCCTTTGGAGACTAAACACCACAATTTTGCTGCCAGTATCCATTCTCCTGAAGCAGCTGGCTTGATAAAATAGTTGAATGACTTTTGAAGACTCAATTGCAGTACCCAGTAGGTGACAATACCTTGTAGGGCTAGGAAAGGACCTCTAGGTTTCTGATTATGCTCGAAAGCAGTGTCCAATATATGAGATTATGTCTCCAATAGCCAGGATTCATGAATCCATCAAAGGGTAGAAATGTGAGTGGCTGGTAGTCCACTAGCAGATTGTTTCTTCTCATCCCTGTGTCTTTAGGCTTTGCTGGCCTAGAGACGTAAATTCCAAAGGGAGGTGTAGTTCTACCAAGAGGCACAATGATTCCCTTGAACAGGAAGTTGAGATTGTCACCTGGTCATTTTGGGGTTCCGTGTCTCCAGATCAGTAGGCAAAGAAGGATAATTGACCCTGATTACCATGGAGAAATTGAGCATCCATTACATGACAGAGTTGAGAAAGGTTATGCCTGGAATCAGAAGATCAATTAAGGGTATCTCTTTGTACTCCCACTTCTGTAATTAAGGTCAATGGGAAACTAAAACAACCCATTCAGGCTAGATTGCTAATGCCTGGCCCTTTAGGAAAGATCCTGGGTCACCCCACCAGGTAAAGAACCATGTCCAGTTCAGGTGCTTGCTGAGGGCAAAGAGAGTATGGAATGGGAAGTTCAAGAACGTAGTTATAAAGACTATGATTGGGACCAGTTGCAAGAATGAGGACTACTTATTTTAAGTATTTCTTCCTTAATTTTTATGAATATGTTTGTATATATGTTAAGCAAATATATTTTCTCTTCCCTCTCTACCCCCTTATCATCAGACATAAGTTATATTAGTAAAAGTTAAATTTATATCACAGTATTCAGGTTATAGACTACCAAAGGGGAAGAGTAGGAAAAGGATTAGTGTGATTTGGTTGCACACATGGCAGCTGCAGCATGTTAAGCAGAAGGATGACTTGTTATTGTCTTTACCTGCAGGTTAAGTATGGTTTAAGGAGGTGTGTACAGGTGCCGGGGAGAAGGCAATGGCACCCCACTCCAGTACTCCTGCCTGGAAAATCCCATGGACGGAGGAGCCTGGTGGGCTGCAGTCCATGGGGTCGGCTAAGAGTCGGACACGACTGAGCAGCTTCACTTTCACTTTTCACTGTCCTGCATTGGAGAAGGAAATGGCAACCCACTCCAGTGTTCTTGCCTGGAGAATCCCAGGGACGGGGGAGCCTGGTGAGCTGCCGTCTATGGGGTCGCACAGAGTCGGACACGACTGAAGCGACTTAGCAGCAGCAGTGGCAGGACAGGTGCCAAGCTGACAAGGGGTGGACTGTCGACTTGACTAAGCTAAACTTTTCAGTTATTCAGTAAGACCCTAATCTAGGTGTTGCTGTGAAGATATGTCTCAGACATGATAAAAATCTACGATCAGTTGGCTTTACGTTTAAGGATATTTTCCTAGATAATCTGGGTGGGCCTGGTTTGGCTGATAGGCCTATGATAGCAGAGCTGAGGTTTCCTGAGGAAGCACAAATTCTGCCTGTGTGCGATTGTTTCGGTCTGTGCCCCAGACTTGCATCCTGTCCTTCCTGATGGCCTATCTTATCGATTTCAGGCTTGTTTCATCAGCTCCCACAATTGTGTAAACAATCTCCTCTCAATAAATCTGTGAAAATAAATCTCCCACTGGTTCTGCTTCTCTGGTTGAACCCTGACTCAATGAACTTGGCTAAAATGATGTTTACAAAATGTCAGCAATAATTAGTTCTCAGGGCTGGGATTGATTTTAGGTGAGATGTTTTTTACTTTCTCCTTTGCTTTTTTCACCATAATGCTCAAGTATTTTAAAAGAACATCACAAAAGAAAGACAGTATTTAAAAAGCCACCTTGTGGAGGGGTGGGTGGCCAACAAAATAAATGAATAAAAATAAAAAGCAAACTTTTTTCAAATAAAAAAGTTAAAAAAAATCTATAATTTCACAAAATTACCTAAAGCCTAACTCCCCATACAAAATATTCACGGAACTCTAGCAAATTTATAAAACTTAGAATTTCTAAAACTACAATTAAAAATCTTTTTGGCAGTCTAATAATTAGGACTCCAGGCTTTCATTGCTGAGGGCATGGGTTCAATCCCTGGTGGGAGAAGTAAGATTCCGCCTGCTGTGCAGCACGGCCAAAAACAAAAAACTCCCTTTGGTATTTTCCACAGAATTAAACAAACAAACAAAACTCATCTATACTTTCATCTACCTTTTTTGTTTGTTTGTTTGTTTATTGAATGTTAATGAGCCCAGGGATCATATCTCACTCTTCCCTAGTTCTGTTGCTATGTCTAAGGACTGAGTATAATGTAGATCCCTCTCAACGTTTCTTAAATAGTAAACACGTCTCATATACATAAATATACACGTTTTAACTTCCCTTAATTTTTTCCCTAGTAATTACCAAAAGTATGCTCTTTCCCCTTTCAAACTAGGGTATCAAGCACTTTGTTTAAAACAAACTAAACCTTAAGTTGTTACATGTACATTTCCATATTTTATTAAAAATAGTACTTATTTTTATGGAGTTAAAATAGCTTTGCACTTACCATTTTGTACTTTGCTTGTTATTAATAATATTTCAAGCCCACATAACCTTGAATCAACACAATCCATAAACTTGTCTTTTTAATGATTATAGAGCCATCCATCATGTAAATATGCCACAGTTTGCTCATCCGTATCTCTATTTTTGGCCATTTGGGCTGTTTCCAGTTTCTTTCTATTATAAATAATATGACTGTGAAGGATTGTTTAGACCAATGGCTTTTAAAATTATCTCTTGGGGGTCATTTCCTTAGGTCAATATTTCTAAAGATAAATTATTTGGAAAAATGACATGAACATTTTGTTACCTGTTGCTAGACTGCTTTTTAAAAAGATTGAAACTGTTTTACAGCCCATTATCAACACTATGTTTCCCTGAAGCCACATCCACTTTGGATTGTTAACGTTATTATTTATTTTTGCTAGTTTACTAGGTATACAAAGGCATCAAAGTCGATTTGAGGTGCTAAGGAAAAACAACCTTAACATTTTTAGAAGCTCTGTTGTTGGGGGTCTACAAGTCATGCCCTTAAGATTTTTAGAAGTATTTTTGTCTGGTCTAAGGGTCTCTTGGTCAGAATTTAAATCTTTTCTAAGGTCTTTGCAAGAGATCTTGGAGCTGCACCTTTGATCTGAATTTTGCACTGAAGCTGTATTTTACTGGCCGCATCCTAGATCTGATCTTTACCTTAAGGCTGTTTCTTTGATTTCATTTTGCTGCCAAGATTTCCCTGGACCATTTATATTTCCTCTAAGTTCTGCTCAAATGATTCTTTATTTCTCTCATTCCTTTCTTCTTGTATTTTATCATAGCATAGGAAGCTAAAAGAGGCCAATTGATACTTCCTATATTTTGCCTGGAGATCTCCTTAGCCAGCTCCACAAATTCATGAGGCATCCTTTCTATTTGTGATGTTACCACAGGCAACAGTTTCAATAAAATTTCTTTTGGTATATACATGGCATCCACCTCGCTCTAGCAATCCGTGGTGATCTCTTCACTGCTCCATCAGCCTTCACTAATACTCCTTTTAAAAAAGTCTTCAGGCCTCTATCCACCGAAACCAGTACTACATGTTCCACATTTTTCTTAGAGCAGTATTTCATTGTTGTTGTTCAGTTGCTCAGGCATGTCCAACTCTGCAACCCATGGACTGCAGTGCACCAGGTTTCCCTGTCCTTCACCAACTTCCGGAGTTTGCTCAAACTCATGTCCATTGAGTCGGTGATGCCATCCAACCCTTCTTGTCCTCTGTCGTCCCCTTCTCCTCCTGCCTTCAATCTTTCCCAGCATCAAGGTCTTTTCTAATGAGTCAATTCTTCACATCAGGTGGCCAAAGTATTGGAGCTTCAGCTTCAGCATCAGTCCCCCCAATGAATATTCAGGATTGATTTCCTTCAGGATTGACTGATTTGACCTCCTTGCAGTCCAGGGGACTCTCAAGAGTCTTCTCCAACACCACAGTTCAAAAGCATCAATTCTTTGGTGCTCAGTCTTCTTTATGATCCAATTCTCACATCCATACATGACTACTGGGAAAACCATAGTTTTGGCTATATGGACCTTTGTCGGCATTGAAAAAGTGAAGTTGCTCAGTAGTGTCCGATTCTTTGCAGCACCGTGGACTGTAGCCCACCAGGCTCCTCTGTCCATGGGATTCTCCAGGCAAGAATACTGGAGTGGGTTGCCATTTCCTTCTCCAGGGATCTTCCTGACCCAGGGATCGAACCCAGGTCTCCCGCATTGCAGGCAGACGCTTTAACCTCAGAGCCACCAGGGAAGCCATTACTAGGTGCCAATTTCTGTTTCAGTATTCCATCACTGTGTAACAAATCAACACATCACCCCAAACTTAGTGGTTTAAGACAACCACCATTATACTTTTTGTGTGTGAAGGTGATGGTTTATTGGTCTTAGCTGAGAGGTTGCTTTCTTCCCTGGGGTGTTACCGGGCTAGACTGGGCTGGTATGTCTAAGAAGGTTCATTCATATGGCCGGTAGTTGGTGCTGGCTGTCAGTTGTAGCTGTCAGAGGACCTGGTTCTCCTTCATGTAGCTTTTCCACGTGGCTTATTTATACAGTATGACAACTGAATTTGAAGAGTAAGGGATAGAAGCTTCTAGTCTTAAGGCCTGGGCTGAGTGGTCCCAGAATGTAGTTCTACTGTGTTCTGCTCATGAGAGTAGTCCTAGGTTGTTCTTAGAGTTGAAAGAAGGAAAGATAAACTCTACTAGCCAATGGGAGAAACGTACAAGGAGGGGAGAACTAATAATATCATCTCTGGAGTCTATCTATCATGCCAGGGCGATGAGGTCATTTATCAGCTTTTCTCAGGAGTGCTGTGGATGTAGAAAGCACCCACTGCTCATTCATTTATTCACTTATTCATTATCAGCTTTTTACTGAGCAGCTACTCTGTGCTGGGCTCTGTTCTAGACATTGTGGAGATAATGATAAATAAGATAAGGTCCCTCCCTGCTCTTGTGCAGCTTACACTCTAATTGGGGAAAATTAAATATATATATGTATATACTAGAAAAATAGTTGTTGTGGGTTAAATTGTGTCCCCCTGCCAAACCTGTTTACATGTGTCCTCCCTTATAAACATGAAGTTCCTCCCAAGACCATTCATCTTCAGTCTTATGGAGGTCTCTAGTCCATTGACCCCCACCACTGTCAAACATCTCATCATGAGCTTTTTCCTTGTCCAGGTGAGACACCAAGTCCATCATTTCAAACATTCCTTCCTTGGCTGTCTCCCTCCATCACACTCTCCTGGTGTATCCCAAACCTAATTAAATTCATTATGTGCTGACTCTATGCCTGAACTAGCTTTGGTCAAAGAAAGTGATTGGAATTGATGTGTGTTAGTTCTGAATGGAAGCTTTAAAAATCAATGCACAATTCATCACTTTTTATCTTTTGCTGCAGCGACTGACAGCACTCCAAATGGGGGCTGCTCTATAAACCTCGGTGTGGGAGTAAGGAGAAATCAGAGTCGAACCCCCACGACTCATCATCAGCATGTAGTGTGATATCACCGAGATGTTAATTTAGTTTTATGTCACTCAGAGTTTATTGCTTGTTTCTACAGCACAACCTAAACTATACCTCCTAGTCCACGTGCGTACAAGTCTGCCAGATGGAGAAGACAGTTAAGAGCATCTCATGCAGAAAAGAGCACTATGTGAAAAGGAATAGAGAAGTCTGGTGACATCATGGTGGGGATGCAGCATAGGCTGAGTGAAGTGAAGCTGCAAGAATGAACCCCAAAGAGCAGGTTAGGACTCATTCCTGTAGGGTAGTTTTCCAGGTTTCTCTGTCCATGGAATTTTCCAGGCAAGAATATTGGAGTGAGTTGCCATTTCCTTCTCTATGGGATCTTCCTGAGCCAGGGATCCAACCCTAGTCTCTTGTATCTCCTGCATTGGCAGGTGGATTCTTTACCACTGATCTCAGCTATTTGCCATCTATATATCTTTTCTGATGAAGTGTCTGTTAAGGTCTTTGGCTTACTTTTTATTTATTTATTTTTGCTGCATGGCTTGTGGTTTCTAAGTTCCCTGACCAAAGACAGAATCCAGGCCCTCAGCAGTGAAAGCTGAGTCCTAACCACTGGACTGCCAGGGAATTCCCAGGGTCCTTTGACTTATTTTTAATGAGGAGGGCAAGCAACTTTTATGACCCGCAGTTTCCTTATCTACAAAATGGGGCCTTTGATGCTGGTACTTTCTCCATCACAGGACTGTTGCAAGATTCAAGGTGGAATAAGACATGTGGAAACCTTTGGAAACAAGAAGGCTCTAGTTACATGCTGTGTGTGCTCAGATGCTCAATCATGTCTGACTCTTTGTGACCCCATGGACTGTAGCCCACCAGGCTCCTCTGTCCATGGGATTCTCCAAGCAAGAAGACTGGAGTGGGTTGCCATTTCCTCCTCCAGGGGGTCTTCCCAACCCAGGGATCGAACCCACGTCTCTTACATCTCCTGCATTGGCAGGCAGATTCTTTACCACTAGTGCCGCCTGGGAAGCTCCTAGTTACATAGAAAGTATTATTAATCTGGTTGTTCCTTTAACTGATATTCAGTGTGATTTTATTCTTGTTGTGTTACTCCTGATATGTCATTTAAGTTCTAAGGCTATCAAACTGGATAATTAGAAATCAAAAGAGACAAATTTCACAAAGTAAGTAGCACCTGGCAAGCTTTGAATTCTTCAAGCTCTCTGTGGCTCCTGTGATAAACTGGCCCATCTGCCTTCAGCAGGGCTGCAGGGATGCTGTCTTATTTCCCACAGATGAGAACAGAGGATGTGGCTGCCTTGGGGAGGCAGACAGGGAACAAAATGAGCAGATTTCTGCTCTGTGATGCACCCAAAGCTGACGCCCGACTCCATAGGAAGGGGAGGCATAGTTTTAAAAGACTAGACTTGGGTAGTGTCTGTTCCCTAGATGTCAGTGAAAGCAGTGCTAATTGAGAGAAACGCTGTACTGAATCCTCATTTTAATATTTGAGAATTTACCTTATATTAGCTACACCAGTACTTGCACATCAGGCTGGCTGCATAAGACTCACTTGGGGGAGCGTGTAAACAATTTTATCCATTCAAAAATATTTATTATGTCTTTAACATGTACCCTAGACTTGGGAATGTAGCAGTTAACAAAACAAAGTTTGGCTCATGAGGCGATTACATTGAGTGTGGGGAGGCAAGTGATAAACACATAAATAAATAATATGTCAGATGATCACAAGTGCTACGAAGAGAAATAAAGCATAGGGAGGGTCATGGACAGAATGGGATGTTATTTTGGACAAATGATTCCAGAAGACTTCTCTGATAAGGTGACATATGAATAGAAGACTTAAGGAAGGGAGAGGAGAAGGCATATGGATATCTGGGAGGGGGGATTTATGAACTAAGAACCATTATGCAGAAAGAATGGGGCTTCCCTGGTGGCTCAGTGGTAAAGAATCTGCCTATAATGCAGGAGATGCAGGAGATAGGTTTGATCCCTTGGTCAGGAAGGTCCTCTAGAGGAGGAAATGACAACCCACTCCAGTATTCTTCCTTGGGAAATCCCATGGACAGGAGAGTCTGGTGGGCTATATAGTTCATAGGGCTGCAAAGAGTCAGACATGACTAAGTGGCTGAGCATGCATGAACATGCAGAAAGAATAGCATGTGCAAAGGTCCTGAGGTTGGAGAACACTTTTCCCCCTTCTTCTTCAAGAAACAGCAGTGAGGCCAGCGACTAAAGAGGAGCAAGTTAGGATAGAGGGAGACTTAGGAAATGAGAACAAGGAGTGGGAGGTTGGCTGTGGATTGGAGGCCACTGAAAGGATTTAGGATTTTGTATTGGGTGAAATAGGAAGGCATGGAAAGCTTTGAGCAGATGAGTGATAAGATCTGACTTTGGTTTTTAAAGGATCACTTTAAAGGATTATGCAGTGGAAAACTGTAGACAATGGGGGAAGGTGAGCAGGGATGGAGATGTGGAGACCAGCCCAAGCCTTTCATATTTTTGGTGGGAAAAATGGGTAGTGGTGGAGATAGGAAAAATATATACATTTTTACTTCCTCTCCCACTTCTCCACTTCCAATCAAGAAGATTTAGAATAGGAACAGGAATCTATACTTTATTTATTTATTTATCTGATTCTACCGGGTCTTAGTTGTGGACGAGGGACTTTTTTTTTTTTTTTTTTTTTAGTTGTGGCATGTGAACTCTTAGTTGAACCCCATGGGATCTAGTTCCCTGACCAGGGATCAAATATGGGCCCCCTGTATTGGGAGCGCAGAGTGTCACCCACTGGACCACCAGGGAAGTCCCAGGATCTGTATTTTGAGAGAAGTTCTCTGGTGAATTGGGAGCATGGCCAGGTTTCCAGCCCAGTGACTTGGGATGAGAAAGTCACCCTCCTTTCCTCTGGGGTCTTCCCCTCGGGCTTCCCCTCCTGCCTCTGTTCTTACCTCCTCCCCTAGCTCAGGGGCTCTGCCTCAGGCCTCCCTGCCAAGCTCTGCCACCTTCATGTTTCCCTTAAGTGGGAAATAATAACTCTGGTTGTTTTCTGCTGTTCTCAACCTGCTAAACCCTAGGCAGTTGTGCACTCATGCCCTGGAGGTTAAACCCATACTGTGTCTGGATTTATCTTCCGAAAATATTCTTGCCTTTCATCTTGTCATTTCCCTGCCAGAATCTTTCTCATGGTTTTGTTCTGCCTCCCAGAGTAAGTCCAATCCACCAGTCCTTTACAGTCCGGTCCTGATCAGTCATCCCACCTGCGCGATCATTATCCCGTTGTGTCTGCCCAGAGTCATGCTCAGGGGGACTGAATGATTTATTTGCCTTGCTTCAGAAATGACATGCAAAAAAAAAAAAAAAACCACCAAAGAACAGAAATGACATGCAAGTTCCCATTTCTACTTTTTTCTCCATATAGTTTATTTCGTTTGTTGGGCTGATCTCTTTCCTTTCTGACTTATCAAATCCTATACATCCTGCAAAGACACAGCAGAGTTCAGTTTGGTTCAGTTGCTCAGTCGTGGCCGACTCTTTGCAACTCCATGAACTGTAGCATGCCAGGCTTCCCTGTCCATCACCAACTCCCAGAGCTTGCTCAAACTCATGTCCATGGAGTCAGTGATGCTATCCAGCCATCTCATTCTCTGTTGTCCCCTTCTCCTCCTGCCTTCAATCTTTCCCTGCAGCAGGGTCTTTTAGAATGAGTCAGCTCTTCACATCAGGGGGCGAAAGTATTGGAGCTCCAGCTTCAGCATCAGTCCTTCCAATGAATATTCAGGACTGATTTCCTTTAGGTTTGACTGGTTTGATCTCCTTGCAGTCCAAGGGACCCTTAAGAGAGTTCTCCAACCAACACCACAGTTCAAAAGTATCAATTCTTTAACGCTCAGCTTTCTTTATAGTCCAACTCTCACATCCACACATGACTACTGGAAAAACCATAACTTTGACTATATGGACCTTTGTCGACACAAGTTCTTATTAAAAACATATTTTTAAAATGTTTGGTTAATAAGTGCACATTGTTCAATATTCAAAGGGGTAGAAAAGGATATACATTTTAAAATGACTTTTTGGATATCCCAGCAACCAACCAACCAATTCTCCACCCCAGGAACTTGATTCTACCAGCTATCTGTGATTCCTTCTGAACTTATAGCGTCACATGGGTGTTTATACCTTGTATTTATAAATATCTCATTTTTACAGACACATACAAGAATTTTTTTTCTTTTAAAACTAATGATAGCAAGTTATGCACATTGTTCTACCCTCATTTTTTTTTCATTTAAAAATCTCATCATTGTTCCATATCAGTATATACAGAACTGACATTTTTTCAGTTTCTGAACTAAAGTTTTTATTTGTTTCTGTTGCATCATCAAATGATTTCAGTTTAGGGTTTTTTTTTTTTAACTGTGACAAAATATATATAGCCTAAAATTTACATTTTAGCTGTTTTTAAGCATACAGTTCAGTGGCATTAAGTACATTGACATTGTTGTGCAATCATCATCTCTGTCCATCTCCAGATTTTTCATCTTCCCAACAGAACCTGCATACCCATTGGGCATTAATGACTGGTCCACATTCCCATTTTCCCTGCTTTTGGCAATCATCATTCTATTCTCTATCTCTAAGAATTTACTCTCCATACTTCATATAAGTGAAGTCATGTAGTATTTGTCCTTTTGTGGCTGACTTACTTCACTTAGCATAATGTCTTCAAGGTTCCTTTATGGTATGGCATGTATGAGAATTTCTATCCTGTTTAAGGCTGAATAATACTCCATTGTCAGAGAAGGTAATGGCAAACCACTCCAGTACTCTTGCCTGGAAAATCCCATGGATGGAGGAGCCTGGTAGACTGCAGTCCATGGGGTCGCTAAGAGTCGGACACGACTGAAGCAACTTAGCAGCAGCAGCAATACTCCATTGTATGTGTATCCTGCATTTTGTTTATTCATTCTTCTCACTATGGACACTTAGATTGCTTCCACTTTCTGGCTACTGTGAGTATTGCTGCTATGAACAAAGTGTATGAATATCTGCTTGAGTCCCTTTTTCCATTCTTCTGGGTATATTCCTAGAAATGGAACTGATAGATTATGGGCTAGATAGGTGTATGCTTAATTTTTGAGGAACTGCCATAACATTTTCCATAATGCCTTGTTCTTTATAAATCACTGCTTTATATTCTTTTGTATGGATGTACCATAATCTATTTAACCAGTCTTATATTTATGGATATTAAGAATGTTTCCAGGCTCTTTCTATACAAATATCACAGTAAAATTCCTTGGAAATTTTTGTCTGTACATAAAGAGGTATATCTGTGAGATGAATTCTTAATATCATTGTTGATTAGAGAATAAATGAACTTTTACAAAACAGATTTTATTTTTTAAAGCAGTTTTAGATTCACAGCAAAATCCAACAGAAGGTATGGAGATTTCTCATAAACCCTCTCCCCGCACATACACAAAGTCTCCTCCATTATCAATGTTCCCTACCAGACTGATGCATTTGTTATAATAGATGAACCTACACTGACACAGCATATTTACCCTAAGCCCAGAGATTACATGAGGGTTCACACTTGACCCTGTATATTTTATGGATTTGGACAAAAGTATGATGATCTGTATATCTATATCTACCATTATAGTACCACATGGGGTATTTTCGCTGCTCTAAAACTTCTCTTGGTTCAGTTCAGTTCAGTTGTTCAGTTGTGTCTGACCCTTTGTGACCCCATGGACTGCAGTGCGCCAGGCTTTCCTGTCCATCACCAACTCCCAGAGCTTGTTCAAACTCATATCCATTGAGTCGGTAATGCCATTCAAGCATCTCATCCTCTGTTGTCCCCATCTCCTGGCTTCAATCTTTCCCAGCATCAGGGTCTTTTCAAATGAGTTAGTTCTTCACATCAGGTGGCCAGAATATTGGAGTTTCAACTTCAGCATCAGTATTCCAATGAATGTTAAGGACTGATTTCCTTTGGAATGGACTGGTTGGATCTCCTTGCAGTCCAAAGGACTCTCAAGAGTCTTCTCCAACACCACAGTTCAAAAGCATCAGTTCTTCAGTGCTCAGCTTTCTTTATAATCCAACTCTCACATCCATTCATGACTTCTGGGAAAACCATAGCTTTGACTAGATGGACCTTTGTTGAAAAAGTAATGTCTTTGCTTTTTAATATGCAGTCTAGGTTGGTCATAGCTTTTTGTCCAAGGAGTCAGCATCTTTCAATTTCATGGCTGCAATCACCATCTGCAGTGATTTTGGAGCCCCCCAAAATAAAGTCTTTCACTGTTTCCATTTTCTCCCCATCTCTTTGCCATGAAGTGTTGGGACCAGATGCCATGATATTAGTTTTCTGAATGTTGTTTTAAGCCAACTTTTTCACTCTCCTCTTTCACTTTCATCAAGAGGCTCTTTAGTTCTTCTTTTCTTTCTGCCATAAGGGTGGAGTCATCTCTGGTCTCTGCCTATTCAACTCTCCCATCCTCACCAGCTCCTGGCAACCACTGGTCTTGTTACTGTTTCTATTGTTTCGCCTTTTCCAGAATGTCCTACTGCTAGTATGTATGTAGCCTTTTCAGATTGGCTTCTCCTGCTTAATAATATGATTAAGGTATTTCCATGTTTTCTCATGGCTTGATAGCGCATTTCCTTTTTAGTACTGATTACTATTCTATTGTCCTGGATGTACCACAGTTTATTTATCCATTCACTTACTGAGGGACATCTTGGTTGCTTCCAAGTTTTGGCATTATGAATAAAGCTGCTATAAATAGCTATGTGTTGGTTTTTGTGTAGACCTAAATTTTCATTCCTTTGGGTAAGTACCAAAGGTTTGCTTGCCAGACTGTATGGTAAGAATATATTTGATCTTGTAAGAAACCACCAGACTGTCTTCTAAAGTGGCTGTACCATTTTGCACTCCCCCCAGCAATGCATGAGAGTTTCCATACATTAGAAGAAAAGAAAGATCTAGTTTCCTAAGGTAGAAACAGTTTACACTGGCATTAATTCTTTTGCTGGATGTCTAGGTTTTACCCACCGAGCAAGACACTGTACTTGGGATCATATTTAAGGATTCTCTGGGTGATCACTGAGGACCTTACACTGTGGCTGGTCAGATCTCTTGTCTTTCAACTAGAATGTGAACTCTGGGAAATTAAATTAATTAACCATACAATTTTAAAAGATTATATTCTATTTGCAGTTATTATAAAATATTGGCTATATTGGGAGAACTTTATATTTGCAAGTCTCTGGTCATCCTTTGCCTCTCTGTGAAATTCTATGCTCTGCATGCCAAACCCAGCACTCACCAAAGACTCAAGCAGATCCATAAGCAAATCACCAAGTCTTCTTGCATTGCTCCCTCCAGGGCAGATCCCAGGCCCACAGCTCCTAGCTGCCTTGGTGTCCCCAGACTCCAACTCTGTATCTGTTTCACTGAGGCCATAATTTCTGTTTGACTCCCCTAGCTGAACTAGTGACTGTGAAATTGCTGCTGTTTAGTTGCCAAGCTGTGTCCAACTCTTTTGTGACCCCGTAGACTGTAGCCTGCCAGGTTCCTCTGTCTACAGTTTACCAGGGAAGAACACTAGAGTAGGTTGACATTTTCTTCTCCGGGATCTTCCCTAAGCCTCTAGGCAAAAAGCTGGGGTAAGTATAGGGCCCAGTCATTAGTTTTTCTTTTCTCATGGACCACTGTCCTGCGCTCTTTTTGTTTATTGGTTTATTTATTTTTGGTTGCTCTAGGTAATTACACTGTGCTTCTTTAATTATCACTATCTTCTTAGACTTTCTATTGAATTACTTCACAATGTAGAAATCTTGCAATAATATAATTGCATTTCTCTCTTTTTGCTCTTTGTACCATAAATATATTACATCTGTATACATTTTTTGAGATACAGTTCACATATGACAAAATTTATCCCTTTAATCTATGTAATTAAGTGTTTTAAAAACTAAATTCAAAAAGTTGTACAACCATCACCACTATTTGATTCCAGAACATTCCATCACTCCAAAAAGAAACCCCCAAGAGCCTCTCTCCTTTCCCCTCTCCTTCAGCCTCTTGCAATCACTCACCTGCTTGTTATCTCTATAGATTTTCCTATTCTGGACATTTATTGTAAATGGAATGATGTGATATCTATATACATTTTAAACCTAACAATACTTTTATAATTTTTGCTTTAAATAGTCAAATATGGCTTTTATACAGATTAAGAGAAAAAAAATACATAGTTTTACTATTCATCCATCTACTACCATTTTTGGTGTTCTTCATTCTTTCCTGTAGATCTGAGTTACCATATGGTATCATTTCCTTTTATTCCAAAGCATTTCCTTTAGCATTTCTTATAACTTTCCCTCTGCTGTTTAAGATCTTGTGGCAAACAGGGGCCCAGAAAGTTTCTTACATGTACCAATTCCATCACTTGATAAGTTCAGGTTTTTCAAGAAATTTCCCCATTTCATTTTTTATTGACTTTATTGGCATACAATTTATATTATTCCCTTATTATATTTTCAATATTGTGGTTTTTTGTAGTGCTAGTCACTCTTCCAGTTCTGATATTGGTAATTTGTGTTTTCTCTATTTTTCTCTTGATGAGGTTTGCTAGAGATTCATCAGTTGTGATCTCTTCAAAAAATAAAATTTTGATTTTATTAATTTTCTCTATTGTCTTTCTATTTCATTGACTTCTGTTATATCTTTATCATATTTGTCTTCCCACTTATTTTAGGTTTAATTTGTTGATCTTTTTCTGTTTTCTTTAGGTGTCAAGTTGCATCATTGATTTTAAATCTTTCTTATTCTCTCATATAAACATTTAGGTTACAACATTTCTTTTAATTAAGGCTTTAGTTTCAGCCAACAGAGTTTTATTTTACTTATTTTTTAAAATTAATTTTTATTGAAGTAGAGTAGCGTTACAAGGCTGTGTTAATTTCTAGTGGATACAGCAAAGTGAACCAGTTATACATACACACATGTTCCCTCTTTTTTGCATTTCCTTCCATTTAGGTGACCGTAGAGCATGGAGCAGAGTCCCCTGAGCTATACAGTAGGTTCTCATTAGTCATCCACTGACATGTACCTGTCGATCCCAGTCTCTCAGTTCACCCCACCCCAACCTCCCTTTCCCCACTTGGTGTCCATATCTTTGTTCTCTACCTCTGTGTCTATATTTCTGTCTTGCATATAAAATCATCTATACCATTTTTCAGGCTTCCCTGGAGGCTCAGTGGTAAAGAATCCACCTGCCAATGCAGGAGACACAGGTTCAGTCCCTGGGTTGGGAAGATCCTCTGAAGGACGGCATAGCAACCCACTCCAGTATTCATGCCAGGAAAATCTCATGGACAGAGGAGCCTGGAAGGCTACAGGCCATGGGGTCACAAAGACTAAAGTGACTGAGTGCACGCATGCACACACACACACATTTTTCTAGATTCCGCATATATACATTAATATAAAATATTTGGTTTTCTCTTTCTGATTTACTTCACTCTGTATGACAATGTTTAGGTCCAAAAAATTTTTATATGTTGTATTTTCATTAGCATTCTGTTTAAAATATTTTCTAATTTTACTTGTGATTTTTTTTCTCTTGGGCTATTAGTGTATTGTTTAATTCTCTAATACTTGGGGCTTTTCTAGCTATCAGTGATGTGTCTCCATTCTAGCTTTCCCAGTTGTCAGCCCTTTAATATTCAGTCTCTGCAGGGCCTTATAGATTTTGTCTCACATATGTGCAGTCCAAATATGGTAGGCTGACTTCTAAGATGGCCCTCAGTGGTCCCCCACCTTCTAGTATTCACACCTTTATATAATCATCTCCCCTTGAGTGTGGGCTAGAACTAGTTGCTTTCTTCTAACCAATCAGTTCAGTTCAGTTCAGTCGCTCAGTTGTGTCCGACTCTTTGCAACCCGACAAATCACAGCACACCAGGTCTCCCTGTCTATCACCAACTCCTGGAGTTTACTCAAACTCATGTCCATCTAGTTGGTGATGCCATCCAGCCATCTCATCCTCTGTCGTCCCCTTCTCCTCCTGCTCCCAATCCCTCCCAGCATCAGGGTCTTTTCCCAATGAGTCAACTCTTCGCATGAGGTGGCCGAAGTATTGAAGTTTCAGCTTTAGCATCAGTCCTTCCAATGAACACCCAGGACTGATCTCCTTTAGGATGGACTGGTTCAATTTCCTTGCTGTCCAAGGGACTCTCAAGAGTCTTCTCCAACACCACAGTTCAAAAGCATCAATTTTTCAGCACTCAGCTTTCCTCACAGTCCAACTCTCACATCCATACATGACCACTGGAAAAACCATAGCCCTGACTAGACCAATAGAATACAGCAAAAGTGATGGCATATCACTTCTGTGGTTAGATTGTAGCTTGTCATGACTTCTAGATGCTAGTGGATTTGCTGGCTTTGATGAGCAAGCTGCCATATTAAAGAGGCCCGTGTGGCAAGAATCTGAGGGTAACCTCTGGGAGGTTCGAGACTTTGTGCAGGAGACAGGGATTGAGACCATCCCCAGGGAAAAGAAATGCAAAAAGGCAAAATGGCTGTCTGAGGAGGCCTTACAAAGAGCTGAGAGAAGAAGAGAAGCTAAAAGCAAAGGAAAAAAGGAAAGACGTACCCATCTCAATGCAGAGTTCCAAAGAATAGCAAGGAGAGATAAGAAAGCCTTCCTCAGTGATCAGTGCAAAGAAATAGAGGAAAATGATAGAATGGGAAAGACTAGAGATCTCTTCAAGAAAATTAAGAGATACCAAGGGAACAGTTCATGCAAAGATGGGCACAATAAAGGACAGAAATGGTATGGACCTAACAGAAGCAGAAGATATTAAAAAGAGGTGGCAAGAATACACAGAAGAGCTATACAAAAAAGATCTTTATGACCCAGATAACCACAATGGTGTGATCACCTACCTAGAGTCAAATACCCTGGAATGCGAAGTCAAGCGGGCCTTAGGAAGCATCACTATGAACAAATCCTAAAAGATGATGCTGTGAAAGTGCTGCACTCAAGTTTCCAGCAAATTTGGAAAACTCAGCAGTGGCCATGGGACTGGAAAAGGTCACTTTTTATTCCAGTCCCAAAGAAAGGCAATGCCAAGGAATGTTCGAACCACCACACAATTGCACTCATCTCACACGCTAGCAAAGTAATGCTCAAAATTCTCCAAGCCAGGCTTCAACAGTATGTGCACTGAGAACTTTCAGATATTCAAGCTGAATTTAGAAAAGGCAGAAGAACCAGAGATCAAATTGCCAACATCTGTTGGATCAGAAAAAGCAAGAGAGTTCCAGAAAAACATATACTTCTGCTTTATTGACTATGCCAAGGGCTTTGACTGTGTGGATCACAACAAACTGTGGAAAATTCTGAAAGAGATGGAAATACCAGACCACTTTACCTGCCTCCTGAGAAATCTATATGCAGGTCAAGAAGCAACAGTTAGAACTGGACGTGGAACAACAGGCTGGTTCCAAATTGGGAAAGCAGTACATCAAGGCTGTATATTGTCACCCTGCTTATTTAACTTATATGCAGAGTACATCATGCAAAATACTGGGCTGGATGAAGCAAAAACTGGAATCAAAACTGCCAGGAGAAATATCAATAACCTCAGATATGCAGATGATACCACACTTATGGAAAGAAGTAAAGAAGAACTAAAGAGCCTCTTGATGAAAGTGAAAGAGGAGAGTGAAAAAGTTGGCTTAAAACTCAACATTCAGAAAACTAAGATCATGGCATCCGGTCTCATCACTTCATGGCAAATAGATGGGGAAACAATGGAAACAGTGACAGACTTTATTTTGGGGGGCTCCAAAATCACAGCAGATGGTGACTGCAGCCATGCAATTAAAAGATTCTTGCTCCTTGGAAGAAAAGCTATGGCCAACCTAGACAGCATATTAAAAAGCAGAGGCATTACTTTGCCAACAAAGGCCTGTCTAGTCAAAGCTATGGTTTTTCCAGTAGTCATGTATGGGTGTGAGAGTTGGACTATAAAGAAAGCTGAGCACTGAAAAATTGATGCTTTTAAACTGTGGTATCGGAGAAGACTCTTGAGAGTCCCTTGGACAGCAAGGAAATTGAACCAGTCCATCCTAAAGGAGATCAGTCCTGGATGTTCATTGGAAGGACTGATGCTGAAGCTGAAACTCCAATACTTTAGTCACCTGATGCGAAGAACTGACTCATTGGAAAAGACCCTGACGCTGGGAAAGATTGAAGGCGGGAGGAGAAGGGGATGACAGAGGATGAGATGGTTGGATGGCATCACCGACTCAATGGCCATGAGTTTGAGCGAGCTCTGGGAGTTGGTGATGGACAGGGAGGCCTGGCGTGCTGCAGTCCATGGGGTCACAAAGAGTCGGACACGACTGAGTGACTGGACTGAACTGAAAGCCGACAAGAATGAGGTCCTCGGTCCAACAGCTCTCAAGGGACTGAATCCTCCCAACAAACGGGTAAGTTAATTTGTGAAAGTTCTGAAGTTGTGAAGGAGAGGGTCCATGAATGGTTTCCTGAGCCACCGAAATTGCAAGATGATAGATATGTGTTGTGTTAAGCTGCTAAGTTTTTGCATTAAGTAGAAATAGACAACTAATTTGTCAACCCTTGGCCAAGGAGGTATGGTGAACATTTATTTATATTTCTGGGGCCCCTCCTCTGTGCAGCTCCCTCTTTTCAGGAAATTCCCTGGAAATTCCAATGGCTTTAGGAGCCAGAACTCGAATCTCTATGTATGTTTGGATATTTTAAGGGCAAGGATTGAGTTATAAGCTTCTTTGTAGCCTCCACAGAGCCTAGTGAAAGTGTGTTAGTTGCTCAGTCATGTCCATCTCTTTGCAACCCCATGAACTGGAGTCCTCCAGGTTCCTCTGTCCATGGAATTCTCTAGGTGAGAGTACTGGAGTGGGTAGCCAGTCCTTTCTCCAGGGGATCATCCTGACCCAAGGATAGAACCTGGGTCTCCTGCACTGTAGGCAGAGTCTTCACTGTCTCAGCCACCAGGGAAGCCCTCACAGAGCCTCACTGAATACCAAATTTCTAATCAGTGCTCCTTTAGTATTTATTGATGGCATGCTTTCTAAACTGAACTTCCCCTGATACAGCCTTGGTCAGGGGCACATCTCAATGGTAAGTAGTGAGAACTTTTGCAGGGCCCCCCTGATTGAAGCCCCAGATTTCGTGGACCACACACTCTCACATAGAGCTCATTTTACACTAAGTCATTCCTTGGTCCACATCTGGATAGAGTACTGTTCTACAGGAATCTGGTTTTCCCAGTGACCACAAGGGGGCTGGATGACACAATCTGTGGGTACAGAAGGCTAGAAAGTAACTAACAGGAAATGGGAATTGGAAGTGAGATGAACAGATGAATCCCACTTCCTTCCCTCCCTCTATAGAATTTTCTGAGATACAGCTGCTTTTTGCACTCCTTCTAGAAAGGTCCCGTAGCGCCAGCCAATGAACCTATTGAATGACCAGCTACATCTCTTTGCGACTTATTGTAAAGGACTAGCCAGTGTGGTAATGAATCACTCAGCATCACTCTACATCTTTATCTTAATTCCACTTTTTTTTTTTCACCCTCACCTCCTGGGCTTTGCACCTCTCAAAGAAAACATCCATAACTTAATTCTTGCCTCAAGCCCATCTTTCTAGAGAGCCTGGGCATTAGAGAGATGGCATTCATGGTGTATCTGCTTTTAGCATCCATCTTAACAAACAATTTCTGAGGACTATACTTTAACATAACAGACAGAATCTTGACTCATTTTTGATCATTCACATAGCCAGTTTCACATACTGTCTTGTGTCATGTTCTGTCTTGTTTTGAATATCTTCCCTCAGTTTCTCAAACTCTGTGCTGAAGGCAGTGGAGGTTAAAACTGAATGACTAAGGAAAGAATCTGAAGGAAATGACTGAATATGGAGTTGGCAGTTTGTTCTGTTTGTTGTTCACATTAACTAGCTGGAGGAAGCTAAAATGCTTTTCTAAAATGGACAATTTTCACACTTTCTGAGTGAAATTCTGTTGTGGTCCAGAAAAAGCTTTTACCTGTATCCCATCTCACCATCCTGCCATGGTGATTTGCAATTTGTGCCATCTCTTTTCAGTGAAAACAGCAGGGGATTTGCTGCAAAAGCAACCCACAGACAAAGAAAGTCACAGACCCCTTCCTTCTTTAATCAGTTCTGATTTTCAGCAGCACACCAGGTGGAAGTAAGAACTCAGAAATGTGGCAGGGCTTTTTTGCCCTTAAATTAATAGGAACCTAGAAGGAAAATAATTGCATGTACGTGCCTGTTTCTCTGCTTCCACAATACTGCGTGCAGTCAGATGAAAGCAGTCAAAAAAGCTTCTAACTTCCTATAAATTAGGTGCAATTTATTTTCCCTTCAGCCTCCAAACTTGGTAAATGTAGCTAGACCAAAAAGGATGTTAGTAAAAGCAGACCCTAGGCATGAAGAAAAAGTGAGTCTCTTCTGATGCTTTTCATGATTTCAGAGCAGCAAATTACAAACTCTTTCATTAGCGTACATAGAGTTGAAGAGAGGGTGTCTGAGAGAGTAGCAGTTACCTAGTTCCTTCCCAACTCTCATTTCCTTGCGTTTATTGTGTCTCCCTATGGCTTATTGGACCTCGCCACAGTAAGAAGGTGCCCTCATGGTTCTGATAATCAAGTGGCCACGTGGTGGTTAAAAAGGCTCTGAAACCCATATGCAGGAAACATTGTGGGGCATCAAAGAGAGGGCCTTAATTTAGCTTATAAGTGGGATAGGGCTAAAGAAAAAGTAAGGGAATACCCTTCCAGAGTTTGACACCATTGAACCTATTCTTGAAGTCTAAGTGGGAGCTAGCCATATAAACAGATGAGGGATAAGGGAGTTCTAGCAATTAAAAAAGAGTTCTATAAGGCATTTTTGCCTTTAGTAAGTAGACCACAGCCTATAGTCATTCTTTGAATGTTGAGCTCTTACTTTGCCTCAGAGGCCCTTTCCTGGACGGTAATAGGAATGTACATATAACAAAAAATAAAAGGTAAGACACCATCGTATTACCCTGGCTTAATTAATAAATGAAAGTAGATTATTCTCTTATGTTATTTTTCTCCTAAATAATTTTCTACTCAAGAAGTCTCCCCTTAACCTATAAACATGTTCAAGTGATCCCTATTCAGAGAGAGAAAACTTCTTATATCAGTAAGGACTCATTCAGGTAGACATTGTGGATGAATAGGAAATTCAACCAAGTAAAAAGGAATTTATTGAAATTGTTGAAGATTTAGGGTTTCTGCAGTCACAGGGACAGCCAGATTCAGTGACTCAGGTAATGTCACCAGGACCTGGTTTCTCTCCATCTCATAGCTCTGATTTCTGCTGTGTTGGTTTTATTTTCTGCTAGGCTCTTCCTGAATAGGGATAAAATGACTGAATAACTTCTGCTTCTAAATTTCTAAACCCAAAGATATCTGTAATCACATTAAATATAAGTGGCCCAAACACTGTAATCAAAAGGCAGCTATTGTCAGATTGGATAAAAGGCAAAACCCAACTATATTTTGTTTACATGGAACTAACTTTAAATATAAAGATATAAATAGGTTAAAAATAAAGGAATAAAAAATACCATGCTATTACTAATCAAAGGAAAGTAGAGTCTTTACATTAATATCAGACAAAGTAGATTTCAGAGCAAAGACTATTACCAGAGAGGACAAATAGATAAATTCACAATTATAGTCAGAGATACCAACACATCTCTCTCAAAATTCTTCTAAATTCCTTTGAAACTTCCTCTTTAAACAATATGTAATTCAGAAATGCATTATTTAATTTCCAATTATTTGGGGACTCAATTTCTTAATACCTGGGGGTATTCCAGATATCATTCTGCTGTTGATTTCTAGTTTAATTCTGTTATGAGCAGTGAACACACTTTGTAAGCTCTCAATTCTTTTAAAGTTGCTAAAGCTTGTTTTATGGTTTATTATGTTTAATGTTCCATATTATGTTTAAGTGTTCACATTTGAAAAGTATATATTCTGCTGTTGTTGGGTTGGGTAGAGTGTTGTAGGTCAGTTAGATCAAGTCAATAGTATTATTTTTAGGACATCTATTTTCTTGATAAATTTCTGCCTACTATTTTGTTAATTACTGAGACAGGACTGTTGTAGTTCCCAACAGTAAAATATAGAGAGTGGGTTGAATTGAGAGACAATAGTTTAATAACTGACACAGTTCATTCTTTTGGCTACTCAACATTTATAACCACCTTTCTATACATGTTCAAACTCCCATATGATAAGGAAAAACTTCATGTTTTCATCTAGCTAAATCCACTAAATTTTGTACACCCCAAAACATTCTGCACTGTTTCCCCAAAATGAAGAAATAAAGACTTTCAAAGTCATTGAATCAATTTTTAAAAATAATTTTTAATGAGGTGTAGTTGACTTATAATATGATTTATATACATTTCAGGTATACAACATGGTGATTCACAATGTTTAAAGGTTATACTTTCTCCATTTATAGTTATTATAAAATATTGGTTATATTCCCTTGTTGTACAATATATCCTTGTAGCTTGTTTATTTTACATAGTAGTTTGTACTTCTTAATCCTGTATCCTTGCTTGCCCCTCCGCCCTCCCCTCAGCCCACTGGCAACTACTAGTTTGTTCTCTGTATCTTTGAGTCTGCTTCTCTTCTGTTATGTTCACTAGTTTATTGTCTTTTTAGATTCCAGGTATCAGTGATATCATACAATATTTGACTTTCTCTGTCTGACTTATTTCACCAAGCATAATACCTTCCAAGTCCATTCATATTGTTGCAAATGCCAACGTTTCATTCTATGCTGCCTGGACCTGTATATGTTGCTCATTGAGGAAACATCACTTTATCTTGGTCGTTAACTCAAAGTATAACTGCATCTTGTCTTATTCATTCAGAGTATTGTCTTTCAACTGGTACAACAGTTGAGTCTACAGCAGGCCACTCCACCATTCTATTAAGCCAGCTGCTTTTGGGTGGTGGTGTGTATGGATTTCATGGACATGAATCCACTGCTGCACTTCATAATGTACTAGAATTAGAAACTAAGGCATTCTACTACAAATATCATCACCAGCAGGAGAGATTGTATCACTTGACAGGACAAGAGAATCCTGGAAATATCATGATCTTTAATCCTAAATTTTGTGTCTCTGTGTCAGGCTGTCAGTTTTACTCCCATACTTTTCATCAAGATATTAAAAATATTGATCAAATCTCATTGTAACTGAACTTCAAGTTATTTTATTTATTAGAATTTCTTGAAATAAATGAGCTCCTAGATGAAAGAGTCTTGTCATCATACAATTTTAATGACCTTGGAATTTACTGTAGCAGGCGTTCAACCCTCTAATACATGTAAGGATTAATCAACAGAAGTATTTCTGCATCTTTTTGGATGTCAGAGTTCTTAATACCAGTCAAGATAAAATGACATATTTCTTGATCAGGCCATGGAAGTTAAAGGTTTGTATAGGGGTGCTTTTTAAATGGAAATAAAAGATGTGATCTGTGAAAAAATTGGTATTTGAATCACAGGGTAAGAAGAGGGGTGGGCATTGATTCTCCTTTTGATTTGAAATAAATTACTAGGAGACCCAAATCTTTCAGCGGCAGAATGCATCATAAAAGTGTCAGAGCCAATAAGAGTACTTTGAATTTTAATAATTACCTTTTTGAATGCAGCTCAGAATATTTTACAGCTACTCCAGTTATTTCAATACAGCCTCAGAATTGAGTACGCTGTCCCAGTACCCAGAAGGCAATTTTCCCACCTAGATATTTAAATATATTTTCTCCATTTCCATTTCTTTAAACACATTTGTGATACAGTCCTGTCTTTCAACATAGTCATAAACATACTTTGCACATATATCTATGTATGGCTCATAGGGTCTATAGGAAAGAAGGAAGAATCTATTATTTCACAAGTGTTGTTTTCTTGAAAGAATGAATCTTTACTCTGCAAAGTCTATATATGGTAAGGGATCTAAACCTCTGAAAAAAATCTTACCAAAGAAGGAAGAAAAGAGAAGGGTGTATTTTTTCATAAGAATTGAAAATAAAAAACAAAACAGAAGATACATAAAGAAATATTTCCTTGTACAGGAAGATAAAGAAAGATGGGGTCTTTCCCCCCAATCAAACCTTACATAAAATCACTGCACTGGCAGTCAGGTTCTTTATCACTAGTACCACCTGGGAAGCCCCCACATGGAAGCACAGACAGATACAATAGATTAAAGCAGAGTTCTTCTGGCTGCCTGCGGGGGTAGGGGGGGGAACTGGGGGAGAGGAGAGGGGTGGGGAAGGTAAGTCCAGATAAAGACTCTTCCCTCCACCCCACTTGCAGCCAAGCTGTGCAGGAAGTGGATTCTATGGAGCTCAGTGCTGAAATCACCGTCTTAAGAAAAGAAAAATTATCAAATGCTTCTCTTCCCAGAATCGTAGGTGTTGAATGTATAGTTGAACTGACGGCAATGGTTATGTGTCCAGCCTCTTTGGAGGAATCTCATCCTCTCTCCCTCTGCTGGTTTCTGCTCTTCATGTTCACCGCTATGCATGGCTACTCTGTACCCCCTGCCTCCCCAGTCCTACTCCTTCTTCAAGGTTCAGCTCAAAACCTACCTCTTACCTGTAATGTCTTTCCAGTTAGGTACAATCACACCCTATTTGAAATCCAGTCATTGCCCTTCATTTATATCTGTATTATGAAGTGAAAGAGAAAGTGTTAGTCGCTCAGTCGTGTCTGACTCTGCAAGCCCATAGACTGTAGCCCACCAGGCTCCTCTGTCCACGGAATTCTCCACACAAGAATACTGGAGTGGGTTACCATTTCCTTCTCCAGGGGATCTTCCCGACCCAAGGATTGAACCCAGTTCTCCCACATGGCAGGCAGATTCTTTACTATCTGAGCCACCAGAGAATGAATGAATTAAATGTTTACTGTTGAATGCACATGTGTGGCAATAGGTATTAGAGATACAGTGGGAAGGAATGGGACAGATAAGGTCCCTGCCCTTTAGAGAACTTATCTAGTCGCAGGTGGTGGTAGAACAGACAATAAAAAAGTAAACATAAGTGATAGAAGTACAGATTATGAATACTGCCATAAAAGAAATAAAGTGAATGAAGTGATAAAGAGTACCTGTACCTCTGTGTGGTTTTTTTTTTCTTTTTGGAGTATAGTGTTTATAGTGTTGTATCCATTTCTGCTATGCAGCAAAGTGAATCAGCTATCCATATACACATATCCCCTCTTTTTTGGATTTCCTTCCCATTTAGGTCACCCCCAGAGCATTCAGTAGAGTTCCCTGTGCTATACAGGATGTTTTCATTAGTTATCCATTTTGTAAACAGTAGTGTGTACATGTCAACCCAACCTCCCAACGTCTGTGCATCCGCAAATGGTGTGACTCGAGGCTGCATTAGGGCACGGTGTGGGGCTGGCACACCAGCTGTGAGGCGTGGGAGGCTTAGGGCCTGTGACATGAAGTCAAAAATACCTGAGAAACAGAAAACAGAAGCCAAGGAACAGGTCAGATCAGGGTGTCAAGGGGCAGAAAAACTGAGGATGGGGGAGCAGCCGGGATCAAGGAACGCGGTCTTGGCACAGCTCCCGGATGAGAACCTGGATGCGCAGGGGTCCTTTGCGGAGGTCCCTCAAGGTCACAAGCTTTTCTAGGAGAGAGCCCTCACCCAGATTCATCTTTGTGTCCCCATAGACCCTAGAACAGGATTTTGCCCGTGGGAAGTGCTCTGTAATTAATGATAAAATAAGGAATAAAGCCCCAACTCTTTTGTGAAGACTTCTCTGATTTAGCCAAATATCCTCATTTTTGCCTGAACCCTGGTGAGAGCTTCTGCCTGACCAGTGTAACATCCTAGGATTTTATCCGAATTCTGTTGTAGATATTTGGTAACTTGATTTCTCGCTCTCTTGGAGATGTAAGGAATTGTTGAAGACCAGGGCTGGGGTGTGGAAGCTATATTTTTCTTGGTGATTCCTTTGGGGTTTTTTTTTTTTTTTTGATTCCTTTGTCTTTTCGTCTTCATGGCCTACAAGCTGAATGGCATGAATCTGTGGAGCTGGCTTCAAAAACAAGCATACAGTCCATGACCCAGTGGTGTCATGATAACCCAGCTTTGGAGGGGGTCAGAAGTGAGGAGGGGAGAAATCTGAATCAGTAGCCTTGTCTGTTTCTGCTGTATAAGCAATTCCACTGGCTTCCCACATTTCCTATTTAATGACCAGTTCTCGGGACTCCAGGACACAGCTATGACCTCCAGGTTGGTGCCCACTGCCTGCGGCTGCCTGTCAGAACATCTTCCTGGTGACCTGCTCTTCATTCTGGTTGCCACTTGACAAGAGACCCAGAGAACGTGCTGAAGGCTGTGAGAGGAACTGCAAAGATGATGAAATGACTGATGCCCCAGTAAGCAGGCTGGAGAAGCCTCCATTTCACTTGCTCTCTGAAGCCAAGAATGGGAAGCAAATCGCTGAGCTGGCTTCTCCTCTTTACTCATTCTTTTTTTCTTTTTCTAAAATATTTATTTATTTGGCTGCACCGGGCCTTTGTTGTGGCATGCAGGATCTTTAGTTGCGGCATGTGAACTCTTAGGAGTGGCATGTGGGATCTAGTTCCTTGACCAGGGATCGAACCCATGCCCCCTGCATTGGGAGCGTGGAGTCTTAGCCACTGGACCACCAGGGACGTCCCTCCTCTTCAGTTATTCTTGAGGAGACAAGGCAGCAGCCTAGACATGCAAGGAGGGAAGCTATTTTTGTCTCTCTCTCTCTTTTTTTTTTGCCTTGAAGGAAACCAGGTACGTTTTGAGGTATAACTGAATGCAGCAAACCTCTGCCTCCTTTCAAGTTTACTAGGTACTGTTAGGTTGTCCTCCACCCTATACGAAAGTTGCAGGTCTGGGTATGCTGGGTGCAGCAGGGCCAGCCTGGCTGACAGTAATCATGGTGTTTGATGAAAACATTGCTCCCCTCTGATCATGGCTCTGTGCGTATGGCTTTTCTTTGGCATCTGGGGCAATGTTCCAGGAGAAAATCAGGGCATGATGAATCCTTGTAGTTTGAATATGAATCAAAGATGCTCTGAGAAATGCCAAGGAGATGGAGAGAAAGGACAAGAAAAGGGGGTGTCTCTGGGAGGTGCATGAGGGTGGGAAGGTTGGTGCTGCCTCTCACAATGGGTAAGAGTGAGGTAAGGGATTTAGGGGCAAATATGCCAAGTTACACAGGCAAAGATACTGGCTTACATTCTCCTAAGTTAAAATTCAGGAAGAGGGTTCTGGAGTCAAAGCCTTGCACCCGGGCACGTGTGATAGGTTCCTGTTGCTGCTGTAACACACACCACGCCTTGGTGGTTGCAGACAGCACAGACTTATTATCTTACTGCTGTGAAGTTCGGCAGTCTGGAGTGGGACTCAGCTGGGCTGAAATCAAGGCGTTGGCATGGCTGTTTTCCTTTCTGAAGGCTCTGGGGAAAAATCTGTTTCCTTGCCTTTTCCTGCTTTGAGAGGCTACCCACATTCATCCCCTCCGGGATCCGTCCCTCCATCTTCACAAGCCAGTGGAGCTGCGCCTCTGTCTGACTGATTTCTGTAGCTCAGATCTCCCTCTGCCTCTCCTTCTGACCTCCCTCTTCTACTTCTAAGGACCCTCGTGTTTATACAGGTCCACCAGAATCATCTAGGATAATCTCTCTATTTAAAGCCAATGGGTTAGTAATCTTAATTCCATCTGTATCTTTATATTCCCCGTTGCCCTCTAGGGTAACATATTTATACTAATAGGTCTTGAGGATTAGAACATGGACATCTTTGAAAGGCCATTATTATGCTTAATGAATTTATTCTGGATTCCAATCCAGTATCTTCAGAGCTGTGTAGCTGTGGACAAGCCATTACCTTTAAAAAAGGCTCTTTAGATGGGGGGTGGGTAATAGGAATCCCTTTCTTGTGGGCTTTTGGTGAGGATTAGTTGTACTCATATGCGCCATGTGCTGAAAAGAGTGCCTGGCACATGCTAAACGCTCAGTGAATATTAGCTAGTTTCATCTTAGACCTTCATTATGCGTGCCCACTTTGGCTCTGGATCAGAGACCCCTCTTTCAGCTCCCACAGAAACCTGTCCTTCCTAACCACAGCACACCACACACTGCAATGTCACCCTCTGTCCATGTGTCTCTTTATCAAATAGAATTCCCTGACACTAGTGGGACTAGCTTATGTATCTTTGTAATTCCTTCCTGCCTGGGACAGAAGAGGCTTCCCAGAGAAAGACTGGGTTGAAATGTGTTACAACTGAGAGTGAAAAGTGATCTTACTTATTTATTTATTTTTGACCAAAAATTCCACTAAAGGTTATGGATAAAGTTATCTCAACTGCATCATTTTCTCCGACAACATTTTCTTCAAACTTTTTGGAACATCCTACTGTTTGTCTTTTATGGAACATGTTTAGATTAAACAAAAATATTATTACTACATGTATTAATTGATGAAAATTACTTATTTTAGAAAGTCATTATTAATGAGAACATCTAGAAAGTAACTGATCATTCAGCTACCTACTGTTACCAAATTACTGGTCTACTCTTTCACATATGTACTTTGGAGACAAAGAGTAATGTTGAAGTAGTACTGTGTTGGCAGAAGTGAGTAAACCATTTAATAAAAACTTGTATATGCTTTCTTCCCAGATGCTACTGTGATTTTGGTGGGGTACGTCAGCATAACCTCAGCTAGTGGGCATGTGTCCGTGCATGCTCAGTTGCTCAGTCATGTCTGACTCTTTGTGACCCCGTGGACTGGAGCCTGCCAGGCTCCTCTGTCCATGAGATTTTCCAGGCAAGAATACGAGTGGAGTGGGTTGCCATTTCCTCCTCCAGGGGATCTTCCTAACCCAGGGATTGAACCTGTGTCTCTTGTGTCTCTTGCATTCGCAGGCAGATTCTTTACCACCGTGCCACTTGGGGGAACTCTAACTAGTGGGCATGAGCTATAATTAAATAAAGATTATATTATTAAATGCTCATGTAGGAGTTTAAACACATGATTGAGATACAGAGCATAAAATGTGATCACCTTGATTGGAAATGGGGGCAGAGACACTTAAAAGAGAGAAGATCAATTTTACAGAACTTGTTGAAGAGGAAAAATGAGATCTGGGGGGAGATTTTAAAATCCTAATTAAGATGACAGGCTCAAAGTATCTCAAGGGGAGTATACAAATTCTCAGGCTACATAAACAAGAGAAAGACTTCTCTGAAGGCAAAATCCAGAAAAAGCTGGCTTTTAGGTGGCTATGGATATAATGTCAGATCTCAGTAGGCAGATGTTCTCTCCTTCTTCAAGATCTAGGAAATTGAGAGTGGGAAGAGCAAGCACATACCTCCATCAGAGCATTTACATCATCCTGTAACACAAGCTGATGCATACATCTTCTTCTCTAGACTTAAGGTAGTGAAGGCACACACTGAGCTTTAATTTCTGGGTATAGAGGGTCTAAAACTCTACCTGGCATATAGGAAACACTAATAAGTACATGTTGTTGAATAAAAGAGCTGGTCTCATAGATTTAAGAGTCAGAAGGGAGAAAAGAGACTAGTGGTCTACAGACTGATGGTCTCAAAATCCATCTGGACATCAGAATCACCTGTGGAGTGAGTGTGTGTGAGGGGAGTTCTTTTTTAAGAATACTGATTCTAGAATACAGAGAGGATACAACATTTATGACCTCCTTGGGACATAACCCAAAATACTCTCCTAATTAGACTCAACACTTTCTCCCTAAAGTTACAAACAAGGCAGGATGTCTGTTATCACCACTTCCAATCAACATGGAATTGGAAGTTCTATCAAGTACAATAAGATAAGAAAAAGAAATAAAAGCCATAGAGATTGGAAAAGAAGAAATAAAACTCTCCCTTTATTACCAATGCCATGATTGTCTTCATAGGAAACTCCAAGAATCTACAAAGAAATTCCTAGAACTAGTGAGTGAGTTTATCAAGGTCACAGGATACAAAGTTGATGTACAAAAAACAGCCATATTTCTGAATGTAAGCCTTAAACAAATATTGAAATTTACATGTTCAAAAGCACACAGGAAAAGAAATACAGTTATAGGGCTAAAAAAATGTGCAGGATGCTTGTGTTCAAAGTTAAAAAATAATAAAGAAATAAAAGAAGACTTAAATAGAGATATTTATTGTTTTTCTGGATTATAAACTGAACACTTTTAAGATGTTAATTTTCCTCAAAGTGATCTATAGATTTAATGCAATCAATAAAAATAGCAGTAGGGATTTTATAGACATTGACAAGATGATTCTAACATGTATGTGCAAAGGCAAAAGAAATAAATAAGAAAGCTAAGACCGTTTTGAAAAAGAACAAAGTTGGAAGACTTGTATCACCTGATTTCAAGACTTATTAAAAACCCTCAGTAATCAAGACAGTGTGATAGTGGCAAAAGATCATTGGAATGGAATTGTGAGTCAGAAATAAATATAGGGTTAACTGATTTTTGGCAAAGATGCAAGGTGATGAAACGAAGAGAAAGAAGTCTTTTAAATAAATTGTGTTGGAACTATTGGATATCCATCAGAGAAGGACATGGCGACCCACTCCAGTACTCTTGCCTGGAAAATCCCATGGATGGAGGGGCCTGGTAGGCTACAGTCCATGGGGTCGAGAAAAGTCAGACACAACTGAATGACTTTACTTTCACTTTTCACTTTCATGCATTGGAGCAGGACATGGCAACCCACTCCAGTATTCTTGCCTGGAGAATCCCAGGGATAGGGTAGTCTGGTGGACTGCCATCTATGGGGTCACACAGAGTTGGACATGAGTGAAGCGACTTAGCAGCAGCAGCAGCATTGGATATCCATAAGAAAAAATATGAACCTTGACCAATACTTGTACTTTGTACAAAAATGAACTGAAATGGATCATAAACCTCAATATGAAATCTAAAACTATAAACCTTTTAGGAGAAAAACTTTGTGACCTGGGATTAGGCAAAGAGTTATTAGATGTGATACTACAAGGATGGTACATAAAGGAAAAAATGGATAAATCAGACTTCATCAAAGTAAAAACTTTGCTCTGTGAAGGATCATGGTAAGAGAATGAAAAGATACTCTGCCCACTTGGAGAAAAATATTTGCAAATCACCTAACTGACAAAGGGTTTGTATCCCGTATATAGCAAGGATACTTAAAACTCATCATAAGCAAGCAAATGAACCAATTAAGAAGTAGAAAATTTTTTGAAAAGATACCTCAGTGGAATTACGTAGGTGGCAAATAAGCACATGAAAAGATACTCAACATCATTAGTGATTCAGTCAATTCAGTCACTCAGTCGTGTCCGACTCTTTGTGACCCCATGGACTGCAGCACGCTAGGCTCCCCTGTCCATCACCAACTTCCGGAGCTTGCTCAAACTCATGTCCATTGAGTTGGTGATGCCATCCAACCATCTCATCCCCAGTTGTCCCCTTCTCCCCCTGCCTTCAATCTTTGCTAGTATCAGGGTCTTTTCCAATGAGTCAGTTCTTCCCATCAGGTGGCCAAAGTATTGAAGCTTCAACTTCAGCATCAGTCCTTCCAATGAATATTCAGGACTAATTTCTTTTAGGACTGAAACCAGTTATTATTAGGGAAATAGAAATTAAAACTACTACACATGATTTAAAATAGCTTAAAACAAAACAAAACAACAAAACCTTAGCCATATCAAGTTCTGGAATGACTACAGAACAACAAAACACTCATATATTGCTGTTGAGAATACAATTTCAAAAGCAATTTGCCAGTTTCTTTTATAGGTAGGGAAACATGCACTCACTATGGGACCCAGCAAACCTAGTCCGATGTATTTACCCAAGTGAAATGATAACTTCTATTCACATAAAAACCTGCAGGCCAGTATTTACAGTTGCTTCATTCATAATTGCCCTGAACTGGAAATACCCTAAGCTTCCTTCCACTGTGAGCGGATAAATAACTCATAGAACAGTCACATAATAAAAAGGGATAAGCCACTGATGGACTCAACAACACTGATACATCTCACATGCATTGTACTCAGTGAAAGCAGCGTCTTGAAAGGCTACATACTGTATGATTCCTCTGTTGTGACATTTTCAACAGACCAAACTGTGAGGCAGAAAACACATCAATGGTTTCCAGGGGTTAGGGTATGGGTTCGGGTTCGGGTTCGGGATTGGGTTAGGGTTAGGCGGAGGGCTTGACGGAGACAAGGAGCAGTAGCATTTTTGGAGTGATGGCACCGTTTAGAATCTTGATGGTGGTAATGGGTTTATCAAAATTTGTAGCACGTCCATTTAAAAAGGGAACTTTGTACATAAATTTAAAAAATCAATTTTTAAAAGAGCCTTCCATGGCTTTGTACTGTTCTTAGAATAAATTCCAAGGTAGCCTAAATTTTATGTTCTTTATCCTGACTTGCAAAGCAATGTATGACCTGGCTCTGCCGCTCTGGCCACACTGTCTTTCATTCTCCCCCCTTGCCTGCAGAACTCATTTTATGCACCAGCTCAATGGGTGATGAGACACCAATTTGCTAGAGCAAATCTAGTGATGGTTTGTGCTGTTACTGTGGCTGTGGAGCCAGGTGGCCGCACCTTCTGTCACTACCTCAGACTGAATCTCTCAAGTTGCTCTTGGGTATGGCCCTACAGTGTCTCACCTCCCACCATTTGCCTTGCGCCTTCCACCTTGGGACTTCCCTACTACTACCCAGCCACCTATTTGGCGGCCACACTCACAAGCAACCAGTAGGGCTGATCAGTTAACATCGAGCAACAAGAGAAAGGAGCCTGCAAGTGAATGTTCTCTTCCTACCACACCAGGACTATTTCCCCTGACCCTAACAGATGTTTGAAGCTTCAGAAGCATCATAGACCCGAAATCAGCACCTTCCCTTTTGAACCCTTCTTAGGTCTATCCACAAATGCCTCCATGCTGCCTCCTACCCACGATGCTTCCTGCAGCCTCTAGCACAGTCACCAGCTGTGTAACTCATTTCTTTGTAGTTGCTCTCTCTGTCTTCCTGACTCCTCTTTTCTCTCCATAATTTCCTGAGATTTCACTTTCCTATAGGTTTGTCACCTAACCGATTGCCTGGGCTCAACTTTCTAGGCAGTTCAGCCAAAGACACCTAATAAGCTTCAGTCACATTCGCTTTCTTTGTATTCCCAGAGTAAGCTGTGTATTTCTTCCCTCAAATTAGAGCTTTGACACTGTGTTTCTTCTGCTTGGCTCTCTCCCTAGTTGTTTCAGCTTATCACTCTGTGGATTCTTCACATAGCACTCATTTGATGTGGATCTTGTATGTTCTATCTATATGCTACTGCTGCTAAGTCACTTCAGTCGTGTCCGACTCTGTGCGACCCCATAGACGGCAGCCCACCAGGCTCCCCTGTCCCTGGGATTTTCCAGGCAAGAGTACTGGAGTGGGTTGCCATTGCCTTCTCTGTCTAGCTATTTATCTATCATCTATTTTTTCTCTCATTAAACTAGAAGCTCCACCAGAATATGAATCTTGTCTGCTTGGTTTAGTGCTATGTCCTGAGAACCTAGAATAGTTTAAAGTCTTTTTAGGAGGCTTTAGGAAATATTTGTGGAGTAGATGAATGAATGAATGAATGTATGCCACCATTGACCTAGCTAGCCCCAAATTTACACATTCAGTTGCTTCCTTGACAAAAACTTGCAATTCAGTACCCCATATTGACCAAACGCCATGGTAGGAGCTGTTCCGGCATATCAGAACTCTGGAAGGGAAAGAGTCTGGCCATGGGCTCAAGATCCGTTGTTCCAGTGTACCCAGTTTCTAATATCACACAGTTAAAGAGCATTATAAAAAGTAGGGCCCAATGTTTAGGCATACATCTTTGTGCCCTTGAATTAGGTAAAGCCTTTTAGATATTGAGGGAATCCTTTGGCCTAGGAAAGAAAACAATGGTCTCAAAGGCCCTTGCTGAATCATCTAACTTTGGGGAAAACAAAACTGAACTTTAGGTCCTGCCCTGATGCTCCGGGCTGGTTGCATCTACCTGGGACTTAACGTGCACCGCCCCCCCCCACCCCCCCCCCGCCCCCCCCCCGCCCAAAACCTCCCATCCCCTGTTCAACCACAAATGCCATCTCAACTAAAGATTACCCCAAACGTCCTGCCTGACTAACATTTCCCTTATCGCTTCCACAGACCTCCCTTATTATGAAGCCTCCCTGAACCCTCTCGCGCTCAGCCTGGTCATTAGGCTGGCTGCCGCCCCTCCTTGCGTGAATAAAGGTAACCTACCTCCGTTGAGATCGTCTCTCCTTTTCTGCCTCAGCCCAAACTATACCTTACAGATATAACACCCAAAGTACAAGCAATGAAAGAAAACATAGATAATATATGCTTCATCAAAATGAAAAGCTTATGTGCTTCAAAGGACACTACCAAGACAATGAAAAGATAACCCACAGAATGAGAGGAAATATTTGCAAGGTATTTGTTTGATAAGGGACTTACATCTAGAAGAAATGAAGAACACTTATGCCTGAATCATAAATCATAATAAATAATAAGTAAAGAAGACAACCGAGTTTAAAAAGTGCATAAAGGATCTGAATAGACATTTCTCCAAAGAGGATCAGAACACGAGAAGATGAGCAACATCACTAGCTGTTAGGAAGATGCAGATCAGAACCACAGTGAGATGCCGTTTTATGTCTACTAGGATGGTATAAACTTGAAAAATGGCAAAGAACAAGTGTCGGCAAGAATGTGGAGAAATTGGAATGTTCACATACTGCTGGTGAGGCTGTAAAATGGTACAGCTGCTTTGGAAAACAGTGTGGCGGTTCCTCTAAATGTTAAACTTAGAATTACCATGTGACTCAGCATTTCCACTCCGAAATAGACTCCCATGAGGAAAAAACATACATCCACACAAAAACCTACACAGGAATGTTCACAGCAGCATTATTTAAAATAGCCCCAAAGTGCCAACAACCTAAATGTTCATCAACTGAAAAAAATGATGAAACAATATATCTATACCATAAGATATCATTTGTTCATAAAAAGGAATGAAGTACTGTTGACATGGATGAACCGTGACAACATTATGCTTTACGTGAAAGAAAGCAGTCACAAAAGATCTCATATTGTATGAAGAGTTCATTTATATGAAGTGTCCATAATAGGCAAATCTATAGAGAAAGATTAGTGGTTGCCAGGGGCTGGGGGTTGGGAAAAAAAAGAAAATGAATGCTAATAAGCATGAAATTTCTTTTTTAGGGGATGAAAATCAGTTCTAAAATCGATTGTGGTGATAATTGTACAGCTCTGTGAATATACTACAAATATCAAATTGTATATTTTAAATGGGTGAATTGTATGCTATATGAGTTATATTTTAACAAAGATTTTTTTAAAAAGCAGAGACTATTAAAACAAAATTAAAACTAGATAAAGTGGGGTTTTAAATCATTCTCAGAGACACTCCCACCCCAAGTACTGCCACCTTCTACCCATCAGGGTTCTTCCCGCAGTCGGTAGGCAATGACCTCAATGGAGAAGACCACAGGTTACAAAATGATGACCTAGGGACACTCTGTGGCCTACAAACTCTTCTTCTTCTTCTTTTTTAGTGTACAGAGCATTAAAAAATTTTTTACAGTTGCCCAGATTTTAAAATTAGAAGAGTTCACATTAAATACGGGTTTTTGGCTTCTTCATGAGGGGCGGGGGCAGAGGGAACAAAACAAAATAAAAAATAAGCAATCCCAGTTCCATGCCACACTGGACCTGTATTTTCCACGTGGAAAAATGAGACTGTCCTTTTTAGGGCTTGTTGTCCTTTCCTGTTTGGCCCTGTATCACCAGCCTGAGTCACTTCTTTGTTACTTCTTTTTAAATCCCTTCGGGATATTTGAGTTCGCAACACCTGTGCAGACCTTTCCCAGCATCAGAACTTTTTTGTCATTCCATTGCCTCAGGCTCAGCTGGGTGATTGGCTAATTCCTGGTTTTCCAATCCTGGCTGCATGAATCTCCTGGGATTCTTGTAAAATGTTGGTGAGCAAGACTGCAACCCAGTTAAACTGGAATCTATTGGGGCAGGCAGGCTTACCACTAAAAAACAAACAAAAAAATCCAACTCTCTAGGTTCCAAAATGTTCCGCGGAGGGGAAACAATCCGGCTAATGTGCTAATTCAATTCAAGAGCAAACTGTATTATCCAATAGTGGTTTAACAGCCTCTCTGCTAAGTTTTGTTTCTTAAACTTTGCCTGAAGGAGGGGAAATGGAAGGCAGAACTAAGATCGTGGGTTTGGTCAGGTGAACCTTTTACCTGATTTTCAAATCAGAGTTGATGTCTGAATCTAAATGTAACTGTCATTTCTTTAACTACTAGTCATATTAAAAGATTTTGTAATCAGAACAAGTATGAGCAAGTCACGGTGCCTTTACAGCTTTGCATGGGGCCTTTTTGTTATTTTTATCAGCAAGCTTTTTAATCAATGAATTTGACTTGCTCTTCTGTGGGTTCTGGAAACGTTGACAAGTACTGGAAGTTGTGGTGGCTTTTTGAGAGGTCATGAGTGGCCAACACAAGACAGGAACTTGTGGTGGCAGTCACTTGATAAATATTGGTTGAATAAATTGATAAGACATTTGCTGCTTCTCATCCCCAGTGGAGATGGATGATTTGGTGACATTCTCTGGTGGGCTACAGGAGGTGGGAGGAACGTGGTGAGGAAGAGATCCCTTAGATGTCCTTCTTTCCAGCTTTTTGTTTAGTTCTGGTAGAGAAAAAACACTGGTTAGGCAAGGTGGCCCATCACCACCTTGTGGGTTTGTCCTAAGGCTCCCTTGAACTTCACTGCTGCGTAGCGGAGACCCGAAGGTCTCCCAGTCGACGCCCAGAAGATGCTCTGTGTTGAATCTGACCTTCCCACGGCCCAAACAGGCAAATAAATGGCGTCCCTTGGAAAGTATCGGTATAGCCCGGCTAGAAGCCTGGCTTGAAGCTTGGCAGCGGGCTAGGAATAGGGAGTACACCGGGCATAAGTCTAGCGGCTGCACCCAAGCAAAATCGGGGTGTCCACTGCACCTGCAAACTCCATGCGCGCCTTGGCTTGGGCCCCTGCACCCCAGCCGGCCGCCCACCCTGGAGAGGCTGCCTGGGGGGCCGCAGTGTGTATGAGCGTGTGTGTGTGGAGGGAAGGGGGTGTCGGCGGCCGAGACAAGAGAGGCGGCGAGCGAGGCTGGGGAGGGGGGCGCGGCGGGCGGCGGCACGGTCCAGGGGAAGGCGGGCGGAGGGAAGGCGCTGCCGCCGCCGCCGCCGCCGCCGCCTCACCCGCGGCGACACAGACGCCGGGAGCGGCCGAGGCGGTGAGTCGCAGCGCCTTCCCTCCGCTTCTCGGGAGCCGGAGCCGAGCCGGAGTTGCAGCCAGGCGGGTTTGCGGGGGCGAGGGCGCCAAGAGCAGCCGCTGCTGGAGGCGACGCTCTCGGGGCGCGGAGGGCGCAGGGGTGGGCGCGAGGGGCGCGCGGTCCTGGGCACCCGGTTCCCGCTGCCCTTCCCGGGTGCAGCTCATTCTGTCAGTTCCCCTGTCCTCCCCTCAACGCCTCTGAGGGAAGATAAAACTAAACCAAAGACCCCGAGGAGAGTGGCCGGAAAGGAGAGAGCAACTTTGCCGAGGGACGCGCAGAGGCGCGCAGGGCAGGCAGGATGGGGGCGCGCTGGGTCGGAAGGGGGCGTTCGTGCGCCTGTGGCCCAGGACACCAGAAGCATCCTTCCGGGGGTCGGGGGAAGAGGTGGGTGTCGCGGGCACTTGCGGGTTCCGGGGGGAGCTCAGAGTCGGCCCTCCGCAGCCGCAGTGGGCCTGTACGAGGGGTGGGCGCCTGGAGAGGGGGCTTTGGGAACCACCAGAAGACGCCAGGGAACCCAGATGAGGAAGTGGTCTGCCTTGCGGACTCAGGACCTGAAGGGTTTGTGTCTCTTGCCCTCGGAGACTCGGGAAGGGGTGTGCTGGGGAGATGTGTTTGAGTGTTTTTCAGTGCATACCAATTTATTTTTAGCTCCCAGAGAAGCAGGATGTGCAAAGTGGGTTGTATCAGCCGGGAGGGGCAGGAGGTCTCCCTGTCCGCAGGAAATGCACAAGTTTCTTGCTGCAGATGCTTGCTTTAACTTTCATGCCTGGAGAAATGAAAGCTATTTGGCTGTCTGAAGGTCTCTCCCCGGGGCCACTTTCTTCCTGCGGGTCTGTCTGGGGCTGCAGGCCCGGCCAGTGCCTTCTGTTGCTGAGTGCAGGACCCAAATAATGATACTTGTTCTGCTCCGTCGGGCAACTGGTGCGAGACACAGAACTAGGGCTGCCAAGGTCTCACTCGCGGAGAAGGAAACCACACAGGCTTGCTCAAAGTTTTCCCAGTTCTGGCTGATTTGAAAATGATAGACCTAAGCCTCTGTATTGCCAAGAGCAGACTTTGCTGTCCTGGTTTCTCAGACTTGACTGGAAAGGCTTGTGAGGTTTTTCTCTCCAACTGGGAAATGGTGTTCTAGGATCTGATGTGGTATGCAAGGCGACAGCAAAAGAGAAACGGATAGTGTGGGGATGGGGAGAGTGTGGATGTCCAGGGCAGGCTAGCTGAGGGCTAATTACAGACTTGGGGATGTGGTTTCCTTTAGAAGAAGAGGCTTAAGAAGCTGAAATCCGAATGTTCAAAGGTACCCAAGCCAGACCTCTAGAGATTGCCTTGGCGTCTTCCCCATTTCAGTCACTCAGCACCCATCCTGAATATTCTCTCTCTTTAAATGTGCTTAGGAGGGTGGGCTGTGAGGAGTGTGGACTTTGCAGCTAGACTGCTGGATATGAATTCTGGTTGGGACATGAATAGTTCTCAGGCTGTGGGTTCCTCGCTTAATCTCTCTGTGTTTCCTGATCTGTGATGTGAGGTTGACACATATTAAAAAGCAGAGACATTGCTTTACCGACAAATGTCCATATAGTCAGAGCAATGGTTTTTCCACTAGTTAAGTATGGATTTGAGAGTTGGACCATAAAGAAGGCTGAGCACTGAAGAATTGATCCTTTCAAATTATGGTGCTGAGTCCCCGGGACTCAAGGAGATCAAACCAGTCAATCTTAAAGGAAATCAACCCTGAATATTCACTGGAAGGACTGATGCTGAAGTTGAAGCTCCAACACTTTGGCCATGTGATGCGAAGAGCCTACTCACTGGAAAAGACCCTAATGCTGGGAAAGATTGAGAGCAGGAGGAGAAGGGGGTGACAGAGGATGAGATGGTTTTTTTAAAAATTATATGGCTCAGACGGTAAAGTGTCTGCCTACAATGTGGGAGACCTGGGTTCGATCCCTGGGTCGGGAAGATCCTCTGGAGAAGGAAATGGCAACCCACTCCAGTACTCTTGCCTGGAAAATCCCATGGATGGAGGAGCATGGTAGGCTACAGTCCATGGGGTCACAAAGAGTCGGACACGACTGAGCGACTTCACTTCACTTCATATATATTATATTGAAGTATATAGTTGATGTATAAAGTTTGAACTCATTACTCTTATTACATTTGTCATTGTTGATGTCTGCCGCTTTCTGTCAGTTCTTATTGTCACTGATTTAGTTTATAACCTCACCACTTCTTGCCTGAATTGCTCCAGTTGCCTTCATACTGGCCTTCTTGTTCCAGATCAGGACACTTTTGCTTCAGTCGATTCTCCAGATTGCAACTAGAAAGCTTGCTTTGGACGACTCTATACACGAGACAGCAAAAGAGACACAGATATAAAGAAGAGACTTTTGAACTCTGTGGGAGAAGGCGAGAGTGGGAGGATTTGAAAGAATAGCATTGAAGCATATATATTACCATAAGTGAAAGAGATCACCAGTCCAAGTTCAATGCATGAAACAGGGCACTCAGAGCCGGTGTACTGGGACAACCCAGAGGGATGGGATGGGGAGGGGGGTGGGAGGGAGTTCGGGATGGGGGACACATGTACACCTGTGGCTGATTCATGTCAACGTATAGCAAAAACCACCACAAAATTGTACAGTAATTAGCCTCCAGTTAAATAAATTAAGTAAAAAAAAAAAAGAAAACTTGCTTTGAAAACAAAAATCTAAGCCAGTCATCCAGCCTAATTTCTTCAGAGGTTTTCTGTGGTTTCCAGGGTAGAGTTTGGACTCCAAGACCTTTGTGACTGTACACTTGTCTCCTTGCCAGCTTCGTCTCCCAAGTCTTCCTGTGTGTAGCCTTGACTCAAGTCACTGAGTCTCGACACCTGCCATTTTCCCATCCTTTTTGGTCTGGCCAACTCCTGTGCTTTCTTCCCTGCTCAGCTGCGGTGACATTGCCTTCTCAGCAGACCTCTGGGTAACCGCCTCCTCCCCAGCTGAACGAGCTACCCTTGTTTCCTGCTGCAGTTGCATCATATATTTACCCCTCTTATCACTCTGCATCGTCTACATAGATCTTCCCTACCTGCAAGTACCTGGACAAGTGGATTGTTATTATATAAGTAATTGTTGGATGAATAAATGAACATCAGTCAACCAAAGTTCCTAGCTTCCCAGGTGGCGCTAGTGGTAAAGAATCCACTTGCCAGTGCAGGAAGCAGAAGAGACGATCCCTGGGTCAGGAAGATCCCCTGGAGATGGGAACGGCCACCCACTCCAGTCTTCTTGCCTGGAGAATCCCATGGACAGAGGAGCCTGGGGGGCTACAGTCCATGGGGTTGCTGAGTCAGACACGACTGAAGTGACTTAGCAGGCACGCACAAAGCCAGAAGCAAACGTGGAAAATAATAGGAAGACCAAACCAATCTTTCTATATACTTCTCTGCAATTAAAAAAAAAACAACTTTGGAAAATATTAAGGAATCAAAGTTCAATCGCTCAGTCGTGTCTGACTCTTTGTGACCCCATGAACTTCAGTATGTCAGCCTTCCCTGTCCTTCACTATCTCCCAGAGTTGCTCAAACTCATGTCCATTGAGTCGATGATGCCATCCAACCATCTCATCCTCTGTCATCCCCTTCTCCTCCTGCTTTCAATCTTTCCCAGCATCAGGGTCTTTTCCAATGAGTTGGGTCTTCACATCAGGTGCCAGAGTATTGGAGTTTCAGCTTCAGCATCAGTCCTTCCAATGAATATTCAGGGTTGATTTCCTTTAGGATTGACTGGTTTGATCTTGCTGCTCAGGGGAGTCAAAGGTTGGTCAGAAGAAATGTGTTATCTTGGAACAATTTCAGAGATTTTTTTCCCTTAATTGTAAGGGGTCCGACTAGCAATGGAGAAAGGTAGTCATTTGAGCTCTTTGCCTACTTTCCTCAGATTGGCTGTGAGGAATGGGGGTTCAGCTGTCTGAGAGGTGTGCAGTGAAGTTAGGTCCTGAAGGCAGAATGAAGGTCACTACATGCATGGGCTTTGGAGCCCTTCCTGGGAGTGTAGCTTCCCCCTAGAGAGGGGGTGTCAGCCTGCCCTGGGATTGGCATAATAACAGAAACTCTCCTGCCACCAAAATGCCTCTGTACTTTTCAGACAATTCAGTGGGTTCTGTGGGTGCACTTCTGACTGAGGCAACATTTCCAAGTGCTCCTGACTGAGCTCCCAGGAGCCCTGCAGAGTGAGATGAGACAGCGTGTGGATCTCCGGGACAGCCCCAGAGTCTGATTTCATGGCTCCAGAGCAAGGGGTTTTGTAAACTGAAAGATCTAAAAATGCTTTTTAAGGTGTTTAAAGGTTTTCAAAGGTTGTTGAAAACACAACACATCAAAACACAAAGAAGTATGTAATGGAGACCACGCCTAAAATAGTTACTTACACAGTTCTTTACAGAAAAACTGCCAGCCACTAGTCTCAAGCTAAGAGAGTTGGCTTCATTTTGCCTGTCATCTTTGATAGATTGATCGTGGCTGCCTGGAGAGCTGGGTTGAAGAGGAATCCAAGGCTGGGTCCAGGCTCAGTAGGAAAGAGTGCTGTGGTCAGTTAGTGATGTCTGTCAGGGTGTAGGATTAGGCAGTAATGACACCCAGGTTTGGTCCTCACCATCCGTCTCTCTCTATCACTGATTGAATATCCCAGCATTCCTCACAATGGCTGACTGTGGCCATTGGCTTTGTTTGAGTCCCATGCCTGTTTTTGTGGCTGGAGTTCCACACCAGTCTAGGGCTTGGGCTTGGCTGCAGGTTTCATCGCTGAGCCATATGCTAAGAAGTAGGAGCAAGGGCGTTTCTCCAACAGAACATTGTTATATTGTCTCCAGAAGATTGACCCACAGAGTTTGGATTGAAAACCAATAGACATTCACTTATAGTAGTGTCAGCATTCCCGCTTAACTGATGAGGGATATAGGCTTAGGGGCATTCAGTAACTTGCCGGAGGATACATGGCTGGCAAACAGAGGAGTTCTGGTTTGAAACCCATAATTGATGCACTTAGTAATGTTATTTGTGACAATTTAAAGTGAGTTTGGCATGAGGCTCTATTCTTTTCATTTCTGAAAATATAGGTAGATAAAGTCAAGAAACGTTAAGTACTGACTGCCTAGAAGACTCGAGAAGAAAAGAACATAGACGTCTTTGGCTAGATTTTTACTCACTTATTCAATTAATATTTTTGAGGAGTTTTTCTGTGCGCAGCTTTTTGTTAGGTTCTAGGGATTCAGATGAATATGAGCTAGTCCCCTGTCTTGAAGGAATTTGTATTGCAACTTGAGAGTGCAGGACATAGTTAGGGAACAAATTGCTGGAAGAAGGAGTATGTGGGCGGTAGGGGGAAGTACAAGATCTAAGCCCCCTTGATGGGGACAGTGATTTTTCAGTTTGTGTATCCCTGGTGTAGTTTGTGCAATAGGTGAGAAATAGTTCTTAAATATATTTAAAAATTATGGTTAAAACACAGAACATAAAGTGTACCATTTTAACCATTTTAAAATGTACAGTTTTGTGGCATTAAGTGCAACCATCACCAGTATGCATCTCCAGAACTTTTTCATTTTCCCAAACTGAAACTCCATACCTGTTATACAAAAACTTTTCCTTTCTGCCTTCCCACTAGTCCCTGGCCAGCACCCTTCATTCTGCTTTCTGTTTCTATGGATTTGACTACTTCAGATTCCTCATATAAGTGAAATCATATAATCTTTGTCCTTTTGTGATTAGCTTCTTTCACTTAACGTGTCTTCAGGATTCACTCATATTGTAGCACGTGTCAGAATTTCCTTTCTTTTTAAAGTTGAATTATATTCCATTGTATGGATGTACCACATTCAAGGGACACCTGTGTGACTTCCACCTTCTGGCTATTTTGAGTGATGCTGCTATGAACATAAACCCTATAAAAGGTTTATCAGCCAGAGTCCTACTGGGCAGCAGATGGCACCCTCAAAAGGGTATATAACTGAGGACTTCCCTGGCGGTCCAGTGGTTAAGACTCTTCGCTTCCACTGCAGGGGTCATGGGTTTGATCCCTGGCTGGGGAACTAAGATCCTGCAAGCTACAGAGTACAGCCAAAAAAAAGGGATAACTGAAAAAAGCTCAATGAAGGGACTATAGTAGTAGTCCCTGCTGAACCTCGGTTTTGCTTTCTAAGGTTTCAGTTACCTGTGGTCAACCATGGTCTGAATATATTAAGTGGAAAATTCTGGAAATAAACAATTCGAATCAATTGAATTGATGATGTTCTGAGTATTGTGAAGAAATCTCACGTTGTCCTGCTCCAGCCCTGCCCAAGACGAGGCGAATTCCTTTGTCCAGAGAATCCTGCTCATTAGTCATTTAGAAGATCCACTGTTGTGGTATCTCAGTACTTGTATTCAAGTCACCCTTATGTTCCTTAATAATGGCCCTAAAGTGCAACAGTAGTGATGTTGGGAATTCGGATATGCCAAAGATAAGCTATAAGTGCTTCCTTTAAGTGAGAGGTGAAGGTTCTTGACTTAACAAGAAAAGAAAAAAATCTTATGCTAAGGTTGGTGGGATTTATGGTAAGATGAATCTTCTATCCATGAGACTGTGAAGAAGGAATTCATGCTAGTTTTAAAAAATGTATTTATTCTTAATTGAAGGATAATTGCAATATTGTGTTGGTTTCTGCTGTACATCAACACAAACCAGCCATAGGGATACATATGTCCACTCCCTATTGAGCCTCCTTCCCACCTCCCACCCCATCCCACCGCTGTAGGTTGTCACAGAGCCCCGGTTGAGGTCCCTGAGTCACAGAGCAAATTCCCACTGGCTGTCTGTTTTACATATGTTAGGGTATGCTTTTGCTGTCATACCTCACACTGCAAAAGTTATGGCACCAGTGCATGATAAATGGTTAGTTAAGATGGAAAAGGCATCAGATTTATATAATAAGCTATTTTGAGAGAGGGGAAGAAGAGATCACATTCACATTACTTTTATTACAGTATATTATTATAACTTCTATTTTATTTGTTCTTATTAATCTCTTATTGTGCATAGCATAAATTAAGCTTTACCATAGCTATGTATGTATGTATGACTAAACTGAGTAGTTCTGTACGTACAGGAAAAATCGTAGTATATATAGTGTTCAGGACTATTGTGGTTTTAGGCATCCACTGGGATCTTGGAATGTACTCCCCATGGATAAGAGGGGACCACTGTGTTCGGAAAGTTGTGGGTAACGTTAAGGGGAGTCACATAGACTGGCTAGACAAGTGTGCAGGCCTTTACTACCCAGCCCTGAAAGGGTGCCATGAAAGCAGTTTCTGGAGTTGCTCTTCAGCAGAATACAGCAAATGCCAAGCTGTGGCCTGGCCGGGAGGCACCAGGTAAGTCCCAGACACTCTTTTCTCTGCGCTGCTGGTGTCCGATTGGCCAAACCATCCAGAAGCCAAAGGGCCGGAAATGCGAGGACTACCTTTTTCATAGCAATCAGCCTCTCGAGCTGAGAGAAGAGTGGAGAAGGGAGGAAGGTGAATCTGGAGGGACAAAACAGAGAGAATCCAGCACCAGGGAGCTTTGCGGTTATCCTTTACAAGTCGGGGAGCATCAAGAGGCTGAGGGAACTATCCTCTCGGTAGCTAGTGAGTTGTGGAGCTGGGATTTCAACCCAGGGACATATTTTTCTTCTGTAAATCCAGTTGGTTCTGGAATGTTAGGGCTTTCAGAAGCCTGTGTGTTTTGATTCTTTGATAATCTGATTTGCTCAACTGTCAAAATGTAGAGTGACTGCTCAGAAATCACTCCCCCCCATCTTTCTTTTCCTAAATAACAACTTGTATTTTGTAGATAGGTTTCATAGCTGCTTGGTTATGTTTCAATAATAAATATGATTAGCTTTCTGTACAGTTGCTGGGGGTGACAACATGTCCTTGAAACACACATGAAAAAGACACAAGTTTGTTTTGTTTTACTTTTAACTGAAGGCTTCAAAAGAGTTGACAGTGTAACCTGACTACTTAAACATTAATGAGATTTCGGCCCTGTTGGAAGAAAGAGTGTTGAGGATAAGGGAGGTGGTAGTTCCCTCCCTGCTATTCTGGCTGGAGTGGGTGCAGAGGGCAGAGTCTAGCTCAGGGGATGGGAGTGGGGTGGGGTGGGGGTGAGCCTGTCTCTCCTGGGGCATGACTTGAGGGGCTGTCTAGCCAGAAAAAGCTCTGTGGGAGCCTGATTATTATGGTTTCCAAATACATGAAGTACTGTGTTGGGGAAAAGACCTATTCTGGGGCCAGAACTAGGCTCACTGTGAAAACAACCGGCTGCTTTGCAAGGCCTCATATTTTCCATTCCCCGAGGTTGCAAGGCTGAGGCCACAGTGAGAGAGGTGGCTCAGGGCTTGTATTAGTTTCCTGTGGCCTCTATAACAAATTACCGCAGACTGGGTGGCTTAAAATAATAGAACTTCATTTTCTCACCGTTTTGCGGGCCAGAGGTCTGACATCAAGTTATCAGCAGCGCCAGGCTTTTTCCAGAGGCCCTGAGCGTGTGGCTTTCGGCGTTTCTCGGTTTGAGGCTGCATCACCTCTACTTCTGCCTCCACGATCACCTGGCTGCCCTCCTCTCCACCGTGTGTCCCTTATAAGGACACTTGTCGCTGCATTTAGGGCTCACCTGGATAGTAATTCTAGATAATTTGTTTCCCCCAGTTTTACTGAAAAATGCTGACATAGGTCACTGTAAGTTTAAGGTGTACATACATACAGCAGGGTGGTTAGATTTACACGTAGTGTGAAATGATCACCAGAAAGGTTCAGCTAGCATCTCATATAGATAGAATTAGGAGAAAGAAGAAAAGAAAACAACGTTTCCCCTGTGATGAGAACTCTTAGGATTTATTTTCTTTTAACATCTTTCCCATACATCACCCAGTATCATACTGTACATCCTGTCCCTACTTATCTTACAACTGGAAGTTTGTACCTTTTGACCATCTTCCTCCAATTTCTTCTTCCCCCATCCTCTGCCTCTGGAAACCACAAATCTGATCTCTTTTTCTATGAGTTTTGTGGGCTTTAAAAAATTTGTTTGTTTTTAGGTTTCACATGTAAGTGATATATAGTATTTGTCTTTGTCTGACATTTCGTTTAGCATAATGCCTTCAAGGTCCATCCATGTTGTTGCAAATGGTAGGATTTTTCTCCTTTTTTATGGCTGAGTAATATTCTGTTGTTTATATATACCACAGCTTCTTTATCCATTCATTATCAGTTGAATAGGTTGTTTCCTTGTCTTGGCTATTGTAAATAATGTTGCTATGAACATGGGGTTGCAGATACCTTTCTGAATTAGTAGTTTCATTTTATTTGGATTTATTCCCGGAAATGAAATTACTGGATCATATGGTAGTTCTGTTTTTAATTTTTGAAGATCTTTCATTCTGTTTTCCATAGTGGCTGTTGTTGTTTATTGTTCAGGTGCCAAGTCATGTCAACTCTTTGTGACTTCATGAATTGCAGCATACCAGGCTTCCCTGTCCTTCACTATCTCCTGGAGTTTCTCAAATTCATGTCCATTGAGTCAGTGATGCCATCTAACCATCTCATCCTCTTTCACCCCCTTCTTCTCCTGCCCTCAACCTTTCCTAGCATCAGGATCTTTTCCAATGAGTTGACTCTTCTCATCAGATGGCCAGAGTTCCAGTTTACAATCCCACCAATAGTATACAGTGGTTCCCTTCGTTTTCTTCACATCCACATCAGCGTTTGTGATCTCTTGTCTTTTTATTGATGACCATTCTAATCGTGGTGAAGTGCCATCTCATTATGGTTTTAATTTGCATTTTGCAAGATAATCTTATTTCAAGATCCTCAACTTTATTACATCTGCAAAGACTCTTTTTACAAATAAGATCACATCCACCTGTTCCTGGGGCTAGGATGTGGACATACCTTTAGCGAGGGGCCCACCATTCATCCCACAACAGAACTCAAGTGTACACTGTAACTCGTGATCCTCTGATTCTGTCCTGATGCCCATAGTTTGGTTCCTATTGGTTCCTTCCCCTGGATCTTATACATGCTTTTGATTTGATCTATTGAAATTTTATTTTAACTTTAAATGACAAAGCAAACAAAATTCTTAGAATCTGTGCCATCACTTATTTCTGAAATGAAGGGATGAGTGAAAAAGGCTATCAAAACCTAGTTCAATCCCTGCTTTTGCTGGAAGTTTTCTGTGGTTTGCTTTGTCCAGTGGCCTTGGAGGAAGTAAATGGGAGAAGATCAGTCACTGGGCCTGTTCTGGCTTCTCACCTGGGGTTGCAGGATGCTTTTAAAATTGTAATTGCTCAGATGTTAGTATCTTTCAGGAACATGAAGCAGAAGCAGTAAAGGTTCAAGGTTTAGTTTTTTAGAAATCATCAGCTTAGAAATGTGGTTTGTAAATGCTGCCAGCCCATTAACAAGCCTTTTATGCATGTGTTTTCAATACTGAGCCCGAAACTGGGGCCTGTGTACACCAGGCACACAGGATAAAGTCAAGGGTAACTCTGGCCATTACCTAGATAATTTGATAACTCTAACTCATCAAGTGGACTGTATCAAGAGAGTCCGCACCCCAGGGTGTAAATTATCCTGTTTGTTTGTCTGTATTGATCACTCTAACTGGGTAAGAGCCAAACTTACCAAACAGACCCTCTGTGCTATGGGGAGGCAGCTGTAATATGGGGAGGTGTTTCTCTCCAGGGGGCAGCGAATTTTGGCTGCAGTTAAGAGAAAGAGGAAAGGAAAAGAAGGTAAAATGTCCCTTCACGTTATTATGTTATGTATTCTGCTGTAACATTGTTACTCTAGTTAATATTAGTTTTGGATTTGTTTGCTTTGAATAGTATACCTGAAGTACTGAGATAATTAGAAAATTTAGTCTCACCAGTTGAAGAAAATGGTTTGCCTTGCACAAGATGGGATACACAATTTATGAGGCCCAGGGCAAAAAGAAAATGGGTGGCCCTTGTTTAAAAAGTTATAAAGAATTTCAAGATGGTGTTAGTGAACCTTAGACCAAGCCAGGGTTCTTCTGAGCATAGGGCTTGTGTGACTGCACAGGTCAGCTGCCCTTGAAGCTGGCCTGGAGTCACGTAGATGCTTAGACTGGCATCTTCCAACTTATTGGCATCTTCTTGACTCCCAAAGAGGGAACAGGCCAGTTGAGGCAGATGCTCCTGTATGGACAAGGACAGTGAGCAGGCTAGCCATCTCTAGTCTCCTCTGCATCTCTCTCCTCCCTTATCCACCTGCCTCTGTGCCCTGAGAGGCCAGTCTCTATCACCAGCATCAGTGTCCATCCTTGTTTTCTGATTTCTAGTGTAATTCAGCCTCTGGGGGGCCAGCCACTGCCAGGAACGGGAGAAGAGGGAGAGGTAGAGAAGTTATTTCCTAAGTTCCCTCCTGCTGGCTTGCACGCTGCAGAGTGGCTGGTCTGTTGCCCAAGGCCACAGCTCCGTCCAGACAGCCTCTTCCTATCACCATCCTCTTTGGGTGCCTCGAGTCACTCACTCCTTGCCTGTGGCCCTCAGGCCTAGGGTGGTCATGCTCCCTGCTATTGCGAGCCTAGCGTTCACTGCTTTCTCGAACCCCTCACTGCTGTCTTCTCACTAGCCTCCTCCCTGGGATCCTTACTGGAATCACAGAGACCTCTGGGCCCTAACAGAGCTGGCAACCCTCTGCCAGGGCTGGACCATGGCTCGCGCTCCTGCAGAGCTGAAAGCGCGGCTGATGGCTCTGATAACACGTGACTGCTGCATCGACTCCTGGGAAAGCAGGGCAGTCAGGAAGCAGTGTGTCCACACCGCAGTGGTGGAGAACGTGTGCCCGGAGGCAGGCGTATGAATTCTCTGGCATCATTTTGGGTGAGTCATCTCATCTGCAAAATGAGCATAATGACAGTTCTTCGCCTCTGGGGTTGTTCTGGGCACGCGGTGACGTCACGGGGGCATCATGCTTGGCACAGTGCCTGCCCTGCAGTAGGTGCTCCTGAGGCCTGCTGGTTTTTACCGTTAGTCCTCTGGAGTGTCCCCTTGAGGAGATGCACTCTCTACCTTGTCTCTGGTCTGAACCAAGGTGCCACAGCCTCCCCTACCCCAATGATTATCCCGTTCCACTGGTTCCCTGTTGTTTCGAGTTATTTCTGTCTATTTCAATGAGATGGTAGTGTTTTGGAGGCCAGGGATTCTATTTCCAGAATTGTCTTGGTACTAATCTAAGTTTCCAACTTAGTAGCTAGCACTTCATTAAACAGTCAAGAAATATGTCTGGGCTAAATATAGTGACCATATAATTTATTGTTCACACCAGGACACTTTTGAGTGTGAACAAGGACAGCTTTTTTAATGTTCATAACAAAACAACAGGCACAAACACTGATGTCCTAGGTAATCCAGGCAAACAGGGACATGTAATACCCCTAGTTAAGTCAGCCTTAAGGTAGTCTTCCAAATGGGTTTTGAAGTTTACCAGGCTACCCTCTTTTGTGTTAGTCTGCCTTTGATTTATGAAGTAAAAACTTGAGATTTCAATGACATAGAAAGAATGTGTTTGACACTCCTAGTAGATTCTTTTCTAAAAAATTTCTTATTGGAGGGTAGTTGTTTTATAGTGTTTGTATTTCTGCTATGCAGCAAAGTGAATCAGCCGAAGTGAATCAGCTCCGTGTATACATACATCCCTTTTTTGGATTATCTTCCCATATAGGTCACCACAAAGCATGGAGTAGAGTTCCCTGTGCTGTACATTAGTTATCTATTTTATACATAGTTAACACTCCTAGTAGATTCTTGACCCAAATTTGAGACCATAGGTCAGGACTTCTCATACAAATAGAGATCTACTTTTATACTTTATTATTCTACTTTATATTGGGCACTTATAGAACTTTCTTCTGTACCTACTTTTGCTCCCCCCATTTAGTCTCCTAATTTTTTTCTTCTTGGACAAAAATAGTGATCATTTACGTTTAAAAGATGGCAAAACAGATTCATATACATATATTTTTCTGAACATCTCGTCTTTGTATTTCTGGTTGCCTAGGTGACATTTCCAAGAGAATGTGTGCTAATCTGCTATTATTGAAGTAGCAATAACATTATTAAATAGTAGCCTATTTTTAGGTTGTTGTATACCTTTCTTTTCCTCCCACCAGACTATGTAATTGGTTTATTTTTTCTGTTTCCATTATTGGAAGGCCATGTATAGCTTCCTTCCTCTGGTTCTAATTTGAGGGTTGATTAACTTTTTGAAAATTGACACAGTAATTCAGTACCTTCTCCATTCAGCATTACTGAGTCTGTACTGATGAACGGTTAGATGGTGTCATTGACTCAATGGACATGAGTTTGAGCAAACTCTGGGAAATGGTGAAGGACAGGGAAGCCTAGTGTGCTGAAGTCCATGGGGTGGCAAAGTGTCGGACTCAACTCAGCGACTGAACAGCAACAACAAAGTCTATATTGATTATCTGCTTGGTTAGTTGACACCAGTTATTTTTCCTACAGGTTGTCCAAGCCAGGCTTGGCCAAGGATATTTTGGTAGAAGAGAAGCGGGATATGGAGGCAATCTGTAGCTCCATAGGGAACAGAGCCCATCTCCGGAATGGATTAACCAGGCTTCAGTCTTAGTATTGCCGCTTACCAGCGTATACCTGGAGCTGGTATCTTAGTAGCAACTGTGCAGTGCTGGGACCTGCTTCCTGGGGCTGCTCTGAAGCTTGAGAAAGGTAGGTGGGTGCCACGTGTGAGTGTGAGGTGCAGCTTCTCACGGGGACACGTGGGCTGCTCCTCAACATCTAGGGTGCAAGTGCACCACCTTCATTTGAGACCAGAAGCTAAAAATACTCAAATATACCAACGAGGTCAATTAGGGAGATCATTACATTCTTTTTCTAAAAATTACTTATTTGTTTGTTTGGCTGTGCCGGGTCTTAGTTGTGGCACTGGGGATCTTTTAGTTGTGACATGTGGGATCTAGTTCCCTCACCAGGGATCGAACCCGGGCCCCCTGCGTTGGGACCCTGGAGTTTTAGCCACTGTACCACCAGGGAAGTCCCTATATTCTTTGCTAAAATAATTTTTGTTTTAATAAACATTTCAGAGAATTTCCTTTAATGGTGAACACACCACTGAGTATGTTTTTTCTAGTATTGAAATTAAAAACCTAATTTACCCCCACACTTTTAGGAATATTACTATAGTATTATTACCTATAATTCAAAGGCAGCAGAGTTGATATTTGGGTTATTCACATAATTTACCATTTATGTAATGTATATATGACATATATCTGTGTAGTAAGGGATTTTGAATGCTTATCTGATTGTTATATGCACTTGGAAGGGAAATATTTAGCCTGATTCAGTATTAGGGCCTGGAATACTGCCAATAGGGATCTGAGATTATTAATTTGGATTTTTATTGCAAGTTTGAGAAGTGGGATGAAGTTTCAGTTCAGTTCAGTCGCTCAGTCGTGTCCGACTCTTTGTGACCCTTTGGGATAAACTTTAATCTGTTGTTATTTAAAATAATTTAATATTCGAATGTCATCCTGGCTGGAGTTCTTTTGGTTCTCACTCTTTTGCATTGTTATTTTATTTTGATACATAGGTTTATCATTTACTATGCAGATTTATCAGAGTTGACGAATGAGGCAGATTGCTGCATCATTGCCCTGGAGTTTGTCTTGCTGCCCTTGAAGACAGGGGAAGGAGGGAGGAAGCAGATGTACAGACAGAAACACACACACACACAGATACACACACACTTCTCTTTAGACTTGTGACCTAAAATTTCTAATAGGATATTTAAAGTAAGAGCTCTTTGATGGGATTTTGCTCTGTGACTTGTCGGAAGGGAAAGATTGGGATGTGGGAAGTCTGTGATGCTGAGTTCCCATCACCTCACCCTTTGGAAGATATGACAGCCTTTTCCATATGAGATGAAAAGGCAAGTGGTGAGAATCAGAAGTCAAGTCTGACCTCTGAAGTTTCTGGGGAAAGCAACAGGAAGACTGTGCCTTGTAGTTTTCTAATCCAGGCACTTAAAGAATATGTTCCCCAGAGGTTGGGTGCTGTTTCCTTCATACCCTGATCCCTATCATTATAAAGTAAGGCATTATCATGAAATAAAATATGAAGATTATAGAAAATTAGAAAGAAGAAATAATAATCAGTACAGTCAAAGGCAAACAAAGTTAATATTTGGACATTTCATTATTTTGGGGAGAGATTTTTCTTAGTTGCATAGTCATGTTTGTATATAATTTTAAAATTATTTTTAATTTAACTGTATACTCCAAGCTGTGATATTGTGATATAATAAGAAATATATGTTTGGTCTTTGCTCCCAGTTGCAACCTCCTGGGTTGCAAAACGCCTCAAACTGCTGGGAGGGTGGCATGCTTGGTGAGAGCTTGGAAGTGCCGCACCCCTTCCCCTGTGCCTCGGGGTGTGCGTCTCTTCTGCTCCTGAGCTGTTTGTTTTTCTAACAGTTTGATACTCTAATAAGTAAACTGTTTTCCTGAGCTCTGTGAGCTCTTCTAGCAAATAATTAAACCTGAGGAGGGGGTCTTAGGAACCCCTGATCTATGGCTGATTGGCCAGGGGTACAGGTGACATCCTAGGACTTGCAGCTGGTGTTTGAAGTGGAGAGCAGTCTTGTGGAGCTGAGTCCCTCCCCTGAGGGGTCTGCATTAACTCTGGATCATTAGTAGCAACAACTGAGGACTAGGACACCCAGTTGGTGCCCAGAGAGTTAGAGAATTGCTTAGTGTGGAAAAAACCCTCACCCATTGGTGTCAGAAGTGAAGTACTGACAGTAAAAGAAAGAGAATTCCTTTTCCAGAAATTTTACATTTTATTTTGTATTCTTTGCAGATAATATGTAATTGGTCATATACTATTCCATTGACTGGATATACCACTGGTTACTTAAGCATTCCATGATTGCTCATTTGATAACAAATCTAAATTTTTTTTGCTATTGTCCCTTTTGTTCAGTAACTTTTACTTGGTGTGAGGTTATATCCTAGGATATATTTCCAGTGGATTTAATAGGTTTAAATTTTGAACATTTAAAAAGATAAAAGATGTCCTAGCACTCTTTATTGAATGATATGTTTACCTTTTTTAACTTTCCATAAAACAAGTGTCTTTTCTTATTTGTGCATTTTCTTTTTCAACTTAAAACAACGGTATTATAATCAGAAGGGTCTTTCCTAAGGAAAGAAGATTTTGCATTTGCCTGGCAGTTACACTGAGGATAACCTGGTCCCTTCAGGTCCTAGATCTTTGTCTTGGAACTTGACCATCACGATGCTGCTCATGGGTGTAGTCTGAGCACCTATGCACTGGTGAGTTCTCATCCACCTCTACTGCTTTGCCAAGAGATGGTAGAGCCACAAACATAAATCTCATCTGAAATGTGAAGCGGTCAAACAAATCTCAAGACTCATTCAGGGTTATTCCTGCTTTCCAGTCTGATAGTTCATTCTTTTTTATGAGTCTTAGCTGTTCTGCTCTTCCTTCTGAATCTGCTTTAAAGTGCTAAGTTTATCTTTGAAACTTGAGGTGTGTTTGGCTAGTTTGATTACCACATAGGGAATCTCAGGAAGGTCATATCATGGTAGTTTTGCTTAGACATGAAGGCTCTTCCAGAACCATTATTAATATTACTTTTTTCAGCAAATATTTATTGTGTGTTGCTTTGTCCAAGACACAATGCCAGGGGACATCCCTGGTGGTCTAGTGGTTAAGACTTCGCTTTCCAGTGCAGGGGGTGTGGGTTTGATCCTTGGTCGGGGAGCTAAGACCCTGGTCAAGGAGCTCGGCCAAAAAACTAAAAAGAAAAAACAACGAACAGAAGCAATGAAGACTTTTAAAATGGTCCACATCAAACAAATCTTTTAATAAAAAAAGATAATGCCAAGTGTCATGGGAAATACAAGGTGAATAACACACTTTTTCTATCCTCAATGGATTTACACTCATTTCTTTAGTACTGTTTTGGTTACTTTCATTTAACTGCATTCTCTACTAAAGGCTATCAGTATTTTGTGCTTTACTTGCTCCACTGTCTGGAAACCCCCGGGGAAGATGTTTTTTTTATCTTGCAAGTCTTGAGAGAAGAGTGCAGGGGATGTTGTATCTTAGGAACTCCTGTGAGGTACTTAACACGCCTGAGGACTTGACTGATGCATATTTTATGAGCTAAGACGGACCCGGAGGTCTTGCAGTATCTGTGTTACACTTTTCAGTCCCAGCTTCTCTTCCTTTGGGCATTTAGGTTATTCATGTGGTCAACCAGGATCTAAAAATAAACCTAGAAACTTTGAGAGTTTTTTTTTTTCCTTCTTCTCTCTTGCCTGATTGATGTGTGTTTTCGTATCTCCCAAACTGCACTGTGTTACTATTTACTTTTGCATTATGTATAGCACTTAGCAACCAACAGTGGAAATGAAAGTTAAGAGCGCAGCCAGTCCTGGCCAAGCTGGAGGAACCAGCCAGCTGAGGCCTCAGAGAATTCTCCTTCCCTCCCCCATCCCTGCGAGCCTGTGGCCCCGGGGTCCGACTTGCTGGCCTCAAGTTCCTGCTTTTGCCTTCTCAGCTGGTGGCCAAGTGGGGCCCAGACGGAGGGACAGGAAGGACCCCTCCTGCCCCTGCCCTTACCCCTCTGGGTTCCCGTGTCTGGTCAGCGGGCAGGCCCTGGCCACCACTGACAGCTTGGCACCCATGCCACTGCCGTAGGGTTGGAAGCATGGTAGCCCTGTGTCTTATTTGGAGGTCTGAATGCCTTTTCATAAAGGAGGGTCCAAGTTGTGTCTGGGCCATACGAGGTCCACAGGACAAAACTCTGATTCCTGAGGAAATCTGAGGTTAGGATGGCTCTTTTAGGGTGATCTCAGGCAGGGTTTAAACATTGTTCTTGGAGACTACTTCCTACATTCTAAGTGTTCCAGGTTAGGGAGAAACTTAGAACATGATCGGCCTGTAAGCTGAGGGACTGGCTTTAAAGTAAAAAATGTGGCTTATTTCTGCATGGGAATGGCCCCTTGCTTGAAACTTTGGGATGTGTTAGCCCTTCTCTCCCCCAGCCCTCTTCTGTAGCTGTCAGAATTCATTAGTCCTCCGATTTTTAGAATAGCTGCTGCTGCAAAGTCACTTCAGTCGTGTCCGACTCTGTGCGACCCCTTAGACGGCAGCCCACCAGGCTCCCCCGTCCCTGGGATTCTCCAGGCAAGAACACTGGAGTGGGTTGCCATTTCCTTCTCCAATGCATGAAAGTGAAAACTGAAAGTGAAGTCGCCCAGTCGTGTCTGACTCCGAGCGACCCCATGGACTGAAGCCTACCAGGCTCCTCCGTCCATGGGATTTTCCAGGCAAGAGTACTTACTGGAGTGGGGTGCCAGTGCCTTCTCCTTTAGAATAGCAATTGTACTGAAAAACTTGAATCCTGATTCTACCAAAAGAAGGCAGGGAGAAAGACCTTGGAAAGATAGATTCAATTCCTTGATTATTACCTTTTAGCAAAGAATACAAAACCAAATACACCAGGGTTTTTGGTGAGGGCCCTTATTTTTTGTCCCTAAAGAAATACTGATAAAACTTCTGTACCTTTTTCAGGACTCCTGTATGCGTCTCATTCTTAATGCATTTGGGGGAACAAATATGAAGAGTATTTCTGTGAATCTTTTTTTTCTGGGGAAATAGAGAAATTTTTTTCTAAATAGGGAGTTTTTTAAAAGATGATTTATATCACCTTTCTTTAGCAAAATCCTTTTTTTTTTTTTAAAGGCTGAAAGGCACAGATCAGCAGTTCAGAATGATTAAACACACTTATTTGGAAAAGGAACAAAGTCTGTATTGTTGCTTGTGTAATTTTCACAGAAGGGACAAGATAGTTAAAGAGTAAGCCCCCCTTCCCCCAGCTTCTAGGTGACTTTTTTTCCAACCTCAGAAGGGGTGGGCTCACTCAGAACAGGAAATAATCACAGGCCGGTGGTTTGAGTAATGAGAGAAGGTTCTGGATTTGGCTTAGCTGAAAGCCAGGTCAGGCTACAGATGCTCTCCTTCAGCATCCACACACAGCACACAGACATCTGCTCAACAAGAATGAGGAGCCAAAGCAATAGGTGTAGAGATGCGACAGAAGAGGAGGCAACTGTGAGCAGTTGCAGACGGAGAAGTCTGAGAAGTTGGCATGTCAGCCTTGGTATGTGGAATAAGGGCTTCCCAGGTGGCGTTAGTGGTAAAGAACCCACCTACCAGTGCAAGTAGACATAAGAGACAAAAGTTCGGTCCCTGGGTCGGGAAGATCCCCTGGAGGAGGGCATGGCAACCCACTCCAGTGTTCTTGCCTGGAGAATCCCATGGACAGAGGGGCCTGGCAGACTGTGGTCCATAGGGTCACACAGAACTGGATACGCACGCAGGCACGCAAAGCAATAAACTAGCCCCGAGGTGTCACTGCAGAGGAAGTCCAAGAGGAGGAGGGCACAGGACTGGATGGGCCCGAGACAGCGTGTCCCCTTTCACATGCCACCCGTGGCTCAGGTTGTCCCATTGAGGATCTCCGCTGTAGTTATATCCGTGTGCTGACAGTTCTATATGTATTGCATAAAAATATGTATTTCTATTTAAGTTAATCACTTAATAAATTGTTGCTTTAGTTTGGGCCCTCTCAGTGGTCAAGGATAAGATGTCACTCAAATGAGTTCAAGTATAAGGGGCTCATTGTAACAGTGATTACGACTATCATTATATTGTCCTGAGTGTATTATCACACGGACTCTTCTCCCCTCCCATTCTACTGAGGAGGAGCAGGCTTAGAGAATGTGTCCTAAGCATGTGGATGGTCAGTGGGAATCCAGACTCACATCCAGGTGGTCACTTGGGAACCTTATTCTCTAACCACTGAACTGTGCTGCCCCTTGAAAGGATCCTGAGCCTGTGAAACAAAGAAGAGCTGGGTCTCCTGGCGCCAACACAAAGGACTGGAAAATTGGGAATGGAGTCATGACCTTTCTCAGAGGTTATGTGGTCTCTGCTCAGTTGGGCCCTCCCCTTTTCTCTCCTGTCTTCTTCTATTGCTTCATTTTCCTCATGGTCCCTGAATGGCCAGCCCATAAAGCTGCAGCCTGGAAGCTCAGAATCTTCTGGCCGAACCTCGTAACTGAGAGTTTCCTATTGGTCTAGCTCACTGAGTCAGGCTACACAGCCATTGCAACCTGGCTGGGGAATTATTAGCTGCCTTTGGGTTGCCTGTTCATTCCAGGTCCACTGGGGTTGCCTTTTGCACAGACTTCTCCAGCACTATTTTCCCAAGCAGGCGACTGTGGGTAAGATTGGGAAGTTGTTCAGAGCAGGAAGTTAACATCTGGTATAAGCTCATTTTATACTTTAATGCTTTTAAATACTTTAACACATTTGCTATCTTTGTAAAGTCTCAAGTCAAAAGAATCTGTATCTGTTCAGACTCTTCAGGTTGTGAATGAAAGAAACTGAATTCCAAGGGACTTAGATAACAAATTTAATTGGTTCTTATAACTGTGGAGGCAGAAGCTTGGCTGGACCCAGGTCTGAAACAATAACAGCAGAAATGGATCTCTTGCCATCATGGGGCTCTGCGTTCATCTGAATTGGTTTCATCCTCAGGCAGGTTGTGCTTTCGTGACCTCAAGACCCCATTGGAAGCTCCAGGCTTATCCATTAGCTGAGCCGCCCTAGTGGAAAGTGTCTCTTTTTTTATAGCGAAATTTACAGCAAAATTCCCAGATCTGAATCTCATTGCTCTGGATTGCCAGTCTCTCAACCAAACCTGGCAGCCAGGCTGATAGGTTAGGCCTGAGTCATTGCCCACTCGTGGAGGGGGGTTAAACCAGCCCTTTATTAAAACACATGAACTGAGTATGGGGCGTATAGTCTCCAGAGACAAGTGGGATGTTAGTACTTGAAGAATGAGAGTGGATGCTGTCCAGACAAAAATAACCCATGTCCACTTGGACAGATTTTCAGGTATATCATAAATAGCTGGATATCCATAATCAAGATTTAGGGGCTTAGGGTAAGCAGTCTGGGTCCCTGACTTTATCTTATTTGTATGTGACAAATCTAAAGACCTAGGAAATCCAGTGTTTGGAAAGGCCTAGATCACCTATGTTTTCTTAGTCATTAATCCTGAAAAAATGATGCTATTAAATCAACCAAAATTATTATTAAGGCTTACATCTTTTGAGAAAACCAATCACAGGATGGCCTTGTCTCCACTTTTTGATCAAGTCAGAGGATAAGACTTGAAGAGCTCTTGTTGGGTGCCCTCTATTTAAAGTCTAAGCTGTTGTGGCATTGAAATGACTTTGGCGAATTACATAAAGGCTTTGTGTAAACCTTTAGCAGTGCTCGACTCTAAGACCCAGTTTATCAAGGTAATGATTAAATTGTCCTTTTTATATATCCATGATCTTAATACCCACTGGGAAATAATTGCTTGGTTTTTAACTGTCTCATAAATCAGGAACTTCAAGGCCAGGGGAAGTTAAATTAGTAGGTCTCTATGCTAGCAGATGCAAGTTGAATCTATGCGACTTTGAGTTGTGAGTTTGTGTGTGTGTGTGTGTGTGTGTGCAGATATAACTTTGTGCTGACAGAATCACCATATCTCTTTGTTTACTGTACCTGCCACCATGGTCCCAGATGTCCTTGGGAACAAATGATCAGCTCCTTTTGACTATCAAATTTTTGCAGACATTTGCCTTAATTTATTTTACTTATTTAAAATTTTAAGGATTCTATGGCAGTACAGTGGTTAGGACTCTGTGTTTTTTCACTGCCCATGGGTTCAATCCTTGGTCAGGAGACTAAGATCTCACAAGACTCACAGCCAAAAAAAAAAATTTTTTTTTTTTTTTTTTTTTTTTTAATATATTAGTGGGGTTAAAAAAGTTCCCTCATATGCCAAAATGTGTTTCTTCTCTCTTGACCTTCATTTAGTGGTGCAGCTATTATTTGGTTTCATACTGATTTGAAGTTTCAATTGCAAACATCAGTGCCCACTCTGGCTAGTTTACACAGAAAGTGAGTTTGTAAAACGATATTGAAGAGCTCACAGAAGTTCCTGGAGGATCAGAGTCAGACTTGGAGGCCAACGTAGCCAGGAACACTACACAGATTACACCCCTGGTAGCTCCAGTGGAGACCCCGGCGTGGCCGCCACAGAGCCTAGGTCCTCCTGCACATGCCACCAAGTGAGCCTTTGTGGTGGGACCCCGTCACTGTTGCCGCTGCAAACTGGGCATCTCTCTGCCATGCCCCACCCATCCCCACCAGGCTGAATTCCACATGGTGCCTCCGTCTGTACCCCTGCTCTCTCTCTTCTGAGAATGTTGGCATGGGTGCTGCTGAGCGGTGGAGCCCAGGTCACGTGCCTGTACTCCAGGTGCAAAGCATTCTGAGGATGCACATTCCTGACTTCTCAGAAAGATGTGGCTCAGAAGGTAGGAAGTTTCTCAAATGTGGGAGGAATGACTGAAAAAATGCTATGCCCACAAAATAGGACAAATTGCTACTCTTACCTCTGTACCTAGTCAAGGCTATGGTTTTTCCAGTGGTCATGTATGGGTGTGAGAGTTGGACTATAAAAAAAGCTGAGCACCGAAGAATTGATGCTTTTGAACTGTGGTGTTGGATAAGACTCTTGAGAGTCCTTTGGACTGCAAGGAGATCCAACCAGTCCATCCTAAAGGAGATCAGTCCTGGGTGTTCATTGGAAGGACTGATGTTGAAGCTGAAATTCCAATACTTTGGCCACCTCATGCGAAGAGCTGACTCATTTGAAAAGACCCTGATGCTGGGAAAGATTGAAGGCAGGAGGAGAAGGGGATGACAGAGGATGAGATGGTTGGATGGCATCACTGACTCAATGGACATGAGTTTGGGTGGACTCCAGGAGTTGGTGATGAACAGGGAGGCCTGGTGTGCTGCAGTCCATGGGGTCCCAAAGAGTTGGACATGACTGAGCAACTGAACTGAACCTGTATATACTTATTGTTCTAAAATAGTGACTGACATCTAACATTAGCCCTGTTCCCTACTGAGTCCAGTTTGAATGAATTGTACCCCCACCAGCCTAATGCCATATTGGAGTTTCATTACTTTTCATCCAGTGGAAAGCTCCACACTCACCTTTTTACTGCCTTTGGTTGCCTCATCAGTGTTGGCTAAATCAGTCTCCATCCCTTCCCTGCAAGAAGGCATGAAACTGCTCTGAAAAGCAAAAATGAGTCATCTGTTGCTCAGAGAAGGTAACTCACTGCCCAAAGTCACATAGCCTGTAAGTGATTAAAACCCAAGTCCTCTCCACAGCCTGCTTCTCTAACAACTCTGCAGGAGTGTCTTTGGAGCAGTATGCATTCTGAATTGAGGGTTTTCCTCATTGGTAGTGTGTGATAGACAGAAGACTGGATCTCTCCTGAGCCCACAACACTGTCCCTCTGCCCCTCTCGAAGATGACTTCTCCAGTGTTGGTGAGGGAAGTGGCATTTACTTGTGTCTCTGCCATGGACAAGTCCCTGGTATAAACCAGGAAATGAATATTATTAGTTGCAAATAGAAGCTTTAAAGATGTTCACTGAAACTTCCAATAACATGGTTTGCTTTACAGCATAATTCATGACTAGATGAATTGTGCACCCCACAAATTCATATATTGAAGCCCTCTTCCCCACTGTGATGGTATTTTAGACAGGTCCCGTAGGGAGATAATTAAGATTAAGTAAGGGTGGGACTCTACAGCTCTGTCTTTCTGTGTTTATGCTTGGAGAAAAGGCTACCGAACGAAGGTGATCGTTTATAAGCCATTCTTCCTCTGGTGCAGAAGAATGCCTCACCAGAAACCAGCTCAGCTGAAATCTTGATCTTGGACTTCCAGCCTCTGGAACTGTGAGACAATCAGTATCTGTTGTTGAAGTCACCCAGCCTGAGGCGTTCTGTTGCAGCACCCTGAGCAAGTGACGGTGGGTCTGTTTGCCTTAAATCCCAAGTAGGAGGGCAGGGATGGTAGTTATATTTGCAACAGAAGCTAGAGGAGCTATGAGGCGTGGAGGAGGATGAGAAAACAGCTCGTCAGGGGCTCATTAAAGGCTCCACCGGAGACAGTGCCACGGGAAGTGGGCACCAACAGAGCTGGAGTGCCTGGCAGGTTTCAAAGCATGGGCTCTGGGCTCTGACTTCCTGCGATTGAATCCTTGTGCTGGCTTGCTGGCTGTGTGACTATAGCCAAGTTGTTTAACCCTTCTGAGCTTTCCTTTTTTAAAAAGGAGAATAATGACAGTATCTATTTTCATTATAGGTAATGACAACACTGGGGGAGAGATTAAATGAGACGATGCTTGTGAAACTATTTTGAGCTATGCTTAGCTTGAGATAAGCATTCAGTAAATTATTAATATTCGTTATTAATATTATTTGGACCAGTAGAGAATGAGGTGGGGTGTGTTTGCAGAGGAAAAAGGTGACAATCACAGTCTGAAGGAATGTGTGAGGAGGGAGGACATGGCATGCATTTTGTGAACAGCAAGTGTGGTTTGTCTGGAGCCCCATTTCAGTCCGGCTCCCTTTTTCTGAGTCTGTGTTTTTCAAGGAGTCTTTTCTTGGAAGAGGTTTCCCGAAAGGAGCTTTGAAGGAGCCTAGAAGCATATCCTGGCCCGCCCGACAGTGTTTCTCATTGTCCATGAGCAAATTGGCCTTCTGGTTTATCAATCAGTGTCTTGAGTCAGTCCCCCAGAGTCTCATCACCCCTCAGGGAACTGATAAAATCAAATTCCTGAATGTGCAGATCTGAAGACCAGGCCTTGGACCTGCAGTGACCCCTTGGAGGTACAGATATTGTGAGGCCCAGCTGCAAGCAGAGAACTTGCCCACCACTCTCTCTCCTCCCCCTTACGCTAACCTTTAAACTTTTAAACAATGTGACAGACTGAACCCCGAATATCTGGTGGGACTGGGCAAGAACATAGCATGAGGAAGGAAGATGTCCATTAAATGCTTGCTGGACTAATGAAGAGTACTCATTGCTGGTGATGCAATGGGCAGTGGACTGGGGCAGGAGGACTCACACCCGGGAAGCAGGGGTCTGGGTTCTGGTCCCTTGTCCCACGTACTGTGTGCTTTTGGACAAATCCCTTAACTGAGCTTCGCATGCCTTATCTGTGCTATGAGGATAGATCTTTCCCTACTGAAGGCAGAATATGGCTGAATGCCCTCTTGGTTTCTCTTCTGGCTGTAATACTGATGCCCTAATAAAATGACTCCAACAAGGGTTGAGGATATTTTATGGCACCATATTTTTCTTCAATGTGAAAACAAAGATGAGCTACAGGTAAACTCTACTCTGTCCTGCCCTCTGATTGTCTCATGTTTGTTTCCTTGTTGGCCCATTTGAAATGAAGCAAGGTTGCCTGGCTGGGGGTGTTCACGGTGGGGAAAGTCAATGGACACAATTCTCATTGTTCACCATGCCCATCACATCATTGAGCATTTAAAAGGTGCTCAATAAACACTAGTTAAATTGAACTGAATATTACTGCCTGACAGCTAATGAATTCAAATTGCATTCTTATACTAAAGATATTATTTGCCCCATCTAAAGAATGGTAATATTAAGATAAACACAAATGAACAATAAAACTGGTTATTTCAAAGATCAGAGGATATGTTGTGAGGGCTATTAGTTCTGTTCCAGAGTGCATTTATTTAATAATGACTCATATTAGTTGATTCTAGGACATTGTATCATTTTGAAATTATCACCCCTGTCTCCCCAAATTCATGAGACTGAAAAATTCAAACGATAATTTTGTTTTAATATTCAGCCGCCTGCAGTCTTATTGGCAAGAATTAAGGGTATTAATACTGCGAAGTTGTCCTTCATGTGACTTGGATAAAGGCTGCTTACATCTTTATTCTATCCTTTTGTCAATGGAGGATTCATTTCTTGTCTGAGACTAATGTGGGAATCTATTAAGCTGTCCAATCAGTGGACAGCCAGTTTTTATATGTGCGAGAATTCTTAAGTCCCCCATTTCAGATACACAAGAGGAAAACAAAACCCGTATAAAACATCCTTTTGCCATGTGTTATTAGCTTCCTAGAATAAGGTTATGATTGTGACGTACTTGGGTGCCGGCCTTGCTGAATGCATAGGCCAGCAGCACAGACTGGGAATCCTTCCTCTGCTGGAGCTGATGCTGCTCAGGACTCGGCTTGCTCCCCTGCATCAAGTGTGGCATCTGTATCTAAAGACAATACTGTTAATTCACTTTCTAAATCAAAAGATGTACTCTAGAGGCCTGCTGACATGCTTTAGTTGACCTGTAGCATTTTTAGGACTTAAGTTTTGTTGCCGGCTTAAAAAGGAAAGTAGAATATGTCTCATAAAAATGTGGACTTCAAACCTCTCTTGAAATGTCATCATATCTGCCTCTAAAATGGCGCATGGCCGGAGTCAGCAAGCTGAGTCTTTAGAGAGCACACAGGCACACTCCTGATGCGAGTCTCTGCTCTCCGAGCTGTCGGAAAGCCTGCCCTGCGCTGTCCCACCCACAGGTCTGCTTGCTCTGTAGCTGTGCTCTTTTTTGGGGGTGGGGTGCGCTGTGGCCTGTGGGATCTTAGTTCCCTGACAGGGAATAGAACCCTGTGCCCCCTGCAGTGGAGTCTTAACTATTGGATCTCCAGGGAAGTGTATTTGCATTTTTAAATGGTCACTTATACATAACATAACATTTACCATTTTAATTATTTGTAAGTGTACTGTTCAATAGTATAAATATTAAGTACCTTTACATTTTTGTGCCACCATCGTCACCATCCATCTCCTGATCGTTTTCATTTTTTCCAACTGTTATTCATTAACCAGCAACTTCTCATTTCCCCCTCCCCTCAGTTCCCCACAGTTATCATTCTACTTTCTGTCTCAATGAATTTGACTACTGTAGGTACGTCATATAAATGGGATCATACAATATTTGCCCTTTTGTGGTCCACTTAGTTCACTTAGGACAATGTCTTTAAGGTTAATCCATGTAGCAAATGTCAACATTTCCTTCCTAAAGGCTGAATAATATTCTGTTGTATGTATACACCACAGTATATCCAGTCATCTGTCAGTGGACAGTTGGATTGCTTCCATCTTTTGGTGAAATAATGCTGCTATGAACATGGGTGTTCAGACATCTGAGTCCCTTGAGAGTGAAACTGTTTGTCGCTCAGTTATGTTCGACTGTTTGTGACCCCGTGGACTGTAGCCTGCCAGGCTCCTCTGTCCATGGAATGGGTTGCTATTTCCTTCTCCAGGGGATTGACCCTATCCAGGGATTGAACCTGGGTCTTCTGCATTGCAGGCAGATTCTTTACCATCTGAGCTACCAGTCCCTTAAACATTTACATTTTTTGGACAATTTTCTTGACCATTTCCCTTCTATGCTCTTAGAGCTCCAGGTTTCCTCTCTTTCACTCATCTCCCAAAGGCAAGGGACTGCCTTCAGTTCAGTTTAATGAATTAACTTTTTTGAGAAGCTTTGAAAAACCTTTGAGCTATCTCATGAAAATAACTTAAGTTCTTTAAAATTGCAAAAAGTGGTTTCTGTGGGATTTTCAAAATTTAATGTCATGTTAAAAAATATCAGGAGCTAACATTTTGGGATCTATTCAGTCTTGATTTTAGCTATGAAAACTGTTGGGGGAAGAAATTTGCAATGTATTTGGTTTTCTTGATCTGAATGAAGCTCGTTCTTCTTGCTTCGGTGTGCTATGTATGCTAATGAGATATTTTTCTTGTAGGTGCTGATACATGAGAAATATAAAAATGATTTAGATTTTATTTCTGAATTTCCGGGTTCATTAAGCTAGGAAAATGTAATTTTTTCCCCCACTGAGTGCTAAATGGAAAGGTCAAAATAAGTTTTTTCTCTTCTTTTTGAGAGAGTACTATTTCGGATTTGCTCTTTGTTAATGACAACATCAGCCTAAATGTTATTATCTGACATAGGCATATGGCAATTCCATTTTATTATTATGTGAACAAAATCTTGATGTCAGCTTGGAATTTCAGTTATTTAAGTAGGCACTGGGCCAGAATTTGAGTTGCTGATATTTATTCAGCATTTTGGTCTAATGCAGTTCTGGACTTAACTTTTTGACGTAACCAGTGTTGCACAGAGAACATTAAACTCTTTAAGAAAACAAATTGTTTTCATGTACTTACTTGAAAAGTATGAGTTTACAAAAATTTGACATCAAAATCACAAATCTTTTTCATTAAAGCTGGATCCTCATAGTTACTTTCCTACTACATAAAATTTGTTTTAGAGCCTGGTTTGCTTATGTGTTTTCTTGAAAGTTTTATGATTACATTTCTTTAAAAGTGTTTTATAACCTAGACTTTTAAACTAATACAGTAAACTTTTATCTGAATTACTAAATTTTGCTATAATTTTTTAAAAATTATTTTCAATGTGCTTGCAATTTTAAAAAAATATGCCAGTCAATGTGTGTGGGCACATTTTAAATTTCTAATTGGCTTTAAAAACCATTATCAATTTCAGGACAAATTTTGTATCTTAATATAGATCTGTTGTCTCTTGATAAGGACTTGTCTCTTCCTATTTACTTGTTTTAAAACTAATACATTTAAATTTTAAGACATGTAGCAGAAATTCCTTGAAAGTTAAGATCCAAGATTCTTATTTAAGTGTCTTGTAGTTTGGAATGTTCTTTTTCATCTGCCCCAACTCTCTCCCCCTAAAGATATTATTTGTAATGATTCTAAGGAATTGACTTCCCAATGGTAAGTCTTGAGTGCCTTGGATTATTGGTGAGCATGGATTTAGTAATGGAGGCTATTTTTACTACTCTGGACTATTTTATTTCCAAATGACAGATACCTAACTCAAATTGTTTGGGCAAAATAGCTGAAATAACTGAAAATTCCAGGAGTGGAATTGAGACCCTTTTATGATGTTCAAGAATGTGAGGAATTTGTATTTTTTACACTTCCTACTTCTCATCTCTGCTTTCATCTATGTTTATCTAATTCTCAGCATGCAGCATGCTCTCTCCACATGGAAGCCAAGATGCCTGCCTGCAGCTCCAGGCATACATCACCCTCACAGTTAGCCATCCTATAAAACAGAGAAAACTTCTACAGAACCTCTGACAGAGTTATGAGAGGGGGTGAAATTGGCCTTGGGTCATGTGCTCATTTCTGAGCCAGTTACTGAGGTGGATGAGTGATGAGTGATTGGCTGGACCTGGATCATATGGCCATCCCTGAACCAATCACAGCGGTGGGGAGATGAACACCGTGATTGGCCAGACCTGCGCCCGACGGTCATCACTGTATTAGGGGCTTGGGAATGCTTGGTTAAATTACAAGTGTTTGAAATGGATTTCTCGTTGAAAGGACAGGGTCTGGTGTCAAAAGAATGAAGATGCCCAGGACATCATTTAGGTGTCCTGAAATCTCTCTATGGGGAAGGACCAGTTTTGTTCTTCTTTGTTCCTTTTAGCTGACCCAAACCTTAACAGAACTGAGTTATGGATTGATGAAGTTTAATTAAAGAATTGTTACAGGGTGTCAACTAGGTTAAGGGAAACCATTGGGAAATGGCCAGAAGCTGCTGGAAGCTGTTAGAATCCTCAGACTTAGAGGAATAATGAGAGGAATAGCTCCTGGAATTGGAGAGAACAGTGGCTGAAAGAGAGGGAGGCTTGACAAGAGCCCAAGACTGTGCACGGAGGAAAGCACTACTGTCAAATGATGGCCTGGTAAGGAAGAGATGGGGAGGATAAGTACCCTGTTCTCTCTCTCATCCTGACCTCTCTCACATTCCCATTGCTTGAACCCATGGAAAAGCCAGAGGACAAGAGAGCGCAGTTTGTTTAGTACGTGAGGATCAGGCTCCAGAAGGACAAACAGAGGTCACCCCAGGCTTCTTTCTCACTCTCAGTCTTCTTCAGACCTTATCTACATGCAGATCTTCTTAGCTGTATTCATCCCCCTCCTCCAACTCATACCCCAAGCACAGACTATACTTATTTTACTGTCTTGTGCCACATGCCTCTGCCGGGGGTACAGCAGGTGTCTGTGAGAAGCACCGTTCACATCATGTGAATAGCATCCTCTGAAATCATGCAGTGCATGCCTCGTTCTATGGCCTTGCCTTGGCATTGCATTCTGAGTTGTGTTGACTAGGGTGTGACCCAAGGAAAAAAAGGGAGAGGTAGCATGAAGCCTTATTATGCCATAATTTTGAATTTGGAAATAATGATCTATGTACCTGTCAGGACCGCAGATTCTGCTTTCATGGATTATCAGACAGATGAGGTTGGAGCAGAGAGCAGGAGGACTATAGTTTCAGTAGTAAAAATAAAGGGATAAGTTGGTGAGAGTCCAGAGAAAGCAGGTACTTAAACAAAATATTTTTATTAAAGTTTTGTTAATTTACAATTACTTTTTACAATTTACAATTACAATTACTGTGTTACTTTTAGCTGCACAGCAAAATGAATCAGTTATGGTGATGGACAGGGAGGCCTGGCATGCTGCGTTTCATGGGGTTGCAAAGAGTCGGACACGACTGAGTGACTGAACTGAACTGAACTGAATATATATGTATATATATATATATGTATGTATTTGTGACTTCTCTGGTGGTTCAGATGGTAAAGAATCTGCCTGCAATGCAGGCGACCCAGTCTAAAAGATTCCCTGGAGAAGGAAATGGCAACCCTCCCGTATTCTTGTCTGGAGAATCCCATGGACAGAGGAACCTGGGGGGCTACAGTCCATGGCGTTACAAAGAGATGGACATGACTGAGCAACGAATACTTTCACACTTGAAGTTTTATATGTATCTACTCTTTTTTAGATTCTTTTTCCATATAGGTCATTACAGAGTATTGAGTTTGGAGTAAAGGAGGTACTTTGAAGAGAGGCTACTGACTATTGTCGGAGAGCGAGTTTTAACAGATAAGCTGTATCCGGTCTCATCTAGAAGTCCTTGTCTTGGCCTTCACAGCTGACTCAACTTCTGTTGAAATGGCATCTCTGTGTGTCAGTCTTATTAGGAGTGAGGGATCTGGAATAAACATCTTGTAATACTGTACAAGAGAGGGCCCAATACCAAGCAAGAGGTAATGAAATCACCTTGCACTTGGGCTTGGAACTGGTTTGGGGCCTGCTGGTTGTGTTTAAGAACCTTGTCTCACAGGCTTCTTATGCAGGTGAGTGAAATAATATGTGGGAAATAGGGCTGGTCAATGTGATATGAATGTTAGATGCAGTGAATGGACCCATTTTTTCCCCCTGTGCTAGTAATTCCTTTTTGGCTACTGATTCTTAGTCTTACCTTTTTGTAATGTCTTAGGCTGTGGGCCTCAGGTAAGCTGTGACTCAGGTAAGCTAAGACTATGGAGCTTAGGTAAGCTAAGTGGGAACTGCCAGTCTTCTCAAATCCCTACACTTCCCTGACCTCTGGCTATATCTGTGTTTTCAGGTCAGAAGTCACCAGAGAACCAGTCCATGTGTCTGGTATATCTTTTCCCTAAATTATTTGGGAGGAAAGGTAGGACCCCTGCCTTGGACATGTACCTAATTTGCTTCAATTGAGAGCAACTACTTCCAAAGCACTTGCTCTGTGCCATCCACTCTTCTAATCACTAGGAATATGGAGGGGTCAAACACAGGCAAGAGTTTTACCTTCAAGAAAATAGAATTGAAGTAGAATTGAAGAGAATTAGAAGTACAGTTCTAATTAAAGTAGAATTATGTGACCACTCACATAGAGTGGAATGATGATGGGATTACATTTTGTTTGGTGGTCAGGGAAAACCTCTTTGAGGAAATAGGATTTAAACTTAATTATGAATAACGAATAGGAACATGTCATGATAATAACAGGGAAAGAACATTTCAGGATGAAGGAAGAGCCCGTGCAAAAACCTGAGGATGGGAATGAGTTTGATGTATGGAAGGAACAGATAGTCAACCTGGAGGGCAAATGGGACATGCTGAAGCTGAGGTTGCCCAAGTGCGTGGGGGTTTGGCAGCCAGGAAAGTCTGGAGATTTCGTAAGGGCAATGGGTAGCTGTTGATGAGCTTTATGCAGGGAAATGGGATATTTTTTACATTTTAAAAGTGGTTGCTTTTGACTGAATGGACTGTAGCGGGTAGGAGATAAAGCAGGAAGACTCATTAGGTTTTGCTGTAACCCAAGATATAGTGGTGGCTTGAAAAGAGCTGTAGTTGTAATGGAGGTGAAGAAAAGAGAGAGCCCATGCAATGTAGCAGTGGCTTAAAATAAGGAGAGACTTGGGGAAGGAAGGGGACTCAGGAATGACTCCTGGTTTTTCTTTTAGCACTTTGGTGGATGGCGATGTCTTTTATTCCAAGCTGTAGAAGCCTAGGGGTATCTTGAGAAGGTATTGTGGGAGTGGGTTGGTAGACCAAAGTTATGTGTTGAATGGTGTTCCCACAAAATTCGTATGTGGAAGTCCTAACCCCCAGTACTGCAGAATGTGACTGTGTTTGGAGAGGGAGTCTTTAAAGAAGTAATTAAGTTAAAATGAGGGCATTGGGGTGGGCCCTCATCCAATACTGGCGTCCTCATAGAGAGAGGATAGGACACAGACGCGCACAGAGGAAAGACGTGAAGTCTTAGGGAGAAGATGGCCATCTGCAAGCTGAGAAGAGAGGGCTTCAAAGAAAAAACTCTGCCTATACTTTGATCTTGGACGTCCAGTTTCCAGACTTGTGAGGAAAGAAATGTCTGTGGTTTAAGCTGCCCAGTCTGTGGTGCTTTGTTAAGGCAGTCCTAGCAAACTGATATATGTTAAGTTAAATGCCAGGTACACTCCGAGCGGGGACAAGTCACCAGTTGGGTGTGTGGTCCTGGGGGAGATGGGAAAGCTAGTGAGAGATTTCGAGGTCGTCGGCATAGAGGTGTAGTTAAAGCCCTGGCCTGAATGAGATGACGTGGGAGTGAGGAAGGAAAGGAAAAGAGGGCCTGTGGCTGAGTGCTAGGTTAGTAAGGAGTGAGCACAAGGTGTGGTCAGTGAGACGTCGCTGGGTATATATAACACGGTGTGTGTGGAAAGTGGCCTTTGATCTTCAGCCTATTAGCCTCCTTTCAGACCCATCCCTTGGGCCTCTTCACCCCTTAGAAGATTCTTCTCTGAATATACAGTGTAGGTCTGTGCAGATTTCCTGCCCTGAGGTGCTTGCCCATATGAGCATTACTGTGGTTCACTAGAGGGAGGTGACAGACTGTGCCGCGTTGCCCAGGATTGAGGGGTTTCTAGGATGTGGGACCTTTCAGTGTTAAATCCAGGACATTTCCAGCAAACTGGGACTAATAAGAGGGAAGCTTTAGCAAGATTTATTTTCTTCATTGAGAGGTGACTGGTCTAAGAGAAGGTGATAACTATTGTATTAATATTATCGTCTTGGGAATGTTCATTTTTTTTCCTTAGAAGCTATCTAGAAATGGGTGCTTCCACCATGAAACAAGCCTAATAATGAAAAGCAAGTTTGAGATGCATTCCTTTCAGTTCCATTATTTCCTATTAGTTTTTTTTTTTTTTTAACAAGAATATTTTCTTGGCTTGGGTTTGTATTATTAAAAATTTCGTACATCTCAGGGTGTACATTTTGAGTAATTATCTCCCTGATGATTCTAAGCATTTACTTCAGCTAATTGGACCCTGTAATGAACCCACTAACGGTGTCTTTGGCATTGTATAAGATACACAATTGGAGCCAGCTGTTGATCAGTGGGTTGTAGCTGGGTCAAGCCTAACAGATGTTTAAAATCTAAACACAGGACTAAATTGGTTTACCTTTCATGGCCCCATTCTGGGTGAGTGGAAAAAATGAGGTCCTCCAGGTCCCTGGATGCAGTAATGAGGAGGGCTCCTGCATCACCACCCTGAACACTTGTTATTTGTTCACATCTCACTGGTCCAGCTCAGTTCTTAAGCCCAAGCTGCCTACCACACCCGGTTCTGCCTCCCTCACTCCATCTGTCACCCGCCATCTCTCTCATCCTTCTCAGCGCCTTGAGACTTGGCAGGAGTAAGTATTGGACATGTTCTCAGCTCCATCTGACCAGTTCATCACCCCCACATCGTATGTGGTGGGCATAACTTCACACTCAGTCAAACATGTGACTGCTAAGGCCAAAATAGGCTTAAAAGTTAACAAGGTTAATTTCCTAATGTGTTTGCATGTGCACTCAGTCATGTCCGACCCTTTGCAGCCCCATGGACGATAGCCCCCTAGGCTCTTCTGTCCATGGGATTGTCCAGATGAGAATACTGGAGTAGGGGGATCTTTCCTACTCCAGTGGATCTTCCTGACCCAGGGATCAAACCTGAGCCTCTTGTGGCTCCTGCATTGGCAGGCAGATTCTTTAGCACTCGGGCCACCTGGGAAGCTGTTACTTTCCTAAGGCTGCCGTAAAAGGCCACTATAAACAAAGTGGCTTAAGACAACAGAATTCTATTTCTTTACAGTTCTGGAGGTTAGAAGCCTGACATCAAGATGTCAGCAAGGCTGTTCTGCCCCTGAAGGCTCTAGGGGAGAATTCTTCCTCGCCTTTTCCCAGCTTCTGGTGGCTGCTGGTGGTTCTTTACATTCTTGCCTTTTGGACACATCACTCCAATCTGTGTCTCCATCTTTATATGATGTTCTCTTCTCTGTGTTTCTCTGTGTCCAGATTTCCATCGTCTGAGGATACCAGTCATTGAATTAGGGCCCACTCTTGTTCAGTATGATCTGATCTGAACTTGATCACATCTGTAAGACCCTATTTCCAAATAAGGTCACATTTACATGTACTGGGGGTGAGGACTTCCTATCTTTTGAGGAGGACACAATTCAACCCACTCCTTTGAAGAAGAGCATTAGTTCATGAACAGGACGTGGTGAAGTCAACCACACACTCAAGATAGTAGTAATGGCTCGCTTCAAGGCTCCAATTCTGACACCACCTCCAATGTGTGTTTTTTTCCCCACACCATCATTATTACTTAAAATCTGACACCATTTACCTGGAGATAGTGACTGACCCCACAGGTTAAAGGTTTGGTCCTAAAAGACCTTCCCTCTCTCCAGATTGCAAATTCAGGTTGTCACTTGAGCTTCTGACTGATCAGGTAGGGAATAGAGGTGTCCGTGACTGCCCCCCGCTTGGGTTTAATTAATTTGCCAGAGAGGCTCACAGAATTTAGGAAAACTTTTTACTCACTAGATTACCTTTCACTTGCTGGTTTGTTTTAAAAGGGCGTGGCTCAGAAACAACTAGCTGGGAGAGTGGCACAGGGTGAGGCATGTGGAGAGGGTTCAGAGCTTTCGTGCCCTGCCCTTTCCCAGCATCTGCATGTGTTCACCAACTCAGAAGCTCTCTGAACTGCATTCTTCAGGAGTTTCGTGGAGGCTTCATCCCATAGGAGTGATTGAGTAGATTATCCGCCATTGGCAGTTGAACTCAATCTTCATCCCCTTCTTTCTCCCCAGATGTCTGCAGTGGGACTGAATATTCGAACCCTCTAGTCACATGGTTGGTTCTTCTGGTGACCAGCTCCCATCCTCAGTTGACCTAAAAGAAAAGTGAAAGTGTTAGTCATTTAGTCACGTCCGACTCTTTGTGACCCCAAGGACTGTAGCCTGCCAGACTCCTCTCTCCGTGACATTCTCCAAGCAAGAATACAGGAGGGGGTTGCCATTCCTTTCTCCGTAAGGTGATCTAGGGGCTTTCATAACAAAGGATACCTCTTTGCGCTTATCACTTAGGAAATCCCAAGGGCTTTAAGATCTCCTTGCCAGGAACTGGGTTAAAGACCAAATATTTATATCTTGCTAAAAATCACAAAGCACAAGATAGAATGGGGTAGTGAAAATGGTACAGGATATGGAGACAGATGTATTTAAATCCTAGCCCTACTACTCGTTTGGGAGAAGCATTGGGTAAGCCACTTAGAATGAGTGTACTATCTGTCATATTGAGCTATTTTGAGGTTCATGTATGATGGTTTACACAAAGCACAGTGCCTGGCGCAGACTGAGTGCAACTAATGTCCTCTCTCACTTACTCTTAAAATCAAACTGACTTCATATGAATGAATTTGCAAATTTCTTTGTTCTTTTCATAGAATCTGAAAGTATAGTTGACTCTTAAACAGTGCTGGGGGTTAGGGGTGCCAGCCCTCCAAAAGTCACAAAAGCTTTCAGTTGGCCCTCCATAGAGGGGATTCTTCTGTTTTTAGAGGCTCTGCATCTGCAGATAAAACCAACCACAGATGTGTAGTACTGTAGTATAGGACTGATTTTGAAGCTGAAACTCCAGTACTTTGGCCACCTGATGCAAAGAGCTGACTCATTTGAAAAGACCCTGATGCTGGGAAAGATTGAGGGCAGGAGAAGGGGACAACAGAGGATGAGATGGTTGGATGGCACCACCCACTCAATGAACATAGGTTTGGGTGGACTCTGAGAGTTGGTGATGGACAGGGAGACCTGGCGTGCTGCAGTTCACGGGGTCGCAAAGACTTGGACAAAATTGAGTAACTGAACTGACTGACTGACTGGAAAGAAAAACATAACATATATAAATGGATATGTACAGTTCAAAAACCATTTATTTTTCAAGGGTGAACTGTAGTAATTACATGATTAATGTTGAAATTGGGATTCCCAGGTGGCAGAGTGGTTAAAGAATCTCTTAAAGAGATGTGGATTTGATCCCTGGATTGGGAAGATCTCCAGGTCGGGAAGATCCCCTGGAGTAGGAAATGGCAACCCACTCGAGTATTCTTGCCTGGAGAATTTCATGGACAAAGGAGCCTGGAGGGCTATAGTCCATGGAGTTGCAAAGAATCAGACATGACTGCATGACTGAGCACACACCCAGCGCTGAAATTACTGGCCAATCTGAGCATTGTCCAAGTTTTGTATTTTAAGTGACTCTTTTGGGGGTCTGATTGATTATTTTGGAAATGCAATAGGAAATTGCTTTTCATCATGAAGGGGCTGGGGGAAAGTCCATCACTGGCAACTTTATGAATATTCAGATGCCCTGGCTCACTTAGAAACAACTGCCTTAGGGACTAGGTTGGAGTTGATTAACCCTGATGATTTCTTCTGGCTCTGTGTGCCTAGTTGCTCAGTCATGTCCAGCTCCCTGCAACCCCATGGACTTAGCCCGCCAGGCTCCTCTGTCCATGGGGATTCTCCAGGCAAGAACCTTCAGGAGTGGGTTGCCATGCCTTCCTCCGGGGGTTCTTCCCAACCCAGGGATCTAATCCAGGTCTCCCGCATTGCAGGTGGATTCTTTACTGTCTGAGCCACCAGGAAAGCCTTCTGGCTCTGGGCCCATTTATCTTATCCTCAGTAATCTGTGAGGTACTTGGGGGGGCAGAATTTGATTATTTTTATTAAATATCACATCAGACAGGAATTGTGTTTAGCTTCTGGGAACAGAGCTGACTTCAGTGGCTTGTAAGTGTAAGGATTTATTATTTATTTCTTATAAAAAGTACCTGGAAATAGTCTAGGGAAGATGTGACTGCATCTTGGTCCATGGAATTCAGGACTGTTCCAGTTTTCTCTTCCATCATTAATGCACATTTTTTTGTTCCCGTGGGCTCTTAAGGGACAAAATATTTGCAAATTATGTACCTGGTAAGGAGATAATATTCAGAATATATATAGAACTCATTAAGTTCAACAGCAAAAGCTCAAATAATCTGATTAAAAATGGGCAAAGGGACTGAGTTGACATTTTTTCAAAGAAGATATACAAATGACCAACAGGTACATAAAAATATGCTCAACATCACTAATCAGGAGAATACATATCAAAACCACAGTGAGATATCACTATCAAAAAGGCACAAGATAGTCAAGTCCTGGTGAGAGTGTGGAGAAGAGGGAACTCTTATACACTCTTGGTGGAAATGTAAATTGGTGCAGCCGCTATTTCCCAGGTGACTCAGTGGGTAAAGGATCCACCCACAATGCAGGAGACACAGGAGATGTGGGCTAAATCCCTGGGTCGGGAAGATCCCCTGGAGGATGACATGGCAACCCACTCCAGTATTCTTGCTGCAGAATCCATGGACAGAGGAACCTGGTGGGCTACAATCCATAGGGTCACTCACGACTTAAGCAACTGAGTATGCATGCACACGGCCACTGTGAAAAACAGTATGGAGATTCCTCAAAAGATTAAAAATAAAACTATTCTATGATCCAGCAATTCTATTTATGGGTATATATCTAGAGGAAATAGAATCACTATTTTGAAAAGATACCAGCACTTTCTTATCCAATGAAGCATTATTTACAATAAACAAGACATGGAAACCAATGTCAACAGATGAATGAATAAAAAAGATGTGATATATTTATACACATACACAAGAAAGACTATATATATTTTTTTTTTAAAAAAATCTTTTGAGGAACTTTCATATTGTTTTTCACAGTGGCTGTGTGCGTGCATGCTCAGTTGTTTAAGTTGTGTGTGACCCTATGGATGGTAGCCCGCCAGGTACTTCTGTCCATGGATTCTGCAGTAGAACTACTGGAGAAACCATAGCTTTGACTGTATGGATCTTTGCTGGCAAAGTGATGTTTATGCTTTGAATACACTGTCTAGGTTTGTCATAGCTTTCCTTCCAAGAAGCAGATGTCTTTTAATTTCATGACTACAATCACTGTCCACAGTGATTTTGGAGCCCAAGAAAAGGAAATTTTCATTGCTTCCACTTTTTCCCCTTCTATTTGCCATGAAGTGATGGGACTGGTTGGCATGATCTTAGTTTTTGAATGTTGAGTTTCAAGCCAACTTTTTCACCTTCCTCTTTAACTCTCATCAAGAGAGGCTCTTTAGTTCCTCTTGCTTTCTGCCATAAGGGTGGTGTCATCTGCATATCTGAGGTTGTTGATATTTCTCCCAGCAATCTTGATTCCAGCTTGTGATTCATACAATCTGGCATTTCGCATGATATACTCTGCATATAAGTTAAATAAGCAAGGTGACAACATACAGCCCTGTTGTATTCCTCTCTCAATTTTGAACCAGTCTGTTGTGCCATGTACAGTTCTAACTATTGCTTCTTGACTCCCATACAGTTTTTTTAGAGACAGATAAGGTGGTCTGGTGTTCCCAGCTCTTTAAGAATTTTCCACAGTTTGCTGTGATCCACACAGTCAAAGGCTTTAGAAGTTTGTGATGCAAAAGTAGATGTTTTTCTGGAATTCCCTTGCTTTCTCCATGAATCAATGAATGTTGGCAATTTGATCACTGGTTCCTCTGCTTTTTCTAAACCAGCTGTTTAGAAGATCTGGAAGTTCTCAGTACATGTACTGCTGAAGCCTAGCTTGAAGGATTTTGAGCATAACCTTGCTAGCATGTGAAATGAGAGCAATTGTGCAGTAGTTTGAACATTCTTTGGCATTGTCCTTCTTTCAGTTCAGTTCAGTCGCTCAGTTATGTCTGACTCTTGCAACCCCATGGACTGCAGCACACCAGGCTTCCCGTCCATCACCAACTCCCAGAGCTTGCTCAGACTCATCGAGTTGGTGTCCATAGAGTCGGTGATGCCATCCAATCATCTCATCCTCTGTCATTACCTTCTCCTCCTGCCTTCAATCTTTCCCAGCATCAGGGTCTTTTCAAATGAGTCAGTTCTTTGCATCAGGTGGCCGAAATATTGGAGTTTCAGCATCAATCCTTCCAATGAATATTCAGGACTGATCTCCTTTAGGATGGACTGGTTTGATCTCCTTGCAGTCCAAGGGACTCTCAAGAGTCTTCTCCAACACCACAGTTCAAAAGCATCAATTCTTCGGCACTCAGCTTTCTTTATAGTCCAACTCTCACATCCATACATGACTACTGGAAAAACCATAACTTTGACTAGATGGACCTTTGTTGGCAAAGTAATGTCTCTGCATTTGAATATGCTGCCTAGGTTGGTCATAGCTTTTCTTCCAAGGAGCAGGAGCTTTTTAATTTCAGTGTTGTCAAATAGTATAAGCTTCCAGTTATGAGATAAATATAAGCTCTGAGGATCTAATACTGCATGGTGAATTTAGTTAATAGTACTGTATCGTACACTTGAAAGTTTGCCAAGAGAGTAGACCTTAAACAGCTTCACATTACACATTAAGAATGATAAATGTATGAGGTGATGGAAGTGTTAGCTATCTTTATTGTGGGAGTCATTTCACAATATATATGTATATAGAAATCATCACTTTGTACACCATAAAACTTACACAGTGCTATAAGTCAATTATATCTCAAGAAACCTGGAAGAAAGAAAGGAAAAGATAATCTTGTAGTCCAAGATGTCTACTGGAACTGGAGCCATCACATTTATCTTCTAGTTAGAAAGGTAGAGAAAAGAAGCAAAAGGCAAATGGCCATGCTTCCCACTTGAGCCAGCCCTTTTAAGTATTCTTACACAAAATTTTACCTTCTGTTTTGTTTTGTAAATCTCACTAGCCACACTTATCTATAATGTAAGGGAGGCTGGAGAAATACAAGTGTTTTTGTTTATTTATTCTTAAATTTATTTATTTATTTATTGAAGCAGTTTACAATTTTTTACAATATTTACAATGTTTTGTTATTTTCAAGTATACAGCATACATGTATGTATATATGTGTGTGTGTGTGTGTATATATATATATATATATATATATATTTCAGATTCTTCTCTCCTATAGGTTATTACAAGATATTGAGTATGTTTCCCTGTGCTATATAGTAGGTCTCTGATGGTTATCTATTTATTATATAGTAGTGTGTATATATTAGGGCTTCCTTTGTAGCTCAGTTGGTAAAGAATCCACCTGCAATGCAGGAGACCAGGTTTGATTCCTGGGTTGGGAAGATCCCTTGGAGAAGGGATAGGTCACCCACTCCAGTATTCTTGGGCTTCCCTGGTGGCTCAGATGCTGAAGAACCCACCTGCAGTGCAGGAGACCTGGGTTCCATCCCTGGGTTGGGAAGATCCCCTAGATGAGGGCATGGCAACTCACTCCAGTATGCTTGCCTGGAGAATCCCATGGACAGAGGAGCCTGGTGGGCTCCAGTCCATGGGATCACGAAGAGTCGGTCACGACTAAGCACGCACAGTACAGTGTGTGTGTATTTCTCTTCGTTTCCCAATTTGTCCCTTCTCTCCACATGTGCCCTTTGGTAACCATAGTTTGTTTTCTATATCTGTGAGTTTGTTTTTGTTTTGCAAGTAAGTTCATTTGTATCTTTTTCTTTTTTTTAGATTCTACATATAAGGGATATCACATGATATTTATCTTTGTCTGATTTGCTTCACGTAGTTGGCAAATCTGGGTCCACCCATGTTGCTGCAAATGGCATTATTCCATTCTTTATTATGGCTGAGTCATATTCCATTGTGTGTGTGTGTATAGCATATACATACATACATATACATATGTGTATATATGCTAAAGCTGAAGCTTTGATACTTTTACCACCTGATTCGATGACCAGACTCACTGGAAAAGACCCTGATGCTGGGAAAGATTGAAGGCAAAAGACGAGGTTGGCAGAGAATGAGATGGTTGGATTGCATCACCAACTTAGTGGACATGAACTTGAGCAAACTCTGGGAGGTAGTGGAGGACAGGGAAGCCTGGCGTGCTGCAGTCCATGGGGTCACTAAGAGTAGGATATGACTTAGTAGCTAACAACAACATCTGTATCCATTCAGCTGTTGATACACATTTAGGTTGCCTCCTTGTCTTAGCTACTGTAAATAAGCTGCCATGAACATTGTGGTGCATGCATCTTTTCAAATTACAGTTTTCCTTTTTTTGTGGTATCTTTGTCTGGTTTTGTTATCAGAGTGATGATGACCTCATAGAATGGGTTTGGAAGTATTCTTTCCTCTGAAATGCAAGTATTTTTAGTTGTGTACTTTGTCACTCCGGGATATAGATAGGAGAGAATTGACATTTTGGCAGCTAACAATCTCTGACTCAACTCCCTCAACTCATTTGCTCATCCCCTTCATGATTAAAATGCATTTCCTACTACTCAACCAAAATTATCAATCACAATAAAAAGAGTCACTTAAAAAACTAAAGAGTACCTAGAGTACCTAGGACAGTTCTTTTAATTCATGGGAATTAATGAAGCCATTCATTTATGCAACAGATTGTGTGTTTGTGTGTAAGTTTGTGTGTTTCCTAAATATCTGGCAAGTTTTGAAGCTTGAGGATAGAGCAATGAGTCAGGTACTCTCGGTCCCTTCTCTCCTAGTTACAGTCCAGTGAATCATAGAGTCCCATAAAGATAAGAAAAATCTGTGATGAAAAAGAATGATGTGTCTTAGATACAATAAGAAAATTTCTCTTGGTCAGAGGGATACGGAAGGCTCCTGACTCCACAGATGAGTTGAAATTTGATGGATGAATAGGAAACACCTAGTTGAAGGGGGTATGTGGGTAAATAACATTCCAGGAATTCCAAGCATTCCAGAAAGAAGGAATAGTACAGATGAAGTCCAGTGGTGGAAGGACCATGGGAAAAAGGCTAGTTAGTGTGGCTGGACCACAAGAAGCAAGAGGAAGCAAATTGAGAAATGGGGCTAGAGAGATGAACAAGGACCAGCCATGTGGGGTTGTGTTAGGCATGTTAAGGATTTCACTCTTCCTTCCAAGAGCAATGAGAAGCCACTGAGTTTTAAGATAAGGGTGGAGATTGGGGGCATGTGAAATGATCCCTTTTGCTCTTTGTAAAGATTACTCTGATGGAGAATGAACCAGACTGGATTGAACAGTGGCAGAGAGACCAGACTGGGGCCTAGATAAGAGATTAATGGTGGTTTGATCCAGAATGATGGAAATTATAGATATGGAAAGAAGTATACAAATTTAGTAGTTCCAAGAGCCATTTGCCTTTTGAGGGCTGAGTCTTTCTGAGATACTTGCTCCGGGTAGAAAGCATTAACATGGAAGAGAAAATGTTTGCATTAAATTTATTGGTAGTCACAGGGTTCTGTTCTAGAGGTTTGTTCAAATTCAAATTAACACAGGCTTCACCAGACCTGAGTTGGGGTTAGATTTGGTCCTGGCTTGATCTTAGTAAAATATTCATGATTTAATGTATTTTTTCTAATCCTAAACTCTGGTATTTTAATAAAATGTACATCAAAGATGTGTAGGTTCTTGTACACTGAGATGAGAGATGCTTAGGTGATGTTTTCCTTGCCTTTGAGATTTGTTAGCTTTCTTAATTCACCAGAATTTGAGAACTGAATTGGGAGGTTTCAGATTAAGCATGGTACCCAAATGCAGCATTTGTTTTGGATTCTCCCTCATGTTTAACATCACTAAATGTCAGAAAAAGGATTAAACAGCATTTCCAAATAAGGGCAAAGAGAATGGGGAGGGAAATGACTGAATACAAAAGAGATCAACACATTTTGAGGTATGGAAAGCAGATGGATGAATAACTGCCTTGGGTTTTAGTTTCTTTTTTCTGCTTGGTTAAAACCTACAGCCAACAATAAGCGAGCTGATTTGTACCACAAAACCCCGGACAGGCTCAGATACTGGTGGCACTAGATTCTTCTGCAGGTGGGGCTGATGGGAGGATTAGCTGAAAATGGAAGCCCTCCCTCTAGGCGAGAGGCCAGGCAGGCACCCTGGCTCTGCTCTGCGCAGATGGGAGTTTACTGCCCTGAGAGCGTGAACTGGGGAGCTCCCAGAGTGTGGGACAAGTCAACAGGTACTTGGCAATACTTGCCACTGTCACAGCTTGGGAGGAGTTTGTTCCTGGCATCTAGTGGGTAGCTTCTGCTAAATATTCCACAATACTCAGGGGAGTCACCACAGCAAAGGACTATCTGACCCAAAATGTCAATAGTGCTGAGCCTGGTGGGCTGCGATCCATGGTGTTGCAAAAAATTGGACATGACTGAACGACTACCACTAACACTTTGACAAATTCTGAGTTAAGTGCCAATCGGGGGTGAGATTCCCTGCCTTCCCACCCAACAGAGACATGTGCACGCACAGGCAGTTTAGGAGATGGGAGAATATTTCTATTAGGAAGTTGACCTGCAAGGAGAAGGATACCGACATCTGTAAATCTCCCAGCAGTCCAGGTCTCTGCCAGTCACCCACTGTGAGTTCCATCCACTCTCCAAGAACTTTTTATTCACTTTTTTGAGGCTGTCTTAAATGAGAACAGAGAGCCACAAGTCTCTGGATAGTTGAGGGCAGTCTCATAATGAAAAATGGTGAGAAAAATGGAGGGGAAAAAAAAAGGAGAAAAATAGAGAACACCAGAAACAGAAGAAAACAAAAATAACTTGATTATAGTACTTCTAGAGAGATAAGAGATGCTGTTGCACTTCTTAAGCTAGAACAGTGTGCTATTAACAAGAGAGGTATTTTGAGAAAACAAAAGAAGTTATTGGAAAGTTAAAATATGAGAGTGGAAATAAAAATGAAGTGTTGGGAAGTACAGTTGAGGAAGGCTTAGCAAGTGGAACAGAAAGACCAAGAGATGGGGAATAAAGAGAGCAATGGAGGAAAACCCAGGGGTCAACATGCAGCTAATAGGGATTCTAAAAAGAACAAGGCAAGAAGGAAACCAGAAGAGAAAAAATAGAAGAAAATTTCCCCAAAGGGTATGCATTTCCAGAGTAAAGGGTCTGCTGGCTAGCCAGTACTAGAGATGCAAACCATAAACCAGCAATAGCCGAAAATCTATTTTTTAAAATCGATTTTAGAAATCTGTCTTAGATTTTAGAAATCTATAAAATCTAAAACCAGTCTATTTATTCACTATTTTTTGTTGTGCTGGGGCTTTGTTGTTCCACACAGGCTTTATCTAGTTGCCACAAGTGGGGGCTACTCTGTGTTGCGGTGTGCAGGCTTCTCACTGCGGTGGCTTCTCCTGTTGCAGAGCATCGGCTCTAGGTGCACGGGCATCAGAAGGTGCATCGTGGCTTGCAGGCCCTAGAGCACACGGGCTCAAGCCGTTGTGATGTATGGACTTCAGTTGCTCCATGCCATGTGGAAATCTCCCAGGCCAGGGATTGAACCTGTCCACTGGCAGGTGGACTCCCATCCACTGTACCATCAGGGGAGTTCCAGAAAATCTTATGAGCTATCAGAGAGAAAAAAAAATCAGTTATGAGGGGCACTAGGCTTTTTAAGAGAAACGCTGGAAGTTAGAAGCTGATGGAGCATTGCCTTCAACATTTTGAGGGAAAATGATATCCACTTAGAAGTCCATGTTCTGTGGAACTTCAGGCACAGGTAAAGGTAGAATGAAGACAGTTTTAAACTTACATGACTGAAGTTTACCTCCTACATACTTGTCTTGGACTTCCCAGGTGGCTCAGTGGTAAAGAATCTGCTTGCCAATGCAGGAGATGAAAGAGGCACAGGTTTGATCCCTGGGTTGGGAAGGTCCCCTGGGGGAGGAAATGGCAACACACTCTAGTATTCTTGCCTGGAGAATTCCCTAGACAGAGGAGTCTGGAGGGCTACGGTCCATGGGGTTGCACAGAGTTGGACACGACTGAGCATCTGAACACACACACACATGCATACCTTGTCTTAGCAATATGGGAGGGATGGGATCCACAAAAAGAAATATAGATTAAGAGGAGGAAAAGACCTGGGACATGGGATTGTGCCAGAGACACAGAGTAAAAGAAGAAGGTTATGCCTGATTTAAAGGGTGCATCAGCCCCTCAGAGTTTGGGCAGACTGTAGCAGGAGGATAGAACACTCCAAGGATTATTTTTTCCATTTCAATTTTAAAAAATTATTTCTAATTGTACGATAATTAGTTTTCCATATTCGGATGGTTTTTGCCATACACCAACATGAATCAGCCATAGATAACACGTGTCCCCTCCTTCCTGGACTCCCCAACCCCCTCCCCTTCCCACCCCTCTAGGTTGTCACAGACCACTGGCTTTGGGTTCCCTGGCCATACAGCAAACTCCCACTGGCTCTGTATTTTGCATATAGTAATGTGTATATTTCAGTGCTAAAGAGGGATATTTTTTAAGGAAAGCAGACAAGTACTACATATTGTAATATCTCCAATGAGAGAAATTTTGGTTTTGTGGGAGTTTTCAGAATTCACTGGTGAAAGTTACATAGAAAATTAAGTAAATGAAAAATGAGGCAAAAACAAAGGAAAGGGGATGGACAAGAAAGAAAATCTATTCTGATTATGCATTTAGAGAGCACCAGTTTTGTAATAGGCATTGTTTTAAGTGTTTGTACATATTTAACCCTCACAGCAACCCCATGAAGTGAGTATTAATACTATTTTTATTTTGCAAATACGGAAAGTGATACATAAGGTTACATAGCTAGTGCCTGTTGGAGGCAGAATTTGAACCTAGGCAGTTGGGGTTGATAATATAACAATGTGAATACTGTATTGCTTTAATCAAAGGGGTGACATTACTATATAAAGATACTGGTGGGGGGTAGAGAAATGGGAGGAAGTCATGTGTCTGTTAAATTCTAATCTTTGATAGTAGGAAGTTGTTGATAATGTCCACATAGAAAAAGGAAATAAGAAATAGCAATGAAGAAGTTAATATAAAAATATGGAGGTTATGATCATAGGAAAGAGTTAAAAAGGGTTGGGAGTGGTTACTTGTGGGGAATGGGACTGAGAAGTGGGTAGGGGTGGGGTAACAAGCTGTTCTCTTTTCCTCTTAGCCTCATAGTTCGATCTGACCTTTTAAAATAATACACAGATGTTAGCTTGATTAAACACATGAGTCTAATAAAGATAAAAAGAATAGAGGAGTCCTTTAGCCTTGTATTGGGTCATGCAGTTGGACTCTAAGCTGCTGCATGGGAAAGGATAGCTGTCCACATCTAGAGGCACTGCACCTTCCTTTTATACTCATGACTGCAGCCATCTGTGACTGGTTATGGGAAGGTTATAAAGGGCTCCAGAATGGCTTGTTTTTTTTTGCAAAAGATAAGCCCAAATCATGCTGAGTCAATCTGAAATACTGGTCTGCTATTCGTGCATTATTTCAATTAAAGGGAAGTGTCTTCTTGGCTTGTGTGTTCCCAGTCACTGAGTTGTGTCTAACTCTTTGGGACCCCATGGATCATAGCCCACCAGGCTCCTCTGCCCATGGGATTTCTTAGGCAAGAATACTGGAATGGGTTGCCATTTCCTCCTCCAGGGCATCTTCTCGACCCAGGGATTGAATCCGTGTCACTTGCATCTCCTGCATTGACATGGTGGATTCTTTACCACTTGGGTGCCACCTGTGAAGACTGTCTTCTTGGCTTGAATGTGTTTCATTAGACAACTTCTATGTTAAAGTTGTGGGGCTGTTGCCATTTTGGGGTTGAGTCAGACTTTATTAACTCATCGGTGGGGGAGACACTCAGGTGGTATTTCTCTTTTATGAGTGTTGTCTCCTGCAGTTTTTTTTTTTCTTTTTGTTCCTTATGCACTCAAAGAGTAAAAGTCATTGTTAATAAACAAAAGCAGTGGAATACATTGACTTTTCTCTTGTCCTTTTGCAAGAAGGGAAAGGAGATGTTCATATCTCAGTAGTAATTCTTGGTTTTCTATTGATGTCTCAATTGTATTCTTCTCCTATGGACTGGAGAGTGATTTAAATGAGAGCCATAGAAGGAATGGCCTCAGCCAGGGATTGAGAGGCAGGCCAAAAGCTCCCATGAATTTGCAGCTCCATTACAGATGCACTGTGCTGGGAGGGAGAACTCACTTTCTTATTGCCAGGAAGTCTTCTGAACTTCATTCAACCATATGTTATCTTGAAAATTCCTTTCTGCTTATTTTTTTTTTTTTCCTTTCTGCTTATTTTTTAAAAAGTTGTTGATTTCTTTACTAATGCCTCTAACATAAAGGCAATGATTCCTGCAGTGACTGAGGAACAATAATTTTAAATATTAAACAACACATAGGGATACATTTTCTTTGTGAGGCTTTTATGGAGGCTGCATATTTAGACCCTTTGGAATGAGAGTTGGGAGGGGGGATGGGTGCTGCATATCTGTGTTAGTTGGGCAAGGATTTGGGGAGAAGCTGCAGTATGAAGGGGTCTTTTAATTTGTATCAAGTTCTGGTAGGGACAGAGAACTTGTGTCCATCATATCTCCAAAGAGAGCTTTGCTTCTCAAATAACTGCCCATCTACAGAGCTATTATTTGAAAAGAATAAGCACCAAGAGAAGGTGTCATAGTCATCATCATCATCATTATCATTGTCACCATGATCTTCACATTTTCTTTTTAATGCATTTGATTTCTGTTAGTCAGATGGGGGCTACTATAACAAAATGCCATGTATTGCATGACTTGAACAAAGTAAGTTTATTTCTCAGAGTTCTGGAGGCTGAGAAGTCCAAGGCCAAAGTGCTGGCAGATCAGTGTCTGGTGAGGGCCTCTTCTGGCTTATGGTGGCTGCCATCTGGCCATGTGCTCACGTGGCCTTTTCTCTGTGTGTGCCTGGTGTGTGGATAAGGAGAGAGAATTCTCTCTCTCTGCCCATCTACAGAGCTATGCCCCTATGGTGCATAATGGCATTAATCCCACCATAGGGGCTCTACCCGCATGACTAGGTCTAAACCTAGTTATCTCCCAAAGGCCCTACCTCCTAATACCATTACATTGGGGATTAGGGCTTCAAAGTATGACATTTGGGGAGACATAACACTCAGGCCACAGCAATGTTCTAAATGTTTTTCTTCTAATGATGAAAAGGAGATTGTCTTCAAATATCAGCATGATGTCTAGTTAAAAGTATGGGCACAGAGCTTTAGCTGGCCGACTGACTGAGCCAATGGGAGAAATAATGGAAAAGGAGTGTGGATTCAGAGAGGAGAGAGAGTGTGCTTGCGTGGATAAACCAGTGGATTTTTACCTTCCCGTTATTTGAAAGCTCCTCAACATGAGATCGATAATATGCATGAATGGGCTAAACTATTTTGAAGCCCAGGGACTGTTTGTGCCACAGGGTATAAACAGTGTGATATTAATAATATTAAAGAGCAGTTTTCTGTATGAAAAGGGCCTCGTTGGGTTTGTGAAAACCAAATGACTCATTAGAGACTTAAACTCAAGAATAATGTGCTAATGCATTTGAATTCTAAACAGAGCTGGCTTAGCCTGGTCATATTGTTTTTCTGTGATTTATTGACCCTATAAACAGTACACTTTCTAACATTGTGAAAACAATATTCTATCTTTTTTTCTGTTCAATATGTTATCTTTTTTATCTGTTATTTTTTTGACAATAAGGAATGAACCACCAAGAGAAGGGGTCATAAATGAGCCCCATTTATTGCTTCTCTTTTTCAGGGAGCAATTCTCAAACTTGGGGGGTGTGCATAAAATGCAGACAAGGGCCCCGCAGATTTAGATTCAGAACATGAGGAAAAGAGCCCATGAATTGGAGTATTTAATAAATGCCACACGTCATTATAGGGCTTCCCTGGGGGCTCAGAAAGTAAAGAATCTGCTTGTAATGCAGAAGACTGCCTGCAATGCAGGGACCTGGCTTCTATCCCTGGACTGACAAGATCCCCTGGAAAAGGGAATGGCAACACACTCCAGTATTCTTGCCTGGAGTAATCCCTGGATGGAGGAGCCTGGCGGGCTACAGTCCATGGGGTTCCAAGAGTCGGCCTTTGTGACTAAGCCACCACCGCAACACAGGTGATTATGATACAGGTAGCTTGAGCACCAAACTTTGGGGGGGAAAACAACAACAACAAAAAAAAAAAAAAGAAAAAAAAACCCAAACCCTCTCTAATATCAAAACTTGTCCCATATCTCAAACCTTTAACGTCTCTGTGCTCTTAGAAGCTTTGCCTTAATGCCTAGTAAGTGGACTGAAGACCTAGGCTCAGCACGAGTCCTTCATACCCCACTGGCAGTATGTAATTTGAGAACCATCGATTAGCTATGAACCTGCACCAGTCCTGACTTCTCCATGTGACTGCAGTTTCTGTGGGAGCCCCAAGCCCTTCATGCCCGCTGTGCAGAATGGCCACAGACTTTCAGTGTCCCTCAAAGGCTCCCTGGAGCCCATGCCTTTGTTCAAGAGCTTTCCTTCCAAGTAAAATGATCCCAAGGTATTCCCTTTGATTAGTGGGAACACCTGATAAATTCCCTTCCCTGTTGAGCCTTTGGCAAGAACATATTAATCCATTGGAGTTGAGGTCCCCTGAAGTTCCATGAGCAGCTCCGACAGGAAGAGAACAATGATATGCTCAGGAGCCAACCCTTAAAATCCTTAGTGAAGCATGCCTACCTGCTGCCTTCATGCTCTCTGAAAGCCTGCCATGTGACACGGTAGACTGTTTTTGGATACTGCTTCAGACTGGTCTTGAGACGAATGCTTATAGGAGGCTGTCAAGATGAACCTAGTATTAGGCCATTAAGGCCGGTTGGGGGTAGTTTAAATAAAGGTATTGGCATTGTTCAGAATAATGGAGCTCTTAAGCGAAAAGTCAAAATAGCAAACACTGCTGGCTGCTGGAGCACACCACACCATGAACCTTTCGTGTGAAGTCACTGATTGGAAGAGAGATGAATGTTTTGGGGGTGGATTATTTTTTTTTTTAAAGAAGGTGGGTGGCACCAGGGATCTATTTTTATTCAAAAGGTTTGAGAAATGCAATGAAATGGCTATGTGTTTGCAAGCAGGTCTTTCCTATTATTTGACAAGACATGAATAATCGGAGGTAGAAGACACAGTATTCCTGCCTCATTGCTGTGGCACTTCGCAGGCTGTGCTTTGTAATAATTGGGCAAGTTTGCCATTATCTTTGTGTCTCAAGTTTTCACTTATTTAACTTTGATTTAACGCCTCGTGGCATGATGGGATTTCCTTAATTGCTGGCAGATTGCTTTGTATGTTTGGATGTGCAAAGAGAAAGTAATCCTATTTATTAATTATGCACTGCAGTTAATATTCATTTAAAGCTGTCAAGTGATTAGCGGTAAGAGATGCGTGAGAAAAGGACTGTTAAAACAGCAACAGTTGTTTCTGTATATAGGGCCCATTGCTGTCACAGTAATTCAGCTGGTAAAGAATCTGCCTGCGCAATGCAGGAGACCCCAATTTGATCCCTTGGTCAGAAAGTTCCCCTGGAGAAGGGATAGGCTACGCACTCCAGTATTCTTGGGCTTACCTGGTGGCTCAGATGGTAGAGAATCCACCTGCAATGCGGCAGACGTGGGTTCGATCCCTGGGTTGGGAAGATCCTCTAGAGCAAAGCATGACAACCCACTCTGGTATGCTTGCTGGGAGAATCTCACGGACAGAGGAGCCTGGCGGGCCATACAGTCCATGGGGTCGAAGAGAGTTGGACACGACAGAGCAACGAAGCACAACAGCATAGCTGTTACAGCCGTAACCTTTCAAAGAAATGCACAGTTGTAACTTTGAATCCTCCTAATTTAATGAAAATTGCATCCTGGGTGGCAGAATTGTTTCTGTTCTTCCTTTTTTGGAAAGTGAAGGCTTTCATGCTGTGACTGTCTTCAAAAGAGTGAGTTTCATGTCTTGGGCATAGAGATCATGTTTCATGAGAAGAAGAGTTAATCCATCCTATCTTCAATTTGTGACTTAGCTAGGGACTGGCAAAGTCATGGGAAAGACACGTATACTTCTGGGTCTCAGTTTCTTTCCCTATAAAATGGTATTATGTTTGTGTCTATTATGGTTGTGCAGAACATCCTCTTTGTCCAGCTCACTTCCCAGGAGCGTTGTGAGGGTTAGAAAAGGAACAAAGAGCAGGTAGCTGGTAGCTTTGCAGTCTCTGCTCTGGATTCAGCGCTGTTGGTGTGCATGAGACAGATGTCTCCTGAAGCTAGTGCAGGGAAAGAGAAAAGGAGAAAGGACAGGCTGGAGATTCTAAAACTTGAGTCTAACTGACGTTTTGTAGACAGACTCTTACGATATTACTTCTCTCTCTCATCATAGCTTTCTTTTAATTTATCTCCCTTTTACAGACTTTTTACTAGTTCTGTTTTTTACTTTCCAAAGGCTCTTAGAGGTCCTTGGTACCACCAGCATCTGGATTTCTTCTCACCTTTTTGTCTTCTCTCCTTTTCTTGGTTCAACTTTAAAATTTCTTTCCGTGTCCACTTCCAGGAACACAATCCAGTGTCCCTAACTCCAAGTATCTTGTACCCAGTAGATTGAGGCCACCACTGTAGTCAGCACTTCTTCAGGCAGTGATGAGATGATTCTCTCAATCTAATTCAGGTTCTGTCAGAATAAATCTTTCACCCAAATAGTGTTAAGCCATTCCAGGTTCCTCTCAGAAAAGAGACAGGGAAGGGATGGAGAGCAGGTTCGGAAATTCTGTGAGCAAAAGTTGGTTGGGGTCCTCTAAGGAGGTGGGTGTTTGGGAAAGTTGATTTAACATCTCCATTCTCTGAATTCTCCATCCTGGCCAGCAAGTTGTACAGATGTGAGTATCGGCTGCATTGTAAATGGGTCACAGATACAGCAGAGTGAAAAGTGTAGATGATTGTACAAATCCACTATCACCATTAGAAAAACAGCTTAGAGTATGCATTCTTGAAAAAGGAAGGCAAGCCATTCATTGTATGGAATTACAGTTACGTGCACAGCAGCATTAGAGAGACATGCCTAGAGAGACAGCATGGCATCCAGTCCCATCACTTCATGACAAATAGATAGGGAAAAAAGTGGAAACAGCAACAGATTTTATTTTCCTGGGTTCCAAAATCACTTTGGACGGTGCCTGCAGCCATGAAATTAAAAGACTCTTGCTCCTTGGAAGTAAAGCCATGACAAACGGAGACAGCATATTTTTTTTTTAAACTCAGTTTAAAAAAAATTTACTTATTTATTTTTTGTTGTGCTGGGTCTTTGTTACTGCACAGCTTTTTCTCTAGTTGTGGCGAGTGGGGGTTACTTTATAGTTGTGATACACGGGCTTCTCATTGCAGTGGCTTCTCTTGTTGCAGAGCACGGGCTCTAGGGTGCCCAGGCTTCAGTAGTTGTGGCTCCTGGGCTCTGGTGCACAGGCTCAATAGTTGTGGGGCGTGGGGTTAGTTGTTCTGTGGTATGTGGGATCTTCCCAGACCAGGGATCGAAGCTATGTCTCCTGCATTGGCAGGCGGATTCTTTACCACTGAGCCACCAGGGAAGCCAATAAACATATAATATTATATAAATATTCATAAGCACATAAAACAAATTTTTTGAACCATACGGACTCTGGTAACATCTACATGGTTTGTATTTCCTTGGTGTGGCACTTGCTATTAGTTGCCCACTTACGTGTCCCCTTTCTTTCTTACGAGCAGAGCCTGATTTTGCACAGGGCAGCAGTGGATGTTGTTAAAAATTCAATTCCTAATCCCTAAAGGTGGCCATGGGACTCAGTTCTGAGCAAAAAGCGCCTAAGGAGAAGCCTGTGGTGCTGTGACTTGAGTTGCCTCTCTCCTTTTGACTGGAATGCAGTTGATGGTGAGAGGTGTGGCAGCCATCTTATGAATAGTGGAAGAAACCCATACATGAGGAATGTGGAGCGGCAGTGATCAAAGATTCACAGCTAAATGTAACTGTAACTGAAATGCCTATACTTGGTTAAGAGACATTCTAGCTTATGCATATGTTTTATAACTTCCTCACAGTCTTTGTAGAAAGAGTTATGTATACGTCTGTATACCCATAAATCATACATATTTTGTGAGTCAATATGCCGGTAGTGAGGTTGAGGATTTCCTGTGGAACTGACTTGACAGTTGTTGATACAAGTTCAGTCAGGAGACTGTGAAGCTTAATTCCTGAGACCCAGAGACCAATGAGGAAGCATACAGGTCACCAGTCTGGCTTTGGGGCACAAGGATTAAGGTCTCAGAGGAAGTAAGGGTAACAAACAGGAAGTCAGGTCAGACTCTTAGGGGTTCAGAATGAGTTGTTACACCAAGGTCAGGAACTTCTGAGGTAGAAGTTAAAGACAGGGAGAACTTCACAGATTACAAGAATCTAGTGTCTTAGAGTGGACACTAGGCTGTATTTCTGGTCCCGTTTCCTCCACTAGAATCTGTCCACTTGAATTTCCTCTGCCTTAGTGCCACTATGGACCCCGGGTGTGCCGAAAAATGATGGCAGGTGTCAGTGGGCCCTGACATTTCTGTTACACCTCTGGTGACTGGAAGATTTTTTTCTATAGACTAGCTCTGTCTCTGTATGTTTTCAAAAGTTGTTTCTCTTCCAGCCTACATACTTCCCATGCTGGGCACCATGAGGTACCTGGGGTCCTAAGATGTGTTCACATCTTTTGGCCTCGCCTCTTCATTTGTTGACAGTAGGTGAGTCAGCGCAGGGAATGGTGGGAATATTCCTGAAAACCACATCTACCATGGGACAGCCAGCAACACCTTAACTATACCTGGAAATCATCATAAACCTTATTAATATGTTCCGTGATGCCCCAAACCAAACGTATCCTAATGCAACTTCATTTTGTCCAGACCCCAAAATGTCCAGGGCAATTCCCATGCCACCTAAAGTGAGACAGAGTATGATGAAGGAGAAATTGTGGTTGAGATAATGGTTTTAACCAATTGCTGTTGAAATAACTTATTTATGCAAAATTAAACAAACAAATGACGATGTAGGTGCACTGTAGGTGCACCAGAAATACAGCCTAGTGTCCACTCTAAGACACTAGATTCTTGTAATCTGTGAAATTCTCCCTGTCTTTAACTTCTACCTCAGAAGTTCCTGACCTTGGTGTAACAACTCATTCTGAACCCCTAGAGTAGAAGAAAGGCCCTGTGCCCTCAGAAAGGGTCCTGAAGCTGCAGCTTCTTTAACTTTATGGTAAACCCATCTATGTGCATTTCTTTAAAGAGATGTGCATGTAGCATGCATGAACACCCTTTGGACTGTTTTGTATGCTGCCAGACAATTTAAGAGAAATAATTTTTTAAGAACTTAAATTTTGTTTTGCTTAGTCACTCAGTTGTGTCCGACTCTTTCAACCCCGTGGACTGTAGCCAGCCAGGCTCTTCTGTCTGTGGCATTTTTCAGACTAGAATGCTGAAGTGGGTTGCTTTTTCCTTCTCTGGGAGTCTTTCTGACCTAGGGATCAAACCCACATCTCCTGCGTCTCCTGCATTGCAGGCAGATTCTTTACCTGCTGAGCCATGGGGGAAGCCCCAAATAATGTTTAGTTTGCTTTAAAATTAGGTGATCCATGCTGTGATTAAAAACAAAAAAAGAAAATGAAAAATTAAAAAAAAATTTACTGTTAAATTTGCTGTTATCTTACTGTGTGGGGATTTTGTATTTTCTTTCAGATATTCTCCTTGTTGAATATATATATACATATTTCTATTTCCTTATCTGCAAAAGGGGACAACTTCAATATGTTATTTTGAAGATTAGTTATATGATGTGCTTTCTTACATATTATTAAATATCCCTAAAAGATGGTTACTTTAAAAAACTTATTTTATTTATTATTTACTTTGGCTTTGCTGTGTCTTTGGTCCTGCTCACGGGCTTTTCTCTAGTTGCGGTGAGTGGGGGCTCTTTTTCCTTATAGTGCATGGCTTCTCATTATAGTGGTTTCTCTTGTTACAGAGCATGGGCTCTAGGGTACAGAAGCTTCAGAAGTTGCAGCATGTGGGTCGCAGGCTCTAGAGTGTGGTCCCGGTAGTGTGGCACACAGACTTAGTTGCTCCGAGGCATGTGGGATCTTCCTGGATGGATCGAACCTGTGTTCCCTGCATTGGCAGGCAGATTCTTAACCATTGGATCGCCAGAGAAGTCCCTAAAATAGTTACTTTAAAAAATAACTGTGTAATATTCTGAAATTCTCTATTGCTGGACATTTAGGTTATTTTAATGTGTTTTATATTATAAATAAGGTGTTAAACATCCTTCTACATGTATTTGTAGATTCATGTTTTACTATGTACATAATAAATTCAAAGAATGAATTACCACGACACATGACAAATGTAAAGAATTTTGTGCTACATGTTAGTTGCTGTCTAGAAAATCTTTATGAATTTATACATGTATATTTTAATTAGTTACATTTTTATTTTTGGTTGCACTGTGTCTTTGTTACTGTGTGCAGGCTTTCTCTAGTTGTGGAGAGCAAGGGCCGCTCTTCACTTGTGGTGCGTGGGCATCTCATTGCCGTGGCTTCTCTTGTCGTGGAGCACAGGCTCTAGGCTCATGGGCTTCAGTAGTTGCAGCTTGAGGACTCTAGGGGCAGGCTCAGTAGTTTTGGCATGCGGGCTTAGTTGCTCCATGACATGTGGAATCTTTGAGGACCAGGGATTGAACCCATGTCTCCTGCATTGGCAGGCATATTCTGACCCGCTGTACCTCCAATGAAGTCCTGAATTTATATTTTTTAAAGAAATGTGTGAAAATGTTTTCCTAAACCTTTGCCAGAAACATTTACTATTATAAAAAAAAAAAATCTTTGGGATGGTATCTGATAGTTTTAATGTTCGTTTCTCTGATTGTTGTGATGGTGAATACTTTTTATATGCATTCTGGCTTTGTGTATCTTTTGCAAATTGTCAATTCATATCCTTAGGCAAGAGTTTTTAATTAGATAATTTTTAATTTTTTTTGTGTGTGAAGTTGCTCAATCATGTCTGACTCTTTGCGATCCTGTGGACTATAGCCTACCAGGCTCCTCCATCCATGGAATTTTCCAGGCAAGAGTACTGGAGTGGGTTGCCATTTCCTCCTCCAGGAGAGTATTCCTGACCCAGGGATCGAACCCAGGTCTCCCGCATTGCAGGCAGATGCTTTACCATCTGAGCCACCAGGGAAGGCAACGCATTTCCCCAGATGCCTAGAGCTTATCGTCATCATCATCACTGTTATTTTGTATTTTCCCCTGTCTGCTCATTCTCTGGCTTTTCTTCTTCTCCCTAAATAAAGGAATGTTCCCAAGAGCTGTTCTTGACCCCCATTTTTATTTGTCTGTTAAGACTGAGCCATATGAAATGACAATTTTTAGAAGGTTGACAAAGGGCCAAATACCAGCAATTTTATATAGTTAAATCTGATCTATTTCTTTTGACAATCTGCTTCAGTCTCCTGCTATCCATCCATCTTCCATCTGTCCATCCATCCATCCAACAGATATTTATTAACTTGTTGTACGTGTCACTCCTCTAAGAATGACTCACCCCTGAATCATCTTTAGCTCTGACCTTTCTCCTGAGCTCCGATTTTTGTATTTTATGAGCTGGCAAATCAGGTACACTGACTCTGTAATACTCTTCACACCTTCTGTGTTCCTGTTATGTCTACCTCGGTTCCCATTCTCATTTAGCATGTCTTAGTGTGCCTGGGCTGCCATAAAGAGACACTATAAACTAGATGGCTCATAAAACAACAGGCATTCCCTTTTCACAGTTCTAGAGGCTGGAGTCCAAGATCATGGCACCAGCAGATTTGTGTCTGGTAAAGGACTTGCTTCCTCATAGATGGTGCCTTCTCACTGTGTCCTCACATGGTGGAAGGGGCAAGATAGCTGTCTGGAGTCTCCTTTTTAAGGACACTGATCCCATTCGTTAGGCTTCACCCTCATGATCTTAGCATCTTCCAAAGGCCTCACCTCTCCATACTCATCGTGGGGATTAGGACTTCAGCATATGAATTTGGAAAGAACACAAATACTCACACCTTAGCAATGCTAGTGTTTTCTCTCATGCAATCTTCTCTTCCTCCTCACACCTTTACTCTACATTTCCTTAGGTTCAATTTTTTTTCCTTCTTTCAAGGGTCATTTAAAATATAGTGCCTCTACCCGCATTCTTCACTACAACCTCAGAAATTTCATGTCTAATATCCTTTTACATGCACATCTTTTCTGGAACTTTTTATCCTCCTACCATCTGGTTGTTTCTATATTTTCTTTCATATTGAGATATCATTTATATAGAGTAAATGAAAAAAAATCTTAGTTGTACAACGGAGGGAATTTTTACACATGCATATTCCTGGCAGCAACCACTCAGATCAAGACAGAACATTTCCATCACCTCAGTAAGTTCCCTTATGGTCTTTTCAGCTAATGACTACTACCAGCCACCAAAGGTAATCTGCTCTGGTTTCAGTCATCAGAGATTAATTTTCATGTCCTTGAACTTCTAATTAGTGGCATCATATAATATGTACACTTTTGTGTCTGGCTACTTTTGCTCAAGATATTGCTTTTGAATTTCATCCATGCTATTGTGTCTATCAATTGTTTGTTTCCTTTTTGTTTTATTGCTGTGTAGAATTCCATTGTATAACAGTTTGTTTATACATTTCCCTGTTGGCAAACTTGGGTTGTTTCCAGTTTTTCACAATTATAAATAAAGATACTATAAATATTCTTGAACAAATTCCTTTTTCTCATGCATGTATACCTAGGAATGGATTGCTGGATCGTAGGGTGTGTATATGTTTAACATTATGAGAAATCACCAAACAGTTTTCCAAAGGGGTTATTTGATTTTATATTTTTACAGAAATATATAAGAGTTGATCTACATCCTCATCATCTTTTAATGCTATACATCTTTTCCATTGTACTGTATGTGTAGAAGTATCTCATTGTGATTTTAATGAAGCATGTGGTTTAATTCCATCATGAATAATGATATTAAACACATTTTCATGTGAGCTTTCTTGTGTGCTTTGTTGTTTAGTTGTGTCTGACTCTTTGCAACCCCATGTAGCCCCCCAGGCTCCTCTGTTCTTGGGATTCTCCAGGCAAGAATACTGGAGTGGGTTGCCATTCCTTTCTCCAGGGGATCTTCCTGACCCAGGGATCGAACTCGGGCCTCCTGCATTGTAGGAGGGTTCTTTACCATCTGAACCAACAGGGAAGCTCACATTTTCCTATACTTTTTGTTTATTTGGATATCATCTCTTGTAAAGTGCCTGTTCAAGTTTTTGCCCAGTGTCTTCATTACAGTAGTTTTATAATATGTCTTAAACTCTGGATGTTTAAGCCCTCTGACATTGTTTTTCAAAATTTTCTTGACTATTTTGGATCCTTTGAATTCCCATATAAATTTCAAAATAAGCCTGTCAGTTTCTGGAAAAAAAAAAAAAATGCCTGCTAGGATTTTGATTGGGACTCTACTGAGCCTATAGTCAATTTGGGAGAATTGATATCTTAACATCGCACTTGCTTAGGTCTTCTTTCATCTTCTCAGTGATGTTTTCAGTGTATAATTCTTATACATATTTTGTTAAATTTATTCTTGTGTATCTGATTTTTTTATGCCATTATAAATAGTATTATTTTAAAAATTTTGTCTTCTGATTGTTGATTTCTAGAATATAGAAATGCAAATGGATTTTGTATTCTAATTTTGTATCTTCTCTCAATTCACATGCTAATTTTTATAGTTGTTTGTAAATACATTCCTTTGGGTTTTCTAGGAACATAATTGTGTCATCTACTATTAAATAAGTTTTCCTTTCTAATATTTATGCCTTTTATTTTTAAAAATTTCTTGCCCTACTGCAAAATTTTTCTACATTTTTTTTTTCTCCCCTCACTAAACTGTAAGCTACTTGAGGCAAGATTCTTTGAGGCAAAGACATGGTACTTTAAGAGAATTTTGGTTGACTATTCAAATGACAATGGGGAAAATAATGAAATTAAAGCTGTAATATACTATTCTATATGATCAGTAAACAACCACCAGCAAGAAAAAGGATGTTGGTTAAAACCCACTTTTGTGAGTTGGTACATCTTGATGTGTAAGGGTTACTACAGGTAGTCTGAAGAATCTCCAGGTCATTCTGCCTGGTTTGTGGTTCCCATTTCTAGGATGCTTCTCAGAGGTTATGTTTGTGTTATTATACGACCCTTGCTAAGCATTTTGAGACTTCTAAAATAGCAGTGACTGCTTCTCCCCAGGATATCACGGAGCAGATGGATTCCTGGACTTCATTGCCTTCAGTCCCAATTCCCCAGGCTTCTGTTGGTGTAGGAAAAAAAATCTGCATTTTCAATATTACTGGAGTGAAGCCTGGGAAATTTTCAGTTTTGAGCCTTTAAATTCCAGGAGCAATGTTATTTTTAGGTTTCTAGTATGCACTTGGAGTTTGTGAGTGAGTTTAAGGAGTGAGGATGAGAGTTCCTGTGAGTGGGTGGTGGTCTTTTCCCAGTACGCAGTGGCTTTTACCCATTCTGAAGATTCATGGGATGGTGAAGCGGCAGCCTGGGACATGAGATGACTCCAAGGGCTGGAGGAAAAACACTGATAGGACTTTGATACCCATCTTTGCATTTTGGTTGCAGTAGCCATTTCTTTCATGCATTCTGTTGTCCATGTGGCTGGAAAAGGATGTTTCTTCCATTGAGTGATGAGTATGTTTCTAAGGAGCTAATTCTATTGTGTCTTTGCAAGCAGCAAAGATGCTGTTAGAAATTTCGGCAGTAGGTTAATAAAATGTTTAAGGCAGTTTTGAGTTGATGCCACACAGACTGCTCTGTGATCTTCTCCATACTAGTTGACATTTTAGTTTCTGATTAGGCTCACGTGTTGATAAAGAACTAGCATATGAATGAACTAACTATATTCTTGCTGTTGAATAAATATGGATCATCTTGAAAAAGATAAGAATGATAGAAATAATGGAAAAAAAATAAAAGAATGCATATCCTTGTAAATTTGGATTAATATAAATGTGGGGTGATTTTTTTCAAATAGTTGAATTTTTCAACTATTTGAAAAATATATTTGGTTCTCTTCAGCATTTACGTGGGGCTTCCCAGGTGGTGCTAGTGGTAAAGAACCTGCCTGCCAATGCAGGAGACATGAGAGACGCAGGTTTGATCCCTGGGTTGAGAAGATCCCCTGCAGGAGGGTATGGCAACCCCCTCTAGTATTCTTGCCTGGAGAATCCCATAGACAAAGGAGCCTGGTGGGGTACAGCCCATGGGGTTGCACAGAGTCAGACATGACCGAAGCAACTTAGTACCCATGCATGCAAGTATTTACATACTGACGTTAAAACAGTCTTCTGTAAGTATTTTCGATATTTATTTATTTCTTTATTTGAAATGCAGTTGACAGACAATATTATGTTGGTTTCACTATACTACATAATGATTTGACACTTGCATACATTAAGAAATGATCATCACGGTAAGTCTGGTAACCATCTATCACCATATAGAATAACAGATTTGTAATAACCAACAAAGTTACTAAAATATTATTGACCATATTCCTTACACATGTGTATCCCCATGGCTTATTCATTTTCTAACTGGAGGTTTTACCTTTTAATCCCTTTCACCTCTTTCCCTGCCTTTCATACCCTCCCCTCTGGCTTACACCTATTTGTTCTCTGTATCTGTGAGTCTCTTTTCATTTTGCTTTGTTTGCTTGTTTTGTTTTTCGGATTCTCCATGTCATTGAGGTCATACGGTATTTTGTGATTTTTTTTCACTTAGCATAATACCCTCTAGGTGTATCCATGTTGCAAATGGCAAAATTTTGTCTTTTTTATGGCTGAGTAATATTCCATTGTGTATATGTACAAGCATCTTCTTTATTCATTCAAGCAACTTAGGTTGTTTACATATCTTCGTTACTATAGATGTTGTAGTGAACGTTGGGGGTGCATATATCTTTTCAAGTTAATTCTTTTGTTTTTGTCAGGTAAATACCCAGAAGAGAAATTGCTAAATCATATGATAGTACTATTTTTAATTTTGGAGGGAACCTCCCTACTGTTTTCCATAGAGGCTATATCAATTTACAGTCCCACCAAAGTGCTTGAGGGTTCCCTTTTCTCCACATCATCATCAGTCTGTTTTTGTTTGTTTATATTCTCATGGAGTATCACTTTCTATTCCGTCACTTTCAGTCCATGTATGTCTGTAGATCTGAAGTGTGTCTTTTGAAGGCAGCATATATATGGGTCCTTTAAAAGAATTAATTCAGCCTCTCTGTGTGTTTTGATTGGAGTATTTAATCTAGTACTTTTAAAGGGATTATGGATGCATACATACTTACTGCCATTTTGTTAATTGTTTTCTTGTTCTTTTTTTGTTCCTTTCTTATCCCTTTACTCTCTTCTCTTACAATTTGATGACTGCCTTTGTATTATGTTTGGATTTCTTTCTATTTTGTGTGGCTGTGTATATATTTTAGATTTTTGGTTTGCATTTGCTATGAGGTTCACTGGAGAAGGAAATGGCAACCCACTCCAGTACTCTTGCCTGGAAAATCCCATGGATGGAGGATCCTGGTAGGCTACAGTCCATATATGACAACCTATATATATGAATAATTATTTTAGCTGATGATCTCTTAAGTTTGAATGTATCATAACAGCCCTACATTTTATTCCTGTTGCCCCCCATTTAATGTTTTGGCATCATATTTTACATCTTTTTGCTTTATTACTAATTTCAGATATAGATCATTTTACTATTTTTGTCTTTTAACCTTCCTATTAGCTTTATAAGTGATTGAATATTACCTTTATTGTATATTTGCCTTTATCAGTGAGATTTTTCTTTCATAATTTTCATATTTATAGTTGTGGCCTTTTTGTTTTCCACTTTGAGAAGTCCCTTTAAAACTTTTAAACTTGCAAAGCCAGTTCAGTGATGATGAACTCTTTTAGCACTGTTTATCTCTTAAACTCTTTATCTCTTCCTCAAATCTTAAGATAGCCTTGCTGGGTACAGTAATCTTGGTTGTGTTTTTCCCCCCTTTTTATTACTTTGAATGTGTTATGCAAACTCTTCTGGCCTGCAGAGTTTCTGCTGAAAAGTCAGCTGATAGTCTTATAGGAGTTCCCTTGTATGTAAGTAGTTGGTTTTCTCTTGTTGCTCTTAAGATTCTTTAATTTTTGACAATTTAATGTGTCTTAGTGTGTACCTCTTTGGGTTCACCTTGTTTGGGACTATCTGTGCTTTCTAAACCTGGATGTCTGTTTTATTCCCCAAGTTCGGTAATTTTTCAGTTATTATTTCTCCTGCTTCTCTCTCTCTCTCTTTTTTCCTTCTGGGACCTCTATAATGTGAATTTTAGTATGTGTGATGTTGTTCCAAAGGCCTCTTAAACTATCCTTGTTTTTAAAAATTATTTTTTCTTTTCTCTGTTCAGTTTGAGTGACTTCCATTACTGTTTTCCAGGTCACTGTTTTCCAAATCCATTTTTACATATCATCTAATCTACTGTTGCCTAGAGAATCCTGTGGACGGAGGTGCCTGGTGGGCTGCTGTCCATAGGGTTGCACAGAGTTGGACACAACTGAAGCAACTTAGCATGCTTGCATGCATTGGAGGAAGAAACGGCAGCCCACTCCAGTATTCTTGCCTGGAGAACCCCAGGGACAGAGGAGCCTGGTGGGCTGCCGTCTATGGGGTTGCACAGAGTTGGACACGACTGAAGTGACTTAGCAGCAGCAATCTACTGTTGATTCCTTCTAGGTTGATTTTTAGTTTCTGTTATTGTGTTCTCAAGCTTTGTTTGTGTCTTCTCTATTGTTCCTAACTTTTGTTGAAATCCTTGTGTGTGTTTATCCATTCTTCTCTCAAGTGTGGTGAGTATCTTTAAAATCATTCACTTGAACTCTATGTCAGGTAAATTGTTTATTTCCATTTCATTTACTTCCTCTTCTGAGGTTTTGTCTTATTTCATTGTTTGGGACATATTCCTTTGTCTCCTGATATTTGCCCAATTCTCTGTGTTTAATTCTAGGTGTTAGGCAGGTCAGTTATGTTTCCATATATTGGAAAAGTGGCCTTAATGTAGGATGTCCTACGGGGCCCAGCAGGACACTTCTCTCTGGTCACCAGAGTTGTTTGCTCTAGGGGTTCCCCCTATGGCCTGTGTGCACCCTTCTGTAGTGGAGGGGCTGACTCCTTTTGCTCACTGGTAGGCAGGGCTGGTTCCTGTCCCAGCTGTCTGGGAAGCCTGATGTGTGGCTGTGAGCCTCTGGTTGCAGAGCAGGCGTCCTGTGTAGCCCAGGGAAGCCACCACTAGGTGGCTGCTGAACGATATGACTGTGTTCCCACAGGACTCTGAGCTGACCAGGAGGCCATGGGGCTGGTTCTGGGTCAGGGCCAGGGGCAGGACCAGGTCACTGGATGGCTATGTGACTGTTACTAATAGAACACTTGTCTTTGCTTCAAGGCAACTGGCACTTTGTCCAATCACCTGAATTCCTACCACCCAGAAATAATTACTGTTTTTACTTATTTGTTATGAAATAATTATAATTATTTTCCATTTCATTGCTTATACCAGCTACTTGGAAATTTGCTTTTGTCATTTAATGTTCTGTGATATGGGTATATTTCCACGTCAAAAGTATAAAGCTACATTATTTTAATGGGCTTCTTTCCTTGGTGGTTCAGTGGTAAAAGAAAAAACCACTTGCCAATGCAAGAGACCTGGGTTTGATCCCTGGGTTGGGAAGATCCCCTGGAGGAGGAAGTGGCAACCCACTCCAGTATTCTTGCCTGGGAAATCCCATGGACAGAAGGAGCCTGGTGGGCGACAGTCCATGGGGTCTCAAAAGAGTTGAACACAATTTAGGGACGAAAGAACAACAGCATTATTTTAATAGCTTTTTAGTGGTTTTTTTTTGTGTGTGTGTGAGTTTGTGTGTATGTGTGTTTGTGTTTAAAATAATTTAATCAGTCCATTTTTTGATGGACATCTTAAAAAAATTTTTTTTTACTATTGTAAACAACACTGAAATGAGTATTGTTGTTCAGTTGCTAAATTGCGTATGACCCTTTGTGACCCCATGGACTGCAGCACTCCAGGCTTCCCTGTCCCGCACTGTCTGCTGGAGCTTGCTCAAATTTGTGTCCATTGAGTCAGTAATGCTATCCACCATCTCATCCTCTGTCACCTCCTTCTCCTCCTGCCCTCAATCTTTCCCAGCATCAGGGTCTTTTCTAATGAGTCGGCTCTTCATATCATGTGGCCAAAGTATTGGAGCTTGAGCTTCAGCATCAGTCCTTCAAATGAATACTCAGGGTTGATTTCCTTTAGGATTGACTAGTTTGATCTCCTTGCAGTCCAAGGGTTTCTCAAGAGTCTTCTCCAGCACCACAGTTCAAAAGCATCAATTCTTCGGCACTCAGCCTTCTTTATGGTCCAACTCTCACATCCATACATGACTACAGGAAAAACAATAACTTCGACTGTAAGGCATATTTATACATAAAATCTCGAACATTTATCTGGTTATTTCCTTACAATATAATCCTGGCAGGGGTATTCTAGGACTCAGTCTATGTATATTTCACCTTTAAATTCATTTTGCCAAACTTGGATGTGGAAAATTTGAATTAATTTTTATTCTCATCTATATCATATTGGGAGTGTTTACGCACACCATTGCAAACATTATTTATTGTGAATCTTAACCTGTTTATATTTCTAAATTTTTATATATTTGTCTCTTTGTGGGGCTTATAAGCTGAATCAGTCAGAATCCAGTCAGAAAAACCTGTATCACACCAAGTATTTCAACTAGCAGAGATTTCACACAAGGAATTGGTTCCACATGTATTGAAAATCTGAAAGTACAAAAAGGAAATGCTCATGTCACCCAGAGGTAGTAACTGCAAGAAGCAGCAGGGAAGAGGTAGGACGATGAGACCTAGGCGGTTTGGGGAGGGCCCTGGAGTGGATGGGCTGGACCCGAGGAGGGGAAGCCTGGCTGGGGAGGCTGTGCAGCCGCTCGTGGTTTGACTGCCAGGAGGGTGTGGCCCAGCTGCTGGCATCCCGGGAGGCACCAGGTGGCTGGTGCTAGAACTGTGGAGAGAAGCTGGGGACTGAGACCAGCCTTGCATGGCTGTTGGTTTGATTGCCGACAGAAACTGGAGACCGGAAGTCCCTTCTTTTCCCACTTACCTTCCAGTCTCTCTCTAGTGCCTCGTATTGGCAGAAACTTCCAGGAAGCCAGCTGACAAGGAAGTTAGTGAAATCAGTTTTGCAGAGTCCCATCCTCAACATTACAGAGCAGAAAAGAGAATGCTGGGCTTGGACCTAAGAGGCAATAAGTTGGAACCAGGGGTGTTGGTTTGCTGGGACGGTCATATCAGGGTACCAGGAACTGAGTGAATTTGAACAACAGAAATTTATTGTATCACAGTTCTAGAGCCCAGAAATCAGAGATTAAAGTGTTTCTTATGAGTCATATTGGATTAGCAGTCCACCATGCTTCAGTACAACCACACTTTAACTAATTATATCTGCAATGACTTATTTGCAAATAAGGACACATTCTGAGACGCTAGGATTTTAACATATGAAATTTTGGGGCACAGAATTCAACTCCAGATACCAGTATATAAACTTCTTTAGAACAGGGTCCTTTTAGACTTAAAATGCTATATTAATTACTATGTATTTTTCTAGTTCTGGGTACAAAGAATACATGTAATAATTGCTAATAAATAAGTGCTCAATTAAGTGTTGAACATTCATCTACAGGCTCTTAAATTTAAAGTCATTAGTGATGTGACAGAATGAATGGACAGAAAGTTGCAACATTTTTTAACATTAATATGCAGAAGCAACTAATCTTACTTAGTTAAACAATTCTTATATGTGGGGTTGTGTGCTTCCTGCTGTGATTTCATAGGCCTGTAGTATGCTAGTAACTTATTTCTAACATGATGGTTAGAGTTTCACTAAGTTCTGCAAAATACATGGAACATTGTACTATCTGAGCAAATGAGATAAACTTGGTTCTAGCAATCAGATCAGTGATAACTCCTATCCTTAGGGATCTTATCAAGGAGCAGAGAGTTAGGACTAACTGTAGTTTACAATGCACCACGTCAACCCTACCATGGAGGAAACTAGTGGTCCGTGTCGTGGGCTCGGTGGTTTGATGTGAAACCATATGACTTACCTTTGACTATTACTTTTCTTCCTTCATCACTTTCCTTTTGTAATGCTTCCTCTGAACTTAGAGTGTGGAGTGAGGGGACAGAGGGAGTCTCTACCCTTGAGACCCTGTTAGTTTAGTGAGGAAGACAGACAAGTGTTATACTTAATATGTGTTGGAGCAGAATGAGATGGGCCCTGGGGGAGACCATGGGCTGTGGGAGGACCAGGGGCCTTGCTGCCTTTCTTTCCTTGGGTCCCAGCACAGGGGCTGGTGCCCAGTCAATGTTTACTTGTTGAAACGGGCAGCACAGCCCTGCAAGTGTTTAGTAGAGAAGTTATATTTGAATTTGGTGTTGAAGGAGAAGAAAAGATGGTGATATGGTGGAGGAATTTCATTTGCCCACATCTTCTATCTCTAAGCCCCCTTTTCTAGATATTTCTAAAATTTGAGTTATGGTGATGGGTGTGACCATGACCTACCTCTGTAGGGTGTTTCTAGGATAAACCTCTTTCCCCTAGGCCTCAGCATAGGACTGATTCAACCAGTCATAGGACCTCTGGGCAGGGAGTCTAGGAAACTGGACTTCAGTCTTAGCTTCATCACTAACTCTGAAATCTTGAACAAGCCATTTAGCTACTTTGCTGAGTGTCTTTATGGATAATAAGCTAAATGATGTGGGTAATGCATTAAAATGGATTTAATACCAGATAGTTATCAGACATTATTGTGAATTAGGAGGTGCATCTTAACCTTAACACTGATTTTGTGTACATGGATTACATGCAGATTACCTTCCAGGAGTTGTTGTTCAGTTGCCAAGTCGTGTCCAACTCTTCGTGAGCTCATGGACTGCAGCATACCAGGCTTCTCTGTCCCTCACTATCTCCTGGAGTTCGCCCAAGTTCCCTTCCTGGAGATGGACATCCAAATGAGGGAGAGAATCCCAGATCATTCTGGGATTGTGTGGGGTTGGCAAGTGATTCCAGGTTAGTTGGGTAAGGATTCATGAAGGGTTTGTTTATTACTAGTGGAGTGCTGAGAATGAGCTGCTGCCGTCATAGAGGTCAGGCTGAGCCAAGACCAGAAGGTAAGAGGAGAGAGAATTCTACAATGTGAGCGATAATGAGGTTGTATGTCCATTCATTCTCCAGTTACCTAGCAAGTTCCTACTGTGTGTCAAACAGGGATCAAGGCAGACACAGTTGCTTCACTTTTGACGTGTACTATCGAACCGGGAAATCGGGTTGTTGTTCAGTAGCTGAGTTGTGTTTGACTCTATGCGACTCCACGGACTGCAGCACGCCAGGCTTCCCTGTCCTTCACCATCTTCTGGAGTTTGCTCAAACTCATGTCCATTGAATTAGTGATGCCATCCAACCGTCTCGTCCTCTGTCGACCCTTCTCCTGCCTTCAGTCTTTCTCAGCATCAGGGTCCTTTCTAATGAGTCAGCTCCTCTCATCAGGTGGCCAAAGTATTGGAGCTTCAGCTTCAGCAACAGTCCTTCCAATGAATATTCAAGATTGATTTCCTTTAGGGAAATTGGAAGCTATACAAATAATTAAACAACTAATTAATTGTATTTATTATAATAAATGATAGAAAGCAAAAGTGCACTGTGCAATGATGTATAGTATTAGCACCTCTTCTGATGTATGTTGAGAAGGCCAGGAGCTGAGATCTAAGAACGAGGCAGAGTTGGCCAGTTGGGAGAAATCAGTGCAGCAGGAGTTTCATATGTGAAACCTGAAATGAAAATGGGTATCTTCAGGAACCAGAAGAAGGCTCGAAGCTTAGGTAAATGATTTTGGACTTTGTCCTTGGAGCCCTGGGGACACGGGGTATGGTTGAGGTTTTGCAATTTTGGCCTCTATTGGGTGTTGGTTATGCAGATGAAGAAAAGTGGGCAGATGTCAAAGGAATTTCAGAGGAAAGATCATTTGAATTGGGGACTGATTTTATGCAAAAGGGAATGAAAGGAGTGAAATGTCTCAGTTGACTCCAGATTTCTGGGTGGACAGTGAGGCCAACAACCAAAGGAGGTCCAGGCTTGGTGTGGGAGGATAGTCACCTCAAATTTGGATGCCATAGGTGTGTGCTCTTGTGAGACATTCAAGTGGAGATGCCAAAGAGACATCCAAATGGTTCTCAGGATGGGGACCAGCCTGTTTGGAGAGTCAGAGGTCTTTTGTGGAGTCAGAGGTCTTTAATGTATGGTAGATTACAATGTAACCACCTCAGTGATGAGACTGGTAGTAAAAGAAAGAGAAGAGGAAGGGGTCTGTCTGATGGGAGTAGAAATAAAGTGAGAATCAGAAGGACAACAAAAGGCATTTACTTTAAACTTCAGACCTGAGATGAATCAATTCTTCCTTAATCAGAGAGATTCTTGATTTGGGGCCTGCTGTGCTTTTCTGGGGAATCCCAGGTGACCCAGTAGTAAAGAATCTGCCTGTTAATGCAGGAGATGCAGGAGATGAGGGTTTCCTAATCCCTGGGTCGGGAAGATCCTCTGGAGGAGGGACTGGAAACCCACTCTAGTATTCTTGCCTGGAGAATCCCATGGGCAGAGGAACCTGGCAGGCTACCGTCTGTGGGGTCACAAAGAGTCATACAAAACTGAGCGACCGAGCACACGCATGTGCTCTTCTGATCTGACTTAAATTTCCCTTCTTCCCTTGGGAGTGGCCTCCTGTGGAGATGACCCACGACATTGGCCCTACTGGAAAGGGTGGTTTATTATTTTAAAAAAATATTTATTTACTTAATTATAGTTGAGTTACAGTGTTGTATTAGTGTGTACAACAAAATGACTTAGTGATATATAAATTATGATATATGTAAATTGTAAATATATATACACATAAATATATATACACATATATTGGAGAAGGAACTGGCAACCTACTCCAGTATTCTTGCCTGAAGAATCCCATGGACGGAGGAGCCTGGTGGATCCACGGGGTCTCAAAGAGTCGGACACGACTGAGCGACTTCACTTACTTACTTACACACGTATATATTTATTTTTAGATTCTTTTCCATTATAGGTTATTACAAGATATTGAATATAGTTCCCTGTGGTAATCAGTAGGTTTTTGTTGTTTATTTTATATATAGTAGCACATATCTGTAAATCCCCAATTCCTAATTTATCCCTTCCCCTCTTTCCTCTTTGGTAATCATAAGTTTGTTTTGTATGTCTGTAAGTCAATTTTTGTTTTGTAAATAGTTCATTTGCAGCTCTTTTTAAGACTCCGTATTTGTTTTTTCCTATCTGACTTACTTCACTTAGTATGGTAATCTTTAGGTCCATCCATCTTGCTGCAAATGGCATTATTTCATTCCTTTTTAAAGGCTTAGTAATATTCCATCATATATGCATTATAGGTACACACACACACCACACCTTCTTAATCCATTCATGTGTCAATGGACACTTAGGTTGCTTTCACATCCTGGCTATTGTAAATGGTGTTGCTATGAACATTGGAGTGTTTGTGTCTTTTTGAATTAGAGTTTTTGTCTTTTATGAATATATAGCCAGGAGTGGGATTGCTGGATCATATGGTAGCTCTATGTTTAGTTTTTAAAGGGACCTCCATGCTGTTTCCCATAGTGACTGTATGAATTTACATTCTCAACAACAGTATAGGAGGGTTTCCCTTTTCTGGACAGGGGTTGGTTTATTTTCCCTTGAACTTTCTGTGTGGCTATAGTCTTCACATTTAACATTCTCAACTGAAACTGAAATCTTAGTGTCCCTCAGAACTGCATTTCTTAGCTGACATCTTATAACAAAAATATTTCATTTTGTCACTTTTTCCCCTGTCAAAATTGCTCTCAGAATGTGCTTCCCTTTATATATGTTATTTTTGCTTTACCTGTCTAAGAACAGCAACAATTTGTATTTTTTATGTCAAGTTTTCTTAGTTTTTACTTTTCTAGGAGCTCTGTCTGGCTTGTATTTGTACATTTAATCAAAGATGGTACATTTAATTTGGCAATTAGAGCTTTTACTTAACAATTAGAAAATAATATGGATTATTTTTTTGGTAATATTAGAAAGTCACTATGATCTAACAAAGTCTTATCATCTCAGTTCTGTAGATTAACTCAGTTTATTCTAAAAACAGTATGTGGTAAATATATATTTATATATAACATATATAAATATATATATAGTAAAATATATATATATATTAAAAAATATATATATATATATTTACTACTGCTTGAGTTTAAACTCCACAGAGGAAGGATTTTGGTTAGCTTTGTCCACTGTATATCTCAAGGTTGTAGAAAAACATCTGGCACATAGTAGGTGCTCAATAAATATTTGTTTAATACAGATGACCCTTGAACAACATTGAGAATGGGATACTGACCATCCAAGCCATCAAAAATCCACATATAACCTTACAGTTGGCCCTCCAATTCATGGTTCATATCTGTGGATCATCCAACTGCAGATCATATAAAACTATGGTATGTATTTAGTGAAAAAACATCCACATATAAGTGGACCTACACAGTCCAAACCCATGTTGTTCAAGGGTCCACTGTAATTGACAAGCGTGTGTGAGGAATACAGATAAAGGGGTCTGAGGAACAGCAGCATCTTTGCTCCACCTATTCTTCCAAATCGGTGAGCATCTTTATGACCATTACTTTGTTATGTGTATGTGTGCATGCACTGTAACACCATTGGTTGTTTTATTTATTTATTTTTAACTTTTTGTTTTGTATTAGGGTATAGCCAATTAACAATGTTGTGATAGTTTCAGGTTGACAATGAAGGGACTCAGTCATACATATACATATTACATCTTCCCCAAATTCTCCTCCCATCCAGGCTGCCACATAACATTGAGCAGAGTTCCCTGTGCTGCACAGTAGGACCTTGTTGGTTATCCATTTTAAATATAGTGGAGTGTACATGTCAATCCCAAACTCCCTATCTCTTTCCCCCATTCTTCCCTGCTGGCAATGATGAGTTATGACCATTACTTTGAACTCTCAGTCAGCACCTAGATCAGCACCTGACTGAATACCGGACTCTCACGCAGCAGTTCTTAAACTATGCAATAATAGACAGTTCTGTGGGACCACAAGCATAAACCCAGTTGGAATACCAGACCAGGTGGTTTGGAGGTGTCCCCTGGGTGACAGTTACAGAAATCGGTGCTCTGGAAGAGCATATAACCTCCTTTCTGGGAGACCCTGGTGAGCTGTAGTGAGGCAGCTGTTGTTCAGTTGTTAAGTGGTGTCTGATTCTTTGTGACCCCATGGACTGCAGCACCCTAGGCCTCCCTGTCCTTCACCATCTCCTGGAGAGTGCTCAAACTCCTGTCCATTGAGTCGGTGATGCTATCCAGCCATCTCATCTTCTGCTTCCCAGTTCTCCTCCTGTCCTCAGTCTTTCCCAGCATCAGGGTCTTTTCCAGCAAGTTGGCTCTTTGCAGCAGGTGGTCAAAGTATTGGAGCTTCAGCACTGGAAGGCATCAGTCCTTCCATTGAATATTCAGAGTTGATTTCCCTTAGGATTGACTGGTTTGATCTCCTTGCAGTCCAAGGGACTCTCAAGAGTTTTCTCCAATACCACAGTTCAAAAGCATCAGTTCTTTGGTGTTCACCCATCTTAATGGTCCAACTCACATCCAACTACTGGAAAAACCATAACTTTGACTATATGGACCTTTGCCGGCAAAGTGATCTGCTTTTTAATATGCTCTCATAGTGAGGCAGATGGAGAGCGAAAAGATGGGGTCCCCCAGATGACATTCCTGAGCGCCCCTCTGTAGCCTCCAGGTGTGTGCCAACCTGAAACCCGCCTTTCAGGCTGAAGCTCCACAGCAAGCAAATAGGTCTCTGTCACAGAGAGACTTGGGAGAGGGGGTATATTTGGGTCTGCTGTCTGTGTGGTGTCCTGGGTGGGCAGGCTGCCAAGAACCGTCTCTCTGGTTGTTAAGTCCCATAGGATCATCGAGGACAGCCTCCCGGGTCACTAGAGTGAGATGCTCCGGGGATCCCCCTGGATGGCAGCTGCAAAAACCAGGCAGGACACTTGGTGTAAAAGCTGGGACACTGGACATAAAAATCAGGGCACCAGACATGTGTAAAAGCTCCTCTTTGGGAGACAGTGGTGCTGTGGAGGGGTGGAGAGTGCAAGAATGACACCCTTCAAGGAAAAAGAAAAATATCAATATGGCACCTGCTGGCTTTACCGAGAGGGAGAGTGCTGAAATGGTGCCGGCCAGCACCTCTGTTCTGGCCCTAGAGAGGATCCCAACAGGCCCCAGCCCCTCAGGCTGATGCTATAAGATTTGCAAATGAATCTCTTTGACATAAAGTCTCTTTGCTTCTTGAATAGTTGCTTCTGCGCTAGAGCCTGGTGAGTGAGTCTGTGCCCTTAGAGAGGCCTTTCTCAGTTCGTTATAGCCCTTCAAGTCTTATGGATGTGAGCGCCATTGATTTTCAAAGCCAGATGTTTTGGAGGCTTATCTCTCAGCAGCAGGTCTTAAATATGGGGTATGAACCCCTCTCCCGTCAGGGTGACGCTCTGGCTTTGTGAGTTCCCTCACGACTGCAGGTCGCTGCCCTGGGGTGGGGTTTATGGAAGTGCCACGGCTCAGCCTCTCCTGCTCACTTTGATGTGGCTCCTTTCTTGCTTGTAGACATGAAGCAGCTGCACAGCTGGTTTTAAGGTATTTTTTTCCAGAGGAAATCGTTCTATATGTAGCTGTAGATTCAGTGTGTCCAGGGGAGGAGGTGAGTTCACGATCTTCCTACGCCGCCATCTTGGCTGGCCTCGCCTCCATATTATGCGTGCTTCAGTCAGGAAATTCTCCCTGCTGTGGCACTGGGGAACTAGTGATTGACTGACTTTTATACTTTGTTTTTTGTTAAGAGTGTTTGGTTTGTTTTTGCTTTCTGATCCTTGTGGAGTTGCTACTCTCTATTGATTTATTTATTCAATTAGCCCGTGCTAAGTTGCTTCAGTTGTGTCCGACTCTAGGTGACCCTATGGACTATAGCCCACCAGGCTCCTCTGTCCATGGGATTCTCCAGGCAAGAATACTGGAGTGGGTTGCCATGCCCTCCTTCAGGGGGTCTTCCTGACTAAAGGAGCAGGTAGAAATTTCAGCCTAAAAATTTAGATATGTAAGAAATAATACGTGTTTATTTTAAAAGTTGAATTAAATTTGACTTGCAGATCTCATCTTCTGAGTGTAATCTCAGTCATTCTTGAGGCTCCTTTCCTTCTCAGGGTTGCATTGGAACTGAGGAGGCTTATGGCTAAAGCACTTGCAATACAGGCAGAAAGTATCTAATTATAAAAAAGTGGAACCTGGACCTGGACACAGGGTCCAGACTTCCAAGCTGTACTGTACATATGCTTAATCACATCCTCAGGGCATTGTCACCTGGGGGTAGCCAGGTCCTCCTCTCTGTGTGTCTCCCAGCCCTGCCTAACTTGTGTTAACCATGGTGGACAACTCTTGAAGCACCCAACCAGTGAACCTCAGTGCTTAACATAATAAATGGTTAGACTGGTTGGATCTCCTTGCAGTCCAAGGGACTCTCAAGAGTCTTCTCCAACACCACAGTTCAAAAGCATCAGTTCTTCGGCGCTCAGCTTTCTTTATAGTCCAACTCTCACATCCATACATGACCACTGGAAAAACCATAGCCTTGACTAGATGGACTTTTGTTGGCAAAGTAATGTCTCTGCTTTTTTAATATGCTGTCTAGGTTGGCCATAGCTTTTCTTCCAAGGAGCAAGCATCTTTTAATTTCATGGCTGCAGTCACCATCTGCTGTGAGTTTGGAGCCCCCCAAAATAAAGTCTCTCATTGTTTCCAATATTTCCCCATCTATTTGCCATGAAGTGATGGGACCAGAGACCATGATTTTAGTTTTCTGAATGTTAATTTTTAAGTCAACTTTTTCACTCTCCTCTTTCACTTTCATCAAGAGGCTCTTTAGTTCTTCTTCACTTTCTGCCATAAGGGTAGTATCGTCTGCATATCTGAGGTTATTGATATTTCTCCTGGCAATCTTGATTCCAACTTGTGCTTCATCCAGCCTGGTATTTCTCTTGATATACTCTGCATATCAGTTAAATAAACAGAGTGACAATATATAGCCTTGATGTAATCCTTTCCCAGTTTGGAACCAGTCTGTTGTTCCATGTCCAGTTCTAACTGTTGCTTCTTGACCTGCATATAGATTTCTCAGGAGGCAGGTAAGGTGGTCTGGTATTCCCATCTCTTTGAGAATTTTCCACAGTTTGTTGTGATCCACACAGTCAAAGGCTTTGGCGTAATCAATAACGCAGAAGTAGATGTTTTGCTGTAACTCTTGTGCTTTTTTTGATGATCCAACGGATATTGGCAATTTGATCTCTGGTTCCTCTGCCTTTTCTAAAACCAGCTTGAACATCTGGAAGTTCATGGTTCACGTACTGTTGAAGCCTGGCTTGGAGAATTTTCAGCATTACTTTGCTAGCATGTGAGATGAGTGCAATTGTGTGGTAGTTTGAGCATTCTTTGGCATTGCCTTTCTTTGGGATTGGAGTGAAAACATTTTCTAGTCCTGTGGCTACTGCTGAGTTTTCCAAATTTGCTGGCATATTGAGTGCAGCCCTTTCACAGCATCATCTTTTAGGATTTGAAATAGCTCAACTGGAATTCCATCACCTCCACTAGCTTTGTTCATAGTGATGCTTCTCAAGGCCCACATGATTTCACATGCCAAGATATCTGGCTCTAAGTGAGTGATCACACCATTATGGTTATCTGGGTCATGAAGATCTTTTTTGTATAGTTCTTCTGTGTATTCTTGCCACCTCTTCTTAATATCTTCTGCTTCTGTTAGGTCCATACCGTTTCTGTCCTTTATTGAGCCCATCTTTACATGAAATGTTCCCTTGGTATCTCTAATTTTCTTGTAAGAGATCTCTAGTCTTTCCCATTCTATTGTTTCCTTCTATCTCTTTGCATTGATCACTGAGGAAGGCTTTCTTATCTCTCCTTGCTATTCTTTGTAACTCTGCATTCAAATGGGATATCTCCTTTTTTCCTTTGCCTTTTACTTCTCTGCTTTTCTCAGCTATTTGTAAGGCCTCCTCAGACAACCATTTTTCCTTTTTTGCATTTCTTTTTCTTGGGGATGGTCTTGATCACTGCTTCCTGTGCAATGTCATGAACCTCTGTCCATATTTCTTCAGGACTGTTTATCAGATCTAATCCCTTGAATCTATTTGTCACTTCCACTGTAATCATAAGGGATTTGATGTAGGTCATACTTGAATGGTCTAGTGGTTTTCCCCCACTTTCTTCAATTTAAGTCTGAATTTGGCAATAAGAAGTTCATGATCTGAGCCACAATCAGCTCCCAGTCTTGTTTTTGCTTACTGTGTAGAGCTTCTCCATCTTTGGCTGCAAAGAGTATAATCAATCTGATTTTGGTATTGACGACCTGGTGATGTCCATGTGTAGAGTTTTCTCTTGTGTTGTTGGAAGAGGCTGTTTGCTATGACCAGTGTGTTCTCTTGGCAAAACTCTATTAGCCTTTGCTCTGCTTCACTCTGTACTCCAAGGCCAGATTTTCCTGTTACTCCAGGTATCTCTTGACTTCCTACTTTTGCATTCCAGTCCCCTATAATTAAAATGATATCTTTATTTGGGTGTTAGTTCTAGAAGGTCTTGTAGGTCCTTGTAGGTCTTGTAGAACCATTCAACTTCAGCTTCTTTAGCATTACTGGTCAGGGCATAGACTTGGATTACCGTGGTATTGAATGGTTTGCCTTGGAAATGAACAGAGATCATTCTGTCAATTTTTGAGACTGCATCCAAGTACTGCATTTTGGACTCTTTTGTGGACTATGATGGCTACTCCATTTCTTCTAAGGGATTCCTCCCCACAGTAGTAGATATAATGGTCATCTGAATTAAATTCACCCATTCCAGTCTCTTTTAGTTCGCTGATTCCTAAAATGTTGATGTTCACTCTTGTCATCTCCTGTTTGACCACTTCCAATTTGCCTTGATTCATGGACCTAATATTCCAGGTTCCAATGCAGTATTGCTCTTTACAGCATCGGACTTTACTTCCATCACCAGTCACATCCACAGCTGGGTGTTGTTTTTGCTTTGGCTCCGTCTCTTCATTCTTTCTGGAGTTATTTCTCCACTGATCTCCAGTAGCATATTGGGCACCTACCGACCTGGGGAGTTCATCTTTCAGCGTCCTATCTTTTTGCCTTTTCATACTGTTCATGGGGTACATGGCAGACCACAAAATTAGTTCCCAGGTGAGTCTGTGGGTAAAACTGGAAGATAAAGCCAATTGTGTAGAACAAGAGTGATAATACTGGAAGACTGGAAATGTAACTGTAATTCAAAAGAATGGAGCAAATGTGGAGCATGCGATGAAAAGGATTCTGGCATTGGGAAGCCAGATGGAAAATAGTGTTATTAGACTATGAAAGATAGAAGGAAAAACAGGCCTCATGTAATATGAAAGGGGAAGTCTGTTTGCTAGCCATGATTTGGTTTTGTTCTCTTTTCTGCGCTCCCTCTTTCATTGGGCCCCTGCTTCCTGCTGCAGGATTGTGAGGTGTCTTAAGACAACAATATCTGGAAGGAGGTCTTGAGCTACAAAGTTCTCAATAAAGAGAATGTACAACTGATACTGCCTAGTTTGCTTAAAAGGTGCATGTTTAACTTTTTGAATATGATTTGTATTATTTCAAAATTGAAAAATACCCATGTTCTGTGGTATCAAGAGGCAGTTGTGGTGATTTATAAAGATAACCCCTACTGGTACTTTACTAGATTCTCTTCCTGGAAATTATGTCAAGGTCATAAACGGACAATCGGTATCTGTGTGTGTGTGTGTTTGAGCTGATTTAGTATCAGTTAAAAGTACACAGTTGAAGGATAAGAAAAAGTCATAGTAGAGTTAAATGTTTGAATTCCATGATATTTTTCTTTCAGTGATACCTGATATGAATTTATCCTGACATGGTCTGCAGATTTAGATTTAGATTTATTTTTTGTTTTAAAATGGCTTCGTGTGTTTTCCTGTCATTTTAGGTGCCCCGGAATCAGTGTGCTGGAAAGAAGCAGAAATAGAAATAGGTAATGACCCAGGGTTTGCACAGTTGAGGGGAAGACGGGGTGAGCTCATTTCTCAATGTGGGTTAGGACCGGGCGGCAGTTTGGTTTGATGGGTTCAGAAAACAATATCATTTTATTATTTTAGTTTCTAGAATCAGAAAGATTTCTTTCAGTCACAAAAGTCCTCCTTTAAAATGCAAGTAATTCAGAGTCAGGCCATGACCACCCAGTACGTACATTGTAGGTTAGCTTTTCCTTTCCTGGCAAATCCCATGGATGGAGGAGCCTGGTAGGCTGTAGTCCATGGGGTCGCTAAGAGTCGGACACGACTGAACGACTTCACTTTCACTTTTCACTTTCTTGCACTGGAGAAGGAAATGGCAACCCACTCCAGTGTTCTTGCCTGGAGAATCCCAGGGATGGGGGAGCCTGGTGGGCTGCCGTCTGTGGGGTCGCACAGAGTCAGACACGACTGAAGCAACTTAGCATCAGTAGCAGGTTAGCTTTTCTGCTGGAACTAGTGGAAGTGGGCTAAAGGGTGGGTGTCCAGGGGCAGATGGATGGGGGTAAGGCTTGCAGGAGGTCTGAACGGGATGGGACACGGTGCTGACGGGACTAGGGAAGGACATCAAAGACCAGCATTAGGCCGAATGCCTCTTTGATAACTTGACTTCCTTTGTGAAATGTTGTGCTTTGGTTGAAGACTTTCCTCCACTGTTTTAACATAAATTTGTGTGTTCTGCACTGATGACTTTGGGTGCAAAAGCTCATGTTGCTTTCTCAGAGTTTGAGAAAACAGTGAAGTGGCAGATTGCTTTTCAGAGATGGCTCACAGTCTGAGGTTAACCTGTGGACATCTGCCTTTCTCACTGCTGTTTTTCCCTCTCCTCCCTAACCATTTCTTGAAAGGAAACAGTGTTCTGTTCAAACTATTTCACACTTTTAATGAAATGGCTATTTATGTAATTAATGACTGCCTCCTAGGCTGTGCCCCAGGCCTCACAAGCCAGACCTCTGTCTTGTTTGTGGTGTGTCCTGCAGGTCCAGCACCACGCCACTCACAGAGTAGGGGCACCATGAAGGTTCTGGAGCCACTGAACAAAGCTCTGATTAGCTGCGAAGTGATAGTAGAGAAACAAAATTTCTCTTACCTTAGGTAGAAAATTTGAATTGATTTTTTTTTTTTAAGTATTTATTTATTTGACTGCTTTGGATCTTAGTTGCAGAATGCGGGGTCTTTAGTTGTGGCATATGAACTCTCAGTTGCAGCACGTGGGATCTAGTTCCCTGACCAGGGGTGGAACCTGGGCTGTCTGCATTGGGTGCACAGAGTCTTAGCCACTGGACCACCAGGGAACTTCCTGCTTCAATTGATCTTCTAAATAAATAAGGTCCTAGGAATCGAGAACCCAATACATAAAATACATTTTAGGAAGAGTAAGTGAAGAGGGAGCTGTCCTTGGGGGGAGAACTTTTTCTGGTTCAGTGTCTTCATGATACTCTAATTCCAGGACAATACGCTGCCATGTTTTGGACTTCTGTGGGCAGCCTGCATTTTAATCATTTCAGTATTTACTGGCTTCATGGTCAGAGGGAAAGGACGTGTGAAGAAAACCGACTCATTTTACTACTTGTTAGCAACTGTATGTTGGGTCAGGAACGTGAAACTAAGAGCTCAAAGAATTTAGGTGGGTTTTTAAAGGACATGTTTGTCTTCTCTTAAATTATTGAAAGTCTTGTGTAGTAATAAAATTGTATATAGTTATAAAATTATTATTAAAAACTGCCAAGAAAACTCCCCAAATCCTATCTGTTTAGAAATGTGTTAGGGTATAATTGTGCTAGATTTTTGAGGGGGTCGGGAGGGCAGTGGTGATATTCATATTAGTGCTACCATAGGTAATTCCCATAGTGCAAGAAGAGTTTAACGTAGGAGATTAGGTCCTGGAAGGGAAGATGCAGGTGATGGGTGTAAAAAGCTGAACATTACTGGTGGGACTATAAATTGGAACAGCCACTTTGGAGAACACTATGGAGGTTCCCTAAAAAACTAAAAATATAGCTACCATATGATCAAGCCATCCCACTCCGGGGCGTATACCTGGAGAAAACTATAATTGAAAACATGCATGCACCCTAATATTCATTGCAGCACTATTTACTATAGCCAGGACATGGAAACAATCTAAATGTTCATCAACAGAGGAATGGATAAGAAGATGTGATACATATGTACAATGGAATACTACTCAGCCATAAATAAAGAATAAAAGAATGCTATTTGAAGCAACATAGGTGGACCTGGAGATAGTCATATCGAATGAAACAAGTCAGACAGAGAAGGACAAATATCATGTGATATCGCTTATACATGAAATCTAAAAAAAAAAAAAACTGTGCAAATGAACTTATTTATCAAGAAAATAGAGTCACAGGTGTAGAAAACAATCTTATGGCTATCAAGGGGGAAGAGGAGGAGGGATAAATTGGGAGACTGTGATTGACATGGGCACAGAACTAAAATAGATAACTTTAAAATAGGTACTAATAAGGACCTACTATATAGCATAAGGGTACTCTGCTCAGCACTCTGTAATGACCTATATGGAAAAAGAAAGGGGGTATATATACAGTATATGTATAATTGATTCACTTTGTGTACCTCAGAAAGTAAAACAACATTGTAAATCAACTTTACGCCAATAAAAATTTTAAAAACCCCAAAACAAAATACGAAAGGCTCATTGTGTCTGCCTTTGGCCCTACCCTTCTGATGACAGTAAAGCCCTCAGTTTTATATTTATGCCTTTGAAATGGAGGAGTAGCCTCTCAAAGGTTTGATGGGAACATTCCTTGGGGATCTGCCAGTAGCTGGGACAGGGGCTTGAGTGGTTCCTGGAACTGTTCACATCCCCACCCCACCCACTATCACTCTGTCTCTACTCCCTCACGTCCCGGAGGAAATAGGAAGCTGCAGATGGGCTTCGCTGGGAGGTGGTGCCTGTGGATGGGGCGGTGGAAATACAGGGACGGATATGAAAAAAAAAAAAAAAAGCCTCACTGATTCACATCAGGACAAAGTAATGTGACTTTTCAGATTAGCAGATTGAAATCTGTTGCCTCTGCTCAGCATTTCTATTTTGGGTCTGGAGTACATCTTTCCAACTGTTTTCTTTCTTCTTTTTCCACTCCCCCTTTCAAGCCTCAAAGCCCCTTCTGCTTTTTAGCTTTTTCATTTTTCCAGTCCTGTGGAGTTTCTTGCCTGGGGTTTCTTAGTTGCCTGGGATGAGAAGAATGGTTGAATCTGATATATATATATATATAACCATTCAACCATTCAACATATATATATATATATTTTGAATCTGATATTTTATCATAGACTGGACTTCATTACAGGAATCTCAAATTGAAGCAGGCTGGGTTCTCCATATCAAGTGAATACAAGACTAGATAAGGATACACATACCAAAAAGAACAAAGCACCAAAGAATAAAGCATGAAATTCTATTAAGAGACTAATTCTGTTGTGGGCACTTTGCGAGAGCCCCTCCCACTGACACCACATAACTTTGCATATTGGCTCAAACATCCATGACAGAAAGTTTGTGTTCCCATGCGGTATATAATTTTTGTGCATTTCATATCATCAATACAGCAGAAACTCAGTTTAGTTGCTATAGACAATGATTATCTGTATAATATATACACATGTATATATATGCACATACATATATGTATATCACATATGTGATATACATACATACATAAATACATGTATACACACACATACACACACATACACACACATTCATAAATATATTTTCCCCTCTCTGTGCCTCTGCTAGCTTGAGCAGCTGTGCGGATGTTTGGCAATTTACTGGGATGGGACAACTGAGAGAAATGAAATCCAAGAATTGTTGAATTGTATCTCATGACCAATGAAGTATTGGCTCTTTCTAGTATTTCAAGTAAGGGGTAAAGAAATTGGATATTTAGAATTGTTTTTAATTTTGATATTTTATTTCTAAGGAACACTAATATTCACAAAACTCCTTATCTTTTCCTTTTCTTTCCTTTTGCCCTTAAGGGACAACTTTGCTAACTTTGCTAAGTTAAAATACTGTAGGGTTAATCTCTATCTCTGTTTATTAACTTGTACTGAGTGCTTTTTGATTTAGTTTTTCCTTTAATTGATTAGTTACAGTATTACTGACTTAAGCAATGTTGAAGTTTCTATTTCAGTTCCCATCTTTAAGTCACAATTAATGAAAAGCCTTTTCTCTTCAAATGCATCATGATCTAGTAGGAGGGTGTTTATACTTTCTCCCTTTTATCTATTTTTAGACATAAAATTGAAAATAATAAATATTCTCATGTCATCCAGAAGTAAGAAGGTAACTTCAGCGTTGTCTTAATATCAATTACATTTTATTGTGTCTCTCAGTGATAGATTCTTGGAACAGTACTTGGCACAGAGGAGTTGCTATATCAATGTTTGTGATGATGATGGTGGTGATGATGATGATGATATTCCAGAAGTGTCTGTGTATATCCTGGGATTAATCGAGTAATTGATTCAAACATCTAGCATCATGAACAGGTTCACTGAGCAAGTACTACATGTAGGCACTGTGCTTGACCCAGAGGTTTTGGAGGTCAATAAGATTTAGTCCCTATCCCAAAGTGTTAGCTGCTCAGTTGTGTCCAACTCTTTGTGACCCCATGGACTGTGTAGCCCACCAGGCTCCTCTATCCATGGAATTCTCCAGGCAAGAATACTGTGTGGGCAGCCATTCTCTTCTCCAGGGGATCTTCCTGACCCAGGGATTGAACCCGGGTCTCCTACACTGAAGGCAGATTCTTTACTGTCTGAGCCACCAGGAAAGTCCATCCATATCCTGAAGGGGCCCTCTGTTGGTGGGATGCTGTTTTTGACCTGCATCAACTGTAGAAGTAGAAATGGCTTGACAGATGAAGAGAGAACAGTGTTCACAGACAGAGTGGAGGAACATAAGTGGTTCAGCAGATGTTATTTGTATTTGGAAGACTTGAACTTAGTTGTTCCATGGAGACATGGGAGCCATTCACTGGTTCTCCCTCAGTCCTTCTTGTCCCAGTGGCACATGTTTGAGGGGTCTGGGTTTGGGTTAAAGGAACATAAACTGTCTCACATGAGCATCTAGGGATTTGCCCTGCACCCTGGCAGTGTGGGGGAGTGACCTTCGTTAGTCTCCTCTCCTCTTGATTTGAGATGCTCAGAGCTCTGGAGTTGGAGGTTGGAAGAGGAAGGGTTAACCCCGGGATTGCAGCAGCTGAATATACAGCATAAAAGTATTTGAGGATGAGATCACTTCTGTTTTGGGAACCTAAAGGCAAACACAGTTGCATTTGTTCATGTAATCATGGCCTTGTTTGAGATTGTTTATGTTTAGAAAGTCATGTTGGAATATTTATCAGTTGGGGTACAGAAACCAACTCTGGCTACTTTGGCCAGAAAGGATTCCACTGGAAGGCTATAGGACAGCTCTTAGAATCGAAGGAAAGGGATGAATCGTACGTGACCTGGCCTTGGGAAGGAAGTTGGACAGTTCTGAGTTTCTAAATATTGGGGAACTAAGGGATGGTCTTTTCAGGACTTGCATTGGGATGAATCAGCAGCAGTCATTTTCCATCCTGAAATTCTTTCCCTGGAGATTCAAATTCCTGGAAGAGCCAGTTGGCTGGGTCATTCTGCCCATCCATTTACCAGAAGGTTGAGACTGCAAGGAGCTAGAGGGGTCATCTTGGTGGATGCTGGGAAGGCAGACACTGACAGATATCCATTCCTGCCATGAAACAATAGTATATTTCTCAGGCCTCCCACTTCCCAATATTTCTGGCCTATTTAGTCATAGGTAGTCTATCAAGAAAATTTTTGATCTTTTAGTGCATGGCTTGGGCATGCTGGTAACTCTGAATGAGCAACAGGAGGTGAAGGGTGGACCCACTCAAGTGGCTTCATGATGCACTATGGTTCAGAAGCCATAGAGGGGAGACGGTGGGCAGGCTCAGTGTTTCTCTAATGGAGGTCTGCATTTCTCTGGAGGACTCTCAAAGAGAACTTCAAAAATGGGAAGTTTCATTTCAATAATAATTTAAAAAATTGGTCCCTTTATCTACTTATTCTGGATCAGCTGATGATACTTAACACCACAAGTGCTGAGTTCCTTCTATATTCATTTTTGGGGCCTTGGGTTTTCTGAAACTCTGCCTCTGATAGAAATTCATTAACTGTCATGGTCTAACGAGAGAAAAATAGAAGCAGGCTTAATATAAAAATAATCTTTGCATCAAGTGCAGACCAAATGATACCACAGAGTGCTGTTTTTAGAAGAGAGAGAAATGTTTGGGGAATGGTGTTTTCATACGGCAAGTAGCAGCACAGGCATGATGAATGCAAGGGAAATTGGGCCGTAGCCGTTAGCACCATGGGCAAATTGAAAACAACGATTTAGTTTCAACAAAACAACATAATCCTTTACATGCACTAATGATATTTTGAATTTTATTGGCTTCGCAGTTTTGTCTGAGTTTAATTTGTCCATTTATTTTTATAGTTGGTATGAGACTACCAGCATAAGATATAGATCTACACATATAAATGTAAAGTCCTTTTATATATTTATCTATTTAAGTGAATTAAAATAAAAAATAGCTTTGGTCAACTCTGGAGGTCCTAGAGGAATTTCGTTTCTTTAAAAGGAAAAGTCTCTTATTCAGGTTTTGGAAATACTGGTCTGTGGTGGACACTTGCCCCCCAACCCATCCCATCTTCATGGGAGACATACACTTCCCCACCCCAGGGGTGCTGGGTGTGGTCATGTCCCAGCTTTAGCCAGAAAGCAGAGGCTTGAAAGGAGCCATTGGTTCAGTTTGGCCTCTCCTCTTCCTATTGTTCTCTGGGAGAAGATAAGGACTTAGGTGCTGTCGGTCCGAAGAGAATGACAGTGGAGCTGACCGGAATTCAGCTGAGCCCAGCCTAGATTAGCTGAACTCTAGCCAACCAACAGATGTGTAAGCAAAAGAGAAATTGTTGCTTATTGCTTATTGAGAGAATAATTGCTTATTATTGTATGATATTCTGAGGTGGTTTGCGACACAATTTTATAGTAGTAATAACTGATTGACATGGTCTAGCACATTGGTTAGTTAGCACTAGAGTGTATATATTTGGATTTTTTAAAAAATTATTTATTTGTTTTAATTGGAGGATAATTACTTCACAGTAGTGTGATGGTCTCTGCCATACATCAACATGAATCGGCCACAGGCCTCCACGTGTCCCCTCCCCTCTAAGCCCCTCTCTCACCTCCCTCCCCGTTGTCCCAGAGCACTGCTTTGGGTTCCCTGCCTCATACATCAAACTCTCACTGGCTATCTGTTTTACACATGGTAATGTATATGTTTCAATGCTACTGTTTCAAATCATCCCACCCTCTCCTTCTCCCACTGTGTCCAAAAGTCTGTTCTTTATGTCTTTGTCTCCTTTGCTGCCCTGCACATAGGATTGTTGTCAGTACTGTCTTTCTAGATTCCATATATATAATACTCTTGGATTTTAATGAACAGTATGTGCCAGTTATTGCCGTGGGTACTGTGGCTATGGAAGTCTTCAGAACAGACCAAGTCTCAGCCCTTAGGGAGTGCATATTCTAGTCAATGTTCAATAATTTTTCTCAACAATTTATGAATCTGATAAATGCTTTGTTTTTTCCCTTTTCCAGCAAGGTAAACTAACATTGCACTGACACGTTTGCAAAGTGACCATTATCTGGATAGAGGGGATTTTGTCTACATGTGTGGTCTTATCTGCATATGTATGTCATATATTGAACAGAAAAGTCAGGGAATAACTTGACTACTTGATGTTGCTACCATTATCATCAAAACTGTCTTTGTTAAGGCATTTACTTCTCTTGACTCATGGCCAGAAATGTCTAGAAAAGAATATAAAAATAGATAGAAAAATAAGAGCATCATCACTTTGTCTACCAATTTTGCTCTTGCTTGATTTTGCTTCATACAAAGTCTTGACTGGGTTCCATACCTAAAAATAATCTCCCTGCGTACGTGAAATTTCACCAGGGTAAATGGCTGCGTGTATGCTTATATTTATGCATGTCTGAAAATTCTGCCGACTGCGGAGGTCTGTGGTGACTGGTCTGGAATGAAAACATCATCCTGGGAAGGGAATTTGAATGTGATGTTGAATACATTTAAAAATATTATTCAAATGATGGAAAAGTTCAGTTTTATGACTTTGGAGACTATTGGGAATCAGTAGCAAAAATTCACATTTCTTGTTTCATGGAGAGCAGAGCTGAAATGCAGCTGTATGTATTAAATTCTCAGAGGCCTTAAAGCTGAAAGGCCCGTTTCGGGTGGGTTTAGCTCTAGAAATGTAAAGCTTGCCTGTCCAGGTTAGTCCTTGATTTTGTTGTTGCTGTTGTTCAGTTGCTAAGTCATGTCCAACTCTTTTGTGACCCCATGGACTGCAGCACACCATGTCTCCCTGTCCTCCGCTATCTCCCGGAGTTTGCTCAAGTTCGTGTCCATTAAGTCGGTGATGCTATCTAACTATCTCATCCTCTGCCACCTAGATAGATAGTAGCAAATACCAGGCAGTTTGAAAAATAATTTATTCCACTTGGAATGTGGTGAAGTTTGATATTTTTTGCTTTGATGTCCAATTCCCTCGTAGGAATTGGTCTCAAATGTCAGTTGTCTAGGGCGGGGTAACCCTATTGACAGACATGGAGTACTTGGATGTCCATCAGAGCATAAACGGTCTTTCTCCCTCCGTCCTGGGGATCCATTGGTAGGTGAAAGTCTAGTTTACTGAGAGAAGCTGGCTTCCCTCTCTGTCCATTCTATAGGTAATCATACACTTGGCTAAACTTAACTCACCATAATCTTTGGGGTGATGTTCCTTGCACTTTCTTAGAACCTCTGTTTTGTCTTTCTGGAGGAAGTGAGGAGGGAATGGTTTGCAAGCATGTGGGGTGTATTACTAGGATATTTTTTTTCAGCCACTTAGATATAATTCTTTATTTCTAGGTAAAGACATGAATGATTTCCTCCTGATTGAGTTAAGCCGAGTACTCAGGACATAGATGTCTAATTGTAATGTGATCTCATAGGATCTGCTCTCAAGGCTGTTGAGTTTCCCTGGCTCTCTGGCGACCTGCTGCTTCCCAGGGCCTTGGACACTTTGACTGGTTTGTGTTAATGATCAGGCTCTGGATTTCCATCAAGGTGTTGCAAAGACTGGAGGAAAGAATTAAGTGCTAAAGTAACTGAACCTGAATTGAGAGTCTGGTTTCATAAGAATGACCTCCATGTGCTTGGCCGGGAGGATAATTATTTACCTAAACTCCCCTCTGACAAGGCCTAGGTCAAGTGATACTGGCCAGTGCCTGGACTTGGAAGTGAGGTCTCCTAAGACTGACTGTCAGAGAATGTGTTGGAACCAGAGGTCTGGGGTGAGCCTTGCCCTAGAGCAGTGGTTCTCAAAGTGTGTTCTCTGACCAGCATCTTCTGTATTGCTGGGAACTTATTAGCAACATCATGGCCCAACTCCAGACCTGCTGATTCAGACACCCTGGGGATGGAGCTCCAGACAGATTGTTCTAACAAGCCCTCTGGGGATCCTAAATTGAAGAATCACAGCCCTAAAAAGAGCATCGGGGATCCCAAATCTGTCACCCAGGGTTGGAGGGTGGCCATCCAGGGCTCATCATGAAAAAGATTTCCTCTGATATCAGTTACTACATTTAGCAGAATAGTCACTTTTTAGAATATGTAAATTTTATTTTATTTTTTTTTAAATATGGAAATTAAAAAAAATTTACTTAGCTGTTGGCTGTGCTGGGTTTTCATTGCTTTGTGCAATGAAGACTTTCTGTAGGTGTGGTGCACGGGCTTCTCATTGTGGTGACTTCTCTTGTTCCAGAGCATGGGCTTTAGGGAGCATGGGCTTCAGTAGTTGTGGCTTGCGGGTTCTAGAGTGCAGGCTCAGGAGTTCTGGTGCACATGCTTAGTTGCTGTGAGGCATGTGGTAGACCAAGGATCAAACCCATGTCTCCTGCATTGGCAGGCGGATTCTTAGCCAATGGATCATCAGGGAAGTCCCAGAATGGTCACTTCTAAGAGATCACTTAATACTCATTCATTTATTTCCCCAAGTGTTACACTAGCATGTCAGTGATTCATGGCACATTGCAAACTTAGAAAAACTGGTGCTTAGACCATATTTTGATATTTTACTTGTAGGTTTACACATTTTTGTAGCCTGATTTCTTTTCATGTTTGCCCTAAATTCTTTTAGAACTCAAGTCTATGACTTCAGTTTTTTAAACACTTGTTCAGTCATTCATCCATTCATTCAAATATCATGGAGCACCTGTTGTATACTAGAACTCATGTTCTGTTGTTGAGAATAGGTGATGTGGGGATGTGATTCTAACATAAATCACAACATGCCCAGTTGAGGTGAATATGAAGAAACTCGGGAGCAAAGGATGGAGTGGCCCACAGGATCTGAAGGGAGGATGGCCTTTGGGAAGTTCTCACAGGGAAAGCAGTATTTGAACAGAGACCTAAAGGAACAAAACATTTATCAGGGAATCAAGACAGGTAAGAATATTCTGGGTGGAGAGAATACACATGGGTCTGTGTCTGCTATAAGAAATTACCAGAAAGTTGGTAGCTTAAGCCATGCAACATGGCTTATTATGCTGTAGATCAGAAGTCTGACATGGGCTAAAATCAAGGTGTTGGCAGTGTCCACTTCCCTCTGGGGGCTCCTAGGGGACAATGTGTATCTGTGTCTTCTTTGCTTATATTTCTTGGTGTGTGGCATCCTTCTTCCATCTTCAGAGACAGGTATGGTAGATGGTATCCTTCCCATGTTGCCACCTATCTGTGTGTTTGCACTCATATAATTAAATTGGACCTGCCTGAAAAATCTAGGATCAGATACCCAGCTCAAGGTCACTAACCTTATTACATCTGCAAGATCCCTTTGCCATGTCAAATAACATAGTCTCATGTCTCTAGGATTAGAGCATCTTCTGAGTCCATTATTCTGCCTACCTAGGGGGCAGCATGGATGCCTGAGTGTGGAGACTATTTTAGAAAGAATAAGAAAACCCAGTGTAGCTGCGCTATGTCCAGGAGTGAGGGAGAAAGTGCTGTTGAGAATGGAAATGGAAATATATATATGGCAGGATGAACCAGAGATGCTTTCAGCAGAGGTTCGAGTTTAAAAAGTTTTAGTGACTGAGTTAATTCAGTCACTACTATTCTACAAAAAGAATTTCTTTCTTTGTAAAAGAAAAAATGGATACTGGCTACACGATCAAAAAGAAGTAGGTAGACAAATTCCATTTCTTCTTTTTCTAAATTTTCTTACTTATTTGTCTCACCCACTAGAAATTTATTAGGGAAGCCACTTTGAATCACAGGAGTTTTGGTACAATATATTTGCTCTCCAGTGAAAACTAGCATTATGTTGCTGGCTATAATTTAAAAAAAAATCAAATTTTATATTCACAGTTCCTGAGAGGTACATTCAGACTGGACAGAGTGACCCTCTGCAGTGAAGTAACAGTAAATCTTGCTCTCCTTGCTTTCTAGCCACAGTTGACCTGTGTCCTTTTTCTTTTAGCTGCTTTCCTGGGTGAAGATGGTATATCACAAAAGGAGACCTTGCTGACTGTATTAAAGTCCCTAATACTTAAGTCCCTTAGCTAGGAAATCCTCTTCCTTAGTTTGCTGTAGATTGCATTTTCAGGTCGTCATTGCCAATATTTATTGAATACTTAGGAGCAATAATGGACTTTAGGTTGGCCATAAACTCCACACCCTCTTCCATTCCAATCTCCATCAAATGTTTTATTGTATTAAAACTCAGATTTCAAAAGCTTGGTCTTCAAGTTCTTCATGTGGCAAAACTGTCCTGAGTGTAAGTCACTTATTATTATTAAAATTTTTTCCCTTAATACTTCACCATTGGGAAGAGATAAAAGAGAATAAAATCTGACAGGGAGTGTTAAATCTGAGAAATAAATGTAGATGGTGTGGATTCAGAAGAAATAATTTTCACCCAAACTGAGAAGAATAGTTGGTCAGGGTAGGGAGAAACTCATTAATACAAGAGTGTGGGCTTGGAGACTTGAATTTAAATCCTGGCTCACTGCTTTAATAACCCAAGTTTGAAAATTTTAGCAATACATGTTTCTAACAGGAAAACCTTAACATATAGTCAAACTTACTTACACAGAGATAACTTTTATTAAATATCTAGTTGTACTTTATTGCAAACCTTCTTCAGTGTACTCACAGCCACTGAGGTCTGAAATTGAGGAATTCTATAAATAGCATTCTTTTCTGCTTGAGTTTGGAGATAATTAAGAGAGAGACACAGGAGGCAGACAGATGAAAATAATTAGCCTCACATCTAAACCAGCTTAACCTCAAGTCTAAAGCCAGATTCTTCAATCTAGTTTTTGCATGCTCAGTTGCTGAGTCGTGTCCTAACTCTTTGCGACCCCATGGACTGTAGCTCGCCAGGCTCCTCTGTGCATGGAATTTTCCAGGCAAGAATACTGGAGTGGGTTGCATTTCCTTCTCTAGAGGATCTTCCTGACACAGTTATCAAACCTGGGCCTCTTACCTCTCCTGAATTGGCAGGAGGATTCTTTACCACTGAGACCCCGGGGAAACTCGCTACACTTTCATCAGGCTTTAAACATGAGGCTCTGCGGGTTTGTGGATTCCTTCTTCTGAATCCATCTCAGGCAGAGCTAGAATGTGAGATGTGTCCACTTCACGGGCAGAGGAAAGAGGACCAGGGAACACACACTGTCTGAGGATACAGGCACATCGGTGGAGACGAGAGGGCGGAGCCTGCTGCCCGCCGCTGGCAAGCTATCAGTCAGATACTTCACCGCTTTTTTTAGCAAAGAAGAAACCGTTCCTGCTGGGATCCCAGGGCAGGCCCCGTCTTGTCTCATGCCACCCGTGAAGCTAGCCTTGTTATGTCTTTGCATTACCTCCACAGAGCCCACTCAGATTTTATTGAAGATTTCATGATGGAGTCCAGGGATGGGGTGGGAAATTACATCACATACCCTGTAGTTGTTTTTCCATTAAAAAAAAAATCCTCTTAGTACACCTTAGTCTCAGATTTTAGCACATCAGTAACTAAATCTCAGAGCTTCCCTGGTGACTCAGTGGTAAAGAAACCTGCCTGCCAATGCAGGAGATGAAAGAGATGCAGGTTTGATCCCTTGGTTGTGAAGATTGCCTGGAGGAGGGCATGGCAACCCACTCTAGTATTCTTGTCTGGAGAATCTGCGTGGACAGAGGAGCCTGGTGGGCTACAGTCCATGGAGTCGCAAAGAGTCAGTCATGACTGAGCACACAGGCGTTTATGAACAACAAACAACTTTTTCATATGCGTGATTGTGGAATATTGAACTTTTAAGGAAAAAGCATAAAATTAAAGCTTTTAAAACTTAGTCTTCATTTTGCTGTGGTTTGGATAAAACTGGCAAAGGAGTCACAAAGTTCTATATGCTGTAGAATTGCCCAGCATCACCTGGGTTCACGCTTTGTTTCATCTTAAGAAAAATGGTCTCTGGGGTTGTCTTGACTAAATGCAGACGCTCATGGACCCTGGAGTGGCTTAAATACTGCCCAGATGATGCTTCATATCTCAGACAATCCTTATTTGTTTCTTATTTTACATGTAATCAGGAGGGGTGACTTACATATAGTAAGTGACTTACTTTTGGAAGAAGAAATTGATGTACCAGGCTGCCGTGTACCAGGCAAGTTTGACAGGCGTTTCCACGCTGAGTGTTTTGAACCATGTTGTACCTCCCTCTTTAAAGCCGAGATTTCTATGAGTTCCCAAGGTGCTAAAGGTCTCAGAGCTCTTATGTGCTGTTTCTCTTGTTTGCAGCAGGTTACCATGTTCTATTCTTTCAACAAGTGCTTCATTTCTGTTACTATGTACGGAGGGTCGACCCTGTGCCAGGCAAGATGCCGTGCAAGGCATCGGAGGCCAGTATGAAAGAGCCTCCATCACTTCGCTGCTGCCTGTGGCAGCTGCCTCCGAATGATCTGCCCGCTTTCACCCCAGCCTTCTTCCAGGCTGTCCCTTGCATTGCTGCCACAAGGACGCTCTTGTCCCCCATGACCCATGCAGCCCCAGCCCTCGCCACTGCTCCCACTGCTTTTAGGGGCAGTTAGGTTCCTGAACACGGTCTGCAGATGACAGCCCATGTTCACCCCAGGTGCTTCCTCCTGCCTCGTCTCCTGCCATGACCCTCTCCTGGGGCTTCTGTTCTCCTCCCATGGTCGCCCTTCAGTTAGTCAAATGCGGCCTTTCCCCTCCATCTCAGAACTTGGGGTATGTGGTTTTTCTGCTGGGAGGATGAGAGGGCTCCTTCCTGCCTCTCCTTGTCCTCTGGGTAACTGCTACAGTTTCCACTTCAGCCTCATTCGAAGTGATCACCTCTCAGGACCCTTACTAGGAAAAATGCATCACAAAGCCTGTGTGTGCAGTTGTAGTTTTATATTCATTTGAGAGATGCTTATCTCCTCTCCTAGACTGTGACCTGTCCAAGGATGGAGTTTTGACTCTGGTCATCATTGTATTCCCAGTGCCCAGTACAGTGTAGGCGCTCAATAAACCCTTGTCAAATGGTTGGATGAATATAGACAGATTCTTACCCTCTAGGAATTTACAGTCTGGTGGAAGGAAGAATGACTCAAACAGAAAATTAAAATATGATGTAAGTGCTGTCTATGAAAGAGGAACTATAGGATCACATGTCTACTACCGTAGACAGGGATGGGAAAGAAGAGGTGGAAGAATATATATAGTGTGGTGGTTAAAAAGCACTGGCTCTGGACTCAGGCAAAGTTATGTTCAAATCCTCGTTTTACCCTTCTTAGTTGGGTAGCCATTAGGAAGGTCATTTGACCTCATTGTACCTCAGTGTCATTATCTGTAAAATGGGTCCAATAATACTACTGAAGTCTGAAGACTTGTTCTACTTGTAATGGTATATTAGTTATCTATTGATGGTGTAACAAATTACCCCAGAAGTTAGAAGCTTCATACAATAAATATGTATCTTACACAGTTTCTGAGGTCAAGAATCCAGGAGTGGCTTAGTTGGGTGCTTCTGGCTCAGAATCTCTCATGAGGTTGTTATACTGTTGGGTAGGGCTGAAGTCTTGAGTGGGGTTGCAGGACCCACTTCCCAGCTCACTTACATGGGTACAAATAGGTGGCTTCGGTTCCTTCCCTGATGAGCATCTTCACAGGGCTGCTTATGACATGGCTCCCTCTAGAATGAATCCAAGAGGAGACAGGTCCAGATGGAAGATGCAGTCCTTCATAATCTAACCCCAGAAGGGAGATAGCATCACTTCTGCATGTCCTAGTGGTCACAGAGGCAGCCCTGGACTAACGTGGGAGAGAACTGCACAGAGGCAGGAATATGAGGAGACGGGGGCCATCTCAGAGGCTGGTTACCCAGATGGTCAGATCTCAAGGACACCTGGGTTTGGTCTTTGCTTTGACCTGCTGAGGTTGCCCTGAAATGTAAGTGGCCAGGCCCATGCTCACTGGTGAATATTTTTAAGACAAGATGCACTGATAGCTCTCTGATGGTGCTGATTTAGAGTTTTGACAGTTTTCACTATTCCCTATTGATCTGTCCTCACTAGCACTGACCAGCCCCACGTAGAGCCTCTGGGATTGTTTGTTCAGTTGTTCACTCACTCATCCATCCCTTCTTTCAAAAGTACACTTACTGCATTTACTGATAGTGAAATGTAGGTGCATGAGGCTCTATAAGGAACTTGATCTCTCTGGACTGATGCAAAATCCTTTTTGAGGGAGGTGTACATTATCCCTATTTTCACAGATCTCCAGGCTGGCACTCAAGAAGCTAGGTGGCTTCCTGAAGGTCGTGGAGCTATTAAGGCGGCAGTTTCCGAGTTCTGACTCAGGGCTATTTCATCCCAAAACGTATCCTCTTAAAAACAAGCATAAACCCCACTGTTCTTACTAGGGGAGTGACACAAATTCTTTGTAAAAATTTCAGAAAATGAACAGCATAGTTACATCTTTTCACATATCTTATGATGTTATTTTTCCTTTTGGATAATTTCTGAGAAGTGTAAGTGCTTAAAAGGTGTACAAAATGTTAAGGCTTTAAAGATGTATCTGGCATACGGAGTTCCTGGAAGAGTGCTGAGTTACTCCGCCAAATACATGTTCTTCATACAAATCTGTATCTAAAGATAATTAAGGATATAATGAAGCTCATATCTGAGTGTTTGTCTTGTCTCCCATGTGCTTAGGCACTCTGTTTTGTTCTGCAACAACAGGAGGTGGGGAAAATGAGGTTCTAATAAGAGTTTGGTTTACCAAGATCTATCCAGAAATAAAAAAAAGAGCAGCAAAAAGGTGAGAGTGGTTAGATTTAGGTTTACTTTTGTTCTTTCAGCTGTTTATTGTGAAATTTCAGACAATGGTGTGTTGTGTGTTTAAGAGTAAGGTGGTGTTGTTCACACCAGCTGACTGACAGATGACTAATCATTTCCTGCTCTTCGTTAACCTACTGAAAAGAGAATCAATCCAGCCATACCTTCAGTTCAGTTCAGTTCAGTTCAATTGCTCAGTTGTGTCCAACTCTTTGCGACCCCATGGACTGCAGCACGCCAGGCCTCCCTGTCCATCACCAACTCCCGGAGTTTATTAAAACTCATTGAGTCAGTGATGCCATCCAACCATCTCATCCTCTGTCGTCCCCTTCTCCTCCTGCCTTCAATCTTTCCCAGCATCAGGGTCTTTTCAAATGAGTCAGCTCTTCGCATCAGGTGGCCAAAGTACTGGAGTTTCAGCTTCAACCTCAGTCCTCCCAATGAATATTCAGGACTGATTTCCTTTAGGATGGACTGGTTGGATCTCCTTGTAGTCCAAGGGTCTCTCAATCTTCTTCAACACCACAGTTCAAAAGCATCAATTCTTCAGCACTCAACTTTCTTTATAGTCCATACATGACTACTGGAAAAATCATAGCCTTAACTAGATGGACCTTTGTTGGCAAAGTAATGTCTCTGCTTTTTAATATGCTGTCTAGGTTGGTCATAACTTTCCTTCCAAGGAGTAAGCCTCTTTTGATTTCATGGCTGCAGTCACCATCTGCAGTGATTTTGGAGCCCCCCCAAATAAAGTCTGCCACTAGTAAACTGATTATTCAACAGAAAGGGATGATTCTATCAACAGGGTTTATTTGGTACCACCGTATACAGAGGAGGGCTTCCCAGGTGGCGCTAGTGGAAAAGAATCCACCTTCAATGCAGGAGATGCAGGAGACATGGGTTTGATCCCTGGGTTGGGGGATGCCCCTGGAGGAGGGCATGGCAACCCACTCCAGTATTCTTGCCTGGAGAATCCCATGGACAGAAGAGCCTGGTGGGCTACAGTCCACAGGGTCACAAAGAGTTGGACGTGAGAAGGCAATGGCACCCCATTCCAGTACTCTTGCCTGGAAAATCCCATGGATGGAGGAGCCTGGTAGGCTGCAGTCCATGGGGTCGCGAAGAGTCAGACATGACTGAGCGACTTCACTTTCACTTTTCACTTTTATGCATTGGAGAAGGAAATGGCAACCCACTCCAGTGTTCTAGCCTGGAGAATCCCAGGGATGGGGTCGCACAGAGTCGGACACGACTAAAGTGACTTAGCAGTAGCAAAAGTGACTAAGTATGCATATACAGAGTTGAAGTGCCAGGGAGAAGGCAGGCATTTTGTTTAGCAAGTTACCTAAAGAAAAACAAGTAAATGTGTATTTTTATATCCTTAATAATGGCTAATGTTTAGCAAGCACTTGTTATATGCAGACACCGCTCCAGGGCCTTCTCTTTCTGTCATTAATACAGGCTTTTCACTTTGGGGTGTGGGAACAACAGGCCATTTGTAGATGGCTGGTAAGTGTGAGAAGCTGCTACTACTGTTTGGGAAGCGTGTGGGGTCCAAATGTGTTAGACATGGTTCCATTGACTTTTTTCAGCTTATTGTGGATGAATGTGACTTAGGTTTCTCTTCAATGATTTGAGATAGTTTCGAAACTATCATACTAAGTACAGTTTTTCTTTATAAACTTGACAGTTATTTTAGTCAACTAAGCAATGATCCCCAGGGAGCCTGGGTGGCGATGCTACATGGTTGTTCTTCCGGGGCTGGGTCATAGGATGAGGGCACATCTATCTTTGCTAGATGCAACTGACTGTACCCCACTGTGGTCATACAGTTTATACTCCCACTAGCAGCATGGGAGGGCTCCCTTTGTCCACAGATCATCAATTCTTGCTGAACCTTAGTTTCTGCCCCCTCTCCCCGCCCCCGTTTGATGGATCTAAGGGGATGTGTATTAACCAGGGTTCTCCAGAGAAATAGAACCAACAGGATGTTTATATACATATACATTTACATAGTATATAAATACATGCTATATAGATAGATATATATACACATTGAGATATATATATATATATATATATATATATATATATATGTATATATAGCCATCAGTCTCAGTTCAGTTTGGTTCAGTCACACAGTCATGTCAGACTCTTTGTGAGCCCATCAACTGCAGCACGCCAGGCCTCCCTGTCCATCACCAACTCCTGGAGTCCACCCAAACCCATGTCCATCGAGTTGATGATGCCATCCAACCATCTCATCCTCTGTCATCCCCTTCTCCTCCTGCCCTCAATCTTTCCCAGCATCAGGGTCTTTTCCAATGAGTCAGCTCTTCACATGAGGTGGCCAAAGTATTGGAGTTTCAGCTTCAGCATCAGTCCTTCCAATGAACACCCAGGACTGATCTCCTTTAGGATGACTGGTTGGATCTCCTTGCAGTCCAAGGGACTCTCAAGAGTCTTCTCCAACACCACAATTCAAAAGCATCAATTTTTCAGCACTCAGCTTTCTTCACAGTCCAACTCTCACATCCATACATGACTATTGGAAAAACCATAGCCTTGACTAGATGGACCTTTGTTGACAAAGTAATGTCTCTGCTTTTTAATATGCTGTCTAGGTTGGTCATAACTTTCCTTCCAAGGAGTAAGTGTCTTTTAATTTCATGGCTGCAATCACCATCTGCAGTGATTTTGGAGCCCAGAAAAATAAAGCCAGCCACTGTTTCTACTGTTTCCCCATCTATCTGCCATGAAGTGATGGGACTGGATGCCATGATCTTAGTTTTCTGAATGTTGAGCTTTAAGCCAAATTTTCACTCTCTTTCACTTTCATCAAGAGGCTCTTTAGTTCCTCTTCACTTTCTGCCATAAGGGTGGTGTCATCTGCATATCTGTCTAGCATCTATCTATCTATCTATTGAGCTTGATTTATTTTATGGGACCAGCTCAATTTGTGGAGCTGGCTAGTCTGAAAATTTGCATGGCTGGTTGGCAGACTAGAGACCCATAGCAATGTTGATATTGCAATTGGAGTCCAAAGGCAGTCTGGAAGCAGAATGCTTCCTCTTTCTGGGAGGATCTCAATTTGTTTCTCTTAAGGCCTTCAACTGATTAGATGAGACACACCCTCAAAGGAGGGTAATCTGTTTTGCTTAAAGTCTACTGATTGAAATGTTAATCTCATCTAAAAATGCCTTCACAGTGACCTCTAGACTGATGTTTGACCAAATATATGAGTTCTGTGCCCTAACCAAATTGACACATAAAATTAGCCATTACCAGATGTTTTTAAACATTTCTGTTCTTGGGACAATGCCTTGCACATAGTAAGCATGTTCAGTGGAAGTGTTTCTGAATGAATGTTTGAAGAAATGACTGAAAGAAAGATGTATTAGTTCATTATCTATAGGAGATGCCATAAAGATGGGTGAGAAAATGATAGTTACCATGTTCTAATATCTTTGAAAGCAAGATGTTAAAGAATCTCAATTTGTGTAATAATTGTATACTGACAGAACTTGAAAGAATACAATTTTTATGTGAATAGATAGTTAATCTTCTGTGAATGCTTGGGTGGAGTTCTTATCTATATTTTTTCTTAATTGGTGAATCCATGACTTTACAATTGAGGGGCCTTTAAAAATAGGCATTTATATATCAGTGAAAGTAAAACATAAATGCCTGAAAAAATGAGAGGCCATTTAAGCCCTAAGATATTACTGAGTCAAAGAGAAATAACATCTAACCAACCTGACATGTGTTAGTATTTCCAGGCGTTTAATGATGCCAGCTTCAGAGTTAGACTGCCTTGGTTTGGATCCTGGCTCCACTGTTAATTACTTTTGTGCCTCAGTTTCCCCCATTATAAAATGGGGATAACAGTGATCAATCTCTAGAGTTTCTGTGATGATTAAATGAAATAAATATGGAAAATAGTTAATCTAGAGCCTGGTGTAGAGTAAGAGGTCAAGCAGATTTACTTATTAGCACTTTCTTCATATTTATCCTTTAATATGCTGCTTTAAATAGCCAGTTAAGGGTAGAGATAATGTTTAAATATCCCAGTTTTAAGTGTTTAACATTTAAAATCAATATTTAAAAAATTAATGTTTCTTATTAGTATTTAAATGCTTACTATTTTACCAACTTTTCAATGAGGATGTTGTAAATTAGATTTTAAAGAAATCAAGATTTCTTCATTGAATTTGAATTTTGTAGCACATATGAAATGAGATTATAGCATATATGATGACTTTTTAAATATACATACCCCAAATTTCTGAGGCGTATTGATCTATATATTGTCATTTGGAAGCTTGTCTCCTCATAGGATTCCTCAGGTTGTTCTAATATAAGGGCCTGGCTCCTGTTTGTTTTGTGGCTATCATATTTTTTGAGATTTCTTTTAAGGCAAATTATGACTTGTGAGCTAAATCTGGCCTGATGCTTGTTTTTGTGTAACCTTTGAGCCTAGAATGGTTTTCACATTTAGAAATCAAAAGAAGCGTAATATTTCATGACATGTGAAAATTATATTAAATTCGAATTTCAGTGTCCGTGGATAGAGTTTTATTGAAATAAAATCTGCAGCTACATGGATTCCTTTTCAGCTTGGCCATGGCTGCTTTTGTGGTGCAGCTACAGAACTGAGGAATAACAACAGGGACTGTATGGCCCATGAAACCTAAAAGATTAATTACCTAACCCTTTATTAGAAAAGTTTGCTGGCACCTGTCCAGTTCCAAATGTAGTAAAACAGAGAGGTCAGATTCAGCTTTGTCAGTTTTGGAACTTGTTAGCAAGTGAGGCCAGAGGCAGAAGCTTTTAGGTAAAATAAGCTTCCTGAATTATATGTGGATTTAACTCCTTTAAGCTGTCCTTACCTTCTGAGGTAGTGCCAAGTGAGAATGTTTAGAGACAGCAGAGTGCTGGATGAGAGAAAGGTAAATGCCTTCAGGGCTGAAATCAGAAGGTTGTTGTGGCAGGTGGGCCCGATCCTTAGGCAATCAAGAGAGAGCCTGTGAATAGAGGTCTGTAATTTGTAATTTTTTTAGGTCCAAATGCATTAGATAAAAAGGGCACAACCCAGTGGGAGTGTTTTTCCTTTTTTGTCCTGATATTCTTAGGCTATAATCTTCTCAACTGCTTCATCAGGGTTTATCTGCTGTAATTACTGAGATCTGTGGTACATGTTATCAGCATGTCAAAAGAACTAAGAAATTTTTCCCTTAAAAATATGAAAAATTATCTTAAGCTGCCAACCATGAAATGCTTGAGACTTACTTCCTTGTAGAACTTCACAAAAGTGCTTCTGAGTGATTCTTCCTGTTTACCTTGCTGCTGATAAAAATCCAAAGAACATTAAATTCGGTTACTTTCTAGACAGAAAAATTCTGGTAGATATTCATTCTCTGTGGCAAGTTAGAAAGTTTGTTCTTCTACCCTTTTGAAGACCTTCTTTATTTAAATTTTTGTTGAAATTTCTTTTTTGACATAGCTCCTCATTATTGTTTGGAATGAACTCACTAGAGTAATGATACCTTGAGGATGTCTCATGTTTTAAAAATACTGAAATAATGGGGCATTGTGTTAACCTAATGCACTGCAGTTTGGATTCTGCATGGTGCATTTGTGGTTTTTGACCCCTTTGTTCTGATGGCTTGGTCATGGGCTGAGACTGTTCAAGGCGTTGTTGAGATGATTCCCTTATTTCTTCCAGTTGTCCTATCCCTGTAGCCCTGTGGAGTACAGGGTGTTGAATAAGAGTTTTAACTCTGATGTTGACATAGAACTTGGTGACATTGGAAAAGCAGCAGTTGAGTTCCAGGATCTAGTTGACAAAATCAAGAAGAAAATTATACAGCAGAGAGCAAGGGTTTATGTTTTTTAACAGTGAAAAATGATTGTAAGTTCTTAAAACTCAACAATAAGAAAACAAAGAAGTAAAAAATGGACAGAAGAGCTAACAGACACTTCAACCAAGAAGAGATACAGATGACAGTAGGCTTTGGAAAGTATGTTCAACGTCATATGCCATAAGAGATTGCAAGCGAAAACACAGTGAGATACCACTACACACCTAAAACCCAAAACCCTAACAATATCAAATGATGGTAAGAATGTGAACCAATAGGATTTCCCGTTCATTGCTCTTGGGGTGCAAAATGGTACAGGTATTTGGGAAAACAGTTTGGCATGTTTAACATATTCTTACCATACAATCCAACAATCATGTTCCTTGTTATTTATCCAAATAAATTAAAAACTTTTGTCCTTCCAAATGTTTATAGCAGCTTTATTTAAAGTAACCAAAATGTTCTTCAGTAGGTGAATGGATAAACTGGTACATTCATACAATGGAATAGTATTCAACAATAAATGCATATTCCTAAATGGAAGAAGCCAATCTGAAAGAGCCATGTACTGTATGATACCAACTATACTGACATTTTGGAAAATTGTCTCCCAACTATGGAGACAATAAAATGGTCAGTGATTTTCAGGGGTTAAGATAGAGGGAAGGGTGAATAGGTGGAGCACAGAGGATTTTCTGGGCAGTGAAGCTATTCTGTTTGATACTGTGGTGCTGGATATATATCATTATATATTTGTCAAAACCCATAGAATGTATAACACAGACAGGGAACCCTAAAGTAAACCATGTGATCTTGTGAAGTCATTCAGTCGTGTCTGACTCTTTGCGACCCCGTGGACTGTAGCCTACCAGGCTCCTCCCTCCATGGGATTCTCCAGGCAAGAATACTGGAGTGGGTTGCCATTTCTTTCTCCAGGGGATCTTCCTGACCCAGGGATCGAACCCAGGTCTCCCACATTGTGGGCAGATGCTTTAACCTCTTGAGCCACCAGGGAAGAGCTTTAGTTAAAAATAGTTTATCAAAAAAAATAATAATAGTTTATCAGTATCGACTCATCAATTGTAATAATGCACAACATTAACACTGGATTTAATAATAGGGGAAATTTATTGTGTGGAGTGGAGCAGGAGAGATGTATATGGGAATTTCTTACAATTTATCAGTAAACCTAAAGCTGCTCTGAAAAAGTCTGTTAATTAAAAACAAATAGGTAGTGTATGATTGCAACATCTAGGCCTTAATCTATTTCCATTCTTGTTAACATTCATTAATTTTTTGAAACTCAGTCCTGTTTTTGGAAGAACAGCAATTCGGCCACTTTTATATAACCTAGAGACATAATTCTTAGAATGTATATTCCCATGATTGCTTACATTGTACTGAAATATTTGTTGACTGGATAAAAATAGTATAGAAGAATAAATAGATTGATGGATCCCTTTATCCTTAAAATAAAGAAGACTCTTGAAAGGAGGAAGTGATAGTTTAGCAGTAATTGGAAGATTTTTTGGAATTTCTATTCCTTTGAAGTTACCAATTTAGAGCGCAGCTGTGGTGTAACCAAACAGATGCAGGGGTAAAGAACACTGAGCTGGTCAGTCTGCCAGCATTGGTTGAATGCTGGGCCCAGTACACAGGTGTTCAATATAGTCAGGGTCCCTTCTGCCAAGGACTAACAGTTTAAAGACTTTGATCATATTTGGGATGGACCATCTTGGTTTTGATTCTAGCTACGACACATATAGGCTGTGAAATCTTGGGTGATTTACCTGTGTTTTTCATTTCTAATATGGCAATAAGGATCATAGCTACCACTGAGAGACTCATGAGGATTAAATTGAGGCATATAAAGCACAACAAAAATTATAGATGAAGTTTTCCTTTTACTTCTCTATGGAATTGAGAGTACAGTGAAGCTGTCAAAGGCTTTGCATTTCTTTTTTTAATTTTTAGTTTTTTAGGCTTTGCATTTCTTTATCCTCTTTAACTTAATTCTCTATGACCAGCTCAAGGAAAATAGGAAGGAAAAAGTGGGTTAGAGGCAGCTGTGAACTGAGGGGTAAGAGACAACCAACTTCTTTAACTGTTTGATTTGATAAAGACAAATCATCACTCTTTAGAAAATCCCCATAGACATTATTGTTTCAAATTAGACAGTGTTTGTGTGTGATTATTATGATTATTTTTCTTCTTCGAATAATGAGACAAAACCACAAATTCAAAACACTTAAACCTTTACACACACACACACACACACATGCACAAATTCAGTTCAACTGCAAGTAAGTGACAACTGGCAGTTCTTCATTTATAAAGATTTCCCATGTTGACATGAAAGAACATAATTGTAGAGCCAAGTGGCCACATTTCTCATCCTTTATGGCAGTGGAGGGGCCTATTAACCCTCAGTCCAGTTTTGAGTGGTCATCAGCAACAATGGATAGAAGGGGCCATTCAGAGAGGACCCGGCAGGCAAGCCATGTCTGAGTTAGTGCTGGATGGGCAGAAGGACACTCACGTACTCTCAAACAATGAGCTTCTGAGCTATGTGGCTTCTCTCCTCAGAGAACTGCCTTTATTGAGTTATATTTTCCTGCAATATTATCTATTTTTTTGTTTGTTTTGAGAAAGAGAGATGAAAATTACATGAGCAACCTGTGTCTTTAATGAAAGCCATACACCAATTTGATTGATTTCATTGTCTGGGAAAAAACAACAGGTCCTGTGCATAACCTAATGCCTCCACATTTTTATTAAGTAGTTGTTAATAATAATCTAAATTAATTGCCTTAGCTGGAAAGCTTTTGTCAATCCTCTGTCTCAGAAATCAGGTGCTTAAAATCTTTAACCCATTAATTTTTTTTCAAGTCACCTCTGCTCTTTATGATCTTCAAATGTCTTAATCTATAATCCTCCTCAAATCCTCTCAGAAGCAGGCAAGGAAAAAACCTAAAGTAATTGTAAAAATAGTGTCATAGCTTCAGATGGGCCACAGAGAAATTTGTTTTTAGAACTGGAGGAGCCCTCACTCAGAATTTTCCTTTTTTTAGAGGCCAGTCTGGGGCACTAAGAGGAAATTTTTTAAAGGCTAGAGAAAAAGTCATTTATTCTCAAGTCTTTCATACAGCTCTTTTTCCTACCCACTGAAATTAAAAACAGACACACACACACATTGCCAGTGGATATTGTTGTGGGAAGGAATACAGTTCAGCTTTGTGCTCTGGGGGAAGACCTGGGTTTGAACCTCAACTTCATGACGTATTAGCTGTGATCTCAGTTTCTTCAATCAAAAACAGGAAAGAATAATGGTGCTTCCCAGGTTGAATTGTCGTAAGAAGTAAATCACATAATGCATATAAAAAGGGCTTAGACTAATGCCTGACCCCCGATAAATGTTCAAGTAATGGCACCTTTTATTATCATTTTCTTTACATTAAAGTCATTAAGATGTACCATGATAAGTTCTAGATATACACCAGTAGAGTAGCTACTTTCCACATGTGACTTTTAATTTAATTAAAATAAAAGTCAACATTCAATTCTTCAGTTGCATTAGCCACATTTCAGGGGCTCAGTATCACATGTGGCTAGTATTTTTTTTTCCCTCCACGGGTTTTGATGAGAGGAAATTGAAAAGTCAGTGGTGTAGAGGAAATTCAAGTATCAGTTGGATAGCTGCACCCTGTCGTTGATGATGATGACAAGAACAGGTAAAATCTGAAGGTTTACCACATATCAGTGCTTTGATTTTTCTACACAAAGCACATTTTATTTGTTAAGCATTACATATAATTCAGTTATATAACAAAGAACAAAATGTAAGAATTTTTAATGTTAGTCTCACATGCATTCACTCAGGTGGGCACATAATACTCCTAGGCCATGTTTCAGAGAGGTTAAAATGCCTTTTCAGGGTCACAGGGCTGCCGTAGTAATTGAGCTGAGATTTGAGCCAAGACTCTCTGTCTCCAGGGTCAGTGGACTAGAATCACTGTGTTTTCTTTCGAAATGCCTTTGAATGAGGCAGTTGTCAACATTTTGGTCATTACTTAATGACCTTCTCTCAGAGTATAGCCCACAGAAGCAAAAGGAGGTGAAGCTAGACTTGATCCCTTTTAGTTATGGGCTGAACAATAAAGGAGGCAGAGCACCAAAGAATTGATACTTTCAAACTGTGGTGCTGGAAAAGACACTTCAGAGTCCCTTGGAGAGCAAGGAGATCAAACCAGCCAATCCTATAGGAAATCAATCCTGATTCCTGCTTCCATTCATTGGAAGCACAGATGCTGAAGCTGAAGCTCCAATACTTGGGCCACCCAATGCAAAGAGCCAACTCATTGGAAAAGACCCTGATGCTGGGGGAGATTGAGGGCAAGAGGAAAGGGGGGCAACAGAGGATGAGATGGTTGGATGGCATCACTGACTCAATGGACATGGGTTTGGGTGGACTCCAGGAGATAGTGAAGGACAGGGAAGCCTCGTGTGCTGCAGACGATGGGGTCACAAAGAGTCGGACATGACTGAGCGACTGAATGGCAGCAACCACCTTGCTTTCATGGGAGCAGTGCGTCATGGTGGGAAGCCCTGAGTTTAGAAAGAGAGACTCAAGAGTTAAGTTTGATCTTAAACAGTTGCTAACCTTTGTGAGCCTTGGTTTTCTCCTCTGTTTTCTTCATCTGTTTTTTTGGTAGAGCTGTTGTCTCCTGAGACTTGTTCACTTCAGTACACCCCCTCTGTGCAAGGCCTTGTTCTAAGCACTGCTCATGTACTAATACTTTGACATCTCACAGCACCTTACCTAGTAAATTCTGTTAGCATCTCTGTTTTACTAATATCAAAATTGAAGGCCTGAGAAGACCAGTAACTTGCCTAGACTCACACAGCTACTAACTGACATTGCGACAATCCAACTCATATAGCCTTACTCCAAGGCTAGGCACTTGATAGTAAAGATCCTCTCCAAATGTTAAAAGAATCCATCTTAAATTCCCCCATTCAACTCTTTGGATGCCTTTGGAGTCCCTTCTGATTGGTCACAAAAATTCTTTCTAATTTATAGAAACATGTGTTCAATATGTCAACTATCCCTCTTCTCCCTGCTAACTCCATTTGTGGGATGAGGTGTGGTCCTTTCCTTCCCACGCCTGTAGAAGTTATGCTAAGCTTTTTCCTCAGCCCAGGGGAGCAGTTTCTCAAATGTTCTTCTCTTCCTGAACCCACTTCTCTGAGTCCTCAAATTCCCTAGCAAGGATTAACTCCTTTTTTTGGGGGGGTCACTTTATTCATTATTTAAAGTTGTAAATAACAACTCTCCAGCCTCTCCAGCTATCTTCCCAAATTCCTCTTCTCGCTCTCTTCTAGTATTTTATCAGACTTACTTAGACTTAAATTCCTTAAAAAAAGAATTACTTTAAAATAACTCACATAGCAATTTTCCATATGTTGTTTTAACATGTTCTGCTTAAAATGAAGGCCATAGCTGACTGCAAGTAACTGAAAATACATTGCGATTCTAACATATTTCTGAGTGTTAACTCAGAGATTCTGGTAGTATTTTACCATCAGTCATTTGAGGCAAATTAGAGTCCTTGCACCAGTGATAGAGTAATTTTTCCTCCCAGTAGAGATGCAGCCAGAATCTAAGAGTTTAGGAGTAGCAGCTGGGTGTCATCTTTCTAGCTTGGCCTTTCAGGAAGGGACAAGGAAGCAAAGAAAATGAGCAGCTACAAAACATTCCCCTTCCAACCCCTCCTTCTACCTCCAACCTGATTTAGTACAACATAGGTAGCTGCATTTTTTTAATTAAAAAAAAAGAATTCTATCTATGATAGAAATGGAGAACAGCTGCTTGCTAACCTCCTGACATTTTGCCTTTTACACTTTAATTCCAATTTCCGGTCACTTAATTGTCCACACTTATTTGACTTTTCCTGGTCCAAGCCTCCAATCCTTGGACTTTAATTATTTTTATAGCAATTTGCTCACACCCAGGTTTTCAATCTATGATAGCCTAGTAATGTTGAATCAATAGTACAGATACTTGCTGCTAGGTTAAGGATGAGATAACTGTCAACTCTATGGAACAATTAGAAATATAGAAAGCAGCAGGAAGAACATCAAAAAACAAAACTAAACCCACCAACCAAACAAGCCCACCAAACCCTCTAAATCTTCCTCATTAAAGAAGATTTTCCAAAGCTTAAACTTCAGCAAAATATTATCTTCAAATGGAAATGAGTAAAGGACTCACATGGGTCATATGCTAATGGAGGAATCCAGTTCAGTTCAGTTCAGTTCAGTTCAGTCGCTCAGTCGTGTCCGACTCTTTGTGACCCCATGAATTGCAGCACGCCAGGCCTCCCTGTCCATCACCAACTCCTGGAGTTTACTCAGACTCATGCCCATCGAGTTGGTGATGCCATCCAGCCATCTCATCCTCTGTCATCCCCTTCTCCTGCCCTCAATCTTTACCAGCATCAGGGTCTTTTCCAATGAGTCAGCTCTTCACATGAGGTGGCCAAAGTATTGGAGTTTCAGCTTCAGCATCAGTCCTTCCAGTGAACACCCAGGACTGATCTCCTTTAGGATGGACTGGTTGGATCTCCTTGCAGTCCAAGGGACTCTCAAGAGTCTTCTCCAACACCATAGTTCAAAAGCATCAATTTGTTGGCATTCAGCTTTCTTCACAGTCCAACTCTCACATCCATACATGACCACTGGAAAAACCATAGCCTTGACTAGATGGACCTTTGTTGGCAAAGTAATGTCTCTGCTTTTTAATATGCTGTCTAGGTTAGTCGTAACTTTCCTTCCAAGGAGTAAGCGTCTTTTAATTTTATGGCTGAAATCACCATCTGCGGTGATTTTGGAGTCCCAAAAAATAAAGTCTGACATTGTTTCCACTGTTCCCCCATCTGTTTCCCATGAAGTGATGGGACTGGATGCCATGATCTTAGTTTTCTGAATGTTGAGCTTTAAGCCAACTTTTTCACTCTCCTCTTTCACTTTCATCAAGAGGCTTTTTAGTTCCTCTTCACTTTCTGACATAAGGGTGGTGTCATCTGCATATCTGAGGTTATTGATATTTTTCCCGGCAATCTTAATTCCAGCTTGTGCTTCTTCCAGCCCAGAGTTTCTCATGATGTACTCTGCATATAAGTTAAATAAGCAGGGTGACAATATACAGCCTTGACGTACTCCTTGTCCTATTGGGAACCAGTCTGTTGTTCCATGTCCAGTTCTAACTGTTGCTTCCTGACCTGAAAACAGGTTTCTCAAGAGGTAGGTCAGGTGGTCTGATATTCCCATCTCTTTTAGAATTTTCCACAGTTTATTGTGATCCACACAGTTGAAGGCTTTGGCATAGTCCATAAAGCAGAAATAGATGTTTTTCTCTAACTCTCTTGCTTTTTCGATGATCCAGCGGATGTTGGCAATTTGATCTCTGGTTCCTGTTTCTTTCCTAAAACCAGCTTGAACATCTGGAAGTTCACGGTTCATGTATTGCTGAAGCCTGGCTTGGAGAATTTTGAGCATCACTTTACTAGCGTGTGAGATGAGTGCAATTGTGTGGTAGTTTGAGCATTCTTTGGCATTGCCTTTCTTAGGGATTGGAATGAAAACGGACCTTTTCTAGTCCTGTGGCCACTGCTGAGTTTTCCAAGTTTGCTGGCATATTGAGTGCAGCACTTTCACAGCATCATCTTTCAGGATTTGAAATAGCTCAACTGGAATTCCATCACCTCCATTAGCTTTGTTCGTAGTGATGCTTTCTAAGGCCCACCTGACTTCACATTCCAGGATGTCTGGCTCTAGGTGAGTGATCACACCATTGAGATTATCTGGGTCATGAAGATCTTTTTGTACCGTTCTTCTGTGTATTCTTGCCACCTCTTCTTAATATCTTCTGCTTCTGTTAGGTCCATACCATTTCTGTCCTTTATCGAACCCATCTTTGCGTGAAATGTCCCCTTGATATCTTTAATTTTCTTGAAGAGATCTCCAGTCTTTCCCATTCTGTTGTTTTCCTCTGTTTCTTTGCACTGATCACTGAGGAAGGCTTTCTTATCTCTCCTGGCTATTCTTTGGAACTCTGCATTCAAATGGTAATATCTTTCCTTTTCTCCTTTGCTTTTTGCTTCTCTTCTTTTCACAGCTATTTGTAAGGCCTTCTCAGATAACCATTTTGCCTTTTTGCATTTCTTTTCCATGGGGATGGTCTTGATCCCTGTCTCCTGTACAATGTCACGAACCTTCGTCCATAGTTCATCAGGCACTCTGTCTATCAGATCTCGTCCCTTAAATCTATTTCTCACTTCCACTGTATAGTCATAAGGGATTTGATTTAGGTCATACCTGAATGGTCTAGTGGTTTCCCTACTTTCTTCAGTTTAAATCTGAATTTGGCAATAAGGAGGAATCCAGTTAGATGCCCATAATTATGTAATGAGAAGTTTAAACAAGAATAAGCGGGTGTGACCAAAATGACTTCCTTGTGTGAGAGGTGAGTTTATACTTCGCTTTTAATACCTTGACAGTGAATCTAAGACAAGTCTCAGGGGACCTCTTCATTGGCGGGGCATTTTGCCGTGGTGGGGCCTCCCCTGGCACACACGGAGAAGGGGTGTTCTTCATTCCTTCACGTGTGTTCCCTTTTTCCTCCCTTCCCAGCAGCTGGTCGAATCCTCCTTGTCAGAATGGAAAGATAAGGGGAGCCAGAAAGTTCTGACTTGACGTCATTGCTGTCACACAGCTTTATAGTCTCTGGACCTGGCAGGTATTTAAGGCTAACGTTTTTCCTCCTGGGTGTTTTTATAGACTTTTCAGAGACGACCCACTTCCCCAACCCCACATTCTCACCTCCACCCCTGCTTGCGGCTCTAATCACTGGGGCCCTTTCCCCAGTGTATTTCTCTTTATGCAGAAGATGCACTGTCTCTTCTTTGGTTCTTCATTTACTCCCTCTTCACCCCAAGGAATCTAGAGTCACCTCTAGCTTTCATCAAGCATCTAGGAGACCCTACTAGAAGGCCCTCATGTGACCTCACACCAGCCCTCACACAGCCCCATGTCCACTTTATCACCGGAATTATGCAAGCGTTCTTTGCACTGATGAGCTCTGGGAGTGCAGGCCCATCTGATTCCAATACGTCCTTGAACTCAGGTCAGCCACTCAAGTCCACTTCCCACCTTGTAGGATTTTCAATCCAAGGTGACTTCTGCAATGCAGGGGTAAACTGCCCTTCATCAGGCTTGAAGTGGAAATAGCTGGCCTTCACCTCTTTCCCAGGAGTTAAAAGTACAGCTCTCTCCAAATGAATCCTTCTCACAAATTCTTTTCTCAAGTGTCTCCCTCTCATCTCTCTCTTTGATATTCTTGTTGAAGGTGAGGGGTCTGCTTTCTGTCACTAGTTATTGGACACTAAAAGCTTGCCATGGGTTTATCATCTCTAAACTGAGAGAAAAGTTTTCACTTTGATACATTGCCACACACGTAATCCACAGACTACACTCACTGAGGACTGTGTGTACTGTTAGGCCTAGACCAAGCTCTGCTAGGGCGAAATGTGCTCTCAAAGGGACTTTAGCAGGGAGTTCTTCCCAGGAAAAAGATCTCTGTTCAATGGGTAATGCCCTGATTAGAGGAGCTAAATGCCTTGAAACCCACTCTACCATAGTAGTGATTGGATTTTTTTTTTTTTTTTTTATTAGAAAGAGGAAATGTTTTTCTTTGATCAAAATCTAAGGGTTATTGGGTTCCAGCAGGGAGGCATTTGCTCTTGATTGCAGCCCTCTGTGTTTAGACTGGTGTGTCGTTGCAGCCTGCCCCTAGGCTTCCAGGCCATGCCAAGTGGAGAATTCTGAGTTCACCCATCAGCTGGGCTGGCAGTTTTCAGAGAGCAGTTCCAGTTGCTTTGACTTTCTCTTTTGAGCTCCTCCTGTCTTTGCTTGGGGGTCTGCATTCCTCGTATCAAACTGGCTTTTGAAAGAACTTCCTACTCTCTAGATCAGGGGCCGGTACAAAAGTGGCCCCAAGCCGCCCGTGGCCCACTGGTGAGATTTTTGTTTGGTTGGTAGGTCTGCACAGTGTTTTAAAAGCCGAGTCATCTAGGCTTGTTCCTTTCAACCTAGATCACACAGTTGCTGTCGGCTAACTGTGCATACCTGCAGGCATTGAAACCTCCTTTTGGATCTTTTGGGATAGCTTCCAGTGTGAATTAAGGTAAATGCTCTGAAACAAATCAACATGTCTTCGAGTGATTAGGAGGTAAGGTAAAGTTCCTTTCTGTAGTTTTCCATTTCCTTTGTCCTTGACTGATTGTTTAGTGGGAAGAGGAGTGATGCGTGCTAAGTCGCTTCAGTCTTGTCTGACACTTTGCGACCCCCGTTTGCAACCCCATGGGCTGTAGCTCACCAGGCTCCTCCGTCCATGGGATTCTGCAGGCAAGAATACTGGAGTGCATTGCCATGCTCCTCCAGGGGATCTTCCCGACCCAGGGATGGAACCTGTGTCTCTTACATCTCCTGCATTGGCAGGCGGGTTCTTTACCACTAGCACCACCTGGGAAGCCCTGAGAGGAGTGATGGGAAAGTATCAGAAAGAAGGGGCCTCATCTCTCTGTGGCATGAAGGCTGCTCAGGTGAGGACTGTGCATAGGTAGAGACAAAAGAGGGGCGTTTATTATACACACAAAAGGATACACTCACATTTTCCCTCCACACTGACAAGAGTTCTTTAACACTTAAATTGAGGAATTAGTCAAGAAGATGAGGGATGACTAAGTAGGCCTTTGGTCAGTGATACTTTAATGGGACCAAAACACATTGGGAAAATCAGCCTTTATCCCTTAAATTTCTCCAGAGTATAACCAAAGCAGTGCCCACAAACTAAAGCACCCTCATGTCCACAGCAGCCCTGACCTATGGCACAGCTTGGCGGGGTACTCTTTGAACTAGAAAGTGGTCTGTCTCCATATTATGAAGGTGGATACTCTAGTAGCTCCCCTTGTACAATCCCAGTGACAAGACCACTGTTGTCTTTGTCACATATGGATTTGGCAGCCCCTTGGGGGGCATTGCCAACCCTCCCCCAGCTGGTTGTGTAGTGGATTTGCTGTGACTGCGTTTACCTGGGAGGAACGCCTATTGCAGCTAGTCGACATGGCAGCCTGTCTGTGCTCCAGAGTGTGTGTGATGTGGGCTGGGTGAGTCTAATTATAGCATCATGAACCCACTTGCACCTGTGGTTTCATCTCAAATCCAGATTTCTGTTGGAACCAGGGTTTGATTTACCTGGTCACACTCCTGCTTGCTCCTGGAGCTGTGGTCTTTTCTAGGGAGTGCAGAAAGCTCATTCTTTCTTGCCTGTGATCATCACCCCCAGCCCCCACCCCCCAATTTTACTCAGGACAACAGGTAAATGGTGGAAATCTGTTCTTTCCCTGCTGTGCGTTACTTTTCTCCAGGAAAACGCACTCCAGTATTCTGGAATTCATTCAGAATATTCCAGGATTCTGGCCTGGAGAATTCCATGGACTGTATGGTCCATGAAGTTGCAAAGAGTCAGACACAACTGAGTGACTTTCACTCAGTTTGTACAACATGCTAAAACCATAGGCTTTAATTCTTGCAACACAGTCTAGTGGGAAACTAACACAGTTAGCTGTGCTTTTGTGGTATATTTAGATTCCAGCATTGATTACAAGAACAATAAACACTGGTCCAGTGCGTAATAGGAGCTAGGCTTTTATCATATTGTTGTTTTTACAGGTGAGGAAACTAAGGCACAGAAAAGTCAAGGAATTGGCTTGAGCTCATCTGATGAGTAACTGGGGGAGAAGAGGGAGTCAAATTCAGGCAGTGTGGCTCCTGAATCTTTGTTTCTAATCATCACTACCTGGACTCCTTCAGATTAATGCTGAAAAATTCAAATGAGATTGCATGTGAAGGTTCAATGAACTCCGAAGTATTGAACAGATATCGATTATCCCTCTCTGTGTTCCTTAGGGGTGAGTGTTATGGACAGGCATTCCTTCTGAAGAGAGTGGAAGTATGAGAAAGAACTTCAGCAGCACATGTACTGATAATGTCACCAGCATGGTCATTGCATTAGTTTTCTATTGCTGGGGGCTTGGACTTCAAATAATACAAGTTTATTATCTCCTAGTTCCTGGGGGTCAGGAGTCCAGCATAGGCTAGCTGGATCCTGCTCAAGGTCATCTCAGGCTGAAATCCAGTGGCAGCTGGGGCTGTCATCTGAGGCTCAGGGTTGTCTTCCAAGATCACTGCTTGTTGGCTAGATTCATTTCCTTGAGGTTGTAGGACTGACATCCCTCTTTCCTTGCTAGCCTTTGGCCGGGACCATCCTCCGCTCTCGAGGACTCCTGAGGTTCCTTGCCAGTTGTATTTCCCATAGGCAGTTTGCAGGACAGATGTCTGCTTTCTTCCAGGCCAGGAGGAGCTCACCTCTCTCTAGCTGGCTGGGATGGAGTGGCTATCCCGTCACTATTTGTCATGTGAAAGGAAGTGAAAGTGTTAGTCGCTCAGTCATGTCCAACTCTTTGCAACCCCTAGGACTGTAGCCTGCCAGGCTACTCCGTCCTTGGGATTCTTCAGGCAAGAATACCGGAGTGGGTAGCCATTCCCTTCTCCAGGGGATCTTCCTGACCCAGTGGTCGAACCTGCGTCTCCCGCATTGCAGGCAGATTCTTTACCATCTGAGCCTCCGGGGAAGCATATAATGTAACCTAATTGAGGAAGTGGCCATCCCACCACAGTTCCAGATTCTACCCCCACTTGACTGGAGGGATTATACAGGTGGATACAACCTGGGCTATGGAGTCTTGGGGGTATCTTAGAATTCTACCCACTCGGTTGCAGTTTTGGAGCCCAGAGGGATCTCAGCAACACTGCCAAAGTGGATGTTAGAAAATTGTGAAATGGGTTACTAGTGCACAGGGATATGTCTCCTAAACATATTTATGTGCTATTCTGGTTAAGCTGTAGAATCTTGAGCCTTCTGCTTAGGTCTTCTAGGGGCTTTTCTGCCATGGGAATAATCAAGGCCACCAAATGCCAGGTGGGGAGAATTGCCAGGGAGTTTATGGACTTGATTCTGATGAAAGGTGATGCAGCAACCTTTGCAGGCGCGCAGGCTCACCCTGTTTCTTACATGCTTTGCAAACCTTGTGCACAGTACTATGTGATGGGCATCCAGAGCAAGGATTGCTCTTTGACAGAATGTAATGATTGCCTCTGTCCCACTGGCCCACAGGCAGTTGTTTTCTTTCCACTTGGTGTCGACAGAGTCTGTGTGGGTGGTGCTGGTTTGATTTCTGTCGTATTTTATTTGCCCATTTCCTGAAGGCAATTTAAATCCCCAAATTGGTTCAGTTGAGAATTACCATGGAGGAGCCCCAGGATCAGTTTAGTACTGTAAAGCAATGGCCATTAGGAAATTTCAGTGAGTCAGAGGCCCTAGAAGACCCCATAAGAAGCAACAGTATCCTCACCAGCTGGAAACTGTGTTGCTAAAGTTAAGTATATGAACACTGATAAACTCAGATGGCTCAAGGTTGAAGGCAGGGCATAGAGAGACTTTATCTGGGCACAGGTTGAGTGCTTTGAAACTTCAGGTGTTGAAATCATAAAAATACTTATTGTTAAAAGATGTATATACAAAGTGCTATCAGTTCAGGTCAAGATCCTTTTTTGGTTTTCTTGAAGATTTAAAAACAACAGCATAGTCAAGAAAGAAGGAGGTAAACTGATGTGAAGCACTTCAGCTTGTTCCAATAGTCATGCTAAGAACTGGGTCCCTTCCAGTTGTAGGCTGAGGGCAGTGGCCATCAGGAATATCTCACTGATGCTACTGAGAGCATTCTTTTATTCTGAAAATTATTAATGTAACACAGTCATCCCTTGGCAACTGTGGGAGATTGGTTCCAAAATCCAGAGATGTTCAAGTCCCTTGCATAAAATTGCCTAGTACAGCAGGCTCTTGTATCAGTGGGTTTCACTGATGGGTTTTTGTGGATGGGTAGGTTTCTGTGTGTCTGCGGTTGGTTGAATCCGTGGATGTGGAACCCGTGGCTACAGAAGGCCAACTGTGTGTGTTCCTGGCAAAAAAATAAAATTAGAAAAATAGAAGAAAGAAAAAAGTTTAAAAAATTGTGTATAATTTCAATAACAGTTGATATTTTGCCACACATGTGGATATATATTATACACATATGAGAGGGAAACAGGTGGGAAGGCCAGAGGTCCCCAGGCGGCAGGAGGAAATAAACTGCAAGTGGCGGATGTCTTTTTTTCTTCTCTACACTGAATTAAAAGAGGCTTCTTTTAATTCTGTGTTGACGACACCTGGCTCTGCCTTGAGCTAACCAATGTGTTTTTTCTTAGGTTAATGAAACTGTGTATTTGCTTTGGAATTTGCCTTTCCTCAAAATGGTTCTGCCTAAGACTAAATTTTCTTTTCTCAAACCTTGGGCTGATAATGGCTCAACAAACCAGTCTTCCTGTCAATTGTTTTATGGCTGGGGGATGACACACCTCATGCCATCCTATCTCAAAAGTGCATGTTGTGGGAGAGGGACCTGGTGAAACTCCCTCAGCCTTGAGGCGCCTCTCTTATCTGGTTAATAGCTTTCTAACAGACAAAACACCTTGCTGCAAACCAGCAAGGGGGTACTCTCTCTGTCCCCTTCTGATATCTATGTCAGAAGTTTTCCCTATCTCTGTTATACTTTAATAAAACTTTGCTACACAAAAAGCTCCAAGTAGTCAAGCCTTGTCTCTGACCCCAGATCAAAATCCCCTCCTCTGGAGGTCACAAGTTCTGGTGTAGGACTTGGCTCACAGCAGCAACCTTTCACACACACACACCCAATATAATTTCATTTAAAACATTTTTACAAGTGTATTCTGAGATTTTTTAACATGAAATTAGATATTCTTCTATAGTATAATGGTGTGATGGTTAAGAGTACAGAATTCTGGAATCAGAACAGACTTCCTGAGTTTGAATAGTTCAGCACCATCTAATTCAGTGTTCTTGGTCAAGTTACTTAACTTCTTTGCCTTAGTTTTTCTCTGTAAAATGGGGGCAATAATAGTACTTACATCATAGAATTATAGTAAAGATTAAATGTGTTATATATTTACAAATTGCTTAGAATAGAACCTGCTGCGTGGTAAGTGCTATGTAATGTTTGTTTTTATTAATGGTTGCAAAGAATTCCATCTTCTGAGTGAGTCATAACTTATTTATCATCCATTGCTTGCTATTTGGATGTTTTTGATTTCTGATGATTACAAATTGTGAAACCCTGGTACACGTTGTGTGCCCATTTAAAAAGTTATTTCTTTATTTCAGGAAATAAAATTTCTGGATGAAAATATATTAATATTTTTAAGGTTTCTGTTACATATTAGCATATTAATCCTCTGAAACGTACCAGTTTTCATGTCTACAGTACTGAGAATGTCTGTTGTTCTCAGTGTTGAGACAAAAACAGTATCTTACATTGTTTCCATTGGCATTTCTTTAATTACAAGAGATTTTTCCATGTGTTTATTTGCAATTTACATTTATACTTTATAAATTATTGCTTCCTGGCCTTTACCGATTTTTACCTTTCTCTCTTAAACTGACATTAAGTGCTTCCAGTATATCCAAGGCATACTGAGTGCATTTAACAGTAATGATGATGAAGATGATGAAGACAGTTGCCCAAGGCATACATCACATCTCAGAGGCAGTAACCTCCTGTAGTCAACTTCTCATGCAACGATCTCCCAACTCCTGATCTTCCATCAGAGGCATTTCATTATAGCCTCCGTGTTCTTCAAATATGTTATTATTATTATTTGGTTATATTTCTATGGGGCTTCCCAGGTGGTGCTAGTGGTAAAGGATCCGTCTACTAGTGCAAGAGACTCAAGAGACCCAGGTTCGATCTCTGGGTCAGGAAGATCCCCTGGAGAAGGGAATGGCCACCCACTCCAGTGTTCCTGCCTGCAGAATCCCATGGACAGAGGAGCCTGGCGGGCTACAGTCCATGGGGTCGCAAAGAGTCGGGCACAGCTAGCGACTGAGCACACACAGCAACAGTATAAATTTGTGGTATAAAGAGCTTATGGTTCGGTTATTTGAGGAAGAGGTTGCCATGAATGTTGCTTGAAACACTGCAAGAACAGGATCACATCCTGCCTCTGTAACTTCAGAAATCATCTTGAGGTGGTGGACTTTTCTGAATGAGATTTCATTAGCGACAGTTTTCGTCTTTGCATAGCAGTAAATATTGTGACTACCTGGGAGAGAATCTCTTGGTTTGTTAAAGAGCTAAGTAGGCATCGAATGAGAACTGTCAGTAATATTGTGAACATGTGGAGGAAGATTTATTTTTAAAGGCCTGGGTGTGCAATGGGTCTCAGGAACAAGAATTTATTCACTGTTTAAATTAGCTCCTGAATTTTGTCTTCCCTTTGGCTATGGAGACCTCTGGCTACATGGTATGCTGTTGCTGAGTGTTTAATATCAGCAGCAGTTGATGGTCTTAACTTGTGTTCCTGATTTTCTCCATGCAAATCTTGCAGGCTAAAACACATGATAAATCATGTTTTTAAAATACCACGAAAACATGTAAACTTCGATGAAGTGAAACTTGTTCTGTTCTGGAAAATAGACCAAGATCAATGGGGACAAATTCAACATTTCCTGTTAATGTAAGAAAGAACTTTTTTTTTTTTTTTTTTTTAATCTCAGGAAGTGTCTCCTCATAGTATGGCTCACTTTTTTGAAGCAGTCACTGGGATTTTTCCAGCATAGATCAGATGATTAAAAAGTAATAGTTACTGGATTTAAGATGGAAAAGGAGGAACCCATGCACTAGGTAACTTCTAGACTAGATTACTTTTAAGGTTTTTTCCAACTCGGAGATTCTACAATTATGTTAATCAAAAGAAATCATCTGCCTATTTTTCTAAAGTGGTAAAACTAATAGAAACTGAAAGTGGAGTGGTTGGAAGGAGGAGGAAAGGGGACTTGTTATTTAATGGGTATAGAGATGTGCTAGGTGAAAAGTTCTGGACATCTGTTTCAACAAAGTGAACATACTTAACATGAGTGTACACCTAAAAATGGTCCAGAAGGTAATTTTTATGTATATTTGTTTTACCAAAATAAAAACAGAATAAAACAGCCATGAGACTGCTGTGAGTTTTGCTCTAGGCCAGGCACTGGAGGGGACCTGTAAGTCCAAGACAGTCCCTGCCCTCAGCTGGTTCACTTCCCCGCTTCTATGAGAAGTGAGGTGCCTGGGCAGGAGCCCAGGGTCCTCAATAGCCAGTTATGATGGCATCACTGCCCTTGCTCCTGTGGGCACAGCCAGTAATCCAAAGAAACAGACCACCTTCTCCCTTCTGCTGTCTTCCAATTTCCTGCTAGTGCCCCAGATGATAGAACCCAATAGGAAGCCAGCTGGTGAGTTAGTCTGAAAAAGGTGGTGTGCATAGAATGTCCATAGAAAGGAAGAATGTACGTAGAACACAGTGTGGGGTTGGGCGAGGAAGGCGTTGTTAGGCACAGTCCACCTCTTTGTCTCTTCTGCATCCACTCACAGCCTTCTACCCACACATAAACAACCCCAGCAGCATTGCAGTGCTTCTCTTGGTGCAACTAACCCTTTAACAAATGAAGGCATGCTCCCCTTTTCCCCAGTAAGGGAGAGAACAAAGCTTCATCAGTCAGTGCTTCCATGTTTGAATGATCTTAGTGACCCTCACAGGTTAGTCAAAATCCCACTGTATAACCCACAAGACTAAATTGTAAAGTTAAACTATCAACCGGCATCCCTTATATGACAGAGCAGGGGAAAGGAAAAAGGAGGAAGTGATTTCTATATACAGATATGTGCATGAAAAAACAAGGAAGAAAATACACATAGTTGCTGTAATTCTCACTTCTCTAGCTGATCACAAGGCCATAACTGATATATAGTGATAGGTAGATAGATATAGGATCTGCATATGAACATGAATTTGGGCAAACTCCAGGAGATGGTGAAGGAGAGGGAGGCATGGTGTGCTGCAGTCCACGGGGTTGCAGAGTTGACAGAACTTATCGACGGAACAACAACAACAATATGAAACTGTATCTGTAGCGATATGCTTTCCTCCTTCTCTTATCCACTTTGATGTTCGTCTTCCTTTTAACTAGTTCTTTGGTTTGTGAGGATTCTTTCTCTGCTGGGTTGTGGCTTCATTCCTGAAGAGTCTGTGTCCCTAGTTGTTCATTCTTTATTGGGCTGGTGAAATCCTCTATCAACTTTACTACTGACCATGGAAGTTATAAACAGAACCCCAGAGAATCCTCTGAATTATAGGTGTCCCTCTTCAGGCCCCTATTCAGCAGCAGTCCTATTTTCATCTTTACATTTGGGACCAATCAACTTAACATGGACAGCAAAACCTTTCTTTGTCCATTAGTTTAACGGCACAAGGAGTCTAAAATGACAAGGAGGAAGTCTCAAATTTGAGTATGGTAGAACCATTTTTTTGTGCCCGTAATGGAACTAGCAGAGCCCCAAATCTCAGGAGTGGGAAGCAAAATTTTTGTTTAAGTGTGATAATAAAAGCAGACCCTGTAACTTTAATCCTTGGTTTCCAGATCCAAGTGTCCTAGTTATGGAAGAAATAACACTCTATATGGGTTGTTGACTCAAAGCATATACTGCACTCTATAAGATCGTGCCATACATTTTCAAGGTGTTATCTCCCAGTGGGTGATATTACTGAGCCTTCAATGGTGATTCCACCATTCTGTCAGGCCAGCTGCTTCTGGATGATGGAGTGTGTGGCAAGGCCAGAGAATTTCATGGTCATAAGCCAGTTGCTGTACTTCTTTTGCTGAGAAATTAGTGCCTTGGTCAGAAGAAATGTTGTGATGGGTGCTATGATGATCAATAAGTGTGTCGATGGTGGTGTTTGCAAAATCCATATCCAGATGTATTTATTTCAGGGAGGACAAATCTTTGCCTCCTTCTTTCTGGAAGGAGATCAAGGTAATCAACCCAAGGTAATCAGATTGGCCAGCTGGTCCACCAGGGCTTATTGTTGGCTCCTGCTGTTGGGAAGTTGAGAACTCAGCACTGGTAATAGCAAGATTTGCCTTGGTGGGCCTTTGCACAATCAGGTTGGTGCTGCCATAGATACTCTGAAGACAAGTCTTTGGAGAAAGCACTGGAAAAGAAAAAAGCACAGGGAAAGCACTGAGGGGGAAGGGCTGACTGTCATCTGACATCCTCAGAGTGTTATCTTGTCCACATTATCACTGAGAGCCTCTGCAGTGGTGCTTTTTTGTGGGTATTCACATGGGATACAAATATTTCATGGAGCTTCTCTTATGGCTCAGTGGTAAAGAATCTGCTTGCAATGCAGGAGGCATAGGAGATGCAAGTTTGATCCTTGGGTAGGGAAGATCCCCTGGAGGAGAAAATGCAACCCACTCCAGTATTCTTGCCTAGAAAATCCCATGGATAGAGGAGCCTGGTGGGCTACAGTCCACGGGGTCACAAAGAGTAGGACACGACTGAGCGACTGAGTGCAAACACATACCCACAAATATTTCATACCCTTTCCCCATTCCAAAAGATCATCCATATACCTGTTTCACAGTCCTCCTTTTAACCAAATTCCCAATTCCATCCTTTCTAATTCTTTGACCATCTGGCTAAATCATTCATTACTACTTATGAGTTGGTATAGATTTGTACTTCTGACTATTTTTCAGCCTAGACAAAGTGGATATTCAGATGTACTGTAAAGTTCTACCAACAGGGAGGATTTTCTTTCTCCACTATTATTCAGGGCCACTCTGAATGAATATACACCAGCTAGTGTATAATGTTTCCAGCTAGTGCTGGTAATATAATGATCATTCCCGAGTCTTTTTTTGACCATTAACTGGTTACAGGAAGCTCCTTATGAAGTCATGGGTGTGGGCTGAGGAAGGGAAAGCAATGTAGCATAAGTAGTGGCTATAGGAAGCTGAGTCCCCTAATTATATAACTTACTGTACCTTCCAGACCTGCTGTAGACCTATCATATATATATATCTTGGTGACAGAGTATGACTGCCCTTAACTGATTCTATGGTATGGGGGATCAAATGACACAGTTAATTTATGGTGGGTAGCTTAGGTCATGTGGTCATCAAGTGTCCAAGGCCAGGAGTTCAAGAGCCTAGGAATGTACTTTCAAGGAGAAAAATCAGCAGCTGTTTCTCTGAGGGAGAAAATCAGTAGGAAAGCCTGGTGTTTTTACAAAACATAAGTATTCTAAGTTTTGATTTTTATATAGGGCTTGCCCCATGATTGTTAAATTATCCCCTTTTTTGGCAGGGGGTGGGTGGATGAGCTGTAACACTTTTAGGGAATCACGATGACATTTATTGGGAATGGAGGCCATAGCCAGTCAGCATCTTTCCTTTCATGTTTTCTTCATTGAATTATATTTCTTCCTAACTGACTTATTCTAGTATTGATTATAGAAGTGTATTGAATATATTTTAACTCTCCTTCCCCAAAAATGAATCACTGTTGTGTTATTTACCTATTATACTTCCCCTAAACTTGGAAAATATCAGAAGCTTCTTTACATCCTTTTTCATGCTTCTAAGGAGTTTGCTAGAAGTATCTTCTTTTTGAAAAAATCAAGTTACTTTGTTGTAAAACAAAACACAGATCCCCTCTTCCAAGTGAAATATATAGCTTAGTCAATTAGAAAGTGAAAATGAAAGTTGCTCAGTTGTGTCCAACTCTTTGCGACCCCATGGACTGTATAGTCCATGGAATTCTCCAGGCCAGAGTACTGGAGTGGGTAGCCTTTCCCTTCTGCAGGGGATCTTCCCAAGCCAGGGATAGAACCCAGGTCTCCCACATTGCAGGTGGATTCTTTACCAGCTGAGCCACAAGGGAAGCCCAGGAATACTGGAGTGGGTAGCCTATCCCTTCTCCAGCAGATCTTCCCAACCCAGGGATTGAACCGGGGTCTCCTGCATTGCAGGCGGATTCTTTACCAACTGAGTTATGAGGGAAGTCCAGCTTAGTCAATTACCATAAGGCAAAAGCATTTTTAACTACAACCAAAGTTCAGCAAGTAAAAATTACCACCCACTCCAGAAGCCCCTTCCATGTACCCTGTATCAATCACAACCCCTTACTTCCCTTCACAAGTAACCATTACCTACGCTTTAACAGTGATCACCCAAATATGCATCCTTAGGTCCTATAGTTTAGCAGCTTTAAAAAAATGTGTGTGCTTATTTAAAAAAAAGGTTGTTACAGCTTTCTTTTCATCTATAGGTTCCTGCTCCATCTCTTTCTTTTCCTGATAGTTTATCTGTGGATGAACCCAGTCTGCTGACCCATAGAGTTTCTCACGGTCATGACACATTCCACTGTTCCTCTGTCTTCTGTAGCCCTGTAATGTGGTAGCTGGATTTAGAGGCTTGATCAGACTCAGATATAATTCCTTTGGCAACATTCTAAGAGTGTTCTTCCATCAGGAAGCATGTAATATCTGTCTTGTCCTTTTTGTGATGTTAACTCTTGCTGATACTCAGTGCTTAGATTCCTTTATTCATTGGGGCTGGCAGAATGGTTATATTCTATTTTAGACTTATTTTTTCATTTATCAGATGGAATACTTTCATAAAGAATTGCTTCCCCTCATCTACTTTTTGATTACCCAGTGGTGCTATTCACATAGGAGAGACAAAATAAATATTTGACTCTTTTATTTACCAAGCATCAAATTCATGATTCTGATTCCCTTTCATCTTCCAATAGTATGCATATATATGTATATATATGTATATGCATGACTTTGTGGACTTAAGTATATTTGATGTGTTCCATTTAATTGCAGTTATCTTTTTGAAACCTCAAAGCCTGATAGAAGCCTCTTAAAGCTGTCTCCTGTTTATTTTTCCTGGATGTCCTTTGTAGATATAAACTCCATGGACTGAAAACTGAAGAACAGCTTCTCTAGCTCAGCCTTTTCTCCATTCATTTATGGCCTTAACTGACCAGGGAATATGTTTGAAGAGTGGGCACACCCTCTATAGAAAGAGAATATGTGCTTTCTGTTTACAAATATTCCTGGCTTTGTATTGAGAGCCTAGAGCACTGGCTTCCTGTTGGGCCATTCTCCTCTGAAAAGGAGATTGCTTTGCCAGTGTTGTCCACCTTTTCCGGAAAGATTTGATATTAATAGTTTTTCTCCAGAATGACTTGTTCTTCTATGAGGCATGTGCTCTTGCCTCATCAAATTTACCTACCATAGAATTAAAAACAGCTGAAAAACTGTCTTTTACTGTTTTCCCCTGAAATTTCCTATGTAATCCAGTAAATATCTGTAAATTAACCTTTGGGAAAGATAAATTAATCTTATTAAATGTGAGATTGCCTCAGACTTCTTGGTGTGGGGTAGAAGGACTTGCTTTCAAAATGTGCAGTGCCTTGAAAATGTAATTTCCTATGCCCAATGGAAATTTATCACATCCCTCGCCTCTGGGTAACTTGCTTTTTTCCTTTAGTTGAAATGCTGTGTTTTCTGTTTTCATCCTCTCAAGCTTGGACATTCTGAACTTTTTAATTCTCTCAGTTCTATTTCTGTGACAGTGGTTTTCGGGCAACAGAAGTGAGAAGTTGATGATGAAACATTGATGGAAGAAGTGATACTTGACCCAGCATACAAAACAGAACCTCCCACAGGAGAGAGTAAAGGTGGTTTTGAGAAGCTTATGGCATCAACACCTATGACAGTTTTCTTTTGGTTTATATCATTCATATTTTTAGGCTAGATAATAAGGATTTGCAAAAATGGGTATTTTTATTGTGTAAGACTCTTCTGGAAAATGTCCCTTCACTTCAGTTGTGTCTGACTCAGTGTGACCCCAGGGACTGTAGCCCACCAGGCTCCTCTGTCCCTGGGATTCTCCAGGCAAGAATACTGGAGTGACTTGCAATTTCCTACTCCAGGGCATCTTCCTGACCCAGGGATCAAGCCCAAGTCTCTTATATCTCCTGCATTGGCAGGTGGGTTCTTTACCACTTTTGCTTTATATCATTCATGTTTTTAGGCTAGAGAGTATGGATTTACACTTATGGGTATTTTTATTGTATAAGACTCTTCTGGAAAAGGTCTGTCTGATTCTCTGGGCTTAATTAAGTTCTTAGTCTGATAGTCAAGGCCATTCACAGTCTTACTACCATCCTCCCTCTGAACACTCAGTGACTCCCTATTGCCTGTTGGACGGAGCATGCAGTTTTCCTACAATTCCTATCTACTTCCCCAGGCTCATCTCCTTGGCTTTTCTGTGGGCACCTCTTTAGATCAGCTATATTAGATGGTTCCCATTTCCCTGGCATACCCCACGCTTTCCTACTTTGGCTTTTGCTCACATAATTCCATTTGGAATGAACTTCCCTCCCATCTCTAACTGCAGAAATCTTACTATATCTTACCACCAACTTGAAATTCCTTCTTTCCCAGGATTCTCTTCCTGATTCCTCCCAAGGAATTACTTCGTTCCTCCTTTGAATTCCCAAGCAATTTGTTTATACAGTTGCTTCGTATTGTTTTGTTATATGGTTAAAGGTTGCTATTGCCCTCCTTTACATATTTGCCTGATACATGTGCTTATGGGATATAAGTAGGATGAACATATACCCAAATGTTATTGAGACAGTTCCAGTTTTCCTGGGATAGTCTCAGAGCATGCGCTGTCCCAGGGCCCTGTCTGCTTAACTCCCTGTTGCCTTCTCCTTGGGCTTCCCAGGTGATGCTAGTGGTAAAGAACCTGCCTGCCAATGCAGGAGACAGAAGAGGGTTGGGTTCGATCCCTGGGTTGGGAAGATCCTCTGGAGAAGGGAATGGCTACCCACTCCAGTATTCTTGTCTGGAGAATCCCATGGACAGAGGAGTCTGTCAGTCCACAGGGTTGCAAAGAGTCAGACATGAATGTATCTTGATGTGAATGATGAATTAAGTAGTCACCCATGGAATAAGTCACTGGGGGATTGGGGCTGCCTCGTATTCTTTCTTGAATTGCTGGTCATTTATCAGGAGGGGTGATGGAACCCACATATGGTGGGCAAAGGGGCAACAAAGTTCACAGAAAGGAGACTGCCTTCTGCTGGGGCAGGGCCCACACTGCAGAGGCCATCAGGAGATGTTAGAGAGATCAGTTTTGACTCCTCCCAGAGCTAGTCCTCCTCATGGCACTGCCTGGAGCTATTACTTTCCCATCAGAAAGTTAGATTCCCCAAGGATTTAATAAACAATCTCTCCCAACATGAAAAGCTGTGGGCATTGTTTCCTCCTTGGGTCATTGCGGTTGGAGCTTCAAAGAATGCTTGGGTATTGTGTGGAATATTGAATGTGCACGTGAAAAGGACTTTGTTTATTTACTTATTATTTATTTATTTTCCATTCCTTTTCATTTTTAAAATTAGCCTACAGCAAAGTCAACAGAACTGTACAAGTCCCTTCATTTTGCTACATGCACTTTTCCTTTCTCACTTAGTTCATATTTATACACGTTGGATTAAGTTTGTGTTTAAATACGATGTATGTATAAATGTCCACATTCTCTTTTTGCATCATTTGCATATGGTTTGAGTACATCATGGTACTTCAACCCGAAATACTTCCACATGTTTCTCCTAAGGATATGGACATTCTTCTAGGTAACCGCAATGTCATTATTACACCCAAGACAATTAACAGTAATTCTACAAAGTCATCTAATATACAGTCCATACTCAAATGTCTTCAGACAAGTTTTGGATCTTGGATCCTTTTGATCCATTATGTCTGTTTCATCTCTTTTAATCTTCTATAGTCTCTGTGCCTGCTTTTGGTCTCTGTGTATAACTTATTTTTGACATACAGTGTTTGAAATCCTTCTCCCCTCACCCTTTAAAGAATTTTGCCTAAAAAACAAAAAAACATGTAAATCCATGGCTGATTCATGTCGGTGTATGGCAAAAACCATTACAATATTGTAAAGTAATTAGCCTCCAACTAATAAAAATAAATGAAAAAAAAAAAAAAGAATTTTGCCTTTACTCAGATTCTTCCTCCTCATCTCTCTTCTAAAGAAATTTGCCAGATCTGTTCTCTGCGTTTTAGAATTCCCTGTTGAAGACATGAAAGATAGGTTAATGGGCTGGAGTAAGTGAAAGGCAGAAGGAGTTTGGTCCTGAGGGTTTAGAAAGGCCCAAGCTCCTCTCTGATGGCCCACCCCCACCTTGTAGCTCTGAAGTATGGGGCCTTGGAGAGGAGTGGAAGGAAATTGGAAGAAATATTGCTGTGAGCTATGTATCAGATTCTTTTTAGTATATTTTCAGAACCAGGAAAGATTATATTTATTAGTTACTTTTAGACTATGTTTTCCTTGAATATGACATTCCCCTCAGAATGAGGCTTCAGGGGAAGTCAGTATTTATTCTGCTCATACACAATCTTTTCTCTTCAAAGGAGAAAGCATTAACACCCAGAGAGAGAGAAAGCTTTCTTATGGCTGTGGTCATAAGCCTTAGAATATCTTAAGAGGATTTTAGCAGACTGCAGAGTTTTATCATCCAAATTGGGACACGTTTGAGAGTGAAACATTTATAGTGAATATGAAATAATTATTGATAATGAAAATATTTATTTCAGGCCATGAGCTTAAATCAGGTTGGTGTCGGGCAAACCAAAATATATGGCTAACCTGGTTATATACACCTGCTGTTTGCACCACAATTTATCTTGTCCAAATGGATAAGAGTTAAAAATAAGCATGGAAAAATGAAAAAATGAAAGCAGGTACAATACTATGCATAAATATTAGATTAAACCATATAAAACTCTTATAAAAGCAGCAATTTCATGAGATATCTATAATGATTTCAAGATTTGGGCATATCTGCTGTTTATTTCTTTAAGTAGTAAATTCTTTGAGGATAAGAATTGTTCATTTTTCATTCTGTTATTTTTTGTTCATTTTTCATCATTTATTAGTACCTACAGCATGCAAGCACTGCTAGATGCTGGGGATAGATCAATAACACTGAGTGGGATACCTGGTACCTAAGAGCAGTATAATATTTAGTTAGACTTGAGCATAAAGGAAAAGCATAGTAAGTTCATGTTTGTTATTTGGTGTTGCAAAAAAAAAAATAAATGCCAATTGAAGTACGAAATTATCTTGATGCCATTCTTTTGGCACCCTCACAATTGATATCGGAAAACATATGTCCCCCCGTGTACCCTCTTTATTCTGCCTTAAGAAAGGATTGCCTCAAAGACATGACACGAGTTTTGCAAGGAGCACTACAAGGAGCTTGTAGAAGAAGAACGACGTAGAAGTGCATTAGGCATCATGGATGCTCTGACTTAAGTTTTTTCAGGGACCTGTCTGAGCTGCAAGAGAGGAAGTAATCCTTAACTGCTTGGTGGTAATGAGTGGAAAATTATTCATAGAAGCAATGAGGCCGGAGATACCATGCACTGGCTTAAAATTTTTATTGAGTGCTAGGCCTCTGGGGATTAACTTTGGATCTCAACTATTCCTAATTCACAGAGGTAAGTGTCCACTGAGGATGGTGAATTTTGAACTAACCTACCATAAAAATAAGCATACGGCTGTCAGTTGTGATAAATGCAATAAGGAAAAGGAATAGCAGGTTGCAAAGTACGTCAGAGAGGGATAAAATTTTCTTTTAGGGGTCGAGGAAGATCTCTCTGAGGGAATCATCTTGAACTTGAGACCCAAAGGAGGGCAACAGACCCTACAGGGATCTGGCTGGAGCTCAGCAATGGAGGAGGAGGGTAGTACCAGGTGAGGTCAAGGGATTTTCATCTTGAAGGAAGTAGAATTGTTAGATGGACCCTTTAGAGGATGAGATGGGAAGGTGTTGATCAGTTAGGACATGGAGACCTGAATATCACAATGGAAACCAATCAGTGGAGAACTGTACACAGTTTGACAAGGCTGGAGTGTGCAGTGTGAAGCCAGACACCATCTTGAATATTGAGTCTTTCCTCTAAGTCACAGGGAGTCATTGAAGAGTGGTATGAGTAAGGGAATGACATATCAAGCATGTATTTGAGAAAGAGAAATCTCAAGGAGGGGTGAAATCATTGAAGACATCAAAGGCTGGAAAATCTTGCAGTTGTTCAGCAGATTGGGGATGAAGGTTTGATCTGAGATAGTGGCGGTAAAGAGACAAAGTAAGAGACAAAAATACTCTGTAAGCACAATCTATAGAATTTGGTTATTGATGAGAAGAGAAAGTAGACTATGTTCAGGTTCCTTGTTTATGTGATTAATAAAAAGGGATAGCAGGATAGCAGGAGAGGGACTGGTTTGGGTAACACATGATGAATTAGGTTTGTTCCTGACAAGTGCTGGGGCTTCCCAGGTGGTGCTAGTGGTAAAGAACCTGCCTGCCAATGCAGGCGATGTAGGAGACTCAGGTTCAGTCCCTGGGTTGGGAAGAGCCCCTGGAGAAGGGCATGGCAGCCCACTCCAGTATTCTTGCCTGGGAATGCCATGGAGAGAGGAGCCTGGCGGGCAATAGTCCATAGGGTCACAAAGAATTGGACACGACTGAGTGACTTAGCATGCACTCTGATAAGGGCTAAGTACCTGTAGGAGATCCAGCCTGATGTTAACTAAGTAACTGTTTAGTTAATATTTTCTGAAGTTGATGGAATTCTCTGAATATTTTTCATATGTTAATATGGCATCTATTGAGAGAGTTGGACGCATTCAAACTACTTATGAAAGGGTTCTTGAATTTTACAATTGACAGATTGCTTTATTTTGAATTACTCATGACAGGCTTTGTGTGTGTGTGTGTGTGTGTGTGTGTGTGTGTGTGTGTTTGAAAGACATTTGACTTTGTCGCAGTTCTGAAAATATGTTACTTCTGGTATGTTTAGATGGTGGGTTTTCAAAAACAGTTAAATATTACAACTAGGCTTGCTGCATTTTGTGTTTTTCCCCATTCAGTTTCTCATTAAATATACAAGCATAACATCTGGTACTCTTATTTTTAAGGACTCTGGGAAAAGAATAGCAGTATTAGACTGAGCACTTGACAATCATCCAGTTGTAATATTTTTGTCTAGAGTCGAGTTCGAAGCTGACTGAAATGTCCATGTCAGGAGCAACACTGTGTAATGTTGCAGAGAAGCCATTTAGGAGAATTCCTAATATGGTTGGGGCATTCTTGAGATGCATGGAATAGCCCATTTGTGCGGTATCATCCGAGATGGGAATGCAGCCCGAATACACCCAGGCTGGAGTGACAGAATCCGCAGAGCACGTCTTTTCTGTTATTTGTCAGGCGACAGCCCTGTTGGCTGATGATAACAATTCTTCCTTCTTTGCTTCATTTGTCGATGGCAAATCCTTGGACCCTGAGCTGGAAAGTCCCTCTCCTAGTTTGAAAGTTGTGTATTGTATGAGATAGAAGGGGCCTCAATAATTATCTTCATGGCAACCCACTCCAGTATTCTTGCCTGGAAAATCCCATGGATAAAGGAGTCTGGAGGGCTGTAGATCATGGGGTTGCTCAGAGTCGGACATGACTAAGTGACTGAGCAACTGAGCAGAGACCCCTGACATTTTTACAGATGAGAAAAACGAGATGCAGAGAAGTTAAGCAATTTGGCTGCAGCCGTCCAGTTCTTTGGGCTTCCCCAGGGGCTCAGCGGTAAAGAATCTGCCTGCAAAGCAGGAGATGCAGGAGGTGTGGGTTTGATTCCCGGGTCAGGAAGATCCCCTGGAGAAGGAAATGGCAAACCACTCCAGTATTCTTGCCTAGAGAATCCCGTGGACAGAGGAGCCCGGTGGGCTACAACCCATAGGGTTGCAAAGAGTCAGACACGACTTAGAAACTGCGCACATCCAGCTAATTACTGAACCCTCTGCTTAGCTCCACTCCTCGTTCAGAATGGGCAGGAGGGCAGCCTCCCTGTTGCTTTTAGTTTGTTATTTGCCAGAACTTTGAGTCTTCCTTCACTTTATAAAGCCTCTGGGAAATAGTCTTAACGCCTTTGAAAGAGGAAAAAACATGTTTACTCAGAAAGCTTATTTTTGTTTTTCTCCAAATGGATGTTTGCTCCAAGGCGGTGGGACACCCCTGTATTCTGAGAGAGCTTTCACCACACCGCGTGACATCTCTCTAATGGCCAAGGCTGCCCAGCTGGGCATCTGTGCAACAGTCGCAGCAAAAGCTCGTACATTTTGGGGGCATGGCAGTGTCTCTAAAGTCTGGAAAGGACGGATGCTACAATATGGTTAGCCCGTGGCCTGGATCTTTAGGCTGAGTGATCTTGGGAACTTCCTTAGAAGCAACTGTTTATCAAGCCTTCAAAGGGATCCTTGATTCTTAAAATTAAAAATCTCAGAGTGCCATCCTGGGACTGAGCACCCCCGGGAGTCCTGAGCACCCCTGGGACTTGGCTGCCGCTGCAGGGCAGATGGCGGTACTTGGAGCTCAGCACAGCCAAGGGAGGGGGGACGGGAGGTTTGAAGATGAGTTGTGAGTGAGGAGAGGAAAAGAGCTCGTGTGGTGCTGACCATCTACTGTCTCAGCGTGGTGGGGGAAGGACTTGCAGGCCCTTTCCTCAGGCTCATCAATGTCTGCTCGGTCCCAGCTCTCACTCCAGACTTTCAGGCCTGGGTGTGGTGGGCCGGTGGGCAGGAGCAGGTGGTCAGCATTGCTCTGGCTCGTTCGTGTTGTGTGTGCTCTGAGATGCCAGGTGCTTGGGTTTCAAAAGCCAAGAGCCTTTATTTTGCTCCTGCTGGAATGTCTCTTCTGTGAGGCAGTGGATGTTGCAGGAGCCTCCTTCTGGAAAGAAGGAAGGATCTCAGGGGATAAGACAAGGAGGGAGAAAGATCAATTACTAGCTCAAAACACAATTCAACCACGTTTGTAAGAGCTTGGTGAAAGAGAAACGGAGGCCGTTGAGTGTGACCTTCTCAACCTGAGCTGTTTCCAAAAGCAGCAAATGAGTGCTGCTCTCTGAGCTAAGAGAATGATGAGAAAATGCATCCTGGTGGATTTCTCTCCAATCTTTAGAGTAAATAGAATTTTTCTTGCTATGGAAAACTTAATTCTGTAAAAAAAAAAAAAGGTCATAGGATACTCAGCTCTGTGGGAACTCAGAGATGATCCGAGATGGACATGCTCTGTCCTTCCAGATCCCTTCTCCCCTCCTCTCCACGCTGTTCTGGGTTCTGGGAAGCTAGTGTCCGTGGACCACATCAATCATGTATTTGACCAGTAAGAGGTCTTGCTTTACCATCCCTTGGTGGTTTCTTGAATCCTGTCTACATCTTGTAAATAATCCCCTTCATAAAAGCTCCCATTTGAGTATGTGATCTCTTTCTTGGTAGTACCCTGAACGGCTATATTGTTTAATCCTATGTGGCCATTTACAGGTGAGGAAACTGAGGCACAGAGAGGCCAACTGGCTTTTCACATGGTGTCCCTTTCCTCATCCTTTTCCCAGCCATGACTTAGTATTCACAAGCTGAGATCCCGAGGCCCTGGAATGCTGGGCTGAGGATGAGAAAACCTCTGACACCAGAGTCTTCTCTGCTCTAATGTGATGACACTTTTCTAAGAAACTTCCATTTATTAAAAGCTATGTCCTTTTAAGTGTTATTTTATGCGGTATATGGGGCTTCCCAGGTGGCTCAGTGGGGAAAGAATTCGCCTGCAATACAGGAAACATGGGCGATGTTCATTTGATCCCTGGGTCGGGAAGATACCCTAGAGGAGGGCATGGCAACCCACTCCAGTATTCATGCCTGAAGAATCCCATGGACAGAGGAGCCTGGCGAGTTACAGCCCATAGGATTGCAAGCTGTTGCTGCTAAGTTGCGTCAGTCGTGTCCGACTCTGTGCGACCCCATAGACAGCAGCCCATCAGGCTCCCCCATCCCTGGGACTTTCCAGGCAAGAACACTGGAGTGGATTGCCATTTCCTTCTCCAATGTATGAAGTGAAAAGTGAAAGTGAAGTTGCTCAGTCGTGTCCGACTCTTAGCGACCCCATGGACTGCAGCCTACCAGGCTCCTCCGTCCGTGGGATTTTCCAGGCAAGAGTACTGGAGTGGGGTGCCGTTGCCTTCTCCATAGGATTGCAAGAGGCAGACATAACTGAAGTGACTGAGCATGCATGCATGCATGTGGTGTACACACATAGTGGGATATTATTCAGCCTTCAAAAAAAGGTGATCCTGTCAGATGCAATAACATGGATGATCCTTGAGGATGTTATGCCAAGTGAAATTAGCCAGTACTGCATGGTTCTACTTACCCAAGCTATCAAAACATTCAAACTCATAGAAGCAGAAGGCAGAGTGGTGGGTACCAGGAGCTGGGGGAGAAGGAAAAGGGGAGCTGCTCTTCAATGGGCATGAGATTTCAGTTGTCCAAGATGAATGAGCTCTAGAGATCTGCTGTACAGCATCGTGCCAGTGATTAACCAGACTATATTACACAGTTAAAATTGTAAGAAGGTCGATCTCATGTTATTATTTTTTTAACCAGAAAAAATAAGCACAAACGGTATTTGAATAGGTTAAAAAGTAGTTAGAGAATGGAGTCCCTCTGGGAGGACACTGTCCATGGGGGCGTGGCTGGTTTGCAGAAAGGAAGGAAACACCTCCTTCCTCCAGCAGGGAAGCACCTGCTGCAGGGCGGGGCTGGGGGTGAGGGTGGGCTCCGCCCCACCCTCTGTCGGCTTATGCCTCCTGCACCCTCCTAGCCCCAGCAGGCGAGGAATCAGAGCTGCTGGTCATGCCTCTGACCATGAGTGAGTGTTGAGTGTGTGTATGTGTGTGTGTGTGTGTGTGTGTGTGTGTGTGAGAGAGAGAGAGAGAGAGGGAAGGAGAGGGAAAGAATGAATTCACATTCTTCCTTTTAGTAACTTTCCCAGGTTCTCTTGAAGAGGTTTTTTTTTTTTTTTTTTTGACCTCTCATATTTCATTGCTTTATGCTTTATTTTCCTCACATTTTAATACTCTGATGCCCAGATGTGTCTGACACCGAAAGCATCTTTTATTGCAACTGGTCAGGCGATGGCTGTGCTATAGCCACATTTCCCGTGCGTGTGCGAACTTGGTAGTTCTGGGGGCACAAGATGAGTGAAACCACTCATTGTTTCAGTCCGAGGTCCATTCCATGATCACCGGAGAGGGGAATGTGGTCCTAGGTACTGACTGAAGTCTTCTGCTGGTACCTCTTAGTAAGATTTTCTTGCCAGCATCAACACTGTGGAAAAGCATCAGAAACTTAGAAGGAAATTCCAAATGCAGTACTCTTTTAAGACATGCTGCATCACTAAGTTTCTTGGTGGCAAAGAAGACAATACTGTGTGAAAAAACACAGTCATTGGACCCTGTGACAAAAGTGAGTCAGAAGGATGGGTTTTGAATGTGATGTCTAGATCAAATTAAATTGGAGCACCTAACCGATTTATTTCACTAACATTTTTACATTTTCCTTTTTTTATGAGTATAATAAAACCCACTTACTCTATTAGTAAGCCTTATAGAACCTTTTCAGTAAATACAAGATAAAAATTCTTAATCTTACTTTTGTATCACAGTTTAATTTGCAACCACTTTTTTCTTTCCTAATGTTACATAAAATAGCATTGTCTCTCATAACAAGTGAATCTTAATCAATGAAATATGGTAAGGAAGTAGGAAGTTGATTAAATTATCATTATGAATCAAAAGATGAATTGGAAAGTCAAGAACTGAGGAATAAGTTTAGTAATTCTTTGACTCAATAAATATTTATTAAATGTCTACTGTGAGACCAGTACTGGGATTGGCATGAGCGCACAGCTGTGAACAAAGCAGATATGATCGCTGGGCTCACAGGGAAGACAAGATATATTGAATAAGTAGTTGCGTGTATGATATGATAGAGAAGACTTGCAGGTTTCTTTGAAAGTATAAATAGAGGAGCTTAACATGGTCAAGGGGAGCAGATGGCCTGAGTGAGGAAGTGACACTTAAGCGGAGGATGGAAAGATGGGTAGGAGTTAGCCAGGTGGGGGTGAGCTGGGGAAGGGGAGGGGTGTCCTGGCAGAGGGAACCATGTGTGAAAACTGGGACCTGGCAAGGAGAGGCTGAAGCAAGTCCAGCGTAGTGGGAGCCCAGACCGTGGGACGGGGGCTGAGAGACAGGCTAGAGAAGTAGGCAGGCCTCAGACGACCAAGGGCCAAGTCATGCCAGGGAACGCGGCCTTCATCCCATGGAAAAGAGGGGCTTATGGGAGGGGTTTCAGGAGGGGTGTGGTGTGTCATGCTCAAGTTTTAAGACTTCACTCTGGTTGCTTTCAAAATGGAATGCTGTAAATCAAGGGCAGATGAAGGGAATGTGGTAGTAGTCATCTTCACTGGATAAAAGATGTGGTAGCTGGGAGGGGAGAAGATATCAAATGATGCAAGAGAATCCTGTACCAAACAGTAGTCCCCATCACTGACAGCCCTCCTCAGATATTATATCCTTAGTTGCTGATAACCTCTAACAATAACTTTCTTTCTTTTTGACAGAGTGACTTCTGACTTGAGCTTGCAGTGTGCTTTGAGAGATCCTCTACCAGGTAAATGCAGAACAGATTTCCTCAGATTTATAAACGACGACTTTTTCCCAAGATTTCCTGAGACCAAAATCCAACATCTTATTTAATCCCTGCAACAACCCTGTAAGTTAGATTTATTTCCGTGTTATACTGGAGGAAATTGAAACATAAGAAGTTAGACAACTTGCACAGAGAAGTTAGATCAACATGCACAAAGGTGTTCATCACACCATAAACTATACTTGCAGATAAAGCAAAACAAGAGAGAACTGAAATGTCCAACGGTAGGCAAACTGTTAAATCATTTGATGAAGTTGCTTTAATAATAGTCTATATGAGATTAAAAAGTTTTTCTTCTATTTCTCATTTGCTAAAAGCAAATTAATTATTTAGGGTATTGAATTTTATTGAAAGCTTTTCTAATCTACTAAGCTGATAAAATGATTTTTATTCTTTATCTGTTCATGGTAATTTCTATTAATTGACTTTCTAGTATTAAATACCTTGCATTGCTAAGACAAAACCAACTTGGTCATGATACATTATCCTTTCTATATTTAGCTAAGATTTAGTTTTAGTCCTGAGATTGGATACAATTTTCTTTTCTGGTTTTTCCTTGCCAGAAATGGTTTTCAAAATATTGGAATTACTTGCTACTTGAATGTTTGGTGATAAAGGGAGTAAAACATTTGAGTTCTGTTGTTTTCTTTGAAAGGAGAATTTTAACCTGCTTATTTAATTTCTGACTTACTTACGTTTTCTGATTTCTTCTTGAGTCAGTTTTGACAAATTTTGTTTTTGGTTATATATTCACTCTCTGTTGGATATGTACGCAGAAAGGGAATCTCTAGATTGGGGGGTAAGTATACATTCAGTTTTAGCAGATAATATCAGTTTTTCAAAATGATTGTATTAATTTAAAAATTTACACACTAACCGGGAGTATATGAGAGTTCTGATTGCTCTGTATTCTTTTCAACACAAGATATTTTCTGTTTTGTTTGATTATTTAGTCTGTACTAGTGGGTGTGAAGTATTACAGCGTCATTGTAGTTCTGTATTTGCTTGTAGACTAATGAAGTTGGGTACTTTTTCATCTGTTAATTGACTATTTGAATATCTTGTTTTGTGAAAAGCCCTTTCTAGTCTTAAAAAGGAGAAGTGCTTATTCAGGTCTTCTGAAAAAAAAATTGGGTTGCTTTGTTGAATTGTCTTACTGAATTACAGATATTTTTAATAATATGTGTTCTGGATTTGAGGTCTTGGTAGATAGAATATGTATGTTGTAAATATCTACTTTTTTTTTTTCCTGTGGTTTACCTTTTCATTCTTTTTCTGGATAGAAATTCCTTTAAATTAGTGTAAATTATCCATTTTCCCCCTTTGTGGTTGGCACTATTGTACTTAAGAAACCTTGGCCTTATTCTAAGATCACAAAAAATTTGCATGTTTTCATCTGAATGTTATACTATTTTTCTTTTACATTTGAGCCACAGTACATCTGGAATTGGTTTTATTGTGTGTGCGATAGAAGGTAGAGGGGGTCAAGATTGATTTTTTCCATGTGGACATGAACTAGATCAGGAGCCATCCTTTGGTCATAGCTCTGTTTATCTATTTGTTTATTTTGGTTAGGCTCACTAAGGTACAATGAACACACAGTAAAATTCATTATTTTGAAATTGATGGTTTGATAAGCTTGAACAGTTCTATAACCACCACCACAATCAAGATGCAGAACATACCCAACCTCTGAGAGTAACAATCACTCATCTGATTTTTGTCCCTAGATTTTTTTCTTTTTTTAGAATATATAAATGAAGCCATAGAGTATGTAGACTCTATTTTTAAAAAATCTCAAAGAATCTCAAAAATTCATCCCTGTGTTGCAGTACAGTTGTTTGTTCTTTTTTTTAAGAGTAGAATTCCATTGTGTGGATGGACCACAATTTGTTTATCCATTCACCAATTGATGAGCATTTGGATTATTTATAGTTTTTGGCTCTTGTGAATAAAGTTATTATAATTGCTCACTTTGTAAGTCTTTGTATGGGTGTATGTTTTAATTTCTCTTGGGTAAATTACTAGGTGTAGGTTTATTGGGTCATATACTGTGTAGCAAGTATATGTTTAACATTATACAAAAAAAGCCCTCCAGCTGTTCCCAAAGTGATTGTGCCATTTTGCATTCCATTCAGCAATATATGATATTTTAGTTGCCCCCTGGTCTCTCCCCAGATGGCGCTAGTGTTAAAGAACTATGCAGAAGATATAAGAGACTCGTGTTCTATCCCTGGGTTGGGAAGATCCTTGGAGGAGGAGATGGCACCCCACTCCAGTATTCTTGCCTGGAGAATCTCATGAACAGAGGAGCCTGGCAGGCTACAGTCCATAGAGTTGCAAAGAGTCAAACACGACTGAGTGACTTAGTACACACACAGTCTCTCCAGAACTTGGTATAATCAGTCTCCATAATTTGGGCAATATGAGTTGATGTGTAGTTTTATCTCATAATTCTAGTTCTTGTTTCCCTAATCATTAATGATGTTGAACATCTTTTCATGTGCTTCTTTGCCATCCGCATGTCTTTTTTGGTGGAGTGTCTATTCAAATCAGTCACCCAATTTAAAAATTAAGCCATCTATCTTTTCATTTTTGAGCTATAATAAAATATATTCCAGATACAAATCCTTTATCAAATGTGTGCTTTTCAAATACTTTTTCCCAGCCTGTGGATTGCATCATTCAAAGAGCAGAAATTTTTAATTTTCATGAAGTTCAGTTTATCAATTTTTTTCTTTGCTGGACAGCAGTTTTGTGTCCTAAGGAATCCTTGCTAAACCAAAAATACAATGATGTTCTTTTTTTTTTCTAGAAATTTTATAGCTTTTAAAAAAGGTTTCAGTTAATTTTTAATCGGAGGATAATTGCTTTACAATTCCCAGGTGGTGCTAGTGGTAAAGAACCACAGCCAATGCAAGAGATGTAAGAGATGCAGGTTTGATCCCTGGGTTGGGAAAATCCCCTGGAGGAGGAAATAGCAACCTACTCCAGTATTCTTGCTTGGAGAATCCCATGGACAGAGGAGCCTGCTGGGCTATAGTCCATAGGGTCACAAACAGCTGGATACGACTGAAGTGACTTAGCACAGCACATTGTGTTGGTTTCTGGAATACAGCAACATGAATCAGCCATAGATGTATCTATGTCCCCTCCCTCTTAAACCTCCCTCCTACCTCCCACCCCTTCCCACCACTCTAGGTTGTCACAGAGCACCGGATCTGAGTTCTCTGTGTCATATAGCAAATTTCCACTGGCTACCTAATCTTACACATGATAATGTTTATGTTTCAATGCTACTCTTTCAATTCATCCCACCCTCCCCTTCCTACACTGTGTCCACAAGTCTGTGTCTCCATCGCTGTCCTACAGATAGATTCATCAGTACCATCTAGATTTCATATATATGCATTAATATATGATATTTGTTTTTCTCTTTCTGACTTCCTTCACTCTGTATAATAGGCTATGTTCATCCACTGTATTAGAACTGAGTCAAATGGTTGAGTGATATTCTGCTGTGTGTACATTTTTATGGCTGAGTAATATTCCATTGTGTATAGGTACCACAACTTCCTTATCTACTCTTCTGTCTATGGACATCTAGATGGCTTCCATGTCCTCAGTTCAGTTCAGTCACTCAGTCATGTCCGACTCTTTGCGACCCCATGGACTACAGCACGCCAGGTTTCCATGTCCTAGCTATTGTAAATGATGTAGTGATAAACATTGGGGTATGTGTGTTTTTTTCATCATGGTTTCCTCAGGGCATATGCCCAGTAGTGGGACTGTCGGGTCATATGGTAGTTTTATTCCTAGGTTTTAAGGAATCTCCATACTGTTCTCCATAGTGATTGTATCAGTTTGCATTCCCACCAACAGTGCAAGGGGGGAATGCAAATTTCTTCATACCTTCTCCAGCATTTATTCTTTGTAGATTTTTTGATGATGGCCATTCACACCAGTGTGAGGTGATACCTAAATGTAGTTTTGATTTGCATTTCTCTAGTACTGAGGGATGCTGAGATCTTTTCATGGGTTTATTGGCCATCTGTGTGTCTTCTTTGGAGAAGACATTTTTATTTTATTTTTTATTTTTTGGCCCTGGCATGCAGAATCTTAGTTCCCTGACCAGGGATCAAGCCTTTGCCCCCTGTAGTGGAAGCTCAGAGTCTTAACCACTGGACCACCAGAGACGTCCCAATCAAAGCTATTTTGAAGTCTCTGATTATTCTAGTATCTGGGTCATCTCTCTGTCTAGTTCCATTGGTGGCTTCATTTTAACAAAGGGTTGCTTTATCTTGGTCTTTTGAATGTCTTCTTAATTTTGATTGTGTGTTGTTGGTAGAAGAGCAGTAGGTAATAAAAGTGATAATATTGCCACCCAGAAATGGGCACACTTCTTTTGCAAGATGGTTAATGTAACAGTGGTTTGGTCCCTTGTTGGCAGTTGATAAGATTAGTAGTAGGGAGTTTGGGTGGGGTCAGACTCCTGATTGTTGTCACTTTCTCTCGCCCACCAGACTGCAAAGTTTTCCAGTCGCGGACTGAAGTCACCTCATGCTTAGTGTGTGGCCTGGTGTGCCAGAGAGTTTTTCTCACTGTCTAGACTCTGTCCTCAGCTTTCAGTGGACGCCCCACACTCAGGGCAAAGCTCAGGGCAAAGCTGTGGCCATGTTGGGGGCTTCCCTGTTCTTCTGGTGCAGCCTCGTCTTGGGCAGGCCCTGGGGCTCTGCCCGTGCCCCTGTTTCTCTTCGTGGCCTTCAGTTCCTGCTGCTTCTGTAGGTGGCTTGGGTGGGAGCGCTGCCTGCAATGGTAGCAGACCTCTTTGTGTCAGCGCAGGATCCTAGGTCCGAGAGTCCCTTGTTCTGCCATCAGAGCAGGACCAGCTGCTCCAGTATCACCTGAGAGCTTGTTAGAAGTGCAGAATCGCAGGTCCCACGCTCAGACCTGATGAATCAGGATCTGCATTTTGACGAGATCCCTGAGGGAATCATGTGCACTTTGAGAAGGGGATGTTTCACACAATCACTGTTTCTTTACTTTCTTTCTGCTGCTTCTTTCTTTTTTTTTTGCCAACTGTTTTTCATAATGAGATTAAGAGCCTTCAAAGCCAAAATAAATATTGTGAAAGTAACCCTACTTTAAGAATATACCGGGTTATGGCACACACATATTTAAATTAGAACATATAAATTTTTTTCTAGTTAAATTATTGAATTTAATTGAACAATTACCACTGATATGCATATTTAAAGCTTCTTAGTTTTAAATACTTTTTTGAGCTTTGCATTGCTAGCACTCAACAACCTTGAGTCTTTCTTGTAGCAGGGATTTTTCTGTTGCTTCCTCTTGAAAAAGGGGGTTTCTTAGATTTTTGAAGCTTGCCTCCTTGGGTCAGTTCTCTCTTCCTCTCCATCTTGGGTTCAGCTCAAACAACAGGTTGCTCCATGAAATTTCTATTGATGCTTCACAGCCTGGCCTAAAGGGTTCTAGCAAGGACCCAGCCCTCTGACAAAGTTCTTGCCAAGAGACCCTTAGCTTTTGAATCTTTCCAACTTTGAATATTTTATTGATGCAGTGATGGGGCTGTGCTGCCAGAGTTTTAGTTTTCTCTATTTTTTTCTCAACTTGCAATAAATTTTGCATTTAATTGATTTAAACTTAAATGTAAATTTAAAATTTACATTTAATTTTAATTTATCCTATTTCTTAATTTGTTGTCTTTCCTTTGATTTCATCAGGAATATTGGCCAAAATTGCCGGATTATACCATCTGCTTTCCTTTTGTCTTTACCTTTGCTTTTGTATCCCAGTATTTTGAGGCCTTCCCCTTCCCCTCCCCTTGCCTCTTCCCTGCGACCCCAACCCCACATGCCTTCGTGAGAAACATCAAGTCAAAGAGTTCTGGCTATATCATTAACTTCTTTTAACATCTTGGAAGTATTCCAAGCAGATGGACAGAGAAGGGCACAAGGTCATGCCTCCTAGCTGAGTGAGCCCAAGTGGAGAGTTGCCCTGGTTTCCCAGGACCAGTGAATTATGCTTTAATCTCATTGGTCACCCTTAGCTTCAAGGAAGCCTAAGAAATATGTCTTAGAGTTGGGCATACTGTTGGTGCAAAAGAAGTCAGGGCTGGGTTTGCCATGGGTAGAGAACTAGATGCAGATATCAGACAGGGAGCTAAATATCAGCTTCATTTCCGATGATCCTAGATTGGAGGATGAGCTTAAATTATGGACAAGATCAAGTAGAACCAGGTATCCTATTACTTTTATTGCTGAAGATTTCTTTCATGGGAGAGAAAAATACATGCTGCTGAGGCCAGAAATAGAGAGATGGGAAGATGTCCAGACCTCCATGCACTTTCCCTCACTCAGTCTGAGCAATTCAAGGAGTCACTCCCTTGAGGAGTGAAGGGATGTTGTGAAGGGTAGAGGTTACCTTCCAACAGTTTTAAGAAGACTAACGATTTCGTTTTATGTGCCCGGGCAGGAATGCTGGGATGGAGAGAATGATGCCCCTCCTAATAATTGTTAAATATATATGTGTGTCACACACACACACACACACACACACACACAATGCCTTATTGTATATTATGACAATTGTGTTATATTTATTTCTTTATATATTGGGTTGGTCAAAAGGTTTGTTTGGGTTTTTCCATAAGATGTTATGGATACATCTTATGGAAACACCTTTTTTCATAACATGTTTTCCACAAGATGGTCTGAACCCAAACGAACCTTTTGTCCAACCCAATATTTCCCCCAACTTCTATTTCTAATGACCTTGTAAAATCGATAGTAATCTCTTGCAATAGTTGAGAAAGGGGAGAATTCACATGGGTTGAAGTTGTGAAACACTTGAAAAGGAGATGGGGTGAACCTCTCATAGAGCTGAAAGGTTTTTAGAATTGTTTCAGGTTGAGAAGACGAAGGGTCATTCAGGGCAGGTAAACAGCACTGGGCTGCAGCCAGCAGGCTTCTAGCTGCTTGGGCAGCTTGCTGCAGGATTCTGTATGATGGTCCCTTACTGCTGCACAGAAACCAACCAACAAACTGCTGCCTCCACCTCCGCACCCCCCGCCCCACCTCCGCTCCCAGGCCCAGGGTTTTGCCGCAGAAGCCCTCAGCGTGCAGCAGGGTTCGTTCGGGCCGCTCTTCTGGAAACCACCAGCCCTGCTCCCTCCTCAAAGCTCAGCTCAGGACTGCGCTGACGGCTAATTGTTGCTGCTGATTGCTTTGCTGACAGTGCTTTGTGGCTATTTTGGTTTTTCTCGAGTGTTCCTTAATTAGAGGAAGTGACATAGTGTGCTGTCCAATCAGCCTCTTGCCAGATATTATTACATCTGTGGGATCATTGGGTGACATTTGGGCTTGGTCCTGCCAAGCAGGTGTGAGGATCGTGGCCTGTGGTGCATTTGGCTTGGTAGAGCGGTGGTCCCCGCCAGGCTCTGAGACAGCGCTGCTGCTGGTGGGAGGGAAGGGCGTTCTGCATTCCAGTGAGGCCTCAGAGACCCCGGGGTTCACTGGGGCCTGTTCTGGCAGCAACATCCCTCTGAAATCTGACACCTCCCAGGGAACCTCAGGATGCTGTCTTCTCTTTGAAACAAGCTGTTTCGGGATTCCTTTGATATTTGCCTTTCTGGCTAATGTGGAGACACCCTTTCATTTTCCCCTGGGAAAAATACAGATACGACCTGAGGAAGGCTGCTGCTTGGTGAAGTTTAGAGGTGGTTTGCCACGCAGTGTAGTGAGATCTCACTACATTGCTTTAATTACCAGAAAGAACCATCTTCAGTTGTAACAATTCTGAATTATAAAAGAGGTTTGAAGAGATTTACAGCTCTGAACCCCACCAGATTTAACTTTTGGCAGCTATTTTTTAAGGCTCTTTGGTTGAATGCTTTATTTTGGAATAACTGTGTTTATTTGCACATAAACCACATGCGCAAGTTTAAAAAACTATTTGTGCGAGTATGAGTACGGACTCTTCTTTTCTGTTTTTTTTGTTTTTGGTATCAATTCATTGCAGCAAGGATTTATTGAACCTGCTGAGCTGTCCTTGAACTTAACAAAGCAGCGTGAGACACAGTCCCTCCTTCAAGGAACTTACATTCTAATTAAGGAATCAACATTCTCCAATGGTCCTTTCGTCATCGTTTCGTTGAAGGCATCTTCACGGTTACATGGCTTTTCTCTAAGAGTGTTAGAGCAGAGAACACGTAATACAGGATTATCCAGGATTGGGATGGAAAGAGCAGAGATATTGAGGGGTCTATGGAGAGAGCATAATCATCTCATGTTGGGTACAGGAGAAAGGGAGGCCAAGGTGTGTCCGTGGGGTCGGACAGGGCTATCATGAAGATGGAGAAAGTGGTTCATGGACATGATGGGTGGAAGCTGAGGCCAAGAGGACTCCATTAGGCTAATAAAGAAATGGGGAGTGGCTAAGAGGCAAGAGAAAGAACAAAATGCTACCTGACTCTTTCCAGTGGGTCTGTCTTGTCTCCTCCACCAGAGGGTATAAAAAGGCAGGTATGACGTTTCTTTTGTTTCTCCTTCAATTCCTGGTTCACCATGTTTCTCAGAGCATGTGTTTCCTAAATATCTCCTGAAGAAGTCCAGCTTACTCATGGGCTTTCTTTGGAGTCATAGATCAAATTTCTTTCACATATATAGAAATGATTTGAGGGGGGGGTAGCCATCAGTTCATGCAAATGGCAAGCTCCAAAGTGACTCCTGATACAATCTGACAACAGTGTAAACACGCACGTGTAAACTGACCACAGTGAAGGGGAAGTCTCTGTCATCTGACACTTGTTCAATACTTCCGGGTGAAGGGAAAGGATCATCTTTAGGGAGATGGCCTGAGGAGACTTTCAAGAGTCCCCTGTGTTGGATGTGATTCTACCTTAATCAGAAAGCCAAATGCTCCTCCTTCTCACAGGCCAACAGTTCTCCTTTCACTCTTCGTGATTTCGAAGGTGATGCACATTTGAAGACCCAAACAAACAGCTTAAACTTCTTTCTGATCCCATTACTGTCCCCATGGTCAACTGTTGCCTTTTTCTTGTATCTGTATTTAGCTGAAGTAATCTTTGTGAAGGACTTCCACACTTGAAGTCACAGTATAAACTAGATGATTAAATTTTGAAATAAAAACTAAAACTTCCATGTTACTCTGTTTGTCCCACGCTCTCTTTCCTACCCAATCCCACCCGCCCGTGTCCGTAAGTCTGTTCTCTATATCTGCGTCTCCACTGTTGCCTGTAAAGAGGTACATCAGTACCATCTTTCTAGATTCTGTTTATATGCATTAATATATGGTATTTGATTTTCTGTTTCTGACTTACTTCACTCTGGGTAATAGGCTCTAGGTTCATCTGCCTCATTAGAACTGACTCATATTGATGTACGGCAGAGGCTAACACAATATTATGAAACAATTTTCCTTCAATTAAAAATAAATAAGTTTAAAAAAAACAAAGCTAAAACTTGCCTATATCACTCCTGTATAGTCTTGTGGTTCCCACCCACTGAGAGTTGTTGGTGATGTGTCTTCTAGTCACTCGGTTGCCCCAGTACTGTCCCGGTCAAGGCTTGCAAGTCTGTGTGTCCCCGAAGAGCTTGTGTTGTGCATCCAGTTCAAGATACCAACAGGGCTCTCATGAGAATGTTCTTAGGCAGCATTCTGAAGCTCCTTAAGCTTAAGTTGTGTCCTCCAGACACAACAGACTTGTCCAGAATTGTGCCGTTACCATGGCATCTGAGGAGAGCCCTTAGAAGGCCATCCACTTCTCCAGACAGGAAGATGGTAAAACTGCTCCAGAAGGCCATTTTCCACCTAGAAACTCAGAATAGACACTGTGTGTATCTGAAACAGCAAATCTCATTTCCAAAACTTCTCTCCAAGCATCATCTTCTCAAAGACATTCATGGAAAACTCTTCACCGGTTTATATGCTCTAGCACTGACTAAGAGAAGCTTTTCTTTCATCTCTGATCTGGAAGCTTCTCTTCGAATAAAATAGAAATGTTGAATGGCTCTGGCTAAGAAATCCCTTTGAATTTCAGACAAGAGTTGCAGTAACTGAGTCTGGTTTATTCAAGAAGAGTGGAGCCAGAATGGGTCTGCTGTGAATAAAATGACAGGCTTGCTTTCTTCATAGGCGACTTCTTCCCTCTGACCGAGTTATTTGATGTTAATGTAATTCTGATTAATTGCTAACGCCAAAGCAATAGAGCTTCGTTCTTTGAAAGGACTGCCTTTTATAAATTCTTATTGTCTGTGATTTCTGCTTAATGGAAAGACCACTGAACCACTAGCTTTTTGCTTCAGAGTTAGTAAGCAGGGACTGTTTAAGTCATTACTTTCAATTGCTTGACATTTGTATAACACTTTACAGTCTTCAAAACACTTTCACATCCATTGTTATTTGAGTTTTTTAATGACCCCCGGAAGGCAGTTTTTTTTTTTTAATTCCCATTTTTTGAAATGATTGTATTGAAGGTCAGAAAGATGTAAGCTGTGTGTGCTAAGTCACTTCAGTCGTGTCCGACTCTTTGCCACCCTATGGACCATAGTCCACCAGGCAACTCTGTCCATGGAATTCTCCAGGCAAGAATACTGGAGTGGGTCTTCATGCCCTCCTCCAGGGGATCTTCCCAACCAGGGGATTGAACCCGGGTCTCCTGAATTGCAGGCAGATTCTTTACCATTGGAGCCACCAAGGAAGCCCCCAGAAAGATGTGTGCCTCCTTTAAAATCAGTTCTTACGAGAGGTAGACCAGGAACTAGAAGCTACCCTCCTCTCCCTAATTCCTCTTCAGGTTGCTATCGTGATAAGTGAAGTGTGAAGATGGCAAGGGAAAACTGATAGCTTGTCTGGCAATTATCTGCTTAATAGTCTATCTCCCTGGTCTGACTTTAAGCTGCCTAAAGTGGAGATTTAAAAAAAATTTTTTTTTTTAGCTAAGCTGCATGGTATGTGAGATCTTAGTTTGCCAATCAGGAATCAGACCCATGCCCTGTGAGCTGGAAGTGTGGGGTCTTAACCACTGGACCACTAGGGCAGTCCTGAGATTATTTTATTCACTGCTAGATTCCCAGTGCCTAGAATAGTGCCTAGCATGTAGTAGATTCTCAATAAACATTTTTGTTGAGTAGGCAGATAATAATAATGGCTTCCCAGGTGGCGCTAGTGGTAAAGAATCTACCTGCCAATGCAGGAGATGGGGGTTCTATTCCTGGGCCCAGAAAATCCCCTGGAGAAGGAGATGGCAACCCACTCCAGTATTCTTGCCTGGAGAATCCCATGGACAGAGGAGCCTGGCAGTCTATAGTCCATGGGGTTGCAAAGAATTGGACATGACTGAAGAGACTTAGCATGCAATAGTGCCAACATTTTCATTTCCACCCATCCCCTTCTTATACATTCCAATGGCATAATAATAATTATATCTAAAATAATTAGGCAAAGATACGAGAACAGTGGGGAAGTGCAGGTTGTCAGTCCATCAAACAGTGGATGAAGAACCCTCAGTAGACCTGTAGAGAAACACAGAAGAAACTGAAAACAGAGTCCCTGCCTTCAGGGAGCTTAAAGCTTAGAGAAACAGAGTAACCCACTGTGGAAAAGATGCAGAAAATCACCATCCAGCAGTCTATTTGGTTGGCCCTGCTCTTTTGGAAACTCAAAGTTGGGGAAAATAGAAAGGATGCATACTGCAAAAAAAAAAAAAACACACCACAATCTCAGAGGGAGGAGGAAGTGAAAGGGCTTTACTGTCACACTCTCTGTTTGGTCCTATAAATTACCTGTACCTTTTCAAGTGTTTTTAAGCAGGAAACTAAACAGGGAGACTGGTCGAGGGATGAATCATTCTAATTAACAGGAATAGAAGGTGAACTTTGACAAAGCTTTGATTGGCTCTTTTCTTTAAATAGTCAAGTAATTATGCTGCAATTTGGCATCATAAACAATTGTTTCCATCCTTATCTCAACCTGAGATAATAGTTTCCAAGTCTTTTAGGGGCAGTGATTTTCAAAGTTTAGTTCTCAAGCCATCTGGTTTAAATATCCACTGCCAAAATTCTGATTCATGGGGTCTGGGGCAGGGTCTGGAAATCTGCTTTTTTTTTTTTTTAAATAGGCATTTTATTGATATTTTGGAATAATTTTATATGTATAGAAAAGTAAAATAGTACAGAAACTTCCTGTGTTTCTGGCACCTGGCTTCCCCGAATGTTAACTCCTTACATAACCAGAAGGTATTTGATAAATTAACAACAAAGCTACAGACTTTTTTCAAATTTCATCAGTTTTGTCGTTGTTGTCCTTTTTCTCCTTAATCCAGGATATCACATTACATGTAGTTATCTGGTCTTCTTAATCCTGTCTTATCTGTGGTGGTTTCTTAGTCTTTCCTGCATTTTTAATAAGCTCCCAGGTGGTTCTCAGACACTAGAAATCGAAACCCACTGTTCTTCTAAAGCCAGGGATGAACCCTAGGCACGCCTAACAAGTGCTCAGAAACCTGGGGAACCTCCCCTTGCCTAAAGGAGGACCTCGTGCTTTTCATCCTGTCAGTCAGGGACAGAGCCCAAAGCCGAAGGCACATTCTGGAGGAGCCTGGGAAGAATTCAGCCAAAGTACTATTTACGGAGATGTAGGAAGGGTGAAGGAAACATAAGAGATATTAAGGCAGCCGGGAGCTTTTGGCAGTGAAAAGCTGTCCTCTCTTTGGGACGGGTGACCTGGTACAGTAGTAGTCATGGATGTGTAGTTGGGAAACCAGTCACTGCCAGAACGTTGGCCCCCAGTGTGCGGAAGACATGTGTCTTTGTCTTCGCCTGGGAGCTCCTGGTGGTTGCCTCCCATTGGTGAGACTTCACTGGAAGCCAGAGGGCAGGGGATGGACAATACACTTGCTGGGCAGAGAAGAAGAGAAGGATGCAGAATGGATCTGGAGAATGGATATAGTGAGGGGGTGAGGTGAGAATAACCAGTCCTGTGTTAAAGCAAAATGCAGGAGAGAGAGTCTGATTAGTTAATTATGCCTGGGTTAGAACATGTGCTCTGCTTATTATTTCACAGCTCCTATGTTAGTAGGGCCCTGTAGCTTAATAAATTTTAAAAAAAGGATGCAACAAAAACATTGCGTTTAGACTCAGAAACTCTACAATTGATCAATATGTTGCAAATTTCACAAACATTCTTTAGGTAGGTTAATGAAAATAAAAGAACTGTAGCCTCCGGCTAAATAAATAAATATCTAGAAGAAAAAGAACTAGCATCTGAGATATAGCCTTCTATAATTTGGATAAAACAGTGCTTTTATTCCACCCCACCCATGTTGTTATACTTGGCTCTAGTTTGTGAAAGGCCATATCATCACCCTTTCTGTAGTATAGAGAATTAAATTCTGGGCACCAAAGAAAAAGACTCAGAAAATGGTTCTCTTTTTGCAATTGCAAAGGATAAGAATGGGAAAAAAAAAAACTCATCTTTCTTAAGCATCCATGGGACTTCTGGAGAATCACTAGTCTTTAGGAGGAGGCTTTCCTGGGGTTTATCCAGTGGAGGTTGTTTTTGATGATGGAAGTGAATGGGTGAGATTTTTTTCTCCCTTCATTTCAGAAAAGGAGTATAAGTTGGCATGGAGGAATAGTAGTCAAATTGTGCTGTTTTTGACATTAAGTGTGACATTAAATACATCAAGTTTGCCAAAGCAGAAAGCTTGGTGGGGGTTTGTTTTGCTTCTGTGCTTTTCTCATACGCACTGGTCTTTGGTGTTTGCTCACCGTCTTCAGTGAGAAAACAAACACTGCTGTATTTATTTTGCAGAGTGGGGTTTATTGTGCATTGGGATTGTGGCAGGAAACAGAATTCACCTCAGAGGGTTTGAATGAAGAGAGTTTAATGAAGGGACTGTTGCAAACCTGTGGGCAGGGTTATGAGAACAGACAAGGGGTGGCCTAGCTCCCAGGAACCAGCAGCAATGGGAAGCCCTTGCCATCTCCAGGGCAAGGGACAAAAGGGGCAACCAGTGGAGTGGTGAGGGTTGGCAACAGGGTCACTAGACAGGAAACCCAGCTGTAAAGACACTGACGTGAAACCGGCAGAGAGAAGGGAAAACGACACCTCATTGCTCTCCCTGCCACTCTCCCATCTTTGTCTGGTGCCCCCATTAGTTAAACCCAACAGGAAGCCAACAGTATAGATGATATGCGGCCGGAGAGGTGGGTTAGGGTTGTGGGTGTTTAAAGGGGGCTGGGGAATAACTGGCAAGTGTTTTTTTGCTACTTGAGCCCCTGAAATGATTACTTGTGCATTATATTTAGAGGAAATTCAATGTAGGTACATGAAATTTATGAGCAAATCCATTTTCTATAGAGCCATTTTTTTTAATTAAAAAAATTTATTTTATATTGGAGTATAGTTGTTTATGTCATGTTAGTTTCAGGGGTACAGCAAAGTGATTCAGTTATACATAGACGTGTATCTCTTTTTCACATTCTTTTCCCATTTAGGTTATTACAGTGTATTGAGCACAGCCGATTTTATTGTTTTAAAAACTTGCTACTCAGCCTATTCTGAAGTTTCTTAGTGCATAGACCCAGATTTTCTCCAGTTCTCTTAGCCTCACTGTGTGGTGAGCAAGGCATTGCCTTTACCATGACATGAGGCCTGAATTTGACCTCCGCAGCTTGAAGGAGGACAGTGGCCAGCATAGCTTGCCTTGTTGCTTGTCCAAACCGGCATTTTCAGAGTTAAAGATGGCCACCATAATGTGTATGCTCTTATTGCCTTAACAGGCTGTTTCTGTTGGAGCTAAATGTAATTACTAAACAATCATTTCCAGTTGTTCATTGATTATTTGTGTATGATTATTTAATGAAAATAGACCCAGATGACCAAGAGGTAGCGAGGCCCACTTCTGGGAAAGAATTCACTCTGGCTGGGTACCCTCAGTTGCAGATTATTTGAAAATGAAAGCAAAGCAACAAGACCATCTTAAATGCACCTGGCAATTTTTAACCAGACTTGGCCCCAGGATCATTTCAGAGCTTCTGCTGTGAGACTCAGAGAAACAGAGCTGAAAATAGATCGGTTGCAGCAATTTCAGCAAAGGGACCTGAAAATGTTTTCTTTGGCTGAGGGCTTTTAGTGAGTGATAAATTGGCAGTGCCCAGAAGATTGCATTCTTGGTAAAATAAATTCATATTTGATTTTTCCTTTTCCTGGTGGACTATCTCTGTGAAATACTTTATATCAAATCTTTAAATGTGATGCAGTGGAGGCTGTCAGTCTCCTATTTGCTGTGATCTTTTGTCCTATTTCATTAGCTCCACTTTTCCTCTCCATATTTGTGATGGATTCTTGGGCAAAGTTACCTTTATCTAAAAGGCTCCAGAAAAAAATAAAATGAAATCATGCTCTTTAAAGGTTTTATTTGTATCAGTTAATTAGTTTTCCCTGTTATCAGCCTCGACTGTATTCCCTTTTTCCCTAGCTTGGAAAAATGTCTGGCCTGGCTTTGTCTTCAGTCATATTGGCTGTTCTCTTTATAATCGTGAAAATGCTAAATAAAAAAGTAACAAACAAACAAACAAAATGATCCTAAGCTATTCATTCTGTGACCAGTTGGCTTAAAGTTCAAAAGTCTTTGATTCTCCTAGCATAAATGAGTTTTGTTGCAATTTTGAGCAAAGCTAGAGAAAAAAAAATCTGTTGATTATGCCTTATGAAGTAATGTCATGGCTTTGAGCAGCTAGGATCTATAAGCTGCTTTTAATCAGTGACTTTCAGTGGATACGAAGACCTTTTTGCCCTACTGATCTAACTTGTGCACGGTGTGAGGGCAGGTAGGTAGTGGTTAATGCAACACTATGCTAGCTTACTTTAACCTAAGTTAAGAACCTGGACCCCATGATAATAGGCATTAACACTGATGGAAAGATCATCTCTGTCCTTGGCAGCTATTCTTGTCTGTGTCAGCATCATTTTCCAAACGACTATGTGGTGAACATGGCTGCATCTTTAACTCTGGGGCCCTCTACACTCCCTAAAGCCCAATTAGTCAACGGCTCTGCAAGATAGATCTGTTTCCTTTCCCGCTGTCACCCCCATAGGCAAGGACCTTTCTAATGGTCTGGTTATTGAGACAACCTCCCACAAGCCTGCCTGCTCAGAAAGGAGCAGGAAAGCAAAGAGCTTTCCTTGTTCTTGCCACATGAGCTTCTTAGACTCTCACATTTATCAGGATCTGCCTCTGCTCAAAAACCCTCAGCCAGTTATTACCGACAGAGTAAAACCTCTATCACTAACCAGTGAATAAGTTTCCGTGAGCAACTGCTGTGGGTAAGACTGTCTAGTACGTCTAGTGCAGAGGCAGTCTGGACACCTGATACGACCGTATGAAATCTTCTCAGTTGCCCCTCACATTTGACTGGAAGGATGCTTTTCTTCTTGACACTGTGCTTGGCTCTGAATGATCATTCTGGTCATAATGTATCCCCAAGCGAAAGAGATTAGTCATCACCAAAGATGCTCCTGCTGGAGGCAGTTCCCAAGGGAATCGCCAGAAACGTATTAAGCAAAGGAAGCTGTAGGGGAAAAAATGCTGCCTAGACATATTCTTAAGGTAATTACTTTGGAGAGCCTAATGCACATTCCTTGTAAACTAAAGAAAAAACTATGTCACTTTCAATCAATCCAGAGTCTTGAATAGCAGCTTTCATTTATGGAAGTTCTGGAAGCTGACATGCTTCTAATCTTCGATCAGCCCCATTAGATAGATATTATTTATGTTCCAAATATACAGATGAGGAAACCGAGACTCAGAAGACTCTTGGGGTGTTGGCAGGTCACAGAGTGGCAGGTGGTAGAGCCAAGATTTCAACCCAGTTGGACTGATTCCAAGCCCATTTGCATCTTCAAGAAGTCTGTCCTTTTAGCTGTCAAAGTGCAGCTTGTCCCCGGTGCCACAGGCAGCCAAATGTGGTGAAGAGCTGGTAGTCAGGAGAGGGAAGGACCGTGGTGAGACGCTTGTTGGCACTTCATCCATGCCTCCTCCACCCTGAACTGTCAGCCCTGCTTCTCTTTGATTGCATCACTGGAACTTGCTGGTTTAAAATAGCATCCTCACTGGTGTTGCTTCTTGGATAGCAAGAGTCCAAAAAGCTGACACCTGAAATTGTCATCTTCCTTGTGCAGTGAAATTGCCTCCAGTTTGCTGGGACAGAGGCATATTAGCCGACTAGCAGATATATTTGTGTTGACCTTTCTATTATTATCAACATAATGGTCTGCTTATTTAACTAATGGCATGTGCCCTTGTTAGGAGCTGTGGACAGAGAAAAATCTTTGTCATTTCTGGACAAGTGATGATCTTTGTTAATTTAGGGTATGTCAGTCCAGTCCCCAGCATGGGGGAAAGGTGGTGGCAGGAGCTAATGTTGCCTGGACTGCACATTCTGGAGATGAAGGGAGTGATTTAGCACATTTCCCCTATAGAGTATGTTTGTGGAGTATGCATAAACTAGCTGATTTAATCTAAGAATGACCTGACCCCTTCCCTGCCTGGTCAGGAGGTGTAGTCAGAGAGCCTGGGTTTTAGTTAGTCCCCTAGGATTTGAATCCTGATATCTTTAGCTTATGGGCTTCCCTGTTGGCTCAGATGGTAAAAAAAAAAACCTGCCTCCAATGCGGGTGACCTGGGTTCGATCCCTGGGTCAGGAAGAACCCGTGGAGACAGCATAGCAACCCACTCCAGTATTATTACCTGGAGAATCCCATGGACAGAGAAGCCTGGTGGGCTACAGACCATAGGGTTGCAAAGAGTCAGACACGACTGCACAACTAACACACAAACACCTTAGTTTATGGGGTTCCCTGGTAACTCAGCGGTAAAGAATCTGCCTGCAATGCAGGAGACGCAGTAGACTTGGGTTCGATCCCTGGGTCAGGAAGATCCCCTGGAATAGGAAATGGCAACACATGCCAGTATTCTTGCCTGGAAAATTTCTTGGACAGAGGAGCCTAGCAGGATGTAGTCCACAGGGTCACAAAGAGTCAGATAGGATTTGGCAACTGAGCACACACCTTATAGGGTTATTCTGAAGACTAAGCAAGAAAAGCCTTGAAAATTGCTTGGCACATTATTCAGTACATAGTGAAAACCCAGTAATGAGAAGAATAGCAAATACTGAATGAGCAGTTGTTCTGTGCCAGGCCTGGGCATGAGCTGTGCATTGCACAGCTCCTGGGGGCACCTGCCTCACAGACAGCCCTGTGAATGTTACCTAGGAGTGCAAGGTAGGTAAGGCAGCGACCCTGTGCCAGGAACTGCTCCAGGGGCTTCATGTGTTTTAACTCTTTAATCCTCCCAACAATCTATTGTTAATCCTGCTCACAGCTTCGACACAATTGTTAGTTACATCGTCTAAGTTGCACCAGCTGGCAAGTGGCAAGGCTAGGATATTGGCCATTTGTTTTCTTATGGTGTAGAGTCTTTCCTGTCAATCACAAAATGGAGGGAAGATCTCCTTGAGAGTTTGATGTTCTTTATCAACCCATAATGCATTCAGTGTCCTTACCTATTTTAATAATTTTGAAGCACTTTATATTTTCTTCCTTTATAGATAGTATGTGTTAGCTTAATAATGGAAATTCATGAATTCACTTGACCTTGGGAGAAAGTGACGTACACTCTCTTATTATAATTGAGTTCTCTGTGATTAGATGGAGGGAAGGAGGGAAGGAGGAGAGGGGGAGAAAGAGAAGAAGCCCACTGGACGTTTGAATAGCACCAGCACTTTTGGACCCTTCTGGTGGTACAGTGTATAAGAATCCATCTGCCAGTGCAGGGGGCCTGGGTTCGATCTCAGGTTCAGGAAGATTCCACCTGGTCTAGGCCTTAGTTGCCTTGGAACAGCTAAGCCCATGTACCACAGCTACCAAGCCTGATGCTCTAGGGCCTGTGAGCTGCATCTTCTGGAGTCTCTGTGCCTAGAGCCCATGCACCAAAACGAGAGAAGCCACTGCAATGAGAAGCCACGCATGCTGCAACTAGAGAGTAGCCCTGCTTCCCAGAACTAGAGAAAGCCTGTGCACAGAAACAAAGACCCAGCGCAAACAGAAAGCAAATAAATAAGCAAATAATTTTTTAAAATTCCCCAAATAACACCAGCACTTCTCCCAGCCCTTTCATCAGGGGTCATCACCCACTTTCTTTGCTCAGATGACTTTGCCGCTCACATGGCTTACACGATGTGAGCATGGTGCCTCGTGGAGGTTTAATAACACACTTTTCATCCAACATGGCTCATAAATGAGGCCACTAGTTCAGCTGGTGCTCACGCAAAGATTTACTCCACATCAGAGCCCAAACTAGCGCTGCTGGAATTCTTGACAAGTGGCACAGCAAGACCCCAGTGAGACATCTTCCTGAGGGGCTGCCTCTTCGAGAGACCCTTCTTGCCCTGGATGGTGGGCAGTGTGCTGTCGGGAGGAGCTTCGCAAGGGTTTTAGTTGTATTGCCTGTGCCTTCTGAGATGGCTCTGGGTCCTCCCCGGCTGCTGCCTGCCTCACAGACACCCTGTAATGAGCGCCTCCAGGTTTGCGCCCTTCTCCTTCGTTCTCTCTTATTCTCTACCTGCATCTCCCGTTTATCGAGCTCTGTGCGTCTGATGGTTGGCTGGATTCTTTGTTTTCTTCTTTGATTTTTAAGTGAGTGATGATTGTTTTACAATGTTGTGTTAAGTTTCTGCTGCATAACAGTGTGAATGAGCTACGAGTGTATATAAATATATCCCTCCCTCTCGAGCCTTCTCCCAGCTGCCCCCCACCATCCCACCACCCCACCCCTCTGGGTCACCACAGATCACCAAGCAGAGCAACCTGCGCTCCACAGCGCCTTCCCACTAGCCATCCTGCTTACACACGGTAGTGTGTATGCCAGTGCCACTCCCTCAATTTGCCCCACTCTTTTCTTCCCCCATTGTGTCCACATGTTCATTATGTCCACATCTCCATCCCTGCCCTGCAAATAGGCTCATCAGTGCCAGTTTTCTATGGCTGGATTCTTTCTTTCCCTGTCTCCTCAGTCGTGTCTTTTCTCTCTGTTGCCCATCTTGAAAGTGAAAGTGAAGTCGCTCAGTCGTGTCCGACTCTTTGCAACCCTGTGGACTATAGCCTATCAGGCTCCTCTGTCCATGGGATTCTCCAGGCCAGAGTACTGGAGTGGGTTGCCATTTCCTTCTCCAGGGGAATCTTCCCAATCCAGGGATTGAACCTGGGTCTCCTGCATTGCAGGCAGATGCTTTACCCTCTGAGCCACCAGGGAAGCCTCCCTAAACTCCCCCTGTAGCCCCTCTGCCCTGGGGGAGAATTCAGGCACATGAGTTGGTACTATTTAAGTGACGTAGATAACTTTTACAAACCTCTGCATGTTTCAGAATTGCTTTTTTCTCCTGAAATTTTATTGGACAGGCTAAAGTCAGATTTCGAGGCTACGATTTTCGTATTAATGGGATGACAATGGAGGTGGATTAGCGCTGACTCCCTTTCTTCTCAAATTCCCATCCTCCATGAAGCTGGAAGCGCCTCAGCCTCAGGAGAACAAACAGCATTGGTGAGTTTCTCCAGGTGAGGTGAGGGGCACCTGATAATTTATTGTGTGACACAGACAAGCCTGTGTCAGTGTGTGGTGTCTCAGGCTGTCACACCCAGGCTGCTCAGGACACCATCAGGATTAGAGAAGATGAATCTTTTCTGTAAAAATAGCATGCTGTCTATATGATGCCAGGCAAAAGAAGATGACTCAGCGTGCCCTTTGCCACTCTTAAAAAACAACAAAATGTGTCTTCCTTTCTACTTAAAACCAGAATAAGCTACTTCCTTCCACCGTCATTCACGGAGCTAAATTAAAACCGTACCAGGAAGGAGAGAGGGAATATTTTCATCCAGGACAGAGAAGATCAAAATGGCAGGACTGGCTGTTGGATGAGGGCCTAGCCCACGGTGGGCTGTAGATATTAGCTCACCTGCTCTTTGCTGAGGAGACTTTGCTCTTCAGATTATTCATGGCGTCCGCTTTCGAAGGGAGAGTTGCAGGCGGTGTTCAGGAGGATGTTACTTGCTCTAAGGACAGGACAATGTGAAAGAACATGGCTTAGAAACAGTCTAAATATTGAATAGAGAGTCTGAATGTTGGGTCTGTTTCCTCATTTTTTCCCTACATGATTGATTTGAAATCTTCAGGATTGAATTAAGGGAGGATGTTATTGCCACTTTCCTGTCTTCCTGTAGCTGGGTTAGTTGTGTCTCCTCAGTCTCCCCTGAGAGTCTCCCTCCTCTCAAGGCCCCCATCACATGAGAATCCCCTGTTCTGTGCATCTTCTGCAGCTTGGGACTGGGACATAATCTCTACCCCCTATGGTGTCTGGCAGGCACATTGTTGGTGCTCATTTGTGGAAAGAAACAGTGAAGGAATGAATGGCGTTCATATGTTATGTTTCTCTTCTTTTCTGCAAGTTCCTTAAATAAAAAACCAGGTCTGATTCTCCAGGTAATATGGCAGAGATCACAGGTTCTCAGCAAGAGCCTTCTTCCCAGGACACTACTTACTGTTCCAGGCATGCTGGGACTGTTATTTAAAGCAATGTGTTATCAGAGCCTTTATTAACCCTCTGAATCCAATCATCAGAGAATGTGAAACTTGAAAAGCTTCAAAGTCAGAAGTATAAATGCGAAAGCTTTTACTTGTTATTCTTGCTCTAGAACTAAGGAGAATAAGAGGGGGGGCCACGTCCAGATCTCTTTAAACTGGAAGGGCAGTTGCAGATGCTATGTTCGTTCCATGAGGGATAATCTCCTAAAGCCATTTCATCTGAGGAAAATAAAGGAGTTTTGAAAGCCTGGAGAAGCCTGAGTTAGCCAGAAAGAATCACCAAACAGGGCTCTAGCCCATAATTCAAAGGACAGTGCTATTTTCTGTGCCCTTGAAGCTGGAAGCAGACAGTTCCAGGATCAGCATCAGTATTCCGGGTTTTTAAAAAATTTTCTAAGTTTCAACATTATCATTTTAAATCAAGACATATTATTCTATTAAATCAATGCACTCTATTTTGGTTGATTGTTTCCTTTTTTTTTTTTTTACCTATTATAAATAATGTTTCCATGAGCATCTTGGGTACAACATTTGTTTCCCTTTAGGATGGATTAGTACCGTACTGAGGGGGATGCATGCTTTTATGGCTCTGGATACCTATGGCAAAAATATTCTCTAAAGGACTGTAATGAATACATCTAGGGAGTGTTTTGGCTTCTTTTGAAAGCTGTGTGCTCTGCTCAGTGATGTTTAACACTTTGTGACAGTCTGTCCTTGTAAGTATGAAACTGTGGGCTGTACATGTCTCTGTCTAACTCATCTGCACCCATGTATCATGGAGGCTCAGTCTCAGTATAGCCTCACCTTCAAGGGAAAAATGTCCAACAGTCCAAGGCAATTACAAAAATATTGAAAATTTTTGTGGAAGTGAAAGTGTTTAGTTGCTCAGTCATATCTGACTCTTGGCAACCCCATGGACTGTAGCCCGCCAGATTCCTCTGTCCATGGCATTCTCCAGGCAAGAATACTGGAGTGGATAGCCGTTCTCCAGGGAATCTTTCCGACCTAGGGATCAAACCCGGGTATCCCGCCTTGCAGGCAGATTCTTTACCATCTGAGCTACTAATTCCTATCTTTATAGTAATTCTCAAAGAACACGAGATGAACACATTCATGTTCTTAAATCTACCTCTTCTTTTTAATTCTATTTCAATGCTGCAGTTACTTGGTGTCCTCTGTCTTCATACTGCCATCTCATTTCTAAATGGCTTTTCTATTTCTTTTCTGCTGACACATACTGTCAAACTCATACATTTAGCCATCTTCCCTCAAGCCCACACACTGGACCCATGACTCTTTTCGTATATAGAACCTCCCCTGGGAGATGTGGTCTGAATGTTTTCTGGTGAATTTTCTTACACCCAGACTCAGACTTAATGCAACAAGAGAAAACCCTGGAGCTGACCTGACAAGCTGGAGGGGATGAGGAAAGACCACACCTAGTTACATATTAATATTTTTGTCCCTGTTCCAGGTAATAATAACAGCTAACATTTACAAGTGTTTACTAGGTACTTTTCTAAGTACCTTGCATGTATTGTCATTGATTCCTCATAACAACCTTTTGAATCAACTAATAATATCAAAGCCATGTTTTAGATCAAGACACTGAACTAGAAAATGTTTTAAGTGACTTTCTCAGTGTCACAAAGGAAGTGACAGAGCTAGAATTTAAAATAGCTGGTTGGCTTTAAAGGGTTGGAGAAGGAAATGGCAGCATTCTTGCCTGGAGAATCCAATGGACAGAGGAGCCTGGCGGGCTACAGTCCACGGGGTTGCAAAGAGTCGGACATGACTGAGTGAGTACACATGTATGCTTTAGAGGGTGGAATCTTATCTACTGTGCTATATTCCTTAAATTTCTATTTTAACATATATATAGACAAATATGTAAACTATACATATATATATATATATATAATTATAGATAAATTACATTTCCTTATTTAATCAAAATATAGAACTAGAATTTGAAAACAAAGTGGAGTATTCATTTCTTATGAGTTAGTTTTTTTTAATTAAAAATCACTTGGGGACTTTATGCTGCTGTCTCAATCTACCTGTCTGATCTTATTGATCCGGGCCATGGTGTTGCTTTTATTACTTCTTATGAGAAAGGCCTATTTTGACAAGGTCAGTGGAAAGATTTAATCCATCTTAGAATCTGGGAGATAAATCTAGTTTAAAAAAAGGATTTGCTAGTATACCAACAGGGAGTGATTGCTGAGCCTCTTAAAGAAAAGGGTTTGTAATTTAACTTGCTTTTTATCAATTTCTCAAGTAAATGCGTGCATCCTGCCTATGTTCTGGGTTTGCTTTTAATGCATCAGCTTTCATCTTTTATATTTTCCTCTTATCCATGCCAATTACCTGGTCTGGTTCACTGTTTTCATCCCAGAGATGCTGTATGATGCAGTGCTCAGATAAGAGTCCCCTTCTCCTTTGGAAAAAATTGCTTGCAAGTTAGATGCCTAATGTATCTTTCTCAGTCAGAGAAATAAAAAAGTGGATTTTTTTTTTTCTTGAGAAGAAAATGTTTAGCAATTTAGGTCACTCTTTACAGTCAAAATTGACTTTAAAAAGATCATTCAAATGTTCAATTTGAAACTGTCTATAGTCTGCTCTTCAAAGAGGAGTGTTCACTGAGAAACGCAACAGTCCTCCAGTTTTCTGGACTGGAAAGAATGCTGGAACATTCAGGAGACTTGAAATCAATGTCAATTCTGCTGATAACCAGCTGCTTTAGGACTCATTACTTATCCTCTCTGCATCTTACTGTCTTCATCAGTAAATTGAAGGTTATACTAGATAATTTTTGCACCTTTCTTCATGCATAAATTTCCCTGGTCAGCTCTAACACAGGCAGCCACCTCCACATCTGAGCGTTTCCCAACCCCTCTCCCCCAAATGCTTACCGACCCTCATTGGCTGGCTGAGGCTCAAAATTTCCCAATTAAAGCTTCATTCCTTAAGATTGCATGCATGCATGCTAAGCTGCTTCAGTCATGTCTGACTCTTTGTGACGCTATGAACTGTAGCCCGCCACGCTCCTCTCTCCATGGGATTCTCCAGGCAAGAATATGGAGTGGGTTGCCACTTTCTTTTAAGATTAGGCACTGGCTGAAATAAAAGTATTATTAAATGGAACTTTGTAACCTATTTGCCATATTATTTAGTTCATTTAACTAGTCCAATAAGCAATAAGTGAGCATGTAAGATATTCAAGATACTGAGTGGGGCACTGGGTGTGTTTGGAATGATGGAGAGGAATGTAAAGATGAATAACATATGGTCTTGGAGTTGAAGGGCTCAAAGTGAGTGGCGAGGAATGGGAAGATCTGTATAAATATCAGATGAGCCCTGTGGCTTTTGAGTGCTGTAAGATTTCAAATGGAGAGAGAGATTGCTTTCAGCTGCATTGCTGTCAATTTTTTTAAAAATTAAGATTAGGCTTGAGTATGACTTTGAAAGACAATTGACTGGTTAAAAAAAGACAAAGATAAGGGGCTATGACTTGGCATGAATCAAAGTTTTGAGGTGGGAATAACCGAGGCAGACTGGGAAATACAGTTCAATATATGAGGTGAAGCCATGATACTGGTAAAAGATAGGCAAAGAACATGAGACTTAATACAGTAAGTCAAAGGGAGCAGTCGTCATTCTTGAATGGGAGAGTGACAAGCTGCTGGGCAAATTTCAGGAACTTCATGTTGATGGAGTGTGCAGGAAAGTTTTCAGGAAAAAAAACACACCCTAAGGGTTCAGAGCGTCAACCCTCACCCCATGAATGTTATTGAATGAGTGTTTTTGGAATTGGATTTGATGTCCTTCTAGGAAGAAGGGTTGACTATAAATAATCTTGCCAGAAAAAATAAACAGCCTGGGAAGAAAAAGGAAGTATATGAGGGATTTTAAAGTGAAGGGACAGAGATTGGCATGCCCACTCACCTCTGGTTCTGCAGCCCCAGCATCATTAGCATTCATCCTCTTTCCTCTTCTAATTATTCTACCCCTTAAAAGTGAGTAAAATGTCAACTGTAAAAAGTCAGAGGTGCCTTTTGGGGGACGTTATATTTAGCTTCTCATGGTTTTTAAAAAATATTGAAGCTATAGAACCTGCCTTTTCTCTCACTTCTCTGTCTTCTCACTGGAGGACATATTTAATAGGTTCTATATTGGAATTGGGCTTCCCCCATAGCTCAGCTGGTAAAGAATCCACCTGCAAGGCAGGAGACCCCGGTTTGATTCCTGGGTTGGGAAGATCCACTGGAGAAGGGATAGGTTATCCACGCCAGCATTCTTAGGCTTCCTTTGTGTTGTGGCTAAGCTGGCAAAGAATCCGCCTACAATGCAGGATTCCTGGGTTTGATCCCTGTGTTGGGAAGACCCCTTGGAGAAGGGAAAGGTGACCCACTCCAGTAAAAGTTTTAGAGTCTTAGCATCTGTTCTGATATAGCTGCATAACAAGTCACCCCCAAACCTAGGGGCCCAGCAATCACTGACATGCATCACTGATCTAATCTGAGCTGGGCTGGTGGGGAAGGTGCGTCTCTGCTCCATGGCATCAGCTGGGACAGATCAAGGGGAGGTGGGAGGGCCCACTGCTAAGACGGCACTCTCCCCTGGGCGCAGGTTGACTCTGGTTTTTGGCTGGGAGCTTGAGGTGAGGGGTTTGCTAGAAGGCTGGGATGGAGAACCCTGGCTGCTTGGCTTTCATGGGGCTTGATGGCCGAATTCCAAAAGTAAAAATCCTGAATGAGAAAAAGAGAGAGAGAGCCAGACCGAAGCTCTTTTGCTCTTTTGATCTAGAGTTGCAAGTTACCAGCACAGCTCTCATCACATTTTGTTTGGTAGGTGGGAGTAAGTCGTCCCAAATTCAAGAGGAGGGGAATTTGACTCCACCTCTGGAAAATATCCCAGGATTTGCCAACAACAGTTAAAACCACTGCAGTATCCATAGGATTCTCCCTCCCTACCCCACCACCCCCACCAGTTCATCTTCCCCTCTCTTTAATTGTATCTTAAAAAAACTGTTTTTATTTTTTAAATTTTTGGCTGTGCTGGGTCTTCATTGCTCTGTGGGCTTTTTCTCTAGTTACGGTGAGCAGGGGCTACTCTAGTTGCAGCGCGTGGGTTTCTCATTGTGCTGGCTTCTCTTGTTGCGGAGCAAGGCTCTAGAGTGCAGGCTCAGCAGTTTTGGTGCTCAGGTTTAGTTGCTCCATGACATGTGGGATCTTCCGGGACCAGGGATTGAACCCATGTCTCCCACTTTGGGAGGCAGATTCTTTGCCAATGAGCCAGCAGGAAAGCCCTAACTATATCTTGAAATGTTCATAGGAGTGAGCCTTGGACACATCTAGGACAGGGTCAGATAGGCCATGTTTATGAGCGAGGCAGCGTATGGGGTTGGTGATGTAAAGGAGAGAAATTTCCTACTGTAAAGCAGACAAACCCACCCTCCCAAGCCACCAGTCTGGAGAGGCAGAAGTAAACTTCACTCTGTCCTGCTAGACTCTTTTTTGTTGTTGTTCAGTGAGTCTTCTTGATTATTTTTTAAGGGCAGGAAAGGGGCTGATATAACACATATGGGTCAGAAGTAGAAACATGCCTTTAGAAGGATGTCCTTCATCCTTGAAGTTGGTGTTTCAATGACAGTTCTCAATGTGGGCAGGTGCTGGCTTAAAGGAACATTAGACTAACCGTGTTTAGGTATTTTATGCTCTAACAGAGGAGATAATCTTTGGATAGGCCCTTCAGCTACATGGTTCCATAGAATCCATGTCCCTGACTCTGGGGTCTGCTCCCACAGGGTACTTAGAAAGCTGAAGTCTCTGTGTAACTCCAGCCCCCAAAGTACGTGGGATGCCTAAACTCCCAGAACAGATGAGAAACCGAGCCCCAGAGACCTGATCCGAGATGAAGGTGGAAACTCTCTGGGTAGAGTTATCTTAGCAAGTCATGGATTCAGTCTTGAAATACCATTCCCCGTGATTTGAAAAAGTGGTGGTTTTTCACCACTCCTTTAACCTTGTTCTTAAAGAAACAAAGGAGAGTGTTAATTGTATTCTCTTTTCTTTGGATGGGTTCTGCAAGGCTAAATTTACACTCAATAGCTTCTGGCTTGTCTTTGGTTTCAAATACAGGAGAGAGCGGATGTTATTTGGAGAGTCCTTTAAGCCCTTTCCACTGATGGAAAGAGCATGCTTTGGTGCTTGTTGATCTCCTAGGTTTCCAAGAGTTGTTTTTGAGTCATTTCGAAATAGCTGAGCAATTTCGATATTAAATTACAAACTCCTTTCACTTAAGAGCTCCAACATTTATTAGTCAGCTGTCCTACCGAGCAGATTTTTCACTCTTATTCTTAAAGGCTTTGCCCATTTCTCCTATAAATAATGCCATCTGATGTCATAATCATATATTTTGTTGTACTGATATTTATTAAAGTTCTTTGAGTCATGGAAAACCATATGCTGGAAGAGGGCTGTGTCTATACCATTGGTTTTGGAAGCAGAAATTTGTTCCATTGGATGCAGAGCCTGGAATGGTGGTAGAAGATGTTTTAATTAAGCAGAGCGTCTTGTTTCTTTTGTTTTGTTTGCTTTAAAACAAACAAAACATTCTAAAGAGAAAGGTTAAAGACTTCGAGAACTGTCCAAAGAATGAGTCGTTTTTTATAAACAATGTATAATTAGTTGGTTTCTTTCCTCTGACCTTATTTCTTAGATGCTCATGGTTTAGAAACTGCAGGTGGAGGCATTTCTGGAGAACGGGAGATTAAAATACTGCTAGAGTCCAGGTGGAAAACAGAGGCACACCCAACCAAGTGGTTCCAAAGAGCTTGGGAGCAGTTCAACTGGTAAAAAATCCGCCTGCAACGCGGGAGACCCCGGTTCAATTCCTGGGTGGGAAAGATCCGCTGGAGAAGGGATAGGCTACCCACTCCAGTATTCTTGGGCTTCCCTTGTGGCTCAGCTGGTAAAGAATCCACCTGCAATGCGGGAAACCTGGGTTCGATCCCTGGGTTGGGAAGACCCCCTGGAGCAGGGAAAGGCTACCCACTCCAGTGTTCTAGTCTGGAGAATTCCACGGACTATAAAGTCCACGGGGTCGCAAAGAGTTGGACACGACTGAAATCTATTTCCAGAAGTGTAGCCATGGTGAAGGGGAACCAGTAAAGGACAGTGAAAGCACCCCGAGGGGCCATCACCACACCTGGGATGGAGCGGGCAGAAAGGGGGAACGAACTGCGGGCGGGAGAGGCCGCTGGGTGGCGCTGTGCTTTGGGCGGAGGAGCACATCCACCCCGACTCCCAAACCCTCCTCCCCGCAGAAGACTGAACAGCAAAGCCTCCAGCCTCTCTCCCTTCTGCCCACCGGCTGAGGCCTTCCATTGCGGACCCCAGCCCGAACCCAGGGAGACAGCAAGAAGCCCAGGGCTGCATTCCGTAAAAGGTCACCTCCTGGGGTTCCGAGCAGGGTGAAGGATAGAGAGTGAACTTGAAGGGGCCGCTGGAAAGTGGCCATCACAGCAGATAAACGCAACCCTGCAGCTTTGGTTTGTCAGCTGTGTTTACAAAAATATGCTCATCGGGTGGGCCTAGTTGCCTAATGAATTTAATACAATTCAATATTAATACACTATAATATATGAATATACAATAATATGAACTTAATACAATGCAATTATTTCCCTCTAATAGGATAAGGGTGAAAATTCAGATGCAAACCCCCCACCCCCACCCCCACCCCATTTCATTCGCTTGGGGCCATGGGGAAATTTGAGGCTTGCTGTTTCTGGTTTTCTTCAGACCCTGTTGTGGAGGTGGAGTTCTGAGGGTCGTTAGCAGAGGTGGGCTAAGGTATCTGGAACTAAACTTTCTTTCTCAAAGAAAAGGAGATTCTGGTTCTGGACTAGTGTGATAACTCCTTGGCAGAGCCCCTGAGAGGACTAGGGATGGGGAATTGGAGAGAAAACGAGTCGGTCGGTTAGATTTGCAAACCCCTGACTGTCTGGTGGCAGAGGCGCAGGACCTCAGAGGTGGGGGGATGTCTGTGGTAAATGTGCTCAGAAGGAACAGCAAGAAGGTTCAGCCTCTGTCTCAGAGATGTATTTATCTGGTAGCATCTGGCCATTTGGGGGTTTGGAACTCTTCACACTATGGTTTATTTCTCTTTCAAAAATAGAATTGTCTAACTCTGCAAACCCAGCGGAGTCCTGTCTGTTAGTGTGGAAGCTGGCTGGAAGTAGAAAGGCAGAGAGACCTTGACAGTTTCCAGTGTATGTTAATTTATGTAATGTTGTGGAAAATCCATTACATGAAAACATGTGCAACTTTTTATGTAGAGGACATCATAGGGGTTTTCAAGGCTATAACCTTTTACAAGAAGCCTAACTACATGCACAGTGGCTCTCAACATAGAAAGTGGGTCTGTGATGTTTCTCAATCTGCCCCAGTCTCAAAGTATCAAAGGGCTTGGTGTAAGGCAGACTCATGGTGCTTGCTCAAAAGCAGCATCTTGGGGTTGATTTCAGCTTCTGAGGCTTTGGCTCCTTCTCCAAAGAAAAGTTCATTCCACGATATTGATGTGAACTACCCTCAGATACTGGAAACATGTATACATCAAAGGCTGTGTTTAAAAAAAAAGAAATGATCAACTAAATAGGTTATGGAAGGAGCCACATTCAGCACCAGGGTAGCCGGGTAAAGACTCAAAGGGGCAGAAAAGTTCCTGCAGTCTTTAAGTTCAAAAGTCACCTTAATTTGTTAATTGATCTTTTTGTTTGTTTGTGGTATGAGCTGGTAATCTACCTCTTTTCCAATGGATACCCCAGTTGTCTCAGCATCATTTATGAAGGAATCATTTTTTTCCCCATTGATTTTATTGATTGATTTTTGACTGTCCCCTGTGGAATCTTAGTTCTCCAACCAGGGATTGAATCCATTCCCCCAGCAATGGAAGTGTGAAGTCCTAAGCACTGGACTGCCAGGGAATTCCCTGCTATTGTTCTCAAATTCAAATATTCACAAAGACAACCTCTGTGTGGGAGAATAAATCAGTAGTGTTAATTGTTCTTGTTTAATTCAACCATGAGAAAAATTAAGCTTTTCATAATTGGCTGGTTTTCTGGATGACATTTTCTGCTTCAAAACCATTCCTTTTATTTTGTGATGGAAAGAAAAGTTTAAAATGTTTTCAATTAAAAGTTTCATTCTTTTTCTCCCTGTTCTCTAAAAATATGCTCTGGAAGAATATTGTTTTAATTGGAAGAAATATTTAGTTCAATAAAATTAAAATATAACTGAGTATAGTTAGGAAATGAAATAATCAGGATCAGACATTTGAAAGAACCTACAAATTTTCTTGTATGGATGCACACAGGAAATTTATCCTGAGACTTGAATTTTTACAGGGTAGGCACTGAGGAGTCTTGGTAATAATCCAACAGGCTGGGCATTTGCTATGTGCAAGGCTCAAGACTTGTTCTGTAAATATAAGATGAGAGTATTGCCTTCCAGAAGCTGTTGTCTAATTGCAGAGGTAAAACCCATAAAAACTAACTGATATACAGGAAATATGTAACTGTTTAGTTGAAGCAATGCCATAAAGCTGTACATGCGTATTTCCCAGATAAATGGTACAAGTAATAAGTGTCTTATTCAGAAAAGTGAGATGATTAGGGAAAGGCCTGGAGTGACTTGGAGATGGAACTTGAGTTACGTTTTTCAGGGCAGCTTTGAATCAATAGACTTAGAATGGCCTTGGGCATTGAAGGAGGAAATCATGAAATAATAGAGCATAAGATGGACAGAGATCTTCATGGTCACATAGCCTGGACTCTACTTGAACACCACCAGTGAGTCATAGCCTTCAAGAGTAATCTGCTCTATTTTTGCTTAGCATTAGTCATCAGAAAGTTCTGTTTGGTTTCAGGTGGAATCTATATCCCTTCCACATTCCAACTCTTCAACTTCCATTAGAGTTCTTTCAGGGAACTCTGAATCCCTCTTCCATATGAGATCCTTTATAAGTATTAAAAAGGATTCTTTTATATCCACTAGGTCTTCCCCCTCCCCGCACCCCCCCCCCCATGTTCTCATTTATCATCATTTCCAGATACTTTGTCATCCTGGTCATTTTTCTCTAGGCTTCTTGAGACACTTCCTTCACCAATCCATCTTTCTCCTGTAAACCATGGATCTGATCACTCAACTGTTGAAAACCTTCAGTGACTGTCCAATCTGCACAGAATGAAAATACCAGCTCCTGGTTTATCCAGAAGCTGTGACATAGTTACCCACTGGGAGCCCAAAATGTTTGTACCTTGTTCCTCCTTCTGTAAAATGCCTCCTTAACCAGAAGACACAGCGTCACTAGGATGCAGCATCTGATGTGTTCCCACCTCCACTTCTCCTGAGAGTGGATTCCGCTAAGCCCCGTTGAGGTTCCTGGTGCAGGAAGTGAGGAAGGGGGTAAGGTTTTGTCCTTGGGAGTATTTTTCCTTTGGTGAAGGATCAAGGTCGTTGGCTGAGAGCTGTAAGACCTTGGCATCACATATGGCTCCCAGGGATGCCACAGTTGACTTGCAATTGCCAGGTCTTCCTTTTGCTCTGGCCTCACTCCAGTGCTGTGTGTTGCTCCTCATGACTGCCAAGCCTTTGACCAAGGTGTTGCCACCTCCACCCCTGTCCTGAGCATGAGCGAGTGAGGGCTCTCAGGCCCTGGTATAACACAGAGGCTGTGCTGGCTGAGTTTCTGATTTTCACTGCTCCATGAAGCTAGCAGGTCTTTTGTGACATTTACACTGGCTGGGAAAGGAGGTTAGTTCCCAGAAAGAAAGATAAACTGGGACTTGCAAAATCCATCCCTTCCTCTTTATGGACTGAGTTCCATTTACTTCTTTCTATTTGCTGTTCTCGCTCTGTCTAAATAATGATTTGAGCTGTTATGGTCTAACTCACTACCCTTATCCCAGCATCCTGGAAGAAAAAGTCTGTTTAGAAATTCAGAGAAGAGTAGGTGTAGCTCTTGACTTTATTGAGAAAACTCAGAATGACTTCATGTTTTCATTCTGTGTCATTTTAAAGTTGATCGCATGGTTTCTCTGCAAGAGCCCTTATCCTGTACTGATATTTCTCATAGTCAGTTGCGGACTTGTGGTAAGCGCCGTTAACATCCTCCAGCATCCACTGTAGTTCTCTACAGAGCACTTATCACCTCCTAGCACTTCTGTTGTGAGCTGCAGGACAGTAGTTTTTTAGCAAAAAGAGGAAAATTTTCCAGAATGAGTGCTACCTGAAAGACACCCTCCTGGTTACTTACCGGTCCCTTATGGCTGCTCCTAGTGTCTCACGTCAGCTGTCATCTGCCCGTCCCCACTGGAATCTTCAGGAATGAAAAGCTGCCCACTGCATTGTACTTCTCTGGGGTTTTGCTCTCTGAGTAGTTTTTTTGCACATTTATATGTGGCTTAAACCAATTGGTCTGAGTGCCTTATTTATCGTATGACAAATGTTTTGCTGCCAATCTTGTTCATTCCTCTTCTATCTCCCTGAACACCTGGAAAACTATCTCCTTATTTCTCAAGGGGCCATGGCATTCGGATCCAGAAACCGAGCTACAGACCCTTATTCATTTCTATCTACTTTACCAAACACATGCTGTTTTCTTTGAGAGTCAACCCTTCTTCTTTCCTACCTTTCTTCCTTCCTTCCTTCACTTCCTCCCACCTTCCCCCTCTACCTCCATCCCTTCTTTTCTTCAACCAGCTTTTGTTGTAAACCTTGTAAGTGCCAAGTCTTATGCTAAGTTCTGCAATACCATGGAAAATAAGACAAAGAGGAAGTCTGCCCTCTCAGAGTGTACAGTCATGAAGGTTTATGAGAATTAGCCAATAAAAACAATGCTCCTCTTACCCCCCTGCGCCATCACACACACAGAAGACATGCTTCAGTCGAAGGGTTAAGTTCTATTTTAACAAGCATCATTATGAAATAGAGACTGGATTGTGAAATCAGGTAAGTCTGGGTTGACTTCCCATTTATTACTTGGGTGACCTCGCCCAAAACAATTAATCTCTCTTTAGCTTCCTCATTGGTAAAATGGGGAGAATACTATTATTCACTTTACAGAATTCGTGGGAAGGTGAAATGAAATACAACTGATTTAAAGCACTTTGGACAGGATCTAACTCTTAATAAATGATAGTCATGAGAATGAAGAGGGTGATTATAGCTGGAGCCTGGATGGAGCATTTGGAAATAGTTTGACATTGGCTCTGATACATATGCTCTTTTTAAAAGATTTTTTTATATGAACAATTTTTTTAAAGTCTTTATTGAATTTGCTACAATATTGTTTCTATTTTTTATGTTTTGTTTTTTTGGCTGTGAGGCACACAGCTCCCCAACCAGGGATCAAACCTGCACTCTTTGCTTTGGAAGGTGAAGGCTTAACCACCAGGAAGTCCCCTGATACACATACTCTTAATCTCTATCTTCTTGACCAAGATAATAGGATCCATTTAAATTAACAGAAAGGAAAATGAGGTTAGCATAATTGGGATATATATGAGTATAGTAATCATATTTTCTGAGCTCAAAAGATCAGCCCATGTTGATTGACAAGCATGCATATGCTTTTCTCTGGGGAGGGGGCGGCATATTCGTATCTGGGTCACTGGTCACTGTGTATGTGGCTGCCATCTCCTAAAACAAAAAGGCTCCTGAGAAAAGACAAGGGGCTTGTTGGGGAGGGGCTGCGGAGAAGAAGGAGAAGGAAGCGAGGACAAAGCCCAGGGGCTTTCTCATTTCCTGCTCTATTTACTGTGACTTGCCTGTAGCTTTTCTAGCCTGGTCTTTAAATAATTGAAGACCATCTTAAGCACCAGAACCTTCCATAAATGACATGAAAGCAAGTAACATGCCCTTTGGCTCTCTGTGCTGGACTAGGAAGGAAATTCTCCGTATCTCACTCTGAGAGGACCTCAGTCAGTGACAGAGAGGGAGTTCATGGCCAGAAAGGAAGGCCAGGGTCTGCCTGTGAGAAGTCCCAGAGGGAAGGCACCTGCTGTGAAACTGGTGTCTAAGGGGCTATATTGCAATCCGCTCATTAACACCAAGTTTGTTGCTTGAAAAATTCAGCTTCTGTGAAAATTTGTTCATTATTCTTTTAGTGCCTTTTAGCATTTTGAGCACTTAGAATGAATGACTCTTTGGGAAACCACAATTCTGACAAGAATAACAGCCTCCTAATTCTCTTAGAATACTTGTTTTTCAGCAGAGGTATCTAAACATAGTAGAGTGTGAATATTGAATAAAAATAGTTAGGGACAAAAATAGAAAATAGAGACTTGTTCTCCTGGTGTGAAAACACGTGTAAATTCCAGTATTTTGTTGTTTTCCATCTTAACCGTTTCTGTACGGTACATGTCACGCTGGGCAAACAGTTGTTTCTCCTTTTTGCCATCTTCTAATTCCCTCCCTCAGCTCTTCAAGGGACTTTTGTGTGTCTTTGTTTCTTCTTTCATTGTATATTTCCATTAGGAGAAGACTCAGAAAAGACTGTAGTGAAATGAAGTATATCTATGTAAACCTGCTATGTCCTCAGCTTGGTCAGGCTGCTGCTGCTAAGTTGCCTCAATCGTGTCCGACTCTGTGCAACCCCATAGACAGCAGCCCACCAGGCTCCCCCGTCCCTGGGATTCTCCAGGCAAGAACACTGGAGTGGGTTGCCATTTCCTTCTCCAGTGCATGAAAGTGAAAAGTGAAAGTGAAGTCGCTCAGTCGTGCCAGACTCTTAGCGACCCCATGGACTGCAGCCCACCAGCCTCCTCCGTCCATGGGATTTTCCAGGCACAAGTCCTGGAGTGGGGTGCCATTGCCTTCCCTCAATTTGCCAACCCTCCCCTCCCCCACAGTCCCCTCCCCTATCCTGCGCCTTTGCCTCCTATACTCTTAGCGTTGGCATTTCTCCTGCATAGCATTTATCATAGTAATAATCTAAGAATAAATATTGTAATTCATTTTAGAGTAGCTCCCTTTTTTGCTAGACAGGAATCTCCATGAAGGCAAGAGAGGAGACTGCCCTGTTCCCCTTGGTGTTCACTGGGCCTGGCCCAGTGACTGGCATATTGCAGAAGCTCAGTTTATATTCCGAGTGGTAGCTAACATTTACTGAATAATTGTCTTCCTGCTAATGAAAGAATCAACCTCAAAATACTTGCAACTATTAAATAGCATTGCTCCTTGGAAGGAAAACTATGACAAACCTAGACAATGTATTAACAAGCAGAGCCATCACTTTGCCAACAAAAGGTGCGTACAGTCAAAGCTGTGGTTTTTCCAGTAGTCATATACATCTGTGAGAGCTGGACCATAAAAAAGGCTGAGCAACGAAAAATTGATGCTATTGAACTATGGTGCTGGAGAAGACTCTTGAGAATCCCTTGGACAGCAAGCCAATCAAACCAGTCAATCCTAAAGGAAATCAACCCTGCATATTCATTAGAAGAATTGATGCTGAAGCTGAAACTCCAATACTTTGGCCACCTGATGCAAAGAACTGACTCATTGGAAAAGACCCAGATGCTGGAAAAGATTGAGGGCAGGAGGAGAAGGGGATGACAGAGGATGAGATTGTTGGATGGCATCACTGACTCAATGGACATGAGTTTGGGCAGACTCCGGGAGATAGTGAAGGACAGGGAAACCTGGCATGCTGCAGTCCATAGGGTCACAAAGAGTCAGACACAATTTAGCAACTGAAGAACAACAAAAACAGCGAAGTCTAAAAAATTCATGTAAGAGTTATGTTGTATGTAGCTTTGAATTTTTAAGCCATGATGTATATCAAATGCTACAACTAAGTTGGATATGAACATTTGAGTTTCTGAAAGTCTGCATTGATTTCAAATAAATTATTGTATCTTCTCATCCCTACGTGAGACAGACAAGGGGTAGATAGTTTTACTGAATTACAATCAGCAAGTCATGGATGAGAGTGGGGCCCCAAGTCCTGGTCTTCCATGACAGCAGTCTAAGAAACATCATTATATACTAGTCGGGGTCCCATCAGGATGTGAAGGCAACTTTGACCTGGCAATTTGAGCAGAATTTAACAAAATGAAAGTAAGGTGAGAGCTTTTTAGAAACTATTCAGAGATAGGGCAGTACCCCAGGATGAGCTATAACTCAGAGACTTTACTTCCACTAGTCCTTAAAGATCAGGACCCACAGAGGGTGTCTGGAGGGAGAGGGACCCCCAACAGGAGCTGTGCCCTTTGGTAGGAGCACTGCCAGCCCATGGCATCTTGGCAGGAAGGAAGCTGGGGCAATGCAAACAACATCCTCATCTTCTCCCACTTCCTAACCTCCTGTCAGTGCTGTCTATGGATATAACCCAACAGGAAGTCAGGGGATAAAGAAGTCAGTCCATAAGGATCAGGGAAGCAGGTTGGAGAATGAATATGAGGTGCAAAGAGAAGATAAAAGATAAAGGAGATGGAAGACACAGCTGCATTCTCTTCACTGAAACCCGCCAGAGGAGACAGAAACCCTGAAATGAAATGAGGTTATTTATGTGAGTTCTTTGGAGTGTCATCCTGTTTCAATGAGAAGTGTTATGTCCAGTGCCATGGAACTGCACAGTACAGCAACTGACTTTACATCCTAGCCATCTCACTGGCTGGTCATCCGTTCAGCAAGTATTCACAAGCACCTTGTTGTATTGTACATAAGAGCTTGTAAGGGAGGTTTTAGGTGCCTTCGTTTTCCAATAGTGCAAGGCTGTATCTGTGGGCTGTCCTTGAATGCAGGTACTCAAGATGAGGTTCCGAGATCAGCAGCAATAGCAGCACCTTGAGGCTGGTTAGAAAGGCAAATCCAATTTACATTCCCACTATGGGCAATAGTGTGGAGAGTCCTTAGAAAACTAAAAACAGAGCTACCATACAACCTTGCAATCCCAGGGATATATCCTAAGAAAATCATGATTTGAAAGGGTACATGCACCCTAATGCTCACTGCAGCGCTGTTTACGATAGGCAAGACATGGAAGCAACCTAATGTCCATGGACAGAGGAATGGATAAAGAAGACGAGGTACATCTATACAATGGAATGTTACCCAGCCATTGAAAAGAATGAAATAACACCATGTGCAGCAACATGGATGGACAGAGGGATTGTCATCCTGAGCCAGAGAAGGAGAATTTAATTATATGACGTCCCTTGTATGTGGACTCTAAAAAGAAATGATACAAATGAACTTACAAAACAGAAAGAGACTCACAGACTTGGAGAACGAATTTATGGTTGCCGGGGTGATGGATGGGGGCAAGGGATAGCTGGGGAGTTTGGAATGGCCTTGTACATACTGCTATTTTAAAATGGGTGACTGACAAGGACCTACCGTATAGTGCTTGGAACTCTGCTCAATGTTGTGTGGTGGCCTGAATGGGAGGGGAGTTTGAGGAAGAATGGACACACGTGTATGTGTCTGGGTCCCTTCACTGTTCGCCTTAAACTGCCATAACATTGTTTGTTAATTGACTATATCCCAGTACAAAATAAAAATTAAAAAAAAAAATAAAGAAATGCAAATCCATGACCACACACTGATCTTTAGAATCAGTGTCTCTGGGTTAGGTTTCAGAAAGCTGTGTTTTAGCAACTCTCCAGGTGATTCCTAGCAGGCTTAAGCTTGAGAAACTTTGCAGATATGTATTGTAACCTTTTGAGACATGAAGAAATAAGCTCAGGGCTGTGAGTAAGATACACACACACATAAAAATAAATATATCCATGCACACTCACTACTGCAGTTCACACAGTTTTATCTTAATCTCGGCATATTTTCAAATAGCCCTGTAAAATAAGGAAATTGGATTAAAGAAGCTTTTTTCAAGCACTGTTTATCTGATCCTCTTCAGAACCAAGAGTGTCAGAGGGCCAATCCATTCAACTAAAATATTTATTTTTATAATATTTCATTTGAACACGGAGTTCTAAGACTAAAGAAGCACCAAAAACCCCTATTTGAGATAATCTAAGATTATTCCCTCTTGTTCAAATGTACCATGATGCTGTGTATCAATGCAATGTCTATTGCATTGATGTTGTGTGGAATCTATATTTATAGCTTATATAGATGCATATTTTATTTCAAAATATTAGCATTGACTTATGGCTAGAGGTGCTTCTTTCCATTTCCTGCCCTTTGTGGTTCAGCTACAGGGGTGTGCCCATATGCCTTGCTACCCTGAATGCATGTGTGATTTCCAGAATGGCGGTTACTTCTTGGCAACCCGTCCTCAGCTGTTTTATCACTTATTGATGTTTTGAAAACAAAGAATTTGCAGGTGTTACTGCACTTCTGCTTGCATCAACTCTTGTGTCTGAGCTGTCCATGTTAGCTTCAGGCTATTAAATATTTAAAAATGGAAAGTGGTGTGTTTCAGTGGGCAGGCTCAGAGTTGCTCTAATCTTGGTTCTGTATTTGGCCTACAGATGCAAAAGATTGGGCAACCATTCATCATTTCTATGCTTGCATTTTCTTATTTGTCAAAAAGCCATAATACTATATATTGCCTGCCTATATTACATGTGGGGGGTCCAGAATTTCTATGTAGAAGAGTTGGGGCAGTAACCATATTGTTGGTAGTAGGGAGTAGAATAAGGACTTATTTTTCTTGAGGGCAAATTTGTAAAGCAAGCACACACTATTTTCTTAGTTTGTATATCAAAATTCATAAAATGAAAAAATGTCCCCAAATGCTGTTATTTACACTATGTGGAAAAATTAATAAAATGGCAATTAGTTATATCAAAGAATACTCTTTAAAATTAGATTGACTTTTTCTGTATTTAAACTTATTGTTGATATTGCAAATTGTTGTCCAAGCTTGTTGCAGTAATTTATACTCTCACCCACTGTATTTAAGAGAGTGTATTCAGTTCAGTTCAGTCGCTCAGAGAGTGTATTGCACACCTCCTATTACCAAACTTTTTCATCTTTACCAGTCTGATAAACAAATTATCTTGTTTTTATTTTTAATTTTGTGTGGGGTTTTTAGCATTTTTCTAGATTGACTTTTGAGGAGAAATTATTGGGGCAGAGAGGACTAAAATTTTGCCCCAAGCCATTTTTTTAAATTGAATATAGTTTATGTACAATATTCTATTAATTTCAGGTGAACAGTGTAGTGATTTGACATTTAAATACATTACAAAATGATCGCCATGATAAGTCTAGTAGCCATCTGTCTCCATACAAAGTTATTTTTTAACATATTCCTTATGTTGTGTGTTATTTATTTTATAACCAGAAGTTCAGTTCAGTTCAGTTAGTCACTCAGTTGGGTCCGACTCTTTTCAACTCCATGAATCGCAGCACGCCAGGCCTCCCTGTCCATCACCAACTCCCGGAGCTTACTCACTCATGTCCATTGAGTCAGTGATGCCATCCAGCCATCTCATCCTCTGTTGTCCCCTTATCCTCCTTTCCCCAATCTTTCTCAGCATCAGGGTCTTTTCCAATGAGTCAACTCTTCGCATGAGGTGGCCAAAGTATTGGAGTTTCAGCTTCAGCATCATTCCTTCCAATGAACACCCAGGACTGATCTCCTTTAGGATGGACTGGTTGGATTTCCTTGCAGTCCAAGGGACTCTCAAGAGTCTTCTCCAACACCACAGTTCAAAAGCATCAATTCTTCAGTGCTCAGCTTTCTGCACAGTCCAACTCTCACATCCATACATGACCACTGGAAAAACCATAGCCTTGACTAGACGGACGTTTGTTGGCAAAGTAATGTCTCTGCTTTTTAATATGCTGTCTAGGTTGGTCATAACTTTCCTTCCAAGGAGTAAGTGTTTTTTAATTTCATGGCTGCAATCACCATCTGCAGTGATTTTTGGTTAGTACGTCTTAATCCCCTTCACCTATTCCACCCAACTCCCCACTCCCCACCCCTTTGGCAACCACTCATTGTTTCTGTGTCTATAAGTTTGTCTTTGTTCACTTGTTCTGGGTTTATTTATTTATTTTTTTGGCCATGCCCCGCAGCATGTGGAATCTTAATTCCCCGACCAGTGACTGAACTGATGACCCTTGCAGTGGAAGCATGGAGTCTTAACCACTGGACTGTCAGGAAAGTCCCTGTTTCCTGTTCTGTTTTTTAGGTTGCACATATAAACGAGATCATATAGTATTTGTGTTGTTCTCTCTGACTTTTTTCACTTAGCACGATACTCTCTGGATCCATCCATGCTGTTATAAATGGCAAAATTTCATTTTTTATGGTTGAGTAATAGTCCATTGTTTATATATACATTTTCTTATCCATTCATTTACTGATGGACCCTTAGGTTGCTCTCACTCTTGGCTATTGTAAAAGTGCTGCAATGAACATAGAGATACTCATATCTTTTCAAATAAGTGTTTTGTTTTCACTGGGTGAACACTCAGAAATAAAATTGCTGGATCATAGTGTAATTCTGTTTTTAATTTTTTTGAGGAAATTTTATACTGTTTTCCATAGTGACTACACCAACAAACAATCCCACAAACAGCATACTAGGTTCCCTTTTCTCCACATCTCTGTGCCAACACTTGTTATTGGTTGTCTTTTTTATTATAGCTATTCTTAGAGGTATGAGGTGGTTTCTCATTGTGGTTTTGATTTGCATTTCTGCAATGATTAGTGATGTTGAGCATCTTTTCATGTGTCTATTGATAGTTTGTATATCTTCTTTGGATAAATGTCTATTCAGGTCCTCTACCCCTTTTAAAATTGATTTGTTTGTTTCTTTGATACTGAGTTGTATGAGTTCTTGATGTTTTTTGAATATTAAACCCTTATTGGATACATTGTTTGCAAATATCTTCTTCTATTCAGTACACTGCCTTTTTGTTTTGTTGATGGTTTCCTTCAGTTTGCAAAAGGTTTTAGTTTTATGTGGTCCAATTTGCTTAGTTTTGCTTTTGTTTCCCTTGCAAAAAGAAAAGATAGATCCCTAAAATATTGCTAAGACCAATGTCAAGGAGCAAATACTTCCTAGGTTTTCTTCTGTGAGGTTTTATGGTTTCGAATCTGAAAGTCTTTAATCCATTTTGAGTTTACTTTTGTGTGTGGTGTGAGAAAGTGGTTCCACTTCACTCTTTTGCATGTAGCTGTCCAGTTATCCTGTTACCATACATCAAAAAGGCTGTATATTCCCCACTGTATGTTCTTGGCTACTATGTCATGGATTAATTGGCCACATAAGCACTGGTTTATTTCTGGGATCTCTATTTTGTTTCATTGATCTTTGTGTCTGTTTTTGTGCCAGTGCCATACTTTTTTGATGACTGTAGCTTTGTTTCAATAGTATAGTTTAAAATCAGGGAGCATGATATCTCCAGTTTTGTTCTTCATTCTTTCTGAAGATTGCTTTGGCTAATTGGAGTCTTTAGTGATTTCATACAAATTTTAAAATTAGTTGTTCTAGTTCTGTGGAAAATGCCAGTGGTATTTTGTGAGAGACTACATTGAATCTGTAGATTGCCTTGAGTCATAAGATCATTCTAATTCTTCTGATCCATAAGCATGGCATATCTTTCCATCTGTTAATGTCATCTTCAGTTTCTTTCATCAGTGTCTCATGGTTTTCAAAATATAGTTTCTTACCTCCTTGGTGAGACTTACTCCTAGGTGTTTTATTCTTTTAGACAATTGTGAATGGGGTTGTTTTCTTTTTTCTCTTCCTGATAATATACATTACTAGTATATAGAAAAACAATAGATTTCTGTGTGTTAATTTTGTATGCTGCAACTTTATGCATTCATTTATTGGTTCTAATAAATTTTTAGTGGAGTCTTTGGGTTTCTATATATAATATCATGTCATCTGTAAACAGATGTAAAACAGAAGTTTTACTCCTTCCTTTTCAATTTGGATTACATATATGTGTGTGAATGTGTGCCTGACTGCTGTGGCTAGGACTTCCAATACTATGTTGAATTAAATTTGTGAGAGTGAGCACTCTTGTTTTGTTCCTGATCATAGAGGAAATGCTTTCAGTTTTTCACCATTGAGTATGATGTTGGTTATAGATTTTTTTATTATTGACTCTGTCGGCCTTAGGGTGGGCAGTGGCAGCAGAGAGGCTGGGGTGCCCTCCTCTCCTGGGTGTCCTCTGATACCGGCTCCAGCCTTCCCCAAACCCCCTTCCTGGCACCTCCAGCAGGGCCTCTGCCTTGGCCCCTGGGCTGCATGTTGACCACCATCCAACGGCCAGTGAAGGTTTACACATTCAATGAGGACCAGCAGTGGGACAACCAGGGTGCCAGGCATCTCATCCAGCTACGTGGAGTAGCTGAAGGGCGTGTCTCTGCTAGTCAGGGCCTGACAAAATGTGGTCCACTGGAGAAAGGAATGGCAAACCACTTCAGTATTCTTGCCTTGAGAACCCCATGAACAGTATGAAAAGGAAAAAGATATGACACTGAAAGATGAGACCCCCTGGTTGGTAGGTGTCCAATATGCTACTGGGGAAGAGCAGAGAAATAGCTCCAGAAAGAATGAAGAGGCTGAGCCAAAGCAGAAAGGATGCCCAGTTGTGGATGTGCCTGGTGGTGACAGTAAAGTCTGATGCTGTAAGAACAATACTGCATAGGAACCTGAAATGTTAGGTCCATGAGTCAAAGTAAATTAGATGTGGTCAGACAGGAGATGGTAAGAGTGAACATCGACATCTTAGGAATCTGTGAACTAAAATGGATGTGAACTAAAATGGATGAGAATGGACAAATTTAATTCAGATGACGATTATATCTACTACTGTGGGCAAGAATCCCTTAGAAGGAGTGGAGTAGCCATCATAATCAATGAGAGTCTGAAATGCAGTTCTTGGGTTCAGTCTCAAAAATGACAGAATGATCTCCGTTCGTTTCCACGGCAAACCATTCAATATCACAATATTCAATATCTTTGGGTTCATCTTGTTTAGGACTCTTTGTGCTTCCTGGACCTGGATGTCTGATTCCTTCTTCAGGCTAGGGGAGTTCTTAGCTGTTTTTTCTTCAAAGACATTCTCTCTCTCTTTCCTCCTTCTGGGACTCATAGTGCAGCTGTTAGTGCACTTAATATTGTCCCAGAGGTCTCTTAAACTATCCTCATTTTTTAAATTCTTTTTTTTTTTATTTCCTGTTCAGTGTGGGTGATTTCCCCTACTCCGTCTTCCAGATGGACAATCCATTTCTATGTATCATCTAATTTACTGTTGATTCCTTCTAGGGTATTTTTCATTTCAGTTATTCTATTCTTCATCTCTCTTTGATTCTTTTAAAAAATATTTTCTAACTTTTGATTGAAATCCTCACTGTATTCATTTGTTCTTCTCCTGAGTTCAGCAAGTACCTTTATTACCATTACCTTAAACTATTTACTGGGTAGATTGCATACTTCCATTTTGCTTAGCTCTTTTTCTGACATTTTTGTCTTGTTCCTCTGTTTGGAATGTATTCTTTGGTCTCTTGAAAGAAAGTGAAAAGAAATCTCTTTGTTTCTGTGCATTAGGTAGACCTGTTACATCTCCCGTCTTGAGGAAATGACCTCCATAGGAGATGTCCTATGGGGCCCAGCAGTGTTCTCCCCTCTGGTCGCCAGAGCTTGAGGCTCTAGGGGTGTACCTTTTGTGGGCTGCATCGTGCTTCTGTTGTGACGGGGCTGATTACTGTGAGTGTGCGGGTAAGCAGTGCTGGCCTCCAGCCTGGCTGGCTGAGAAGCTCTGTCTCATGCAGTTGTTGTTGTTTGTGGACTAGGGGGCAGGACAGGCCTCCAGCCTGGCTGGCTGAGAAGCTCTGTCTCATGCAGTTGTTGTTGTTTGTGGACTAGGGGGCAGGACAGGCCTCCAGCATGACTTGTTTCGATGCCTGGTGAGGTGTCACTGTTGAGGGCCTGCCGGCAGGCGCTGCTGGGAGCAACACCCTAGTGCTAATTGGCTAGAAGCAGGATTCCAAAATGGCGCATGCCAGCCCCATTGCCAGCTCGGTCAATCAAGATCCCCAAAATGGCTGCTGCCGCTCTCTCTGTGCCCAGGGAGAGTCCCAGCTGCCTTCTGCCTCTTTGGGAACGTCTCCAAGGGCAACAGGAGGTTTGTCGAACTACCTGCTTTGTCAAAGAACTGCTACTGAACTGGGAGTCAGAGCACGTGAGACTTTGTGCATGACCTTTAAGAGCAGAGTCTCTGTTCCCTATAGCCTTCCAGCTCTGTTGAACAACAAGCCCCATTGGTTTCCAAGCTAAGCCTCCTGGGGGCCCATCTTCTCAGTGGCAGACCCTTGGGCTGAGGAGCCTGATGTGGAATGGGGACCCCTTCACTCCTCAGAAAGGGTTCTGTGTTTGTGATATCCCTCCTGTTTGTGGGTCGCTGGCTCAGGGGGACCAGACTAGACCAAGTTTCCTTCATCCTTCCTACTTGTCTCATGGAGGCTCATGGAAAATGTTTTCCTCTAGGCTTCAGGTCATTCTCATAGGTGGTCGCCCCATAAGTAGTTGTAGTTTTTTTATGCCTGTGGGAGGAGGTGAGCCCAGGGTCTTCTTTCTATTCCACCATCTCAAACTGTCTCCCCATTTCTGGGTGTAGCTCTTGGGATATTGTCAAGGTAAAAAACAAACAAACAAACAAAAAACAATGAAAGGACTGAGCACATACAAGGATATAAGGATTATCAAGTTAATAGTATTTAAATGTCCTGAAGTTTCTTTAAAGAAGAAACAGTGTTCAGTTCATCTTGGTGTCTTCCCCTAGCAACTCTGTACCTAGTACAATGCCCACCTTTTAGTGTAGATAAATGTGTAACTCAGCTTTTACCTTGGTCACCTGGTTCTGTGAAATGTACATAAAATGGACTTGAACTCCACCCTCGGTGCTCTGAGGTCCTGGTGGTTTATAGTCTCAGGGCCCTGTTTTCCTCTGGGTTTTGGTTGCTTCTGAGCTCTTGGTCACACATGTGGCTCATCTGTGACTGTTTTGTCTCTGCCCTGTGTGGACCCACATGTAGTTACCAGCCCCCTCTTCTTGGTTTCCCCTAAGTAAGTCTCATAGCTGGCATTGGTGTGCTGCAGACTTCTAACTATTCAGAAAGACTAGTTGGGGGAGAGCAGCACAAAGATAATTTAGGATTAAATATTAGTTTTGTTCTAAAACGTTCTCCTGGGGTGCATCACTTCTACTTTCTTAATTTCATGTTGTGACTTCTTTCTAAAAAGGACAGTATGGCAAATGTGGGGAGAGAATGACTTTACAGTGGAGAAATCTGACAAGTGATCAAGGTCAACGTTAATAGCCAAACCTCCCCAAATCTTATAACCCCATTCTAATCATGGGCAAAACATCATACAAATCCTAATAGAGGGGCATCCTATAATATGCCTGATCAGTCCTCCTCAAAACTCTCAAGGTCATCAAAGACAAGGAAAGTCCAGATATCATCAAAGCCAAGAAGGGTCTATGGAAACATAACACCTAAATGTAACAAGGTACCTGGAACAGAAAAAGAACATTAGGTGAAAACTATGGAAATCTAAATAATCTAGGGACTTTATTTAATAACAATGTATTAATACTGGTTTATTAACTGTAACAAAGGTACCCTATTAATGTGTTTAATATGTTAATAATGGGAAACTATATGGGGATGGGATGTGGTACATGGAACTCTCTTTACCATTTGCTCAATTTTTCCAAAAATCTAAAATTGTTCTAAAAAATAAAGTCTGGTAGTCAAAAAAAGTTCACTTGGTAATTTACCTGGAACAGAAAATTTCTCTCTGCCAATCTTTCCCCTTTGCATTCCCTATCAAGGCACTGCCCCCAGCATCCTTCGTATCCACATCCATGCCTTTCTCCTCCTCACGCCCTTCCTGGTTTGTGGCATCTCTAAATGCCTCCCTCACTGATCCCCATTCATCCTTTCACAGAGCATATTGGGGGTTCTTTGTCTCACTGTAGTTCATCCAGATGCTCTTGCATTTATAATCACTGTTTCTTTTTGCTGAAAATGAGCAAACAAACTGACTCGGTTGAGCGCTGTCCCCCAGCCCAGATCCTGCTCACTCTACACAGTCCTTGGGGGTTCTGGGGTCCCAGTCTGTCAATGGGACCTAGCTCAGGACAGATGAATTGCACCCAGGGGAGCAATGTTCATGTGGAGAGATGGGTTTGCTTTTTTTCAAAACGTTATCTCAGTATTAATTACATGATTCCCTCAGCAAAGCTCACATTGAAATGTTTCTAAACTATTCTAGCAGGTTGGGAAAAAGCAATTTTCCATGCAGTCATACACTGAGGATACTTTAAAAATGAGCTTGTTGCTGAACTCTCTGTATTTAAAGTACAATCACTGGATAACGGATTTCCCATTAGCTTCCAGGCTTCATTGTTTTTGTAGAAATTCTCTCAGATTGCATAGTAGATTTTGTTAGCTTCCTCATGGCCATTCTAAGAAAAATAAGGGGGAAAAAGGGAAACGATACCCACATTTTACTGGAGCAGAGCTCAGATGATCTCTTTCAATCTCTACATTTTGAACTAAGTATTTTTTAGCCCGGGAAGCTGAGATGAGTGAACTTGTGTGATGGTGCAACCTGTGAGTGGCCCAGCCAAGTCTGGAGCCCAGAACTGCCTGCCTTCCAAGCCAACGTTCTTCTCATGGGGCCGCCTCCTTACCCAGTCCCCCCAGAGGTGCTGTCTGGGCCACTGGAAGCCCTGGATTTTGTCCACGTGCTTGGCTTGAGCTTTAACTCGTTGCCAGTACTATCCGGAGGTAGAAACTTCTATTTGCACACCAGTCTTCACCCTCATCAGCATTATCATTCTCTCCCTCCTCACATACCCCTACTGAATTGGTTGACTCCTGTTGGGGATTTTGTAAAAATACATAGAAAGACTATTTGGACATGATTCTCTTCCCACCCAAGACAAATTTAGGAGTCCATTTTCTCATCTGCAGAAGATGGCCAGGCTTTCTTTTGATACATTAAATATTTTTTCACACCTTTTCCAGCTTTCTCATGTGTAGTCACTATAAGGTGAAGGATGAAGGGAGCATGACTGGGATCAGGTGGGAAAAAATAGAGTCAGAGGCCAGGTGAGTCCTTCCTGGGCCTCCATCTTTTATTAAGCCATTTCAGTAAACAGCAGAGCCAAAACTGATCGGTGGCCACGTGGGTCCAGTTCCACTTTGGACTATCCCCTAACCTTGGGACTCTGACGAAAAGGGTGATGCTGCAAAGACAGCAGAAATTAAGTTGAAAACCATGAAGAACACTGAAGCCTTATGCTTTGTACCTTTAGAAACCTTCAGGGAAATGATCTCAGCAGTGGGGAAAAATTTAAACAACATTGTAACAGGCACAGATGGGTTTATGGACTTCTTCTGAATTATTATTATTTTTTTTAAAAGCAAGCCTGATACAACCCTGGTAGAAGCTGAATTCTATAATATGCTTCCTTAAAAACTGCCTAGTTTTTCTTAAACCATATGTCAACTTTGAGCCCTGAAACTTAACAAGTATATAGAGGAACAAGCTGCTAGAATATGGTTATTTCACACAGCTTGTAAAACTATTTGGGGGGCAGATAGAGCTTTATTGGTTGGGGTCCCACAAGTTCTGCAAAATGTCCAGACTCTGAGTGGTAGAAGTCTGCCCTGTGGGAAGAGGTAAGTGGTAGCAGTGATGGGAAATTAGCATGGAGTGATTTTATTATTACAACACTATTACAATGTAATACATAATACAATTAAAGTGACCAAGAGGTTGTAAGGAAAAGTAGAAATCAGCAGTTTAAGTGAATAAGCCTCCATAGTTTTCTTGTTAAGAATAAGAAATTAAAGGCATAAAGGAAGTTGTTATTTCTTGCATTCTGAGTATCTTGGTGGGCTTGGAAATGGTTTGTGTTAGCTAAGTACCTGTAGGGATAAGTCCTTGATTAGAAAAATGGATTTAGTAAGAGGCAAGTTTGAGGTGGGCTGAATGAAGCACAAGCTGGAATCAAGATTGCTGGGAGAAATATCAATAACCTCAGATATGCAGATGACACCACCGTTATGGCAACAAGTGAAGAACTAAAGAGCCTCTTGATAAAAAACTGAAAGAGGAGAGTGAAAAAGTTGGCTTAAAGTTCAACATTCAAAAAACAAAGATCATGGCATCCGGTCCCATCACTTCATGGCAAATAGATGGGGAACTGTGGAAACAGTGTCAGACTTTATTTTGGGGGGCTCCAAAATCACTGCAGATGGTGACTGCAGCCGTGAAATTAAAAGACGCTTACTCCTTGGAAGGAAATTTATGACCAACCTAGACAGCATATTAAAAAACAGAGACATTACTTTGCCAACAAACGTCTGTTTAGTCAAGGCTATGGTTTTTCCAGTGGTCATGTATGGATGTTAGAGTTGGACTCTTGAGAGTCCCTTGGACTGTAAGGAGATCCAACCAGTCCATCCTAAAGGATATCAATCCTGAATATTCATTGGAAGGACTGACGTTGAAGCTGAAGCTCCAATACTTTGGCCACCTGATGTGAAGAGCTGACTCATTTGAAAAGACCCTGATGCTGGGAAGGATTGAGGGCAGGAGGAGAAGGGGACGGCAGAGGATAAGATGGTTGGATGGCATCACCGACTCAATGGACGTGCGTTTGGGTAAACTCTGGGAGTTGGTGATGGACAGGGAGGCCTGGTGTGCTGCAGTTCATGGAGTTGCAAAGAGTCGGATATGATTGAGCGACTGAACTGAACTGAACTGAAGTTTGAGGTAAGGTACTTAATATTTATAGTTTCTTATTTATTTATATTCTGAGAGCATTTTGGAAATTATACCTAAATGGCCAAGTCAAATGATTATGCTTTATTATCTATAAACACACACATATAATTATTGACTCCTGGTGTTTACATTTCCCAGACCTGAAATAAAACTAACAGCTTGGACCTATTTATGCTACAGAAGATTGAAAGTTGTAAAGTATTAGGTCAAATCATATGGAATTGCTTTTATAAATCAAAAACACCCAAATATTGGCAGTTTCACATGATTCAATCTAATATGCAAAAGCGATCAGTAAATTCTAGGTGGGTCACAAAATGTAATGAAATATCATCCATTTTCTGATGGTAGCTATAAAGGATGAAACTTCATATTGGAAGAAATCTAAAAGTCCTCCCAAGGTTTGTCCTGAAGCTTTCTTTGCCAGCAGAAGCCATCCTGATCTCTCATAGCGAGTCAGCCCACCTAGGAGTTGGCAAACCTCAGCACTTCTTATATCTTTGTTAAAAGAGATGATAATTAATGTAATTAATATCTTCCCCAGCCTGTCTTATTCAGATTTCTTTTGGGGCCAAAGGAAATAAGCATTGAAGGGCTTTGAAAAGTTAAAAATTATGTTGGATAACATAGTCTCATTATCATCATGGCTAATTGTCGGGGAATCCGACTGAGACAGTTCAAACAGGAGAAAGTAATCTTGAATAAGACAAACCACCCAGACTTGTCTGTCTATTCTGGGCAGTATATCCATCAGCTTATGCAGGCGGGAGATTTCTCCCCTTAATGTGATAATGGGTTAGAAGAGCTAGGTTTAGATAAAATGGAGATATCGTTTGGATGACATCTTATTTTTTTTAATTAAAAATATCTTCAGCTGTGTGCTGAGAACAGCAAGGAACAAATGGTTCTGTATGTCACCAGAGCTAGCGAGACAGGTGGTGTATTCCGCTTCACCCTGGGTGCTTTTTCTCACGTGCAGAGAAAGCCCATGTTGGCAGATTCCGAGGTGGTTAAGTGAATGAGCCAGTGGAGGCACCAATCTGCTGTCCCGCCTGTGAACACAGCAGAAATCAATCCCAGTTCATCCAGGACTGTATTCCCAAGCAACCTGGTGGCCCAGAGATGCTTCAGTTGCATGTTGCTATCAGGCCTTTTTCATCAGGTTGTAGAGCATCAAGCCAGCTACTTCAGGAATATGTTCACCAGTTCTCTCTGTTTACACTTTGGGGGTTTGCTGAGATTTTAGTTGGTGGGGAAAATCACTGATTGCTACCATGTAGAAAGGACATGTCATTTGGGCCTTTTTGGTTGGTTGTTTTACATTAAAGGGTGTGGATGGTTTGGGGGTTACTCTTCACAGTATCCCATGATGCAGGTAGCCTTATGACTCACCTCACAGATAAAGAGACTGAGCTTCAACAGCACAGCAGTGTTTTGGTCCCAACTACTGACGTCAAAGAGATGACCTTCAATTACCATGATTTAGTCCTAGGTGGCTAAAACTCTTGCATGGAAAATTCTATTTGTCACCAAAATTATGTATTGATCTCCTTGCTATATCCAGGAAAGTTTGCTTTAAGCAACAGGGGGCCTGCTGAAGGGGGAACTAAAATCTATTCTTCTTTTAAGCAAGATAAACTTGTTCTTTAAAGTTGTTGGCTGTTTCTGTTCCCAGGTTTTGTGATTCTTCACCTGGAAAGAAAACTTTCTGATTCTGCAAAGACTCACTTGAGTAGCCCCCTTCAGCTGTGTAGCTATAAACCAAATACCAACCTACTCTTCTGAGACTGTAGCAGGAGAGTTTGGGGCTTGGAGAAAAACTGGAGTCAGATGAAAAGAGGTGGTCATAGATTCTCCAAAACTCATTGTCATGTGGAGCAGAAAGGTTTCTGGGTGTAGTGATGGGCAGATTTGCATAAAGCCTCTTAAAGAGTCACCGTCTATATTCTAGTTCCTTTTGAGAACCTAGGGCTTCCCTGGTAGCTCAGATGGTAAAAGAACACGCCGGCAATGCAGGAGACCTGGGTTCAATCCCTGGGTTGGGAAGAAACCCTGGAGAAGGGCGTGACAACCCTCTCCAGTATTCCTGCTTAAAAAATTCCACCGACAGAGGCGCCTGGCAGGCTACAGTCCATGGGGTCGCAAAGAGTCAGACAAGACTGAGCAACTAACACTTTCACTTTGAGGATTTAACTTGTTTTCTCGGCTAGCAATCTGGATTCCATACTAATCTGGAGTTGTTAGAGGGGAGTTTCTGATGCTAGAACCTGAAAATGGTTCTCTCTCTGTGTGTGTATAAATTGCAAGAGCTCTATCAACAAGTTGCTGTAATACTGGGAGATCAGGCCTGCTTTGGAGGGGAGTATCCAAGAAAGTGAGGCTGGGAGAGAATCCTCACCCTCAGCTGTCTTACTGGCCTCAGTTCCCATGGCTTTACTTGCATAGATGAACTCTTAGGCCCTTAGGTTCCCAGCCACTTTCTAGTTGACAGGCCCTAGCAAGGGCACTAGATTCTGCTTTAGCAATGGGTTGTCTACAGTGGCAGAGACTGGGCATTTCAACCAATGGATCCAACTGTCTATCTCCTCCTTCACAAAGGAACAGTAACTACATCTGACTGCATGGATTGAATAGGCATCCTCAGGATTCTTGTCCTGTCCAGATGAGGGTTCCCCAGGGAGAAAGACCTCCTTACCATAATAAGAATGATCCTGAAATTGTTTCGTTTTCACACCAATATGTGGTGAAGAAGCACTTTCAGTGTTCCCCAATAAACGCCTTTCAATTCCTTGATTCTATATGCTCCCCTCTTGGAGAAAGGAGAATTCAGCACACATCCTTAGCACCTTCTGTTGTGGTTTATAACACTGTTCAAGGCCCAGTGGTAAAATTTTAAGATTTTAAGATCAAAGTAAGCACTGTTATCACTAATAGGTAAGAAGTGGAAATAATTAGAATTTAGTTTGTTCCAGAAAATTTCAGCAGTTATTTTCAAAAGCACTAGTTCTTTCTCTTCATCAAGCATTCCAACTACTTGTTATATAGATGTTATCATATACTACTGACCATACTCATATATTCCATAAAATTAGGATCCTGCAATGTATATTATTTTGCTTCCTAATTTATTTTTTCTGCATAACAGTATCTTATGTTATTAAATATTTTTCAGAAGTACAACGTTTAATGGGTGCTTTTATTTTTCTTATATAGATGCCCCATAATTTATTTCAGCAATGGATATTTTCATTTTCACTATTAGAAATAATGCTATGATGAATATCCCAACAGAGAGAATTCTGTGATTTTCTCTGATTATCCCTTTAAACTAGACTCCCAAATATGAATTTTGTGGATCAGAAAGCAATTTTAAGCCTGTTCATGCCTGTGGTAAACAGTTCTAGATGAGAATGCTAGGTTTAGCACATTGTTGTCAACACAGATACTAATCTTTAAAAAATCACTTAAAAATGAGTAACTTTTCCCAGTTTTTTTGGTTTAATTGCTATTGAGTCATATATATTATAATGATAGCTCATATTTTGTGAATTGTCTAATCATGTTCTTTATTTCGTTTGTTTAAATACATCAATGTAATACTTTTCTTTATTTCCTTATTCGCAAGAATTCTTTATATTTTAGGAATGTTATCTCTCTGTCACAATTACTGCACATATTTTCTTAATTTTAAACTGTTTGTTGATATACCAAAGGTTAATTTTTACATAGCCATATCTATCAATTTACTCTTTATGATTTTCTACTTCATATTGTTAATCAATGAAAAAATATGAATAATGTTGTGAGAATAACATAGCACAGCGTTGTTGTTCCTTATAAGTGATTCAGGCAACAGAAAATATTTTCTAAAAATAAAATAAATGTTTTTACTTCTGATTTGCTACTGTTCCTTTATTATGTTTTGGAGGAAATGAGTTTCCCTAATGCACTCTTTAGGAAGCCTTTGGAAAGCACTCTTTTTAAGATGTTTCCCATTCCATGCCAAAATATTTTCTATTTTTATGAAATAAGCAGAATATGCTGTCATACCTATTTTCCTGTGGGACTCCACTTTTTGTCTTTCCGAGTTAGGCAAATCCTTGTCTGTCTCTATGGATAATTTGGATTTCTGTAAATATTTAGACATTTAGACAGATGTTTTCATATGGTATTTGTGGCAGAAATTGACAGGCTGTTTACCAAGTTTGTGTCCTCTTCCTCCTGGTCACACAGCTAAATATGTTTTACAGGCATGTGTTTTGAGTGACATGTGGCATCTCACTGGGTTATGGCCAATGGAATGTGAGTAGAAATTATGTACACCACTTCCAGACTTGGACATAACAACACCTTTTACTGCATCCTCTTTGCTCTTTCTGCTTCCACATTTGCTTTGGAAGCTGGTGTTGAAGTTGGTGGAGCCACAAGAGAGAAAGATCCTGAGACTCTGAATCCTGAAGAGATCAGTGAGAACTTTGCTTTTGAGTTTTTGTGAAGGAGAAATAAACTTGTATTGGAGTAAGCCACTGTAGTCTAGTTACAGCGACTGGTGTAACCTTGGCTAATACTATATTCTTGTAGTCGAGTTAGAGAAAATTCAGATTTGTTATGGACTGAAGCGTCATATGCAAAGAAAATAGATTGCTGTGGGCTGATGTCAGCGTGTAGGGATCTGTCTAGAGGCATGCCATTGGACTCTGCCCTTCTACCATGGATAAGGGGTGGTGAGAGGTCTGAAAAGTGGAGAATAAAGATACTTAGAAGAGATAAGCCATAATCAATAGCCTCATATATCTCAAGGTCTTTTTGTGTGTGATTCAAGAGATGAGAATTGTGGCTAGTGACTAGAAATTACAGTAAGGCATAGTTTAGCTTGTCACACAGAATTTAGAATAATAAATAGAATAAATAATAAAAATAGAATATACTGCCTTGGAAGAATATGAATACACATTCATTTTAAAAGGGTGATACAATGGAGTATTACTCAGCCATTAAAAAGAATTCATTTGAATCAGTTCTAATGAGATGGATGAAACTGGAGCCCATTATACTGAGTGAAGTAACCCAGAAAGATAAAGACCAATACAGTATACTAACACATATATATGGAATTTAAAAAGATGGTAACGATAACCCTATATGCAAAACAGAAAAAGAGACACAGATGTACAGAACAGACTTTGGGACTCTGTGGGAGAAGGCGAGGGTGGGATGTTCAGAGAGAACAGCATTGAAACAAGTATACTATCAAGGGTGAAACACATCACCAGCCCGGGTTGGATGCATGAGACGGGTGCTCAGGGCTGGTGCACTGGGAAGACCCAGAGGGGTGGGATGGGGAGGGAGGTGGGAGGGGGAATCGGGATGGGGAACACATGTAAATCCATGGCTGATTCATGTCAATGTATGGCAAAAACCACTACAATATTGTAAAGTAATTAGCCTTCAACTAATAAAAATAAATGAAAAAAAAATAAGAGGGTGATAATGGCCTGTCATGGGTTCCTTTGGTGGGAAGTAAAATTATAAAACCTTTAAGATCCTTTCCATATCTAAGATTCGATGAGATTGTGAACTGCTCTAACATGTTGTCATGATCAGCTCCTCACTGGTGTATTTCAGATAGTTTCTCTCTTCCTCAGATTACAACGCTGGCAGGAACCACTGCAGACTGTGTTGGTGACGGCCTCATTTGGGTTCATAGTGATGTGGCTTGTAATTCTGTCAATGAGCTTTATCTCTCAGCACACTGTTAGGTTTGCTTTCAGTTGCAGGTGTAGAATCTAGATGTTTATTCATTCCTGTAACGGAAAGTCTCTAAGAAGGGTGAGTTCAGGGAAACTTGATTCAGCAACTCAAAGATGTTATCAACACTCAGATCCTTCCACTTCTCCATCTGCCATTTGCTGAGCTAGTTCCACCCGTTGCAGTCCTGTCCCTCGTTGTTGGAAGTTAGATGCTGACAATAGCTGGGGTTATGTGCTTCCTCAATCATGACCTCAAAAACTGATGGGTTGAAGGAAACAGAAGTGGGGAGTATGTAGTATGTTCAAGAGAACTAGAAAATGAAGCGGGATAAATAGAGTATGAGGAATGAGAAGGGGTTTTTGAGAAACAGAAAAAGAGGTTAGATGTGTGCACTCAGTGAATGATAGGGAACCTTCTTCAGTTCTGGAGCAGGGGCATGAATGACTTAAGGAAGAGGATGTTTAAGAAGTCTAGCCTGACATCATCTCATAGGTTCAGTCAAGGAGTGGCCATAATTTGAGAAGAGCTTTCCGTTTCGAGGATCTTTCAGTGGTATTGGAGTAGTTCATAACAATTTGTAAAAGTCAATTATTAAATTTTCTAGAATTTTGTGTGGCAGTTGTTAAAAATCATTGGTAGCTTTAAATTGATCATAAATGAGCAATTTACACCATGGAAATTGACAAATGGTACAAATCAGGGATTTTCCCTCCAGAAAACCAGTTTACTAGCACACCTCGGGGTATTGCTTAATACATCTGGTTTTCTTACCCTGCTCCAGGATTATGAGAAATCCTATTACATAAAAAGGGAAAACAAATTCTAAGACCAAAATAATATTACAAAAAGCCCCCATAGTGTGAGTTATCAGTTATTGCTGTAAGGCAAACAAGCCTAATAATTTATTCCACTTCTTCCCAAATGAATGGGGACTGATTGGGAATGTTTATTTCATTTGAAATAAATATTTCAAATACCATTGTTATAACTTAATGCTTCTCAGACTTTAATGTGCTTGTCAATTACCTGGGGATCCTGTGGATGTAAATTCTAATTCATTACCTCTGGATAAGTGTCCAAGATTTCAATTTTCTAAGGAGTTCAAAGGTATTGGTCTAGGGACTTTGGGTAACAAGTCTTCAACCCTTAACTTTTATAATATGATACAAGAGAAAAGGTGACAGTGGGACTGGTAGTGTGCAACAGAAGCATTAAATCAGAGAGATCCTTTCTCCTGATGACATTTTGACAGGAAGACATGCTTTTCAAGAGAAGGAAATGGCAGCCCACTCCAGTGTTCTTGCCTGGAGAATCCCACGGATGGGGGAGCCTGGTGGGCTGCTGTCTATGGGGTCGCACAGAGTCGGACACGACTGGAGCGACTTAGCAGCAGCAGCAGCATGCTTTTCATGTCTGGTCTTGCTGGGGAAACTGACTTTGGTTAAGTCAGTAAATGGAAGAAGGTTTTCCAGGTGCTAACCATGGATGCAGACTACTGGAAGCACTAAAAGTGATTTGATTTAAGCCAGTTACCAAACAGAACAGCAGCCAAACTGGCTGGATTGACATAAGCAATCAAGGAATGGGAGCAAGCTGATTGGAAAGAGATATTTATCCTTTTTATTTTGGGTCCATTGTTTGCAGAGAAATCATAGATTCTATTGAGCTTCTCAGGTGGCATGAGTGGTAAAGAACACGCCTGCCAGTGTAGGAGAGATAAGAGACTCAGGTTCGATCTCTGGGTTGGGAAGGTCCCCTGGAGAAGGGAATGGCTACCCACTCCAGTATTCTTGCCTGGAGAATCCCACGGACAGAGGAGCCTGGCTGGCTGTGGTCCATAGGGACACAAAGAGTCGGACATGACTGAAGCAACTTAGCAACACACACATATGTATTCTATCGGACTATGAAGGTAAAAGATGAATGTGGCTGCAAACTTAGTGACTCTGACAGGACACAGCTTTGTCTATGAGACACATTGCTTTGTTTTTAGCCTGTTGCCCAGGAATCATTTCTCAAGGGTGGATGAACTAAATTACTTAGTTCAGAGTCACTGACGAGATCATCATGGACTTTTGAGTAGGTAGTAAAGGCTACCACATTTTTTTCTTGGAAATAACAAAATGAATGATTCACAGTTGGTTTTTGGCTTTAATAATGCTTCTAGGTGCTCTCTCTTTGGAGATAAACTGATGTCTCCGAGACTGTAAATTTCTTCCCAGGGTCCAGAAATTCCACTAGGACTATCTGGATGAAACACCAGCATTTAGTACTCTTTTTGAAATTTTCCAGAGTTCTGTTTTGATAAATCTTTCATTATAGTCCAGGTCAGATGACTGTTAAACTAAAGCCATCTTCTGTTTAGTGCCTGGAAATTAGGATAGGAAAAAGAGTTGAGGTGCAGTGGAAAATGCAAGAACTTTGCAGAGTTGCCTAGAAACTCCTTGTAAACTTGAGCTAAAAGTATAGTTAGCAAATGGAAACTGAAATACTAAAGCAACGCCACAATTAGCCTTTTCGAGTTGCTATTAAGGCAATAGTAGTTCAGTTACCAATGAGCAAGGCTGGAAACTTTGACCATTAGAAATTCAGTACTGTGGAACTTTAAATTCTGGAAGAGACCTCAGAGATGCTCTAATCCATCACACAAGATTTAAGATGAGAAGCTAAGGTTCAGAGAATGTATGGCTTGCCCCAAATCATCCTGATAGTTGAAGAAAGAGCCGAGACTAGAACTTGGGGCCCCAGATAGTTTAATTATACCACAGATTATTGATTTAGTATATACCAGGTTCTATGATAAATATTTTATTTTTATTATTTCATTTAATACTCATAAAGTCATATAAAAAGCTGCCATTCACTCATTTATTTATGTCATCCATATTTATTATACACCTACTATGTGTCAGCCACTGTCCTAGATGCAGGGGTTTCTATTCCTGTTCAATCACTAAGTCATGTCCAACTCTTTGAGACACCATGGGCTGCATGCAGCTTGCCAGGCTTCCGTGTCCTTCACTATCTCTGGGAGTGTGCTCAAATTCATGTCCACTGAGTTGGTGATGCTATCTAACCATCTCATCCTCTGCCACCCCCTTCTCCTTTTTCCTTCAATCTTTCCCAGCATCAGGGTCTTTTCCAATGAGTCAGCTCTTTGCATCAGGTGGCCAAAGTACTGGAGCTTCAGCTTCAGCATCAGTCCTTCCAAAGGATATTCAGGGTTGATTTCCTTTAGGATTGACTTGTTTTATCTCCTTATGGTCCAGTGGACTCTCGAAAGTCTTCTCCAGCACCATAGTTTGAATGCTTCAATTCTTCTGTGCTCAGCCTTCTTTTTGGTCCAACTCTCACATCCATACATGACTACTGGAAAAACCATAGCTTTGACTATATGGACCTTTGTTGGCCAAGTGATGTCTCTGCTTTTTAATACACTGTCAATGTTTATCATAATTTTTCTTCCATAGAGCAAGTGCCTTTAAATTCATGACTGCAGTCACCATCCACAGTGATTTTGGAGCCCAAGAAAATAATGTCTGTCACTGTTTCCATTTTTCTCCATCTATTTGCCATGAAGTGATAGGACTGGATGCCATGATCTTAGTTTTTTGAATGTTAAGTTTGAAGCCAGCTTTTTCACTCTCCTCTTTCACCTTCATCAAGAGACTTTCTGCCATTAGGGTGGTATCATCTGCATATCTGAGGTTATTGGTATTTCTCTCGGCAATCTTGATTCCAGCTTGTAAGTCATTTAGCCTGGAATTTCCCATGATGTACTCTACATATAAGTTAAATAAGCAGGGTGACAATATGCAGCCTTGATGCACTCCTTTCCTGATTTTGAACCAGTCGGGTGTTCCATGTCTGCTTCTAACTGTTGCTTCTTGACCTTCATACAGGTTTCTCAGGAGGCAGATAAGGTGGTCTGGTATTCCCATCTCTTTAAGAATTTTCCACAGTTTATTGTGATCCACACACTCAAAGGTTTTAGTGTAGTCAATAAAGCAGAGGTAGATGTTTTTCTGGAACTCTCTTGCTTTTCTTATGATCCAACGGATCGTTTTGAAATCTTGTTCCTCTGCCTTTTCTAAACCTAGCTTGAACATCTGGAAGTTCTCGGTTCACTTATGGTTGAAGCCTAGCTCAAAGAACAGGTCCTAGCGTAAGGTAAACAGTCAACAAATTCTAGCTACTATTCTTATTATTCCTTAAGGTGTTAAAACATCTATGTAATTTATTCTTCTCAATCCTTTGTAATATAACTTCCTTGAATAAGCTTCAAGAAGGTCCTTTTTTGTACTGAACTGCTCCCTGTGTTCAGTGGTGTCATAAGTAAACCCCAGTTTATATGACCAATTAAGCTCTAAAAGTAACTATCCACAAGCATTCTGAAATTGTGGTGACAGGGTTATAGCTCCCTCAGAGCTGTTGGGGAGACATATGGCGCATCTTTGGCCAACAAGGCATACTTGGGAGATTTGGCCAGATAAAAATAGGTTGATTGCTAGCACCCACATCCAAGATTGTGGAGGGCCCCAAATTAATTTCTCTGAGTTTGAAATTTAGAATGGGACATTGTAACTCCATTTTTATTTTTTATTATTTTTTTTCATTTATTTTTATTAGTTGGAGGCTAATTACTTTACAATATTATAATGGGTTTTGTCATACATTGACATGAATCAGCCATGATTTACATGTATTCCCCATCCACACAGATGTACAGAACAGACTTTTAGACTCTGTAACTCCATTTTTAGAACTGCAATGGCCTTTGGAGATCATTGGACCCAACCCTCTCATTTTATAGGTGCGTGGTCAGACGTCCAGAAAAGTGACATTTGCCCCATGTAGGATCACATCACTGGAGCTTGGTGACACCCTGACAGAGAGGTTAACATAGTTTGGGCAATGGTGGGGTCCCATGACAGAAGGAAGAAAGTGTTTCTGGTGGAGAAAGGCACATCTTTCAAGTGACAGTGGAGGAATTTACCAGATTCTAAGTGGGACCTCTCCTGGTAGGATGCCCTGCCCTGACCTAGTAGATTCCAGGCTGGGGGATCCATTCTGACAACCTAGTAAGGTATTATCTCTGGAACCCCAACTTTTTCTCAGTATAACGTATAATGTGCCTTACAGACCACAAGACAAAGGGCGGCCTCGTTTTCTGATTGCCAGCACTATGTCCAGCAGGTTTCTGTAAGGTGTCAGGCTCTCAGCCTTGAACCCCTGGCCGATCTTTCTGATTCAGCGGCTGAGTCAGATTCCTCAAGTGCTCTGATCACTTTATGTCCATTCCGCAGTTTAGGAGACTCCAACTATTTTTGGTAGGAAAACTAATATCCTCCAGCTGCTAGTGAGTTTTCCAAGATACATCTTGTTTCATACAACCACCAAGATACAAAGCATTAAAAACAGGGAACTTGCTTTAATGTTTTGTTTGGCATCAGAATACTAAGTTCATGTTAACTGCAGTCAGTATTGAGACCGATTTCACTTGATTTCCTGGGTAGGATGCTCTTTGGCTGTGAAGGGCAGCTTCTTGTTTATCTTTATCTCTGCTTGGCTTCAGATTAAGGCTTTTTGCATTAAAAAAAAAAAAAAACTTTTCTTTTCACCACCCATCTGTTTAATAATTATTTTGCCTTCCCTTTTTTTAACTTGCTTGTTATGCTAGCATTATTGTGTCTAAATAGAATGTCTATATCTGATTGCATTGTTCATTTTAGAACTTTTTTTCCTTGTTTGCTTAATTAGAATTTAGAGTAGGCCAGAACTAGATCCCTTTCAATAATTCAAGAATCAAAATTACTTTCACAAATCCCAGTGGGTTAGTGATAGTGTCTGTGTTTATCTCTGAGACTCTTTAAGGAGGAAATCTTTCCTGTTTTCACTTCTTTCTTTGGGGGAAAAGAGCACTGAATTTATATTTAAATATGGCTTGTTCAGAATTTAGCTTTTCCCCAATTGGTATTTCTTTATTTTATTAAGCTGCACAATGAACTCTGGGTAAATTGTATTTTGAGAATGAAGTGTAATTTTTACATGTTACGTGATTATATCCTCCCAGATGGGCATGAAGGAGTAGGTTAGGTAAAAAGGTTTTCAACCTTATGAAGAATGTTCTTCAGCTGTTTTTCTCGTTCAGTCCTATGAAGTAGAAGACTCCAAAGTTTAACTGTTTGTCTATGTTATTTCTTGGCTGTCATCTAAGTAAGCATTATCTTATAGTCCATAGTAGTAGGTGTTTCTTTCTCTCTCCCCCTCTCTTTTTCTCTTTCCCTCTTCCCCACAACCTGTGTGTTCTATGTATGCATATACATACCCACATTGCTATAATATTTCAAAGACGATGCATTTAGTGTATATTTGCTGCGGCAGCTGTATCTTAAGGACAATCAAGGGTTAACAATTTCTGTGACTTGGACAGTCCCACTCTGATTAAGGTGTCTCTTTCTACCTGTTGTGTTTGGATACATTCTTTGAAAAGCAGGTTTGAGTTGGTTCATTTAAACATAGTCACTTAACTACGTTCTAAAACATGTCACTTATCCATGTTTGAGTGCAACCAGCCTGAGACTTCCCTGTGTTTTTGTTGCACAAGTTGGAAAAACCGTGTTTCAGGCCTAGCACCGGCCAGAAGGAGCTTCTTTGGTGTTAGGTGATGCTCCATCAGTATCTGTGGTTTATCCAGTCATTTTCAAGTATTGTGTGTGTGTGTGTGTGTGTGTGTGTGCATGTGCACCCAGTTGTGTCTGACTCTTTGCAACCTCATGAACTGTAGCCTGCCAGGTTCTTTTGTCCATGGAATTTTCCAGGCAAGGATACTAGAGCAGATTGCCATTTTCTTCTCCAAGGAATCTACCAGATCCAGTGATTGAACTCACGTCTCTTGCATCTACTGTATTGGCAGGCAGATTATTCACCAGCTGAACCATTTTTCAGCCCAAGTATAGTACAAGTAATTGTAATGCTATTACACATTTTCTACATATTTTTTTCTTTTTTTTTTTTTTCACATATGTTTACATTTTGGATTGTTGGCTTTGTCTCTTTCTCTTCCCGTTTTCCGTACGTGTGTGTGTGTGTGTGTGTGTGTGTGTGTGTTTTTCTCTGAACTGTTTGACAGTAACTGGGAAACATCACACCCTATTACCCTTAAATACTTGAGTGTGTATTTTCTAAGATTAAACACAGTCTCTTTCATAACCACATTACAAAAGTAGGAAATTTAACATTAATACAGGACTACTATCTAGTCCACAGTCTAGATATAAATTTTGTCAGTTGTCTCAACATCTTCTCTAATTATTTTAAAATTCAGTTGTGTTTTAAAACACAGACTTGATTGTGCTACCTCTGTATTTGACCATTTCTCTCTCATTATCATATTTAATTAAATTGAAACTATAATAAGACTTGTTTGATTTCTAAAGCATAGCTTTACATTTTACTAGAAATTTTTATAAGTATGTGAGCCCAAGTTTCTTAAGGGCAGAGCCTATTGTGTTATTAAACTTTATATTGCCTAGACCCTTAACTCATTGCCTGTATCTGCTAAATGAACAAATGGATAAAGCCCAATTTTAGATCCTAGATGTCTCAGCTTTCTAATTATTGATCACTGTGACTATCTTTTTCATGAAGGTAACTTCTTGTGCTTCAGTTTACCTCTTGTTCTGTGTGGCCTCTGACGTAGTCCCAATAAGTCTAAACTTTTTGTGAGGCTGTATGTACTCAATTTGCCTTCTCTACAAAAGGGAATAGGTTGGGGATCCATGGAAAGCATTTCCCTAATATTTCCCCAAATCCACATCTTCTTTCCCATTAAAAACATGAAAGTAGGTCTGGGGATTGTATTGGTCCATCTCTAAATTCCCATTTAGCTAACTATATGAGGCGTCTGGGCCACCTTTTCTTTAAAGTTTGTCTTCTCTCTCATGACACTTATTGTTCCTGCCATTTAGCCACTTGGCAAAAGACAGCAGTGATTCGAAAGAGGGCAGAGGGAGCCGCAGCGTGGATGAGAGGTGTCTGGGTTCAGAGTCACAGGACCTCAGCCATGTCCTGGCTCCTTCACTGGCTGTGTGATCTTGGAACATGGGTCTAAGCTCCATTTTGCTGATAAAGAACTGAGGCTCAGAGGGGATCAGGACTTGGATGAAGCTGTAGACAGACTATTTCAGAGACAGGACTTCTTGTCCTAGCTTTGCCACCTACTGGGGCAAGGGTTAATCTTTCTGGAATAATCATTTATGAAAACATTAATTGTTACTCTAGAACCATGCCTAGCATTCAGTTGAGACTCGCTGTTTAGATTTATGGTGATGATGACGAGTCTAATTTCTATACTATCTGTAGTACAACTTCTAGTCTACATATACCACCAGAAGTAGTGAAGGCAGGCTTTATTTCGGGTGCTACAGGAGTCACTTTGCAGAGCCTGCCTGGAGGACTATGTGGGGGAGAATACTGGTCTCTGTTCTCTCTTCTCATCCTATCACTGTGATTGTTAGTGCAGAACAATATAGCCACTCCTGAGACTGAAGGAGGAGGAGAATTGCTGCTCCTCTAAGTGAGACTGTTTTCTCTGATCAAAGAGGGAGAGCACGACACACACAGAGAGTGAGAATGAATGAAGGAAAAGGGGAAGTGGGAGGGATGGGTTGAGAAGGAAAAGAAAAACAGAGGGCAGGGAATTCCCTGGTGGTCCAGTGGTTAGGGCTTGATGCTTTCTTTGCTGGGGCCTGGACTTGATCCCTGGTCAGGGAACTTAGATCCCACAAGCTGTGTGATGTGGCCAAATTAAAAAAGAAGGAAAGAAAAATAGAGGGCAGACAAGCCAAGAGAAGTCAGGAAAAACAAGGAGGCTGTCAGGGGTGGGGATATTTTTGTGTGGCATGATCCATCTGGGCAAGTGAGAAAGGGGTCACTCACCTAAGAGTTTTCTAAGTAGAAACTGTTCTATCCTGAACAAAATGTTGTGTTATTACATTGACGTCAGGAATAATTCATTGAACACCTGTGAAGGCCAAGTCATCTTTCTAATTTTTACAAACTGTAAATGAATAAGAGACAGTTCCACTGCTATGTACCAAGGTAGGTGCCAGGGCTCCTTCTGCCACAGACCCCACCATGCTCTATAAGTTGCTTCAAACAAGGTTTCCCCACATGAGTTGCTTATTCTATGTCTGGCATCTTGGCTAGGCTGTGAGCCCCATGAGGGCCAGTGTCTGTGCCTGTCTTTCTTAAAATGTGTCTACAGAGTTGCAATGTAATTCTGACATTAATTACCTGGGGCTACATCAAATTTCACAGGTGAAGGGCTTAGTCTTCCACAAGACTCCCCTCATTTCAGACACTAGCCATAAGTTCTGCAGTTCTCAGGCCACCTGCACGTTTGACCAACTGGCTGCGAACTCTGGGCTTTGCACCATGCCCTGAAGTTCAGGAATAAGCTTGAATGACTCAGAGGCCTCAGGAAAGCTCTACATTTATGATCATGGTTTAATTATAAAAGACATAGAGCAGGACAAGCTCAGTACAGAGATGCATCAAGTAAGGTCTGGGAAGTTCCCCAAAACAGAGCTTTCTCATCCTCAGGATGCATCACCCTCTTGGCACATCAGTGTGCATCACCAACCAGGAAACTCAGCCAAGCTTTGGTGTCCAGAGTTTTTACTGGACATCAGTATGCAAGACGATTGATTAAATTGTTGGTCATGTGATTAAGCTCTTTTTCCGACTTCCTTTTCCTCCCTGGAGGTCACGTGACAATTGTGTGGCTCAAAGGCCCAACCCTCCAATCACATAGTTAGTTTTCCAGGCTGGCCCATCCCTTCCTTAAACCACCCAGGGGCCCACCATGAGCCACCTCATCAGCGTAAACTCAGGCATGGTCTGAGAAGCCATCAAAAGTGACAGAATCAAAGTTTCAGGTGAGCATGAGAGTCGATTATGTGAATCCAAGTCTCAAACAAAAGCTAAGTTTGAAATGATACAAATGAAATTCTGCCTTAACCTCTATCAGTAAGTGCAAGTATCTTAAGAGCAGATAGATACGAGGGTCTCGTGGTTGTGATGTACAATACTGAACTGAAAGCCGCAGTTAATTTTCTCCATTTGGTCAGTTTGGGGAGCCTGCTCTTCTTTCTTTTTTTTTATAAACCACTTTGTTGAGATCTGATAGACATACCAAAAAGCTGTGCATTTTTAATGTATTCAGAATTTAGAGTGGATACTTTTCCTACATGTATTTAGTAAATGAGGACATGAATCAATTTCCTATTAATATGAGCTTTTTACCCCCTTCCTTTATGTTTTAGTCCATATGTCAACTGACCCTTCTCCCTTCCTCTGGTCTCCAAAATTCTACCTCCACAGCTTGAGGCAACCTGAAAGCAACAGAGGGTGGACAGAAAAGGCAGAACAGGTTGGTGTTGGACATGGAGACTAGAGGAGTCTAGACCTGGACCTGACTCCATTATGCACTATTGTGTGACCTTGGACAAGCCACTCAACCCCTCTGTGCCTCAGTTTCTTCATCAGTAAAGTGGGGATAATGATAGTATCTATCTGATATGTTTGTTATGTGAATCAAACAAGCTTATATAGGCAGATCACAACACTGCCTTGGCACATAGTCTGCATGATATAGTGTTATCTGGTGTCATTGTTACTCACCATTTCAAAGAGGAGCAGGAGGGACAAATGTAAATCCTTCAACTTGAAATTGCTTGGCTGTTCCTTCAAGCCTTGCTTCTCCACCTTGCAGCTGCTGAGTTACCTCTCCATTTTCCCCTCCCACATGCAGCCTTCCCCGTCCCTGCCTTCCCTTCTCAGATCTTCCTTCCCAGGCCTCTCAGTCTTTTGCTTCAAGCTTATAGACCTCCAGTCTCTGCCGTGTCCTGTCTTGTCGAATGCCAAGGCTTTTTACGGAGAATGGAGACATTGCATGGATTCATTTACATTCTTTTGTGTACCTTTTACAGACTGGATATGTAGCTGACCTGTCCCTTAACGTAGCTCTGAGCATGGGAGAGAAAAGGGAACATAAGGAGATAGACAGCCAAGAGCCAATGGAGTCAGATTATGGAACACTTGAGCTGACAATACTTAATCCCTACTTTCTTTGGCAGTGGGGAGCCATGGAAAGGTTTTGACCAGAAGTGCAGGCACAAGGCAAGTATTTCACAAACGGTCTTCCAGGTGTGATTATTCCAAAACCCTCTGCATCCTAACAAAAAGTAAGCCAACCACAAGGCTGGAAGACAAAGAGGCTGTGCCCTCTAAAATCCACATGGTCATTTCATAAAAAGCACCACAACCTGAGTTACCCTCCTTCCATCTCATCGAATGCAGCGTGTGTCTTTCATGCAAAAGGCACTGGATCAGGCCTGTTTCTCCACGTGAAAGGTTCCTTGAAACAGTTTTTATTGTAGGAACTCCTTGAGGCCTCTGATTCTTCATTTCAAAACAGCAAGATGTCTTCAGCTCTTGAAGAGTGCAGAGTGTTAACTGCCCTGATGTCTTTATTTTACAAACCGCTTAGCACAAAGCAGATTTTTACCCGATTCTCAATGTCTTTCCAAATTGGAGGTAAGAGAGATGCTGATGGAGGTGGTTGGATTAAGGCCGGGTTCCTAACAGCCACCGGTGGACCCTTAGTGTCTTTGATGAAAACTTCAGAGGGTCTGCGGCAACCTTGCCCTTCCTCTAATGTTCTTCAAGTCGGGGCAAGAGCCCAGCAGCCGGATACACCCACATGCCCACCAGCAGAGTCTGTTCCTCCCCGTGACAGACGAAGTGGGTGACAGAGGGGCGGTCACGGCCCCACGCCTCCCTCAGGTGGGAGGAGACGCTGCAGCTCTTTCACACGTGAACACGTGATTGTCCTGACAGCTCCTCTCCCCTTAGTGAGAAGTCGCTGTCCTGGGCCAGCAGCAGAAGGCTTCCTGAGAGAAATCCAGGCTCATTAGAGAGATCTGGCATGTGCAGTCACCCAAGTCACCCCAGAGAAACCATGGGGATGGAGGAGAGAAGGAAGGCAGAAGGGAAGTTGGGAAAGATCAGGTGTGATTTCTAGAGAGAAGAGTCTCGCTGCTGTCTGCAGACAGCCGGCTCTGTCAGACGCATCTGCCTGAATGGTGGGTGGAGCCTCGTGGAGACCTTGATATGGTGGAGATCTCTTTGCTCCCAGGGGAAGACTTGGCCCTAGGAAACCTCTCCGGGCCATTCAGGCTGAAATCTCTCGCAGCATCGTAGCTCGCGTGCCCAGTGAGTCCCCGCCTTCCTGCCTGCCTCCCCTCCTCCTGTGAGGTCCCACGCTCTACCTGCAGCCTCCACGTGCTTCTGGAGCTCGTGAGGAGGCCCCGTCAGGAACCCACTGATAACACGTGGGCTTGCAGCTGTGCTCAGAGATGGGCCCCGGGAGATGGCCCCGGGGAGTGGACGTTCAGAACGTTTCCCCTGGAATGAGGGCCGAAGAGTGCCTAGTCAGTGCTGCCCACAAGGCCTCGCCTGGTGTCTGTGGCTGGGAGACCAGTGGGCCAGGGGTGGTGTGGTCCTGCCAGCACTGGCCTTGTGGAAGATGAGGTCCTGGGGCGAGAGAGACATTAGAGGAGAAGGAGGTACCCAAGCTTGGCAGAGAGAGGCAGTGGGTAAGCCTGATCGACGTTCAGTTGTTTCACTGTGAGGTGAGCCTTTGAAGATGTGAGCTGCATAGTGGTTTTCCGAGTCTCAAAGAACTGACATTTGCACTCTTTGCACGGGCAACACCTGACTCTCTCAGTTGCCTGAGGATCAGAGGACGGTGAGGGGTGACTTTCTCCCAGATCCATGCAGTGACTGGTTCTCACTTGCCTCCTGCCCAGATCTTCCAGAGATGCTAAAAAGTGCTTCGGTCCAACACTGCCCTCTGAAGAACTTGCTCCTTTTTTAAATGAAATGACCAAAAATATTCTCGGTAGCTGGAATAGACCCGAGGCCTTTAACAACACATAATTATCCTTCTCTCTCTCTTAGTCAAGCTTGGCTGTGGTGCCCTGACTTTGGTAGAAGCAGAGGCCCAGCATGGAGGGGACTGACTGCTTGGTTCCTGCCAGCAAATGCCTGAGGGCCCATCAAAAGCCAACCAACGTCTCCCAGCAGTCCCCAGGCCTCCCTATAGCTTGAGGATTAGAACAAATATCCATTGTGGGATCTTAGCACTGGAAGAAACCAAGGAAACTAAAGGTGGTGGTGGGGGGGTTTGTTCGTGACTTTTGAAGAGCATTTATTTGTTCAAGAAACATGTGTTGAGTACTAGGCACTGGCAGGGGTGTTCAGATATGATACCCACAGAGTGTTTTGGAGACAGCAGTTCCAGCACGTTCTGGTCATGCTCAGTGGCCAGCACATTTTCAAACAAGATGCTTCTGTTGAGAGCTGGAAACATCATCGAAGCCCCAGGCAAGGGAAGTGGGAGTTTGGGGTCTGCACTGTCTTATTCCTTGAGTCCAGCCCCCCTCTGCCCCCCTGTGTTACCTGCCACACATCCACGGAGCTGCCCACCTGCAAATCCCTGCATGCTTCTCTGCTCCTTCTGTGCTTTGGCCCAACATTGCTGAGGACGCTCCAGTCACCTCTGTCAACATTCTGCCTAGAAGCCTCCTTGCTGGAGACTTTAAGTTCGTTAGGTATATTTTCTGTCTTCCAAGCTACTTTGCTGTTGTTCAGTCACTTAGTTGTGTCCAACTTTCTGTGATGCCATGGTCTGTAGCCTGCCAGGCTCCTCTGTCCATGGGATTTTCCAGGTGGAGTGGGTAGACATTCCCTTCTCCAGGGGTTCTTTCTGGATCAGGGATTGAATCTGTGTCTCCTCCATTGGCAGGTGGCTTCTTTACCACTGAATCACCAGGGAAACCCCTTCCAAGTTACTTTAGGTAACAATTATACCAGTGTTTTGCCTTTACAGAACATGGGGCGCCATTTTCCCAGTTCCTACAATATTTTCCTTATTAATTTTTAGCTCTCAAAATATATATGTTGCAATATATAAAAACATATTGCAATATATAAAATACATGTATTGCAATGTATTTTATATATATTAGATATATGTAAGATATATAATATATATGTATATCTCACACCACCTGTGACCTGTCCCCAAAGCCAATACCACATACTTTAGTTTTATTATCGCACATCTGCTTGCATGGACCTATCATGGTCTCAGCCAACTGTGTTGAGGAACAGATCACCGCAGAGTATCGGTGGCGTGTTACAGCAATAAGCACTGTCTCTACTCCCATGACTGTAGGTTATCTGGCTTGACTGGCCTGGGATCCAGGCTGAGTGCTTAGATCAGCTCTGTTCCGTTCCGTGCCTCTTGTTTTTCTTGGACCAGCAGGCTCCTGGGGACATAGCCTCTCACGGCCACCACCAAACTAGGGACAAGCAGAAGTGCACAGTGTTGTGGGCTCGGCTCAGAGCTCGTTCACAGTCACCTCTGCCCACCCTCCATTGGCCAACACAACATCAGTGAGACGGAGATCCATGTTCTCTTTCTAGTAGAAGCAACTACACAATCACGGGGCAGAGGGAGGAAGGAAGACTCGAGGAGATAAATCTGCTCCAGCTAACCTGCTGTGTAGGAGGGATGTCTGGGCATCTGACCGCCTCTTGAGAAGACTTTCAGTTAATCCTCTTGCTTTTAGCTCCAGTTGCATCCACTTCTTCCAGAAACCCCTGGTCCTGTCAATTCCTGAGCTGTGTGCAGGTTACATGATGTAAATCTGGCTGCTTCTTCCCTTTCCCACCACCTCCTTAGGAGTCATATTTTCAGATTTGTTAAGTCAGCTACCACTTGCCCATCTGCTTTCCAGCTTCCAAAATTTCATTGCTTTTGTCTCTTTTTGTGTTTTCGTTGTCCTTGTGGGTTTATGCCTGTAATAAAATCCTTTTACTGTCATTTTCATGGGGTTTGAGGAGAGAGTAAGGCTAAATGTGTGTTTTCAATCCATCATTTCAATCCATCATTCCCACCTGGCTCCTTCTTGACACTTTAATGATCAACCTTCCCTCCTCTTCAGCTCCTCTGGCTTTAATTATGTGCAGCTCAGAGCCGCTTGTTTCCCGGAGACAACCTAGCAGAGGAACTTTGATTGAGTGTCTGATGGGGCGATGACTCACTTCTCAGTCTGGCTGGTTGTTGGAACACAATGTCAGCTGTGGAGTAACCCTTTCTGACTCAATGTTATGTCTGTAAACACAGATACATTTCAAGAAATCATCTAACTTTTCAGAGTCCTTAAATCTATAGCAGCCCTATTTTTGGTCTGAACCTGAGGTACAGATGGACCTGTTTGCAGGAAAGGAATAGGGGTGAAGATGTTGAGTGTGGATATGTGGACACAGTGGGTTAAGCCAGGGTAGGATGAACTGGGAGATTGGGATTAGCATACATATGCTGCATATGTGCGAGTATACATTACCATGTGTAAAATAGATAGCTAGTGTGAAGCTGCCGTACACTGCAGGGAGCTCAGCTTGGTGCCCTGTGATGACCCAGAGGGGTGGGATGTGGGCATGGGAGAGAAGGAGGTCCAAGAGAGAGGGGATATATGTATACACATAGCTAATTCACTTCCTTGTATAGCAGAAGCCAACACAACATCATAAAGCATCTATGTGTGTCTGCATGTGTATGTTAGTCGCTCAGTCATGTTTGATTCTTTGTGACCCCATGAACTGTAGCCCGCCAGGCTCCCCTGTCCATGGAATTCTCCAGGCAGGAATACTGGAGTGGGTAGCCATTGCCTTCTCCAAGGGATCTTCCCGACCCAGAGATTGAACCCAGGTCTCCTGCATCGCTGAAGAATTGATGCTTTTGAACTGTGGTGTTGGAGAAGACTCTTGAGAGTCCCTTGGGCTGCAAGGAGATCAAACCAGTCCATTCTAAAGGAAGTCAGTCCTGAATGTTCACTGGAAGGACTGATGTTGAAGCTGAAACTCCAATACTTTGGTCACCTGATGTGAAGAACTGACTCATTGGAAAAGACCCTGATGCTGGGAAAGATTGAAGGTAGGAAGAGAAGGGGATGACAGAGGATGAAATGGTTGGATTGCATTACCTACTCAATGGACATGAGTTTGAGTCAACTCCGGGAGTTGGTGATGGATAGGGAGGCCTGGCGTGCTGCAGTCCATGGGGGTACAAAGAGTCGGACACGACTGAGCAACTGAACTGAACTGAACTCCTACATTGCAGGCAGATTCTTCACTGTCTGAGCCACCAAAAGCAACTATATCTCAATTAAAAAAAAAGAATCATTCAACTGAACATGTACACACATATACACACACCCGTGTGTACATAACACATAGTAGCAAGCTGGATTTTCTTATACTAAGTTACAGTGCAAAAGAGTACCTAATACAACTACCTGGTCTATTTTTATTGCTTTCATTCTTTTCCTATCTGTTCCTGGGAAATAGTAGGGGTGGGAAAGACACTCTATAACTCATGGTTTGATTAACTATTTCATGGTTTCCAAATGTTGGTTTACCGTTAGCGCTTCCCAGCAGATGGATGGGAGGACCGAGGACCAGAGTGCTCCGACAGTAACAGCATTTACATCCTAAACTGTTAGCCCACAACCTCTCTAACGGCACTGGGTGTGTACATCCAGAGTTGCAGAAAAAGTTATCGCAGGTGAAAATCATCTCAAAACTGAAAGGAAATATTTTGGAGTACTATCCAGATATGGATCTACAAATGCATTTCCAAGCAGGGGAAGAAGGGAGAAAAATGATCTGTAACAATTAGCAAACCTTGAATCAGAAAACTGGAGTTCAACTCCTGATCCTACTTCTTACATTCTGTATGCGCATGCATGTAACTTGCTACAGTCCTGTCCGACTCTGTGCGACCCTATGCCAGGCTCCTCTGCCCGTGGGATTCTCCAGGCAAGAATACTGGAGTGGGTTGCCCTGCTCTCCTCCAGGGGATCTTCCCCATCCAGGGATCAAACCTGAGTCTCTTCTCTCTCCTACATTGGCAGGTGGGTTCTTTACAACTACCACCACCTAGGAAGCCCTACATTCTGTATAACCTTGGATAACTTTCTAGATCTCTTGGATGAGAAAACAAGTCTCCTTGCTCTTGGAATTGTTGGAATAATGACAGGAGACAATGAAAGCTCTTTGCTAAATAAAGGTTCTATTCAATGCAAGTTTTATTTGGGGATAGTTGTGAATATAAGTAGTTTACACAGGGTGGATGGGTAATAAGAAATCTATTTCTATGTACCTTTCATTACTTGGAACACATTAGTGCTGAAAAGCTGGATGAACTCTGCAAATGTTCACTATAAGGTACACTTGATGAAAATTAACACCTGATGGGTACTTGGTAAATACCATGCTCTGTCCTAAGCACTTTACATATAGGTCATCTAATCCTCAGAACAACTCTATGAAGTCTATTCTATAGATGTTATTATCACCCACTTAAAGTAGGGGAAACTGAGGCCCAGAGAAATTAAGCAAGTTGCTTCCGATCATGTCATTTGCTGGGGGAGCTGGGACCCACCCACAGACAGCTTGGTTCCATGGTCTGCAGGGTAAGAGCTGCGCTACACTTGGGGTGGGGGTGGAATGGCCTCAGGCACACTGCCCACTCTCTCTAGCCTTTCCTTTTTGGGGTCTTCTTCCTCTGGTGGCCCATGAAATGTTCTTCAGACTTCTCTCTCAGTCTCTATTGTTATCTCACTCATTACTCTCTCCCTGAACAATTGCTATGTATCCATGGCCTTAATTTCTATCTGTATGCTAAAGACTTCCATCTCTGTGTCCAATCAGATCTCTCTCTTGGCACCCAGAGAGGTTTATTCAACTGCTTACAAAGTGTCTTCCCTTGGATACCTTGAAATGACCACCAACTCTCCATGCCAAAAGTTTTACCAATGATTTTTCCATCTTATCCACTAAGCCTGTTTCTTCTCAGTTGGGCAGGTCTATTCACCAGGGTGGGCAATCACCCTAGGCAACCCATGAGATGATGAGGAGAGGCATGGTATCATCCTTGAGTTTCCTCATTCACCCTCCATATCCATCTAGACCATCACGAAGCCCTGCCAACGCAGCCACCTAGATAGCGCATCCATGTGTGTGACTTACTGGGTGGGTCAATACCTTCATTGAGGTCAGCATCATCTTTCATCTAGATTATTTTGTAACATCCTCCCTAAATATTCTCCCTGCTTTTAGTCTTCCATCCTCCAGTCCTTATCTCACATCAATAGTCCTCATGGTCTTTCTGAAACATATATTGTCCTTCTTAGAACTCTTCAAGGGACTCCTGGCGATCTTAAGATAAAGGCCAGCATCCTTAACTTGGTTCCCAAGGCTGATCATTCCTGTGATTCCAGTGCCAGTCCCCATCTCTCTTTTTCTTGTGTCCTTTCCTACAGCTGAACATCCTTCAGCATCCCTACACACCTCTGGCTCACCATGGTGCCTTTGTTTGTGAAGTATCTTCTGCCTAGGTCAGTCTCAATCCCTTACCCGCTATACTTTTCTGCCCAGCTCCTATTCATCTTTTGGGTACTAACTTAAAGTAAGAACATTTTCTGGGAAGCCTTTCTTGACTTTTCTAATCTATATTAAATGCCTTCTAAGTATCCTGTGTAACACTGTGATTTATTGCAATTGCTTGTTTATTTGTCTGTCTCTCCGGCTACACCAGAAATCCCTTAAGTGCAAGGGTCATGTAGGTCTAGCTCATAAACTGTATCCCCTGAGATTAGTATAATGACTGGCACACAATAGGAACTCAGTAATTATTCATTAAATATTAGCAAATATTATGTAAAACATCAAAGATTATAAATTACTCCACTCCCAAAATAGGACTGCCTCCCCACCAGTTTAATGCTCCTTTGTCCCTCATGGATCATCATGTAAGAAGGCAGACTGAAGACATATCTTTGCTCCTAATTGTTCAAGACGTTGGGGGATAAATGAAAGTAAGACTTTCCTTCTCTTTTTTTTTCCCTAGAAATTCTGTTGCCTTTTTAACTCAGATTACTTTTCCCCCTGGGAAAGCTGTGAGATGATGAGGAGAAAATAGTGGGTGAGGTAGGAGGGGTTCTGGAGAGTGTTTCTAAATGTTTTGTGCCCTCAGAGAAAGGAGAATGAACTTTTCCCCAAACTGAATAAAGGAAGCTTGAATAAACTGAATAAACTAGGCTTTGCCCTGGTTCACGCTTCTTCAATTACTAAATTCCTTTCCTCTTCAGAGACAGGTTCTCTGGAGACAGGAAGCTTTGATAGCAGGAATTGGGGACAGTGCCTGGACTAACCTTGACCATCATAAAACCTGTCCTAAAACAAAACAAAACAAAACAAAAGAAAAACCTGCCCTCCATGGAGCATAGTTATCAAGCCCCAGCATCATCTGTTTTCAGCAATAGAAGATGTGCTCACGGAGCTGAGGTGGCTTTGTAGAATCAGCCCAGGCGTTTTTACCTAAGCATGCTATCTCACACTCTTCTCCATATTCCCATGGCTAGGTTTCCTTTTTATCAATCTCTTCATCCATAAGATGGTCAATTTGGCCAATAGCAATGTCAGTCATTAAACAGAGTCCACGTTCTAAATGAGATCCCCTGTTAGTCTCTTAGCTCCTTCCAGTTTTTCTCTGAATCACTACTCAGGGTTAGTAATTCTCTGCTTATCTGCGTGGTTGTATGTTTGCTGTCTGCTCCCTTCCCTACTTCAGCCTCTATCCATCCCCCAACCATCATGAGGTTCATGGGGGCAGAGACTGTTTGTCACCTGGGTCCCCCAGCACAGCATGCTGCCTAGCCACACATGCTGCCTAGGGCTCAGCGAGTGAGTGAGTGAGATTGCTCAGTCATGCCTGACTCTTTGCAACCCTATAGACTGTAGCCTGCTGGGCTGCTCTGTCCATGGAATTCTCCAGGCAAGATTCCTGGAGTGGGTTGCCATTTCAGTGAATGCTTATGTAAAACTTCACTGGTTGAGTGACCGTCGTAACAGGAGAGGCCTGTGGGCAACCCCTTGACTTCCCCCAAGGGAACGTGAGGCTCAGCAGGGGAACCTGCTCTGCTTATCTCAGGTGAAGAGGTTTCTCGAATCAGAAGAGCGGGGAGAGTTCGAAGGCCTCTGAGCAGAACTGGTGGATAGCATGGACCTCGCCCGAGAGTCCCACGGTCATTTCACTCGTTTTGGGTTCCGCTGTCCTCTGTTGTGTGTTCTCTCACACCTCAGCCCCAACTGAAAGAAGAGGCTCCAAGGCTTGGATTTGAAAGATTTTCTGAAAAGGATTGTTTATAGAGGTGTGCTCAGGAGCAGGAGTACCAAAAGGCGTCTGGAGCTTCTGAGGACCAGCGACAGTGGGAGGCTGTTACCATTCTTGACCTGGAGATAAAAGCTGGAGCTGGTGAGGCCCAGGGTGTAGCCATGGCCGGAGGCATGCTTGTAGAAGAAGGCTGAGGTCACTATCTGGAGACAATGTGAGACGGGAGGGGAAGAAGATATGTCTAAACTCTCCTCCTTCCCTTTCGGCTACTGCTGGGTCTCCACAGGGCACAGCCCCATGGAGAGCCAGGAAGCAAGGGACCTATGGAGCCAGCCTCCTGCAGCTCAGAAGGCAGGGGATGGACTGGGGGCAGGAGAAAAGCTAGTGCACACATTATTTTTGGTGAGTGATTCCTTTAAATAGAGAGTGGTTGCTTATAATGAGCTTTATTCTGCACGCCCCCTTGCTGGTCTATTACACACCCAATGTTTCTTGACTTCGGTTTATGGCATCTGTCTGTCTGCTTCTCTGCTACTCTACGGCCTACACTTCTTTTATTTGTCTTGCACTTAAACTCCTCCAGAGTATATCTAATGGTGTTACCCTCTAATATTGGACAGGGCACTCACAGGGCAGCCTGTGAAGGTTGTGCTTGGGTCACACACATGCCTCTGGTTCAATTAGCTGCAAAGCAGGAGGGCCTGTGATGAAAAATCTCTCAAAACTGGTATGGGGTGCAGATCCCTCAGAAGACACAGTCTGATTGGAACCCAACTTGCACATCTAGTACTTTGTCACCCCTAAGATGACCATCCTCACTTGTAGTATGTATGTGTGTTAGTTGCTCAGTCGTGTCTGACTCTTTGCAACCCATGGACTGTAGCCCACCAGATTCCTCTGTCTATAGAATTTTCCAGGCAAGAATCCTGGAGTAGGTTGCCATTCCCTTCTCCAGGGGATCTTCCCAACCCAGGGATCAAACCCAGGTCTCCTGCATTGCAGGCAGAGTCTTTGCCATCTGAGCCCCCAGGGAAGCCCCCATCATCACTTATGAAGGCTGATAATATCAGTGTTGGGCTGCTGGGTGGGACCAGCTCATGCTCACTATAGAGTCTGTGAACAGGGGCCAGTTGCCTGTGTCAGCTGGGTCCATCATGTGTGCCTCGGCCCCTCTTGGTGATGAAGCTTCAGCTCCCTCCATGGCTCTGGGATTGTCCTGCCCTAGATGTTGTGCTCAGAGTCCAGTTCTTGTTCTGCTTATAATCAAAATAACCATATTCATCTGTCTTCATAAAAAGTAAATGACTCTGTCAATGAGGTTCCTGATAAAAGAAACAGGGCATGATGCCTTTTAGTCATAATCAGCTCTGCAAAACCTCCTGCAAATAGGAAATGAGTGTTTTCTGGCATTTTGGATTATGCTGAAAGTCACATTTATGAAAAATGACAGCAACTGTTTGTTGGTAAAGTTCCAGGAGGGCAGCCTTGATTGGCGGCCAGGACGCTGTTCTCTTTGAATGCTCATGTCTCCCCAGTGTGGATTGTCTTCTGAGCTGCCCTGTTGAAGAAGAGAACCAGTTGGGCACCCTGGTTACTTATTGAGCCTTTCCAGGCCATCTATCAATGCCAGGACTCTCTGTGCTGCTTGCTTCTCTGCACACACTCTTCCCTGTCCCTGAGAACACCCTTGCCCTTGACCTCCATCTAGTGAAAATCTTGTCTTTCAAGTTTCTGCTCCAGCGCCTCTTAGGGTGGGATAATAGTGCCCACAAAGGGAGACTCTGCAGTCAGACCACTTATAGTTTGTATCTAGTCAGGGCCCTGATTTCTTCTTTCATAAACATGGGATGGTAAATGGGTAAGGCTGCCTATCACAGTGGTTCAATGTAAAGGCATCAGAGCCAGACTTCCTGGCTTCAGATACTGAGTCAACCCCCTACCAGCTATATAACCTCGAGAAAGTTAATGGACCACTCAATGCCTCAGTTTCTTCATCTGTAAAATGGAGGTGATCAGATCTGTATAGATTTGTTGTAAGGATTAAATTGAGTTAATTAAAGAAAAAGTCCTTAGAACGATGCCTCATTTGTGGCAGCCCTTAATGACTGTTGTAGTTTATTATTTTTCTATCTTGTTTTTAAGGATAAAGATTAATTATATAAAACATGCAAAGCATTGAAATTATGCCTGGCCAAAGTCAGTTCTCAATAAGTAATGGTGCCAGTTGTGGTGAATTTTTCTTCTTATTCTCAAACATGTCAGGGAGAGATTGTCCATTTCTTGTGTTCCCACAGTACACTGTTCAGTTCAGTTCAGTCACTAAGTCATGTCTGACTCTCTGCAACCCCATGGACTGTAGCAGCCAGGCTTCCCTGTCCACCACCAACTCCTGGAGCTTACTCAAACTCATGTCCATCGAGTCAGTGATGTCATCCAACCATCTCATCCTCTGTTGTCCCCTTCTCCTCCTGCCTTCAATTTTTCCCAGCATCAGGGTCTTTCCCAATGAGTCCGCTGTTTGCATCAGGTGGCCGAAGTACTGGAGTTTCAGCTTCATCATCAGTCCTTCCAATGAATATTCAGGACTGATTTCCTTCAGGATGGATCTCCTTGCAGTCCAAGGGACTCTCAAGAGTCTTCTCCAACACCACAGTTCACAAGCGTCAATTTTGTGGTGTGGGTCATACCTCTATTAGCATTTTTTGCACTGTGTTCTCATTATTTGGATTCTATCTTACCTATGGGGCTTTGAGGTTCTTATAGGCTAGAGCAGGTAATTGATAAATGTTTGAGGTTGGTTAAAAGAAAAAATTACCAGACCTCAGCAAGGGTTTTTGGCTCAAGATTGATGCGGATAGCTTGTCAGTGAAGTTCATTGTTCAGCAAGAGGCAGGTAGCAGGTGGGTTAAGGCTTCTGGTTTTGACTATATCTGCCTCCCCTCATCAGCTCACACAATTTACCAAGTGCAGAGTCAGAGCGTGAATTCTAGTGCTGAGACGGATCTTCCGCTAGTCTGTAGGTGAGCTCTAGACAGTATTTGAAATGAATGATATATAGTGAGACTTGGCACCTCTTCTGATGCCTCTCCCTTTCACTCCCCTTTATGTAAAACATTTGCTTGGTTTCAAATGTGGCTTTTATACCCTTGATTCAAACTGGAATTCTACCACCATGAAGAAGTGTTTGCTGTGAAAGCAGCCACATGCAAAAGATGACTCATTCTGATGATGGCTAACTACGTTCCCTACTCAAGCTGATGACTTGAGCTGTTGGGGAATAAAAGAAAAAGACAAGACATAACAATTTACTACTTCCTGTTTTTGGCTTCCCCTAAGTGAAAAGAAGTAGATCTTTTTTCTAACTTGACATTGCTTCATCTATGCTTGTGATATATTAATGACTGTAAAAGAATTGACATCAAACAATGATTTACTGCAGAAATCGCTGCAGATGAGGCTTAGTGTGTGCATTCAGTCAACACCCCATGTCAGCCTGTCATCCTGCCCCTCCATAAGCATCTTTGCAGGCGCAGGTTCACACACTTGAGAGGTGCACCACAGACGCCCAATGTGAGTTCCTGCTTGTCGCATGAGTTGGAAAGATGCTCGGATGTTATTTTTGCAGTGTGATTCAGAAGTTTATGTTGTGGCGCTAGTGGTAAAGAATCCACCTACCAATGCAGGAGACAGGAGAGATGCAGGTTTGACCCCTGGGTCAGGAGGATCCCCCAGAGGTGGGTAGGGCAACACCCTCCAGTATTCTTGCTTGGAGAATCCCATGGACAGAGGAGTCTGGCGGACTGCAGTCCATGGGGTCATAAACAGTCTTTAGACATGACTGAGGAGACTTAGAACACACAGTCATAAATGTTAGCTTGTATAGATAGGGAATGAATGAATGTTATGTTAGATTTCTGATTAAAGAAGCCTAGACTGCTTTTGCGGTTTAAAATGTTACATAACTTAGACTGCAGAGCAAAATTTATCTAATATTTCTCCATTTTATTTGTTATCTGAGACTAAATTAAACTCTTAAATGTGTTGGCCTTGTTTGTTGGCGAAAAGTTGGTATTGCCCCTCTTTAAAAAAAAAAAAATTGGTAAGCTCTTATAAATAAGTGTTGTAATATTTTCTCTCAAAAGACTTTATAGGTTTGGAGGTGGGTTCCATTCAGAAACCTCTGGATCTGTGCCATGTGTTCTCTGGCCGTGAGGATTTGGCTGTTCTGTATGGTGTGCCTTTAGCCGACAGACCTTTCAGCTTCCGTCTGTGTTTTCCTTCCTGCAGCCAACTGATTAGTTTCAGTGAAGTTTATCCAATGTATTGTAATGCTTCAGAGTATCTTCTGTCCAAGCCTGGAACTTGTCTCATTCAGGATTTGGATTGTCTGCTGGCTTTAACAGCTGTGTTCATCACACAGTGTTTGCCCTCCGAGTTCCCCAAACCAGCTGTGCCTACTGCTGTTTGCACGAGCTTAGTGGGGGAGGCGGAGGCTGTCACACTGAAGGTTAAGCAGATCCTGGAGCGCTATCCAGATTCAAACATCGAGTGCTTTTTGGTATATTTGTGTATGGTTTATATTTTTATTTTCTGTATCTTATGATGATTTTACACCTTAAATCCTTTCTGACTGGGGAGAGGCTGCCTCTCCCTGGACCAGCCAATTCTTAGAGATAGCAAAGGGCTCTGTGGGATCATACCTTTGATATGAAAACTAACCAGTCAGAAATGGCAATCCACTCCAGTATCCTTGCCTGGAAAATTCCACGGACAGAGGAGCCTGGCAGGCTACAGTCCACGGGGTTGCAGAGTCAGCCACGACTGAACACAAACACACACACACAACTTGTCCAGCGTCTTCCTTCCTCCATCGCTCAAAATCACCCCAGGGCCTGCAAGAGACCACCTCTATACAGAGCTAAAGCCCAGCCTGCAGGAATGATTCAAACTAGCCAGTCTTAAAACTGTTCACTCTGCCCTGCCTTGACTTCCTGTGGAAACCCCTATAAAGGTTCTACCCAAACGTCCTTCTTTCTCTTGCTTTCTGCCTTCTGACCACCCCGAGACTTCCCCATGTGGCCCTTGTGACCTGGTCTGCCTCCTGTTTTTAGGCCTGTGAATATAATCCACTTTTGTTTTCTCGGCCTCCCCTATGTCTCCTGTTGTGGCCACACCTGACTGACCGTCACATAAAAGAACACAGGACAATTTGTATTTTAACTGTTAGTGTCAACATTTGATAAGGGCACATAGGGGTCATTTCAAATGGATCATCCTTTTGCTCCCAAACACATTTCCTCTGACAGATGATGGATTACTGATTGTTCTATATTTTCATCCAGGCGCGTCACTAAATTTCCTTGGTTCATCTCAGCGTTTATCTTGTCTTATTGTCAGGAAGGGCTCCTTGATATCCAACCCAATATTTTCCTATGGCTACCCAAGGCAACCGATTGTCCCTGGATCTCTGCCTTAATAATGAATTTTCTAAAAGTATTTGAGGTTCGTCTCAACATGTCAAGTCCAGAATATTCTTCCAGGTACTCCCCTCAAAATTGCAAATGAAAGGAAATCCAGTGCCCTTAAGATATGTGTTAAGAGTTCAGAGTACAACTTCAACTTTGAAAAGAATGTTGTGATAAAAAATAGCAATAAATGCATGCTGACTGCCACTCTCCTAAGCTACTTTTATACACTCAGTCCGCTCCCAGAGAATCAGATCTTATTTTACAATGTGATGAGGAATGCATGCATGTTGCTTCAGTCGTGTTTGACTCTTTGCGACCCCATGGACTGTAGCCCACCAGGCTCCTCCATCCATGGTTTCTCCAGGCAAAAATAGTGGAGTGGATTGCCAGGTCCTCCTCTAGGGATCTTCCTGACCCAGGGATTGAACCCTGGTCTCTTACATCTTATGCACTGGCAGGAGGGTTCTTTACCACTAGTGCCACCTGGAATGAACCCCGTAGATTTTGAAGTAAGACTGACTTAGAGTCATGTTGGTTGCTGCCACTTACTAGCTGTCTCATCATAAGGCTATCATTGCAAGACTCTAAATCTCAATTTCAGCATCAGTAAAATGGGGATAATAGGTACCTCATGGAATTGTCATGAGGATCAAATGACATCATCAAGTGGAAACTACCTTGAAAATGGCAGGCATTCCACGATGTTAATTTCTCTTGGCCATGTTTGTTGATGCAATGAAACTGCCAGGTTACATGTTGATAAGTATACAAAATTTGATCATTACAAAAAATCATTAAGTGAATCAGAATGTGTAGCTGTTTAGACAAGGTTAAGTAGAATTTATTTATTTATTTTTCTTTTTTACTAAGAAGAGGGGATTTGCTAAGTAATTTTCCTTTGAACCAGAATGGTGATGAGGGAAAAAGTCAAGCTACTTAAAACTTTTAGAAACTCTTATTTGCAAATAAAGAGAAAGAATTAATTAAAAAGAATCATTATCTAAGTCATTTGAAAGGGTCCAGGAGACAACCTACTTAGTAATGCTTGCCACTGGTTCCTGTGCAATTACCTTCTGTGTGATTTACAAATGCATGCCTCCTTTAAAACTTATCTGCATTTCAGACATCTCATCAATTACGATGTGCTTTCCTTTCAATTAATCTGAATTATACATTTCTCTAACACTGAAAAAGTGGAACATTAAGTAAAGTGCTGTCCATCTTCACCAAGATTGTAGGAAGGCCCTTTATTGGCTTATACTAATTAATATGTGCTATGGTTGCATTGCTCTTTCCTATACCTTCATTAATTCACTGAATAATTATTAACAGCCAATCAATGACCTGGTTTGCAATTACAGAAGAATTTTTCTTCTGGCATCAGGGTACAAACTTGTCTAGTGGTGAAAATGCGCTTTCTCCTTTTACTTGGGAATCCTGTCAGATCCCAGCACTGGTAGATACCAGATTTAACCAGGTGTATAATGATGTCATCACCCACATGTTGTACTCCATCCTTTGAGTGAGTAAGGAAAAGGCAAGAGTTAATTATTGCACACTGGTCAGGATGGCCATCATCAAATGGCCTACAAATAATAAATGCTAGAGAGGATGTGGAGAAAAGGGAACTGTTGGTGGGAATGTAAATTGGTGCACCCACTATGGGAAACAGGGTAGCGGTTTTTTTAAAAACTAAAACTAGAGTTACCATATGATCTGATCCAACAATCCCACCTGTGGACATATATTCTGATTTGAAAAGGCACGTGCACCTCAATGTTCTTAGCAGCACTATTTAAAATAGCCACAACATGGAAGCAACCTAATTGTCCATTAGCAGATGAATGGGTAAAGAAGATAAGTGGTAGTTTAGTCTCTAAGTTGTGTCCGACTCTTTGTAACCCCACGAATTGTAGCCTCCAGGCTCCTCTGTTTATGGGATTTCCCAGGCAAGAATCCTGGAGTGGGTTGCCATTTCCTCCTCTAGGACACCTGCATTGCAGGCGGTAAAGAATCTGCCTGCAATGCAGGGGACCTGGGTTTGATAAATAATAAAGAATATTAATCTTTATTATAAGTTATGAAAATATTATTCAACCATAAAAAAATAAAATAGTGCCATTTGCAGCAACATGGATGGACTTAGAGATTATCAGACTAAGTGAAGTAAGTCAGAGAAAGATGAATAGCATATGATATCACTTATATGTTGGATTCTAAATATACAAATGAACTTATTTAGAAAGCAGAAATAGACTCACAGACATGCAAAACAAACTTATCAAAGGAGGAGGGGAAGACAGGGAGGGGTAAATTAGGAGTTTGAGATGAACAGATATATACTACTACATATAAAAATCAACAAGGACCTACTGTATAGCACAGGGAGCTATGTTTTAGTATCTTGTAACAACTTATAATGGAAACGAATCTGAAAAAGTTTACATACATATACATTGGTAACAGAATCACTTTGCTGTACATCGAAAAATAACACAGCATTATAAATCAACTCTACTTCAGTAAAAAATAAATTTTTGAAGAAGATTTATTTATTTGACTTTCAGTAGTGAATACAAGGATGACCCAGCCCTTTAGCAAGGCCAGACAGACACAGGCGATCACAGGTAATTACCAGGGATCGGTGGGGTCGTGTGCCTGTGCTCAGCCCAAGTTGAAGGTCTGACCTCCACGTCAGGCTTGAGGATACACTGTGGGTCATTATCGTTATTTAGACATTTTCATGATGCAGTTACTTGTTGCATGTTTCTATTGCCACTTGCAAATTTGACTGTTATTTCTTTGTTATTTGGCCAAGAAATTACTATCAGGAAATGATTAGAAATGACAAGACTGAGTTGGATCATTCTGTTTGCCTGCACATCCTGATGCTATAAATTTGATCTTTTCGTCCCAAGATTTTCCAAATACGTGTAGCCAGCAAGCTACCAAAACCTTTTGTCAAGGTCCCCAGCAACCTCTGTCCTACTCACTGGGATGGTTAGTTCTCAGTGTTCATTGTACTGGGCTTGTCAACAGCATTTGACACCACAAATGACTCCTTTCCTCTTGTTCTTTATTTTCCTTGACCATTTTAGTCACTTGTTTTCTGTTGTGGATTTAAACTCTACTTTTATACTAGATCCATCAACATCTTATCAGGCCACTTAGTTGCATGAAGAGAGCATTTTAACATCCTTAAATTCAATTTTCCAGTCTTTGTTTATTGCTATTAAGTTACATTATTATATAAATGTTATTCTGTCCTAGGTCAGTCCTTAGGAAATGCTTGCTAAATGTGAAAGTGTGCTAAGAAATTGTGCTGAGTTGCTTCAGTCATGTCTCTTTGTGACCCCATGGACTGTAGCTTGCCAGGCTCCTCTGTTTATGGGATTCTCCAAGCAAGAATATTGGAGTGGGTTGTCATGCCCTCCTCCGGGGGATCTTCCCAGCACAGGGATCAAACCTGTGTCTCTTATGTCTCTGGCATTGGCAGAAAGATTGTTTACCATTAGGGATTTTTAAAAATATTCCTGTCTTCTGCACTGTCATTGTGTCTTAATTCTTCAGAACTAAGAACCTTAGTAAGTCACCACTGCTCTGTGTGATTTATAAAAGCGTGCCTCGTTAAAACTAGTCTGCATTCCAGACATATTATCAATTAAGATGTGATTTTCTTCTATTACTTTTATATTTTTTACCCTGTAGTTTTCATAATATTTTGTTTAACGTATCAATTTCCCCCCTTTGATGTAGAATCCACTTCTTTGTCTTCACCTTCCTAACCTAGTCCCACTTTTTTCTCTAGTTCATCTACTTCCAGATCTCCTTATTTCTTTTTGGGATCTTTAATTTGAGGTTCTTTGACAGGTTTTTAAATATATAGTCTCATACTAAATGTTTTTCTTCTCCCCAGCCAGCTTGTCCCACTGTTCTTATGGTGATATTTCCACTTATTTTAGCTTTGCCCAAACCTGAGGAGGATCGTCCAAGTTGATTCTTATCTTCTCATTGTGTATTTAAATCTTATCTGTTCTTTTTTAACGGCAGCTTATAAAGCCTATTTTGGTCTCCAAAGTTTAAAACTCTGACAAGCGGGCATAGTTCTCATTCCTGTCTCAACCAAGATACTGGAAATTGTAGGCTGAGCATGCCGTGTCGACTTCTACTTTGTTACTTCCATTTACCCGAAAGCCCCCTTGCAATCTGGTGTTTACGCTCATCATCTAGTGAATCTGCTCTCCTGGCCTCCTCTGGTCCCTTTAGCACTCATCTTCCTCAACTCCCGCCCACCCAGAGCTCTCTATCCTCAGCAATTTTCCCCCAGACTTCCCTCCTACCCCTCTTTTTCAACTAATTCGTGCGCTTCTTTTCCTTTGCCTTCCCTCTAACCCTTCCTCCTCTCCAAGGCTCTGTCTTTGCTTCTTCTTTTTTTTTTTTTTTTGGTCATTGTGCAGTATCTTCCTGGGGGATCTCACCTACTCATTTAACTACCTTCACATCACTTCCACTCCTTTGTGCTGTTTCCTCCACCCTGAATGTCCCCCTCTTTCTCCCTGTCCTTTTCATCCTTCAAAATTCCTCTTAGTTATTACTTCCTCCAGTAGGGTTTTCTTCAGTCTGTACATTGGACCAACTGTGCCCCCCACTGCCTTAACACTTGGTGACACCATTGTCATGTCATTAATTACGTTATAATGAAATGATCTCTGATCTCCTTGACGGTAGGAACTATGACCGCACTTTTATCTTTGTGCCCGCTACAGAACTCAAGAGCTTTCTTTGAGGCTTGCTTTTCTCCAAATGAGACATAATCCTCTTCATTAGCTATCTGAGATTGCATTTTAGCTCAAGAAAAATTTGTGAAAATTGTACTCCAGACCACATTTTCTCTTGTTAACTTTCTGTGGACCACTGGTAGACGTTTGCAGACTAAACCTCCAACCCACTTCCTGTTTCTACCACGGACACTATCGTATGTTTATATGGTCCAGCTGTGGTTTGACTTCAGTCATCATCTATATGCCCGTGATGCCTAAATCCTTTTTTGTAGCCCCTACTGCTATCCTAGGGCTTCTCTGATGGCTCAGCGCGTAAAGAATCCACCTGCAATTCAGGAGACATGGGTTCAATCCCTGGGTTGGGAAGATTCCCCTAGAGAAGGAAATGGCAACCTACTTCAGTATAAGAATGCCTGGGAAATCTCATGGACAGAGGAGCCTGGCAGGCTACAGTCCTTGGGGTCACAAAGAGTCAGACACAACTTAGCAACTAAACAACAACTGCTGTCCTAACTGAATTGTTCCTGGACTTCTTACCCTCTGTATGCAAGTGTTTCTTGTCCTCACAGTGCAGGGTTAGGTCTCCAACACCCAGGACATGTCTTTCAGGGTTGATTGAGGAAGAAATACTCTCTAATTCCTCACTTGGATGTAGTATGCAGGTTAAGGGAGGGGAGCAAAAGGATGCTGGTGAGGTCGGTATAGAAAAGCAGTGGCAGAATGAAAAGGCAGTTGTATCATTTTCCTATGGCTGCTATAACAAAACACCACCATCTTAGAGACTCAAAACAACACATTGATTCTTTGCTAGTTCTGGAGGTCAGAAGTCTGAAATCAGGATCAGTGGGCTAAAGTCAAAATGTCAGCAGGGTCAGTTTCTTCTGGAGACTCTGAGTGGGGAATCCATTTCCTTGCTGTTTTCAGCTCCTGGAGACGGCTGGCTTTCCTTTGGCTCCTGACAGCATCACTCCAGTCTCTGCTCTCACTGCCTTCTCCCTTGACTCTGACCCTCCTGCTTCCTCTTATAAGGACCCTCGTAATTACACGGGGCCCATCTGGATGATGCAGGATAATCTCCCCATCTTTAGAACCTTAGTTTACTCTTATCAACAATGTTCCTTCTGCCATCAAAGGTGACACGGGTGCTGGAATTAGGACCTATTTGAGGGGACATTGGGCTTCCCAGTGGCTCAGCGGTAAAGAATCTGCCTGCCGTGCAGCAACGCAGGAGATGCGGGTTCCATCCCTGGGTGGGGAAGATCCCCTGGAGGAGGGCATGGCCACCCACTCCAGTATTCTTGCCTGGAAATGCCATGGACAGAGGAGCCTGGCGGGCTACAGTCCAGAGGGTCGCACAGAGCTGGACATGACTAAAGCAACTTAGCACATACGAGGGGCCATTATTCAGTCGCCAACAGTGGTTCAGGATCCGAGGGGAGACACAAACAAAAGTCTCTCCACTTTTAATGGGAGGAGCTCCAGAATCATTGAGTTTCAGCAGGTATAAAGGTCGGGTGTGTGTGTGTGTGTGTGTGTGTGTGTGATGGAAGGAAAACTGGTGCTATTGATGCTGTTTCTAAGTAACAGAAAATTAACAATGCCAAAGGGGAAAATTCAAAAGTTTTTTTATGTGTAAAAGCAATAAACCTTAGAAGAGTCATTTATATGAACTGCCTCTGATTTATGCCTAAATATCTGAGAGCAAAATTATATTTTCTAAGTAATTAACTTGTCAGATTATCATCATTTAAGTTTTGTTTCATTACTGTATGTTGAGGTGTCTGCTTCCCACCTGGACAGAGCAGAAGGTATTGTCAGTAGCTCTGATGAGCTTTGCTCCCAATGGGACTTTGAGAGTGGGCTTCAGGACTCTGAAAGGAAGAGAGAAATGTTACGGCATGCTTGTTTCTCTTCCATCCTTTTTTTCCAAAGGATTTGTGGTTAAGGGAAATGACTGGTTAATGAAAAAAAATGGGAAGAAATGCCTTCATTTGAGAAGCTTGACAGCCATATAAAATGCATGTATATTGAATCAGAGGGTCTGCTAACAAGGCAAATGTAATTAGAGGATCACTGGAAGATATCTTAGTTTGGTTTTGCCCCAGGAGCAAATTTTGAGGCTGGATTTTGAGCAGGCAAATGGGGATGTGATTACTGTAGAATGTCTCCCAGGGCTGTATAAAGAGGACCACAAGGAGTTCAGTTACCCACTCTTACTCTTCCCTAGCTGAGAACTGTCCTGGGGTGGGGGGGGGGGGTCTCCTCTCCAGTGCTTCCTGGCTGCACCTACAGATTGTAGGTCCCCAGCACCAGGAAAGGACTGGAGACAAAAAGTCAGCAGATGCCCAGGGAGAGGCCTGGGAGGGCACTGCTAGCCCTAGAGGAGCCTGCATCTCTACCACTTGCCCTCCAGCTATGGCTGAAAGCAGAGGGGTGGGCAGGATGTGATGCATGGTTGCCAAGGAAAGACCCTCCACTCCATCCTGTGATGCATCTGTCTATCAAGAAAAAGATGCCGAGTGTTCCTTATAGAACAGGCCTGGACTGGGGTGAGTAAGGCAGATATGGGGTCATCCTTGTTAATACAGCTGTCAGCTCCCAAAGCCTCTGTTCCCTAATGTGTAAAATAAGAACATCGGTTCCTCCTTTTTAGGACTTTGTGAAAGTCACTCAGTCATGTCCAACTCTTTGCGACCCCATGGACTATACAGTCCATGGAATCCTCCAGGCCAGAATACTGGTGTGGGTATCATTTCCCTTCTGCAGGGGATCTTCCCAACCCAAGGATGGAACCCAGGTCCTCCTGCATTGTGGGTGATTCTTTACTAGCTGAGCCACAAGGGAAGCCCTTGTGACTTTTAGGACTTTATGTGAAGTAAAAGAGACAGTGTATTAATATGTGAGTTACTCTGCAGGTTGTTGTTGGTGTTGTTCAGTAGCTCACTCGTGCCCGACTCTTTGTGACCCCATGGACTACAGCACGCCAGGCTTCCCTGTCCTTCACCATCTCCCAGAGTTTGCTCAGACTCATGTCCAGCGAGTCGATGATGCCATCCAACCATTTCATCCTCTGTCACCCCCTTCTCCTCCTGCCCTCAATCTCTCCCAGCATCAGGGTCTTTTCCAATGAGCTGGCTCTTTACACACATGGCCAAAGTACTAGAGCTGCAGTTTCAGCATCAGTCCTTCCAAGGAGTATTTAGGGTTGATTTCCCTTAGGATTGACTAGTTTGATTTCCTTGCTGCCCAAGAGACTCTCAAGGGTCTTCTCCAGCACCACAATTCTAAAGCATCAATTCTTTGGTGCTCTGCCTTCTTTATGGTCCAACTCTCACATCTATACATGACTACTGGAAAAACCGTAGCTTTGGGGTCATGCCTATATCCACAAATGAGAGGAGTTGTACTAAAAAGGAAAAAGAGAGAGCGAGCAAAAACCAATCAAGCCAACAAAAATAGAAGAGAAGAGAAATAGGAAGAAAAGGAAGGTTATGGTCATGTGAGGCATCTGTTATGAGATACAGTCATGCATATTCCTGTTTCTTGCCAAATAATGTTTGTGACTATTTCACAGCTCAGGATATGTAGTCACACACATTTCACTCAAGTCCCTGACCCAAAGTTCTTTCTGCTCCCTGACCCCACTTCCTTGGTGTTTCTCTGGTAGAGGTTCTGACTTTAGATGCACACAGGGTGCTTTAACCAGCATGACCTGACCAGCCTAAGAGAGGAGCCCTGGCTTCTTAGCCAGACCTCAGACACTCCAGTTCATCAACTAGGTTCTCATGTAAAATCCAAATCACCACTGGAGAGTTAATGGCCTTTTCGCCTTGGGGTGGACATTCGCTTGTTCACTGATCCTTGGAATACAGATAATACTGAATCTGCTGTGGGCCGGCTAACCCGTGAGGCCCATAAAGAAAGTCAATGGAATGGCCCAGGCTGGTTTCAGGTTCAATGATGCCGGAAACAGTGATGCTGGGGACACAGCCTGCTCCTGATTATATGACACTGAGAAGGAGCTTCTAGTTCAGAAGGCAAAGTCATGGGCAAAACCCCCCAAAAAGGAGTTGCACAAGCTTTGCAGTAGAAACAAATAGAGGCTGCCAGAGTAGCCCTGTCACCACTTCCCAGGAACAGGAAAAGTTGAAGCCACGGCCAGAGCGCTTGATGTCCTGGTTGTGGAGGGATACTCACCTGCACCCCCCGCAGGCACACACTGGTGCTGAGAAAGATGATTCAGTGGTGGCTATGTTGATGACTATCTCAGAGAAGTGACATCGAGTCCAGGCTCCAGAAAACTCCAGCGGGATCCATGTTGCTAACCATCCTAAAGCATGGTCCCATGTGTGTCTTGCGGGAGGTGGCACGTTTTGATGAGTCTGGATCAGGGGACCCGAGCACTTCTGACTTATTAAACCAGGAACATGGACTCTCTTCTGCTTCCTCTTTGTGCTGATGTGGGAGGCAGAGGACCCTCTGATCACGGGAATAGGGCAGACTTGGGGGAGGGCAAACGCGGCAGGATCCACCCTGAACTCAGATGCTTGAGGTACCCTTGCACTGGGCTCCCGTAGTTGTATGTTTCTGTAAGATTTTTCCAGAAGAAAGAGACTTTGACTACAGCAGTTAGTTAGGAACACTGCCTCTTTCCACTGAGATTGCCTTTACTCTCACTTGAAGAGGTGCTGGCATAGCCAGAGGCATTTTGGGGATCAGTCTAAGGGGAAACTGAGTTAGGGATACATTTTGTTTGGGCTTAGTCAGATTTATTTGTGTGATTTACAGTCACTTCCATATATAAATGTGTCTGGTAGTTGCTTCCTAAACATATATTATATACTAAGCAATTTTTCAGTTATTAAAATTTGTAATTTCCATAATGACTTTTCTCATTCTAAAAAATATTCCCGATTATGTTTAATTTTATATTCATCATTTGTATTTTTTTAAAAAGGGCTTCTAACACCACAAACTGGGATCTACCTTCCTTTCCTTTCCCTCCGTCTTTGCTTCCCTCTCCCACCCCTTTCCTTCCTTCCTCCTTGCCTCCTTCCCTTCTTTCCTCCTGTTTCTTTTTCTCCTCCTCCTCCTCCTTCTTTTAGAGGCTATGACTTTACAATATATACCTGACTTTCTTATTTCTTGCTCCTGTTTCACTTCCTCAGGTAATCAAGGGGGAAATATTTCATGTATATAATAAATTGTTAGATTTTATAGAATGGTTTGACAACCAAACCACCATTTAAAATGCTATCCCCATAGAAGAGTGTGCCCTAAGTTAAAGACTACCATCTTGGAAAGACCTTCTGGATAATCTGTGTCCTACATAGCCTGGCCTCTACTCACAGTTCTAGCTCATTCCGTGGCCTCTGCTGAGGATACCCTGCACACCTGCCCTTTGAAGTCAGGCCCCCAGGACACATTATCTTCCACAGTGCTGTGTTTTTGAGTTTAATATTCCTCCCTTGGCTTCTCTTTACTCTTCTTTTACTAGGAATTAAGTTGTCAGGTTTCTGAATCCTAAGTAAGTAACAAATAGCATGTTAATATTCAGGGAAAAGTTTCAAGAGGCAGCCACACTGAAAATTGCAAGAAATAAAGTCTCAAAAGTGAATAAATAGCGGGAAAAAAAACACAGAAAAGTAAAATAATAACACAGAGTCCTGAATCTGTAATACAAGCCTGTTTCCTTTAGGAGCAAATAGACATTTAGATTTCAAAGTGCATGAGAGCAGCAACATGAAATCACTGATCTTCACGTGGTTAACATGAGCATTAGATAATACAAAGTACAGAAATTGTGAAAAATTCTCATCCAACAAAATATGTATTTTAAGTTGTTTTTGTTTTTAACAGAATCTGGTAAAAATCTCCTGTGGTACGGGAGGCTTACATCATTCTTCAGTATTGTTGATCAAACATCATGGTATTTTATTAAACTGATGGAATTTGGGGGAAGTGTGACACGATGGTTAAGACTGAAGTTGGGGACCAGACAAGCCTGGTCATACATCCTGGTTCTTCCATGTAATTAGCTATTGGACCCCTCTGAGCTTCATTTGCCTCATATAAAATGAGGAAATATGTGAGGACGTGAAGGTAGATCCAAGATCTACCTCGTAAGATCTTGGTGAGGTTGTCTATTTCTTAATTCATTTCCGTTAAGGATTCCTAGAGCAGCTGCTATGTGAGGCTTTTTCAGGGTCATTTTCCAGTCGGTTCCAGGCTTCAATTTGCAGCCCAGTGTCGCAGGAGTTTAGCAGTTTGCCAGCTGCTTTGGCATTAAATAGACAAGAAAATATTTATTAAAATATTTCCCTTTTTTAAAGGTTTATTTTCTTTGATGTATTTTCTTATGTGGGGATCCATTACTTGTGGGAGTGGTAGGAGAATAAGTTGCACTCAGAATAAAATCCAGGCTTCCATCAAGCCCTGATTCCCTTGGTTGGCTCCCCTGTGCCCCTCTGCCCCTTACTCACTGCTCAGACCCTGGAACGTGCCAACCCTTGCCCAACTCTGGGCCTGTGCATGAGCTGTTCCTCTGCTTAGACTGCCCCTGTTCTAACCCTGGGTCCGGTTGTCTTTTTTCTAGCCTTTGCTTTTCCATTCAGCAGGCACGTCCTCAGATGTCGGCCCTTCTCTGTGAGACTCTGACTACAGAGACCCAGCATCTCTGCCCGTCACACTTACACAGTGCACTTGAGATGATGCTTATGTTAGCTCACGTCTGTCCATTTCCCCCTCTACCTGGGTGTTCCATGAGGGGCTCTCTCTTACTTATTGGATGCTCTGTGTCTGGTAAAGAGCCTGAAGACTTCAGATCCTCACATATTTTCTGAATGACTGATATTAAATTGGTAAAAAGGCAAAATGATGCGGGAGGCAGAGCACGGGTGGGTGACAGAGGTTGGCAGGGTGAGGACCGACAGTTGAGGGTAAATACTCTGGCTGGGATCTGACCCTTGGTGGGCAAGGACTGAGAACCAGCAATCGCTGGAAGGGAAGGGGAAGCCAGAGGGGAGAAGAGGGCCAGTGTCTGTTATGTGAAGAAAGAGTGGAACCACCTGTTCCAGGCGCCTGTTTTAGCAGCTCTCGGTGGGAAACCAGCTGTTCTGATTTCCTTGCATGATAAGGATAAAAAACCCATAACATGATTTGGAATGTGGAGGAGAGCGGCCCAGCATCATGACTGTGGAAACCAGTCATACTTCCCTTAAGTCTATGCCTTCCCCGAGGACACCCACCACCACCCAATCCCGGGCCCTGGTCCTCCCCAAACCATCATGAATCACCGGGCATCTCCAGTTCTTTCTCACGCACTGAAATCAGTGTTTCTCAGGAGGACAGAGGGAGGAATGATTAAGGTTTTAGTCTTTGGAGTCAAATGATGGCTCTGTCATTGGTAGAGTAGGAGCTAAGACACTACTCGACATCTGTAAACCTCGTGTGTGCTAAGTTGCTTTAGTCATGTCCAACTGTTTGAGACTCTACGGACTATAGCCTGCCAGACTCCTCTGTCCAAGGGATTCTCTCCAGGCAGGAATACTGGAGTGGGTTGCCATGCCCTCCTCCAGGCGATCTTCCCAACCCAGGGATGGAACTCAAGTCTCTTATGTCTCCTGCACTAGCAGGCAGGTTCTTTACCACTCGTGCCTGTAGAAAGCCTAGAAAAGCTTCTGGAAACCTAGAAAGCCCTGTAAACCTCAGTGTTCCCATTTTTAAAATGGGAATAGGCACTCATAGAGATATGACTAGTGATTAAGTTGGATAACTCCTATAAAGAGCTCAGCTCAGTGCCTGCACTGGATGACTGTTCAATGAAAATTCTTTACTGAGAAGCCCTGCAAACCACATTTATCTTTAATCAGACCCTGTGGTCATAGAGAGTTTTGGATGTAATCAACAGAAATAAACAGAGATTACTGGAGCCTGAAAAAAAAAGTTTATTGGAAGGATATAAATAGCTGATAGAATTTAGGGAAGAGGCCTTGGGGAATGCAGGAACCAGGGCAACGGAGGGTCTTCAAAACAAAAACAAGTAAACCATCTTTCGAGGTGCTGCTTCTAGTGGCACAGCCTCTGAATGCCCAGGAAGGGGGAATCCAATGGCCCTGCTTGGGTCTAGCCCTCCCCTGGGGTAAGAAGTGTGGAAATCTGGGGTGGGCTGCCCCATCAAAGCCATGAAGACAGGACACAGGGCAGACAAAACTCCTATTCTCCTTAGATCTATTGTGGGTGTTTCTGAGGACCTGCTAAGCCAATTTCTCCCAACTGACTTTTCAACTTTTTATTTGCCAAAATTTAATTGCCTTTTATAAGAACTCAACCTCATTTCCTCTCATCTTTCTAGACAAGCATTCCCTGTTTTTTTTTTTTTTTAGTTAACTTCTGCAGTGTTTATTCACTCATACATTCATTTAGTAAACAAATATTTATTGAATACCTGTTGGTGTCAGGTTTTGTTCGGGGGCTGATTTACTTCAGTAAGCCACAGAAATCCCACGCCCTCAAGGACTTATTTGAATTGGCTTGGGGGGAGGCAGACAACCAAACATAAGCAACAGATAGATGACATCCAGTGGCAATAGAGCTAGGGACAAATCACTAATGAGAACAACCGTAAGACAGGGAAAGGAAGGAGTGAGGTGTGTGCCAAAGCGTGGCTCTGATGGGTTAGCCAAGTTTATACGAGTCTGTCATTCTGCTCACATCTTGATTATTTTATTTGCTTACTTGTCTGTCATAAGTGACTAGCTGGCTTCCCCACCTAGCAGCAAGCACCTCGGGGTGAAGGCATGTCATTCATTTCTAGGGCTAGCCTCAGCCTCACTGTGGGTGCTGAGTTAGAGCTTGTTGAATGAATGGATAAGCACACCCCTTATAGTGTGGCTATCGGATGACTGCATGTGTCTGCTGTGAACCAGCCAACCAGCCAGCCATTCTCCCAAGTGGGGCATTGCACGTGACCTGAAATTCCTGTTCTTGTCGGTTCTCTGTTGTTGACTGACCAACTGGCTAAATAAAACTTTCCTTTTTTTTTTGGCTGTTCCGGGTCTTTGTTGCTGTGTGTGGGCTTAGTTGCATGTGGGATCTTAGTTCCCCAACCAGGGATTGAACCCACATCCCCTGCACTGGAAGGGAGGTTCTCAACCATTGGACCACCAGGGAAATCCCTGAATAAGACATTTCTTTCATTCCTATTTCATGGATCTCTCTTCTTTGGAATCAGGTTGGTTTCTTTGTGTTATAGTTTTTATTTTCTCAAAACATGCTTCCTGAATGTAAGACCCGGTCTGAGAAAGAAAGGAGAGAAACATCCGTTCCTCACAACTTGAGTCCCAGGGTCATGGCGTCTGAGTGAAGCGTGGTGTTTGAAGGCAGCTCAGGAGAGCAGCCAGTCCAAGGGAGGCTGTGCCATGAGACACAGGGGTGATGGCAATGGTCCTCTGGGGGAAACTGGATTCCTATTAAATCTGCTCCTTCCGTACTTAATGTCCTAACATGGAAAGAACTAAATTAATCCTCAGTTAAGTACCTGGTCTAAAAGTAGAGGACAAGGCAATGAAGTGCTTTAAAATATTTTTATTAAACATTTGTATGAAGTAGAGCAGAGTTAATGCAAGATGTTCCGACGTGACCTCCACTCCAGCAGGATTCATGCCTTTGTACTCCAGACCAGTGGATGGACTGCCACTGACAGCTCTCTGGTTGCGATGGTAGCTGTGTTTATAAATGGTCAGCTGTGCTATGAATATATTTAGCTTATGCTAAATGCCCCTGAGAGGATGAATATCATCTGTTTCCAGTTTAATTATGTTTTGGAGCATGGTACGCTATTTTCCAGATGAATAAATACTGAGTCTTTGTCACGTCCAGAGGAAAGTCAGGGTTAGATTCTGAAATTCAAGTTACCAGACTTATTAAGTCAAATTAAAATGAAATATAAAAAGCTGTTTGATTCTATTTATAAATACTTGTCAGAATACCACTCAATGAAAATGTGATGTCTTGGATAAAAAATTAGATACAAAAACTGACACCAGAAACCATATCTTTCATCATTAGCATGGATAGATGGTATGATCAGGTAGTTAGAAATAATGCTTAAATGGTGTTGGTGACTGTACATTTATATAACATTAAAAACTTTCAAAGCAGTTTTTATCCAAATGTTCTCAGACTTTTCATATCATAGACCTTGAAGTTTGTGTATGCATGCCAAAATATATACAGTGACTATTTTAAGCACTATCACCATTAAAAAAAGATTCACTTTGGCCTTCCAAAAAAGCTAATTTGGCTGGCTCTATTTATTTGTTCATAAGCCATAAACTTCCTGATAGAGATCTTGAAGGAAAAGAACCAACTTGAAAAGGATATCAAAAGGGATTTTATTGTGATTATACAAATTCCCCAAGTATCGTGATCTCATGATAGCAGATAAGTGCTCCAAAGTTAGCCCCCTGTTAACTAATGGTCACGCTGGAGTTAGACCCTAGTATTCCTGACTCCTACACCTGTGTTCTTTCTACCTTGTCCCCTTGTCCCCCTGACATGATCATTTGAATTAGCAAGATATGCATGTAATCTACAAACTTCCTCTTCCGTCTCAGTTTCAATGAAATTAGCTGTTATATAAATAACAGTGTGTGTGTGTGTATATATATCCTGTGGATTATTTACACCTGCTTTCCCATGTGTCCTCCCTCCTCCCCCCACCTCCATCTTTTTTTTTCTTAGATAAATCTCTGAGAAAAGGTAGGTAAGATAGGCTGTTTCAATATGCTTCTGTGAGCAGATCAGTGAAACTTGTCCAGGGGCATAGAGAACAGACAGAGCTTTGATGCCTCTCGGGCGCTGTTCTCGTCTCCTGGCCTCATCCCCTTGCCTTGGATGCCAGCAATGGGCTTGGTTTTCAAAGGCCTGTCCACTCTGAGACTAGAGAGAGCCTCAGGGGTCCTATTTCTGGCAAGCTGCTTATTTATTCATCTTGCTACTTTAACTCAGCATCTGTATTTTGTTTCGTTTTTAGTAAAACTTAAAGCTCTGAAACAGAGTTAGCTATGTATTGGGTTGGCCAAAAAGTTTGTTTCGGTAAAACCCAAACAAACTTTTTGGCCAACCCGATTTATTTTAACATGTAAAACCCTGTGAATTCACTTGACTTAATTCCACATCTTAACAACGAAAAAGCCAAAAATATCACTTCTCAAATTGTAATGTGCTTATATGTCAACAAAGTAACTATGAGATAAAGGAAAATATACAGAAACCATTTCATAGATTTTTTTTTTGTTTCAGTTTTTAAGAAGTCATGCTTTGAAAAATTGCATGATATTAAGTCAAAGTATCTTTTGTGCTGTGCTTAGTCGTTCAGTGGTGTCCAATGACCCCATGGACTGTAGCCCTCCAGGCTTCTCTGTCCATGGGGATTCTCCAGGCAAGAGTATTGGAGTGGGTAGCCATTCCCTTCTCCAGGGGATCTTCCCAACTCAGGGACAGAACCCAGGTCTGCTGCATTGCATGCAGATTCTTTACCATCTGAACCACCAGGGAATCCCATCTTTTATATAATAATTTGTATTGTTAAAATGTACAGGTTATTATGGGTAAGAAAAAAATTAAGAATCTGTCTTAGATCAGAATTCTTACATTGCCAGAACTAAGAATAGCATAATAACTATTGTTTGTGTGATATCCAGAGGTTCAGTATTTCCTTACCAGTGAAATATATTGCTTCTACCTATATTCAAAGGGGAAAATCTATTAATTCTTTGGTAAAGTTCCTAGTTCTGCTCTAACTGTATTCAGTTCCCTGGTAAATGCTTGGAGGAATATGAGTCCTTGGTTTATTGACTGAGATACCTTTTGAGATGATTAGTACAACATCAAATACACAGAAGTCAGTGAAATATTGTATTTTTTCCTAACATGTCCATTGGAACACCTTTTCTTCTTGAATTACTACAATAGTTTTTTTAAATAAAAGGAGGATTCTTAAAACCCCCAAATTGTGCATTTCTTAGTATTTATTTCTAATGAAAGTAGCATTCTGATATTTAAGAATTAAATGATTTGAGCTGGGATATTTTTTTCTTTCTTTTTTCTATCTTTTGACACACCTCCCAAGAGGGCTTTGACCCTGTTGATCGTTTTGAAACTGTAGTAGTAGGCTAATTAGATTGTTTGGACCAGAGGTTCTAAAACCTACTTTTTCTCAAAGTGGGGTTATAAATGCAAGAAACAAAATCTGAGAGACCACCCCTCTCTTGTGTCCATTGGTGACAGGGTTCACTAGACCACACACCACCACCCCTCCTTACTCCAAGCCTTCTCAATCAGGCTCTTTCTGCTTCAACCTCCTCCAGGCTAACACCTTTCGTCATTCCTTCTTCTGAACTATGAATCTAACCAACACACTATTGGTTAGATATTTGGGACAATAGTCTGAATTGTTGTCTACTTAGTGTGATTTCTTTTTGTTACATGATGGCACTGTGTCTGCTAATTCTTTTTGGAATGTCCCTGAACTTTGGTACATCTAAAAGGAGGCTCATTTGGTGCTTGCTCTGAACTGAACGAAAAGGGAAGACCCGTGTCCCTGACTGTCCCTTCCCCTGGATTTGTATTCTCTGCCAAGGGGCTTATAAATATCAAGGGGTCAGTGACAGACTCCCCATTGTGTTAGCCTCTGCTCCCTTTTCTAGGCAAGTCCCTTCTGGAGATCCCCCCCTCTACGTGCACTCCCTTCCCCATGGACCGTAGCCCACCAGGCTCCTCTGTCCACGGGATTCTCCAGGCAAGGATACTGGAGCCATTTGCCATTTCCTTCTCCAAGGGATCTTCCCCACCCGGGATTCAAACTGGAGTCTCTTGCTTTGGGAGGTGATTCTTTACCACTGAGCCACCTGGGAAGCCTCTTCTACTAAATACATGGGGATAAACCACCTTTAAAAAATACTTTAAGATTTTTTTTCAATCAACCTAGTTATTTTGTGTGTTTTCTTTTAGATCACCTCAAGCTTTGGTCCCCTGGCACCACCCATTAGTGACAGTCATAAAGTAAGTGTACATTTTAAACTGTGTTTCAATCAGTTGTTGATGGAATATCAGTGTTGTTCAGTGGTTTTCACCAGAAACAGTTTCATTCAAATATTTTATCAGTGAATAGTAGTATAATAAATGGGAGTTTCATATATAGGAAAGATAATAAACCTCCTCTGTAAACTTTGTGAATAGGATAGAAATGGATAGAAATTAAATTACAAAAAGTACTGCTTATCACCCTTGACTATTGCCTGTAGCATAATAAAGAATATTTGCAGCCACCAAGTAGAGTGGTTTTTATGTACCATCTTCATCACAGGCAGCTGCCAGAATCCTCTCAAGGGGCACATTACAACAGCCTCTTCTTTCGTTTTAAATTGGGCCATAGCCCAAGAAGTGTCTCAAATGGCTTTCAGCACCAATTAACATCTAGCAGAGAGTTTAGCACCTAATGGGCACATGATAGAAACTGGCAGGAGAATGGACTGATGGATTAATTAATTCATCACCTTTTATGCTCTGTGAGGTCCTTGGTGGTGTGAGGCAGTGTGGTGCACTGGTTAGTGCCTTAAAGCTGGAGCCAGATGCTGGGTTCGGATCCTGTCCCTGCTGCTTGCTAGCTGTGTGATGTTGGGCACAGGTCCAAACTGTTCAGGGCCTGGGGTTTTCCATTCTCAAAGTGGGGTTTATAATACGACCTCTTTTGTTGTTGTCATGAGGTTATTACAAGAACCTCAAAGTTTTTATAAATATTACAAGGTTATTATAAATACTTATAAAGTGCTTAAATTAATACCTGGCATAATAGTAATCTTTATAAAATGTTTGTTGAATGAATTAAAATATATTAAGCATATAGGGATATTCTGAGGTTCCAGATTTAGAGATTGAAAAACTGGTTTGACCTTAGAAGCAATGATGCCCTAGGAGCAATAAATATACCTGCCACTCAAATCTTTGTTTCAATATTATTTTCCCATAAAAAGAATCAGAGAAATGACTGAGGGCTGGGGCAAGAAATATGCAAAAAGAGCCTGGGTTGTCTTATAATGCCAGAAAGTAAGGAAGTGCTAAAAGAAAAAAGATAAGAACAAAACCAAAATCTTATAAAGGTGACTGTGACACAATATGTGTGGAAAGGTTATAGGAGCCAACTTCAAGTACTTCCATCAGCCAAAACGGGAACAGTTTGAGCCACAAAATAAATAAGCAGTATTGAGATATAACCCAACTCTGATAACTATCTATTCTGGTATAAATAAATGATTGGATAAATATATGAGGAAAATAGACAAATCTCTCCAAATAGTGTATGTAGATACTCTGTTTTCTAAGTAACTCTGAATGGAGCTACACAAAGTTTTTTCCTTCTAAAGAGTACAGTATAGAAACAGTAGTTTTTTAAAAAAGAGTAACTTACAGTAGGGGCTTCCCAGGTAGCTCAGTGGTAAAGAATCTGCCTACCAGTGCAGGAGACACAAGAGATGCAGGTTCAATCCCTGGGTTGGGAAGATCTCCTGGGTAGGATATGGCAACCCACGCCAGTATTTTTGCCTGGGAAGTCTCATGGACAGAGAAACCTGGAAGGCTACAAGTTCATGGGGTCACAAAAGAGTCAGACATGACTTAGCAACTAAACAACAACAGTTTACAATAGAGAAACTTGACAAACAATACCTCAAGTCAGGAAATCAAGGTAACATTAACAGTGATATATTAACAGTAGGTATCCTTCACATGATGTGACGTGAATGGCACTTGACCTCTGTGATCTTCCTCTCAAAACATATTACCCCCCAGTCTAATCATGAGAAAAACACAAGACAATTTTCAATAGAGGTGCATCCTACAAAACATTTGGCCAGTCTCCTTCAAAATTGCCAAGCTCATCAAAAACAAAGAAAGCTTGAGAAACTGTCACAGCCAAGAGAAGTCTAAGGAAACTGGAAAGCTAACTTAAGGTGGTGTCTTAGATGGAATCCAGGAACAGAGAAAAGACATTAGGCAAAGACTAAGGAAATGTGAATAAAGTTTAGTTAATAATGAAAGTGGAAGAAGGTGAAGTTGCTCAGTCATGTCCGACTCTTTGTGACCCCATGGGCTGTAGCCTACCAGGCTTCTCCATCCATGGGATTCTCCAGGCAAGAGTACTGGAGTGGGTTGCCATTTCCTTCTCCAGGGCATCTTCCCAACCCAGGGATCAAACCTGGGTCTCCCGCATTGCAGGCAGATGCTTTACCATCTGAGCCACCAGGGAAGCTATTATTAGTTAATAATAATTTTCAATATTTATTTACTAATTGTGAAAAATGTACCAGCCCAATATAAGAAATAATAACAGTGGAAACTAGGAGTGGGGTATACAGTAATTCTCTATTAACTTCACAATAATTTTGCACTTCTGAACTTTTAAAAACAAAATCTTTATTAAAAAAATAATGAAGTGATTTGGGAGGGCATACTCTTCAATTTTCAAGTACCAAGATAATGGTATTTTTTTAAATGTTGAATTCAACTAATTTATGTTTTGAGACTCATATATGGAGAATTATATTCTGCATTAAAGTTCTGAATTAAAATAGAGATGTACACATCTATAAGGCATTCAGTTATATTTTCTCCTTTAATGGAGAAAGAAAATAGCACTAGCAACACAAACCTTTTTTTGCGAGAATAATTATTATTGGAGTTTGAAGTAGATTATCATGTGCATTTTATATTGTAGCATGAGCCATTACCACAAATGTAGTGGTTTGAAACAATATATAATTCTTATACCACAGTATCTATGGATCTAGAATCTGAGTGTATCTCAGCTGGGTCATCTGCTTAGGGTCTCCTATGGTTATAATCAAGATGTTGGCCATGAGACAAGAAGGGGGCAGGGCGCAACCATTAAAGGAACGACATAACCCAAGAACACAGCATAAACTGATTAGAACCAAATAGATCCAAGATGGCGGACGAGTCAACTGCCACTGTTACACGTCAGCAGGCTAGACAACCCACTCGCAGGCGCCATGCTCATTCCAAGGCCAACCATAAGGGTAAAAAAGTGGGCAGTGGCCCAATTTTTGGAAAGCCCCACCCCTACCCCCAAATAGCTGGAATACTCTTCCCACCCATTAGCCTAAGAAATACCTGCCCCTATAAAAACAGATAACCCCACACCTTGCCATCTCTTCCCTTATGAGATGGCCTGCGTGAAGCCAAGAACTCACACTTGGCAGCCCTCCCAGGGACTCAGATGTGACCTGGGAGGTGATCATCCTCTTGTACCCCGCTCTCTTTTCCTGCAACAAATAGGCTGTGTTCCTTTTAGAAGCTTTTTTTTTTTTCCCTTTTGTTCTTTCTTCTTGGTTCATGTGGTTGTTGGTGGGATTCACTTGAGGTTGTAGGATTGGGGTCCCTTGTTTTCTTGTGGGCTGGCACCTGGGGTTCTTTCATTTCCCAGGTATTGCTCAAGGTTCCTGGCCATGTGGCCATTTGCCTCTCACGGGCCCTGTCACAACATGGTTACTCACTTCAAAACCCAAAGGAGGATCTTGGACTCCAGTTTGCTAGGACAGAGACTTGCATAATGTAACCTAATCAGGAAGTGACTCTCCCCTATGGCTTTGCTGGGAGCCTATTGGCTGGGAGCAAGTCAGGCTGGGAGTAGGTTGTGCCTGTACTCAAGGGAAAAGGATTATCCTAGTGACTGCACTCACTGGGCACTCACTTTAGGGTGTGTCCACTACAACAGGAGAGTTCTGAAGCAGACACAGGCAGCTGGGCATGTAGGACCAAACCAAATAAGAGAACAAATCAGAAATGCTTGCTTCTTGCCTTCAAGTAAACGACAACTTGAGGTAACTAAATAAATTTCACTTCCCCCCACAAATACAAACATTATGTTTAAGTTGGAGGACTATTTCTAAGTTTTGAGAAATATTTGGAGATGAAGGAGTCAGAGAAAAATATTTGGAGATAGCTCATAAATACATCACTATTTTCCTAATTAGGGTAGTTTTTTTTTTTTTTTTTTCCCTTAGCAGTGAAGAAATTTGCATAAAAATATGTTATCAGTGGCAACAACATTTATGTACTTTGAGAACTCTCATTATGAAAGTCCAAAAATATGATCTCATTTTCAACATTTCATGACTTAATTTTCTTTGTTTTTGTGACTGTTTAGTTTCTTAATACTTACATTTTTAAGTTCTGCCTACTAATAATTATTAATAGGATTGTACTGTTTAATTTACCATATGAAAAAATTAAAACTACCCAATCAGGAGAAGAGGACATCAGAGGATAAGATGGTTGGATGGCATCACTGATGCAATGGGCATGAACTTGGGCAAACTTTGGGAGATGGTGAGGGACAGGGAGGCCTGGTGTGTTGCAGTTCATGGAGTTGCAAAAAGTTGGACACCACTGAGTGACTGAACAGCAACTCTTTAATTTATAATTTTTACATTTTACATGATGCTTAGACATTTGTATATTTTAAATGTATTAAATATCCATTTTCACTGATTTCTTTTTATGGGTTCTGAATCCTTTTCTTATAAAACATTAAATACAGAAATTCTGCTATTGTCATTTGGCTTCAGCTTTTTAATCACCACCCAGATTTTCAGGAACTCAATTTTTTTTTTTCCCCTGATGTCTCCTTGTAACACCAAAATGTCCCAGAAATCCTAACATTTAGCCATTGGAACTACATTTGCCAAGCTGCTGCTTGCCTCTGGAAATAAAACACAAGCATCCTTTGTTAGACCCTGCATCCAGATTGTGGGTTTGGATAATAGGATGACTGTGCACCTCCACGGAGCTTAATGCAAATCTATTAGCGGACTGAACCAGAGACCTTTGCTGTTTATGTCTCAGATATGCAGCTACCTTGAAGAAAACAGGCAAGGAAGCTCATTAGCAGCCAAGTTGACATGAAAATATGTGTTGCAATAATTTAGCTAAGAAACTCAAAAGAGAAATGATTTCCTGTGACCCCTCCCCCACCCTTCACCTCCTTTTCAAGTCTTTTTCTGCCTGTGTTTTTTCTGCTCACTCACAACCACGCCTTAGGCTGTAGCTGTTGGTTCTCCTGTGCCAAGGGGTACAAAGAGTTGTTATTCAGAATGGTGAGAACAAAATCACTTGGAGCTATTGGGAAAAAAACCCGTTCAGCAAATAAAGGTCAAAGTGCGCTTGCTTTCTTCCTTCTCTTCTCCCTTGGGGTTGTTTTCTTTGTAGGAATTAAATAAAGGGACCTTTTTAAAAAATACTACACAAAATAAGGAAGTATTAACGGAAAGCCCAGGAGAAGAACATTTGTCTTTGACTGGAAGGTCACAGGATAAAGCATTCTTATCAGAGCTGAAGCTAAGGGAAGGTCTTGGTATTTGCCAATGTTGTTAGTCTGTGGTGATCATCAGATCTCTTTCTCCCAGTTTTAGAGGGATTTAGTCTTTCCTTATGATTTCAGATTTATTCACCATTTATCATAACATAAATCTGGTACTTTCACCTATTACTGAAATTCTGGATTTTTTAGTAATATGATCGGAGCAACCATTAGATCTCTTTATCAAAAGACCTGAGTTTAACTTGAAGTAGTATATTTTCTAAGTAATATCTCTGCACTTTATATCTGTTTTGTTTCTAGACCATCTTAACATCATTTTGCGTTACAGTGATCAAATAAATACAAGCTGGATTTCCTTGTTCGGGAGTACCGAGGGAGCAGTTGGTTATGGTCATCTGGGTCTTCTTTTGGCATCAGACAGGCATTCACCAGCTCATTTATTGTATCTCTTTATTTGGTACTGTTCTTGGGGCCTTGTGTGGTGCCCACACCACCCCTCCCACACTGAGCTCTTCTTTCCCTGAGTTTCTTATCACACGTGGATTCTGTTCTTGATCATTCCTGTCTTGTCTTATTTACCCATTCTTTGCTATGGATACCTTTTCTCTCCAAAAGAGACTGTTAGCTCTTTGAGGGCAAGGATTCTGCCTTCTTGTCTTTTGTGTCTTCACATGCTCTGGGTCATGAGCGCTTGATGACCACTTGCCACCATACCCCATGCCTCCACCTCTTACAGCTGCTCAGAACAGTGTTTCCTCAAATCAGGAGACTTAACCTATGTTCTGTTTGCCTCATTCTGTGCTAGGGGCTACAGAGGTGGGGTCAACCAAGCAAAACAATCACCCCAAACTTTGGGACCCCTCATTCTCCTCTCAGGACTGCTTTGCCATGCTCAGATCCCAGGCTCCTTTCTAGGCATCTCTCCTGTGGCTCATTTTCTGAGGCCCTGAGGTCTCGGCTGAATATGAGACTTCCTAGGGCCATCTTGTCTAATAGAGAAATCCTGAAAACCAGAAAGATGTCAAGACCCAAAGTAATGTATCTCCAGTGGTGAAATTCCAGGCACTGTGATAAGCAACAGTGAAGATATTTTTAACCCATCCTTGTCTGGCCTCCTTTAAGTAACACCACACAGGGAGATGCCTACTCTGCTTGTTTACAGGTGTACCCAGACTAGGGACTGTTAAAAGAACAGAAATGTTGATCTCTGTTCTTAAAGTGCAAACAACCTAGCAGGGCAGTTGGACCACATGTACCTATGGAGCACACCAGTGTAGTGTTTAAGAGTCTTTCTGATCACACAGTCTGGCTTATAATTTCAGTTTTTCTACTTTTCAGGTGTGTAGTCTTGCACAAGTTTCTGAAATTTTCTGGAGATCATTTCCTTCATTTATAACTCCAGGATAACAAAGCCCAAGGAGGTCATGAAAATTCAGTGAGTTAATGTAGGGCCATCTGGGGCACATAGTATATATGCATGGCATGGGCGACAGTAATAATAATAATCACAGACAGGGGGGAGTGGAAGTCCAAGCAAAGCATCTGAGGCTGAGAAGAGGTGTGTTGATCAAGGCAATGATGGAGGTGGAGGAGGATGGAGGAGAACTTCCTGGGAAGGACCTCCTTGCATCATAGGAGAACGTGAGTGTCTAGTATCTGTGCTTGCTTGGCCACTGATACCTAATCCACTGATCGGTTGGTCTGCAGAGGCAGTTTTTGGCCTGGAAGCAATGTGCTAGGGAGTAGACAAAAGTATGAGTGGAACCCATGCCGAATATCATTATAGAGTGGAAGTGCAGGTGTCTTCACCCCTTCTCTTAACTGTCTACTTCTGAGTCTCCCTCCTCCATCGGACTGTGTGGTCCTCAAAGCCAGGTTCTGACAGTTCATCCCTATTATCCCCAGGTCACTGTTGAGAGCTCATGCTGGGTGCTTAATCATTGGTAGAAAGATTAAAAGGCTAGGAGATGCTGGTGTTTTGCTATGCTACCTTGTCTAGCAACACAAGACTCAGTAAAAGTATGAGAATATATTTTCCCTGCATGTAAGGATGACTCAGTCAAATGAAAGATAGAGATATTGTGGTTTGTGGTTCTTTCTCTGAAGCAGCATTGTTTGTGGGGTCAGAGACCAAGAAAGATGTGACTTAGGAAAGTTGCAACAGCCTTAAAAATGTTGCTTGTGGTGCATGAAAGAAAGGGAAAAAACAAACAAACAAACAAAAAACCCAAGCATATAAAACTGGAAGGGAGTCTGTTACATCAAGTCTGCTGCCAAACGGGTTGAATCAGCAGATTGGAATGGATCATTGCGAGTTCCTACAGCCACCTAGCTTGTGATTTAACACTTCTCTGAGCTTTTGTTCTAGATATCTGAGGCTGAATTTACTCCCATCTTATTGTCCTTGTCAAAAGCAATTAAAAAAAAAGCTCTATGTTTTCTTTTCATTCTTATTCTTACCTTGCCGTCCCACTGTTTACAAGATTAGTCTCTCACACTCTTTCTGAGGTGTTTTCTATTCCTGTGTAGTTAAAACTGCCAGAGGATTCTTAGAGCAGCTCTGTTTTGAAGAATGGGGAAGCCATGATGCCCTGTGGAATCCCAGCATGGTGTGGCGGCTCCCCAGTGAAAGAGGCACATAGCTGTTATGAACTTGTGACCAACTGTGAAGCTTTGCACATTCAAGCACTTTAAATGCTTGAAAGTGCCCATTGTACATCTCATTACAGAGATGCAGTACCAGATGTGACTTTTCAGGAGGGTTGATGCCTCCCTGGAAGTTGCCTGGAGTAACATGAAATGTGATTTCTTTCCAAAATGGAGCTCCTGCCACTTTTCTCCCCAGCACTGGGTTGGAAATGATGTCCCCGTGTCTCCTATTCTTCTCCTCTGCTCCTGCATCCTATCTTCACTTTGGTCCAATCCCTCTCTCCCATCTTAATGGTTTCCTCTGTGCCCTGTGTTCAGATGATGTTCCTTCTGATCACAAAATCATGTTGACACCTGTGACAAATGGGAACTGGAAGCTGTTCTTTTGCTTTCTTGATCCATGGAATCCAGAAAGGCTGGGGAGTTTGAGCAGAAGTTGCTTTAATTACAATTATAACGGTTCTTAGCACCAAGAGGATGACCCTTTGTGAAGTGGCAAAGCAGGCCAAAGTTGGCCTTGTCCTTCTGAGCCTTTTCATGCCTCCATCTTCTGTTGTTGTTCAGTCACTAAGTTGTGTCTGACTGTTTGTGACCTCATCGACTGCAGTATGCCAGGCTTCCCTGTCCTTCACTATCTCCCAGAGTTTGCTCAAGTTCATGTCCATTGAGTCAGTGATGCCATCCAAATATCTCATCCTCTGTTTCCCCCCTTCTCCTGCCTTCAATCTTTCCAGTATCAGGGTCTTTTCCAAAGAGTCGGCATTTTTTGCATTAGGTGGCCAAAGCATTGGAGCTTCAGCTTTGGTGGTAGTGGTTTAGTTGTTAAATTGTGTCCGACTCTTGAGACCCCATGGACTGTAGCCCACCGGGCTCCTCTGTCCATGGAATTCTCCAGGCAAGAATACTGGAGTGGGTTGCCATTTCCTTCTCCAGGGGATCTTCTTGACCCTGGGATCGAACCCAGGTTTCCTGCACTGCAGGCAGATTCTTTACCAACTGAGCTACCATCAGTCTTTCCCATGAATATTCAGGGTTGGTTTTCTTTAGGATTGACTGGTTTCATCTCCTTGTTGACCAAGGGACTCTCAAGAGTCTTCTCCAGCACCACAATTCAAAAGCATCAATTCTTCAGCGCTTAGCCTTCTTTACGGTCCACCTCTCACATCTATACGTGACTACTGGAAAAAGCATATCTTTGACCATATGCACCTTTGTTGGCAAAGTGATGTGTCTGCTTTTTAACATGCTGTCTATGTCATGGCTATTCTTTCAAGAGGCAATCTTCTTTTAATTGTATGCCTGCAGTTACCATCCACAGTGATTTTGGAGCCCAAGAAAATAAAATCTGTCACTGCTTCCACTTTTTCCTCATCTATTTGCCATGAAGTGATGGGACCAGATGTCATGATCTTAGTTTTTGAAAGTTGAGTTTTAAGCCAGTTTTTTCACTCTCCTCTTTCACTTTCATCAAGAGGCTTTTTAGTTCCTTTTCACTTTCTGCCATTAGAGTGGCATCTCATATCTGAGGTTATTGATATTTCTCCCAGAAATCTTGATTCCAGCTTGTGATTGATCCAGCCCAGCATTTCGCATGATGTACTCTGTATAGAAGTTAAATAAACAGAGTGACAATACACAGCCTTGATATACTCCTTTCCCAATTTTGAACCAGTCTGTTGTTCCATGTCTGGTTCTAACTGTTGTTTCTTGACCTAAACCCCTATTTATCTCAGGACTTCCTTATCAGGGTAGGTAGCAGTCAATACTTAGGCTCCTTCCCTTACGTACAAGTTTCCTTCTATGAAAATTTCTAGTCCCAGATATTATTCCTTTTGGGTTCTCTCTGTGATATAAATATGGGTGGTATTGGGTCAAAGATCCGTATACTCAATGTGCTTCTCTACAGTAGGGGAAATGTAATGAAACTCATGAGGCCTCAGATGACCTGAGTTTATAATTCTAGTTTTGCCACTTATTAGCTGGTGACTTTGGGTTATGTTACTTAACCTTTCTGAATATGCCCAATACAATAGAATTGGTGAGTCTGTACTAGCATGTCTTAAATATGAAACTTTTACTTCCCAGGATTATCATGAAGCTCAAATGAGGTGAAGCATGGGAACTCTCTCTATACATGAGAGAGGTTCTGTGCAAATGTAAGGCTGGAAGGCAAGAAAGTGCTTTAACCATACCCACAGTGTTAGCTTCTTGATGAGACCCATGGGGTCTCAAGAGTCGGACACGATTTAAGTCCTGCTTCTACCTGGCTTTAATATTTTCAATAATCTCAGTTTATTGAGCCTCCATTTCCTCATTCATACAAAAGAATGTCTACAAAACCACATTGACTTGCTATGAACAATTATAAAGTTCCTTACGCTAGTGTCACTTGGGGCTTAGTGTGTGTTTTATAAAACATCAATCCCCTTATCACCTTAACATATTCCTCAAGAAGTGACTCTAACAAGTCTAGTAAAAGAGTATCCATATGCTTCAAATCTGTATCTGAGGCAGGTCCAGTAATCAAAGTGGTGTCAAAGCTGCTCAGAGGAATGATCTGGTCCAAAGGTAACATTGAATAGATGCACATTGTTCTCTGAAAGGAGGAGGGTACTGATAATACGTCCACAGGGTGACATGGAGCTGGTTCTAAGGAATGGGGAAGAAGATGAGTAGGGCACCCGCTTTGGCACCAAATTAAAGAGGACACCATATACCCATGAAATTTCATAATTGAGAAAATAATGCCTAATACAATATGTGTGTGTGTGTATTTTTTTTAATTTGGCTATGCCAGATCTTAGCTGCAGCATGTGGGATCTGGTTTCCTTACCAGGGATTGAACTGAGGCCCCTTGCATTGAGAGTGTGGAGTCTTAACCACTGGACCACCGGGGAAATCCCAATGCAATATTTTTTAAAAATCAAAACTAATGCAAAAAAAAGAAAAAAATCTATGATAAAACATCAATTGAAAATAATGTTGACTTTTTAAAATATTGCATTAGAATATTTATTTTGATTACTAAGCTTTTTGGTGCCCCCCGAAAATTTGTGCCCAAGGAGAGTGAGTTCCTTGGTCCATTGGCCTTGTCCTGCCCCCACCCTGGGGTAGTATCCACAGGGCTGGGGGGAGAGTCTCAGAGAGGGCTTCCAGCGCCCACTTCTTATGTCCCCTCACTCACTCAGGGTCCTGAATTTGGTGTAATTATAACCCTTGTGAAAAAGAGAAGACCATATAAAGTGAAATTCTGGCATTCTTTCTAATCAAGTGACCACAATGAAAGAGTTTGGAAAGAAAATATGAAGTCAGTTGTTCACCAGAAGCTTGATTTATGTTGGGAGTTAGCAGACAATGACCCACATGCTGGCTGCCTGTTTTTGTAGGTAAAGTTTTATTGTGTTTTTGTGTGAACGAAGCTGCCTTTCTGACACAATAGCAAATTGAGTAGTTGCAGCGGAGACTGCAAAGCTGAAAATGTTTATTATCTGGCTCATAGAAGACCCCTGATTTAGATTATTAAAGTGCTCAGATGTTTTTGAATCAGCATGTGGGGTTGGCAGCAATTTAGAATATATAGTTATTTGGAGATTTGTGTATTAGAATTCAAGGACATTTACAGGGAATATTATAACTTTCCATGTGTAAAAAAAGAGAGAAATGGGGAAAAATTCAGTTTAAAAAGTAAATCAAGAGAAGCTGCTGAGAGCGAGAGTGGGTGGGGTCTGTGTCAGTCTCTGTCCTTGGAGCCCTATCAAAATCCAGCTGTGACTTGACATCAAAGGATATGAGATGCTTATGAGATCTTGATATCACCCATATTTAGAGTAAGCAAGCAATGGGTTTGTGGAAAAGTACATCCACTTGCATTATCATATAAGTGATTTGTAGATTTAATTACTTGATCCTGTTTATGTGTATAATTTAGAGCTGACTTCACAAATTCAATGCAGGACACCTGGGTTCGATCCCTGGCTCAGGAAGATTCCCTGGAGAAGGGAATGGCTACCCACTCCGGTATCCTTGCCTGGAGAATCCCATGGACAGAGGAGCCTGGTGGACTACAGTCCATGGTGTCGCAAAGAGTCAGACATGACAGAGCAACTAACACTTCACAAATTCAACAAGCATTTAATGAGCATGTATTTATGCAGAAACTGCAAGAGTCGCCCTCAAAGCAGTCTACAGTGTAAGCTAACTGATAGGAAGGCCCTAACAATGGGTTCTGATATGCCTTGAGCTCAGAGTTCATAGAGGTGACCACAGGAGGTAAGAGGAGAAAAATCAACTCATAGATGTCCCTAAATGCTGCCTAAGGAACTTGAACTTTAACCAGGAACCAGCAGGAAGCTTCCTTAACCAAGAAGGTGGCTATACATATTGGCACTTTAATTAGGGTGTTTACTGAGTGACAGTTTGTGGAGGGATGAAGGGTGGGTGAGAATAGAAATAGGGGGCTAGTCTGAAGGTGATTTCAGTAACCTGGATGGCCTGGGTGATTTGTAGTCACACTGAAATGACGAAGACTTCAAGTTAGCAGTATCCATGGAAACGGGAAGAAAGATCTAAGAAAGCTGGTGAGGATAAAATTGACTAAGATTCATCCACTTGATTAGGAAGGCTACTAGATTTAGGCCTGAGGTGATTAGAAGGCTGGAGAAGATATTACTGGAGATAGAGAAGCCAGGTAGAGAAGTAGATTTGAGGTTTAAAATAATAAGTTCAGTGTTATGTATAATGAATTGAAAATGTTATATAATATCAAAGGCAAAACAGAGAAATATATCAGATGAAGAGAGAGAGCGGGGAAGGAGGGGAGGGGGGATTGGTGCTAGAGATGAAGGGTTAGAAATGATCTGAGATAAGATAATCATGAAGACAAGGGCATAGAAAGCATTAATGAGGGAGGAAGTTTGTGGAGATGAGCATTAAAGAAATACTGTGGAGTTGTCTATAAAATACAGGATGATTGGTTAAGGGAATAATGTTTTAGTATAAGACTATCCCATGAAATATTTCGGACATATTTATTCACTGCTTATCTGAAATTCATATTTAACTGGGCAGTCTATATTTTTATTTATTAAATCTGGCAACCCTAGACTATGGGAATTGCCCATGTTTATGGATGGTCAGGAGAGGAGATAGCGGAAGAGTCTAAGAATGGACAGATGGGTCCTAGGAAAGTTAGGATGTTGTACCATCATGGCATCAGAGCACAGAGTGGGATTCATGAGAGCTAAGCAGAAAGATCAAGGTCATTGCATTTGGCAACCTAGAAGTCATTAGGCACTTTGAAGAAGGCAGATGAAGGTCTGATTTTGTGGGTTAAGCAGTAAATAAAGGAATGGATTTGGAAATAATCAGTGTAGACCCTTCTTTTAGGAAGCATGATAAAGAAGAGGAGGAGAGAAATGGGTTGATAGAGGGTAACAAACTAGAAGGCAGATTTATAGGATTAGAGAGGTTGAAGCTTTTTCAGCTTCAGAGAAGAAGATAAAGGAAGGAGCATCTTGAAGAGGAGTGAAGGGGATTAAGGGATGGATCAAGCTGTGGATGATGCTGGGAGGTGGGGAGAGACTGTGGCCATAAATAGAGAGATCAACCTTTGCATGGAGGAGGCTCCTTCTCCATCCAAGTCATGACTGAAGGAGGGGTTGATGGATAAAGAGGTGGAAAATTTGAGAGCAGGGAAGAGAAAGAAACACTTTTTATTTCTTTTTTTGCTGTCCGACTGTGCTATTGAGAGTGTGTGGTATGAAGGAAGGGTTAGGAGAGCAGTAGGGGAAAAACTCAGGCTTGAGATACTAACTTTTTTGCTGGTTGCACAGGACAGATATGATGCAGACCTCAAAACTGCATGTAATTCATCTAAGCAGGAACCATTTATTTCCCTCACATTGTGTTTTCCTCCAGCTCTAGTGATCCATATTGATTCATAACATAATTGAATTTCTCACTAGGAAAGGGAAAAATGACAGAAACAGAACTGAACGGACTTGCTCTCCACAGTTTTGTTAAATCATGAGATCTTAGCCATGGAATGAATGATCAGGGTCATTTTATCCATGGCACAGTCTTAGAAGTGACATTGGCTGCCATTTCTGGGGACACATAAAATTCCTAGTCTGTGATTTTCTGTCTCCACCATGCAGATTGTGTCATGTGGGGTTAATGACTTTGCCATGCCACACCTTGCATACCGGGGACTTGCTGATATGTAGGTAACTCACTCTGATTCCAGTCACCCTCTACTCTCCAGGAGCCAAAGTCAAAAGATGGCCAGGATAGTCTGCAATTGGGAGATGATGAGGCTGAGGAGCGAAGCAGCCTGCAATCTCTTAGCTGCTTTTCCTCTCTGCTGGCAAGAGCAGGGATGCTTGTTTGCTGCACGGGGAGGGAGCCATTTGCAGAGCTGCAGAAGCCCGAGAAAGCTGAGAAAGAGAAGGAACTATTTTGGGGAGAGGGTTGGGTAGTACTGTCTGCCTGAGGAAGCTCCTAGTGCCTCCTCCTCCAAAGCGTTAACATCCCCAGCCCCTTCTCCACAGCACTGTCTCTCCCCCTCCTCCTCGCTGCCAACACAAAGGCACAAATGAAATTCCTAAAAGTAGACTACTTCTGCCTAGTTATTTTTAGTGTTTGCTGTTAGTATTTATCAAGCTTTTCAGTGTTAATTTGTCCTCCCACCCATTTCTCTTCCTGCCTCTAGTTGTGGGGCTTGGGATGGAAGGAGCATGCATCAGAAGCAGCTGGTGATCTCATAGAACAATCTCCTAGACAGAGGAGACTATGGGGTTTTAAAATCAGCCTCCATGTAAAGTAATTAGTCCCAACTAATAAAAATAAATGGTAAAAAAAAAAAATAATAATAATAATAAAAAAATAAAATCAGCCTCCTTTGCCCCCAACTTGAAGAGAAGAAAGAAAGATCCGGATTCCATTAGCTTTGGAGAGCAACATAAGTGCTGATAAAAGTAAACCCATTGAAATGTGTAGGTGGTGCTTAGCTAGGTCAAGAGCACCAGTCAAGGAGCTGGGTCAGAGAACCCACACATGCATGAAATGTCATAATGCAAGCAAAAGTGGATAAGAGGCCAGGTAAACAAGCAGATGCCAGAGGAAAAGTATGCCAGAGGAGATAAAAGCATAAAAATCCATGCAGAGTGTAGGATCTGGGGGAGCTGAGGAACTGAAATAACATGAGGTGGGGTTGGACTGAAAAGGTCAGAAGAAAACATCATAGCTCTGGCAAATACTACTGAAATACTGCTTGTTCCTACCTCAGCTGCCTGTCCTGTCTCCTGGAGGTAGTCATGCCCAGAACAGCTACATTGCCCTGGAGAGAAAACCCCAGAGCATGTTCTAACAGAGGGCTATTGAATGAAAGCAAGACCCCTTACCTACTGATCAAAGTGTCCACTGCTTAGGAAGTGGAAGACAGCTGTTTCCTTTTGCAACTTCAAAAAAACAATTTTGGGGGAGCATGATTTTTTTTTTCTGTTCTTTTTGAAATTTTATTATCATTTTCCAGTTTCCTAGAAACTGAAAAATGTAATAAATGAAGTAAAAAAAAATTCAATTCATAGGCTCAACAGTAGACTAGAGGGGACAGAGGAAAGAATCAGTGAATTTACAGATAAAATGTTGGAAATTATTTGGGGGGAACCCCCCCAAACAGAAAATTGTTCAGCAAATGTACCATCAGCATCCTGGAAGGAGAGAAATAGAACAAGGCTAAAATTGTATTTTTTTAGGCTGAAAGTTTGCTAAATTTGGCAGAAAATACAGACCTATAGTGTCAAGAAGTTGAGTGAAATCCCACCAAGACTAACCCAAAGAAATCAATACTGAGATATTATAGCCAAACTTCTGAAAAATAAAGTCAAAGAAAAGATCTTGAAAATAGCAAGAGAGAAATGGAATCTTATCTATGGGGGGAAACAATTAGAATGACAGTGGATTTGTCATTAGAAATCATGAAGGCCAGAAGGAAGTGGCAGAATATTTTTCAAATGCTGAAAGAGAACTGTCAATCCAGAATTCTATATCCAGTGAAAATATCCTTCAGAAATGAAGAGGAAATTAAAACAGTCTTAGTTGAAGAAAAGTATAGAAATTTGTCACCAACAGGCTTATCTTTAAAAAAATAGCTAAAGAAAAATCTCCAAACAAAGAGGAAGTGATAACAGAGAGTTTCTTGGAATAGTAAGAAGGAAGAAAAAATAATACAAAGAATAAAAATAGGAGTGAGTATAATAAACTTTCCTTCTCTTAAGTTTTTAAAATTAGGCTTGATGATTGAAGCAAAAATTATAACACTGCCTGATATGATTTTCAATGCAAGGAGATTTTTTTAAAAATTATTTTAGAAAGAGGGAGAGTAAAGGGATGTAAAGGGAGGTAAGGGGTTTACTTGAACTGATATAACATCAACAATAATGCATTGTTCAGTTATGTATATTTCATGTAATATGGAGAGCAATTTGTGTGTGTGTGTGTGTGTGTGTGTGTGTGTGTGAATTTTATTTAAAATGCATTGGTTAGACTGGAGTGAAAATGGAACTGGGAAGGAAGTAGAAAGGGAAATGTGAAAAGGCTTTTTCCTCTTTTATGCTGGTATCTTAATTTCCTTGTTATATACCCATTTATCTTTTTTTAAAATTTATTTTTAATTGGTGGATAATTGTTTTATAAGGCTGTGTTGGCTTCTGCTGTACAACAACATGGATCAGCCAGAAGTAGACAGATCTCCCTTCCCTCCTGACCCTCTCTCCCACCCCTCCAGGTTGTCACAGAGCACCAGGTTAAGATCCCTGTGTTATAAGCAACTTCCCACTGGTTATCTGTTCAGCATATGGTAATGTATATGCTTCCATGCTACTCTCTCAGTTCGTCCCACCCTCTTCTTCCCCCACTGTGTCCACAAATCTTTGGGAGAGTAGCTATTAAGTAAGCTATACAAAGAGTTATACTGAAGGAAACACTGTGGATGGAACTCTGGAAAATGTCCAAGTATCCACAATAATATTGGAAAATGAAAATAAAGAGAAAGAAAATAGAGAACAAACAGAAAACAAAAAATATAATGACATACTTTAGCTCAAGAATATCATTAAATATATAGTCTAAATAAATAATTTATTAGATGGAGATTAACACAGTTGACTAAAAAAAAAGACTCAGTTGTATGATATCTACAAGAAACTACCTTCAAATATAATAGTATAGAGGGTGAAAGTAAAATGATGGATATACCCTGCAAACATTAATCAAAAGAAAGAAGGAGTGATTATACTAAAATCAGATAAAGAAGATTTCAAAGCAAAGAAAATGACCAAGGACAGAGAGAGACATTACATAATGACAAAAGAGTCAAAACGACAGCAAAGATACATATTTTGTATGCAAATCCTAAATGTGTGCCAAACAACAGAACAAAATAAATAAAACAAAATTGCAAAAGCTGCTAGAATAGACAAATCCACAATTAGAATTGGAAGCCTCAATATACCTCTCTCAGCAATTAATAGAACAAATTGAAAACTAGCAGTCATGGAGATGAACACAACACTACCAATCAACTTGGTCTAATTTACATTTGTAGAATCTAGCCAACAACAGCAGAAAAGATGTTCTTTTCAAGCACCACAAAATATATGCCAAGATACACCATAAACCATGAAACGAACTTC